>NC_141877.1:240974876-241599876 GCF_056163025.1 Triticum urartu
ATTGATCAAGGTGGGGTTCTGTGACGTCTTGGTCTGGTCGTTGGACACAAACGAAGTACGCGAAGTTGCAGCTATGGCGAACTTTTAATCTAAACAAAACCCAAAATCTAAACGACGCCCTAAGGGCTGTATATATGGAGGAAGAGAGGGGAATTTCGTGGCCCTTGAGGGTGGGGTCCGAATCCAACCCTAACTCTTGTTTTCCCACACATACGGACTCTAAAAATAGCCTATACTTAAGTATTTCGAAATTACATGGGCCTGGCCCATTAATAAGGTGACGCAGCACCTAGAATAGCCTATGGACGAATATTATGAAGTGGCATCTTGTATATTTCGTCCATGGCTTCATGCACTCCTTATGGCGGCTTCAAAGTCCTGAAATCATCAGTTGTAACTCCGTTCTTGATCCCCTTGCGCATGCCATCAACTTCATGCGTGTTCTTGCTCCAATGTTCATCCTTCTCCAAGCTAGGCCCTTCATTTGAAAGCAAAACAAATGTATCCAATTTAGGCAGCATCATAATCTCATGAACATTAGAATCATTACCAAGAAACGAAAGTACCTGGTAATTTAATTGGCGTGCGCGAGCTCTAGTAATTGGTCCAGTATATGTAACAGTAGGGGCTGTGGGTGTAACAATGGTATTGATGTCCTCATCATCCTCCCCTTCTTGAAATGAAGTCGTCCTCGACGGAAGCTCATCTTCCTCACCCAAATAAGGCTTCAAATCTGCAATATTAAAAGTGGGACTAACCCCAAAATCTGCAGGTAGCTCAAGTTTATATGCATTATCATTTATTTTCTCTAAAACCTTAAAAGGACCATCAGCACGTGGCATTAGCTTTGATCTGCGCAGATTAGGAAATCTATCTTTACGCAAATGTAACCAAACAAGATCTCCAGGTGCAAACACAACATGTTTTCTACCCTTATCTCCAGCAAGTTTATATTTAGCATTCATACGCTCAATGTTTTCCTTAGTTAACTCATGCATTTTTAAAATCAATTTAGAACGTTCTTTAGCATCAAAATTAACCTTCTCCGAAGATGGAAGAGGCAACAAATCAATAGGTGCACGAGGTAGGAAACCATGCACAATTTCAAAAGGGCACATCTTAGTAGTAGAATGCAATGAACGATTATAAGCAAATTCAATATGAGGCAAGCATTCTTCCCACATTTTCTTGTTATTCTTCAAAACAGCCCTAAGCATAGTAGACAATGTTCTATTGACTACTTCAGTTTGTCCATCAGTTTGGGGGTGACAAGTAGTACTAAAAAGCAGCTTAGTCCCCAACTTAGCCCATAAACATCTCCAAAAGTGGCTAAGAAATTTAGTATCACGATCTGAAACAATAGTATTTGGCACACCATGTAAGCGAATAATTTCACGAAAGAACAAATCAGCAACATTAACAGCATCATCGCTTTTATGACATGGTATAAAGTGTGCCATTTTCGAGAACCTATCCACGACAACAAATATGCTATCCCTCCCCTTCTTTGTTCTAGGTAAACCTAAAACAAAGTCCATAGATATATCCTCCCAAGGAACACTAGGTACAGGCAAAGGCATATATAAACCATGAGGATTGAGTCGTGACTTAGCTCTTTGACATGTAGTGCATCGAGCAACAAAACGCTCAACATCCCGTCTCATCTTTGGCCAAAAGAAATGTGTAGCAAGTATATCCTCCGTCTTCTTGACGCCAAAGTGTCCCATTAATACTCCTCCATGCGCCTCCTGCAACAACAAAAGACGAACGGAGCTAGCTGGAATGCATAGCTTGTTAGCACGAAACACAAATCCATCGTTAAGAACGAACTTGTTCCAAGTTCTCCCTTCCTTACAATTCTGCAACACATCTTTAAATTCAGCATCATTAACATATTGATCCTTGATGGTCTCCAAACCAAATATTTTAAAGTCAAGTTGTGAAAGCATAGTATAACGACGAGACAAGGCATCAGCAATAACATTTTCTTTACCCTTCTTGTGTTTAATCACATAAGGGAAAGTCTCAATGAATTCAACCCATTTAGCATGTCGACGGTTCAGTTTTGCTTGACTTTTAATGTGTTTCAAAGATTCATGATCAGAATGTATAACAAATTCCTTGGGCCATAAATAATGTTGCCATGTTTCTAAGGTCCGAACAAGAGCATATAATTCTTTATCATAAGTAGAATAGTTCAGACTAGGCCCACTCAATTTTTCAGAAAAGTATGCAACAGGTTTTCCATCTTGTAATAACACACCTCCTAATCCAATTCCACTAGCATCACATTCAAGCTCAAAAGTCTTATTGAAATTAGGAAGTTGGAGTAAAGGAGCATGTGTCAACTTATCTTTCAATACCGTGAAGGCTTCTTCCTGTGCGGTACCCCAAACAAAAGGTACATCCTTCTTTGTAAGCTCGTTGAGAGGTGCAGCAATGGTGCTGAAATCTCTCACAAAACGCCTATAAAAACCAGCGAGGCCAAGGAAACTCCTTACTTGTGTGACCGTTTTGGGCTGCGGCCAACTCTCAATAGCTTCGATCTTGGCTTTATCAACTTCAATTCCCTGTGGAGTAACAACATAGCCAAGAAAAGATACTCGGTCGGTGCAAAAGGTGCACTTTCCAAGGTTACCAAACAAACGTGCATCACGTAGAGCAATAAAAACAGCACGTAAATGTTCCAAATGTTTCTCCAAAGATTTGCTATAAATCAATATGTCATCAAAGTAAACTACCACAAATCGTCCAATGAAAGCACGTAAAACTTCGTTCATTAACCTCATGAAAGTACTAGGTGCATTAGTTAACCCAAAAGTCATGACTAACCACTCATATAATCCAAACTTAGTTTTAAATGCTGTTTTCCATTCATCTCCCAATTTCATACGAATTTGATGGTAACCACTACGCAAATCAACTTTGGAGAATATTGTAGAGCCACTCAATTCATCAAGCATATCATCTAGCCTAGGAATAGGATGACGATAACGAATAGTAATATTATTAATGCCTCTACAATCAACGCACATACGCGACGTACCATCCTTTTTCGGCACTAAAATGATAGGAACAGCACAAGGACTAAGGGATTCGCGTATATAACCTTTGTCGAGCAGTTCTTGTACTTGACGCATAATCTCCTTCGTCTCCTCTGGATTGGTACGGTATGGTGCCCGGTTGGGTAATGATGCACCGGGAATTAAGTCAATTTGATGCTCAATCCCGCGAATAGGTGGTAATCCCGGTGGCACGTCTTGTCGAAAGACGTTGGCGAACTCCTGCAAAATGTTAGTGACAGCAGGAGGCAAAGAGGAAGGCACGTCCTCGTATGAAAATAATGCCTCTTTGCACACAAAAGCATAGCAAACAGATTTGCTAAAATCTAGATCATCAATATCAGATTTGGTGGCAAGTAAACATGCACTTTTCAATTTAATTTCAGAAGCAACACTAGATTGTTTATTATTATTAGGCTGCATTTGTTGCTCAAATTCTTTTGCCACAATCTGATTTTCACTCTTAGTTTTCTCCTGTTTTGCTTTATTAGCTCTATTAATATCATCTTTCAAAATGGAATCAAGAGTCATAGGAAGCAAAGTAATATTTTTATCCTTATGAACAAGAGTATACTGATTGTTTCTACCATGGTGAATAGAATTTTTATCAAATTGCCATGGTCTACCAAGTAATAAGGAACATGCTTGCATCGGTACCACATCACAATCAACATAATCAGCATATGTAGAGATACTAAAATGCACACGAACAGTACGTGTTACCTTAACCTTGCCGCTGTTGTTGAACCATTGGATGTAGTAAGGATGTGGATGTGGTCTTGTGGTGAGAGATAGCTTCTCCACCATCTCGATGCTAGCCAAGTTGTTGCAACTCCCTCCATCTATGATCACGCGAACAGAACGTTCCTTCACAACTCCCTTTGTATGGAACAAATTATGCCTCTGATTTTGCTCAGCTTGTGTAACCTGCACACTCAAAACACGTTGAGCAACTAAACATTCATACCTGTCAGCATCTTCAGGAGCCATGTATTGCGTCTCATGATCAGAATCGTCTCCACCGTGTTCGTCACGTGTAATAAGAGCCAATGTCTCCTCATCATAGTCACTAGCGGACTCATACCCACCATCCTCAGTAACAATCATCACATGCTTAGATGGGCATTCTCTTACATAATGACCTCCACCCTTGCAACGTCGACAAATAATATCATGTGTTTGCCCTGTTGATGCCATGGATGAAGAAGAGCTCTTTGCAGGCCCAGAAGGTGTGCTCTTGGCAGATAGTGGTGATTGTGCCTGCTTTATTGTATCACGGTTGGAGGTGGTAGCCGACGGAGGCGCCGGTGATGATGAGGACATGAATACCTTAGATACGACCAAAAATATTGCATACATGCATATTTGTCAGGTGATTTCTAATGCAAACTATTCAATAATCTATTTATGTTATCCAGAACAAAAATACTTCACACACTTTTGTGTTTTGTCTAATTGTAGGTGTATGGGACATTTGTACAATCCACATATGAAGATAAGGAAAAAGGAGAAGTTTAGGTTGTGTTCAAAAAGTCCTCTCACGTCACTTTTGGGCCAAGAGAAGATAGAGTCCAAGTCTCTCACGTTCTGGATTCAGATTCGGACTGCACAGACATACCTGACTCAAAACGCCAACAACTTTTTCATACGGACTCCGAATTGGGTGATTCTTTTTTTGTTGGAAACTAGATTTCGTGCTCTTTCCAACCCAATTGGATTCACCTTCAAATTCGTCTGGAGCGTTGAGTTACGGACGAAACAATCTGACGTTGCAGCAGAATCCGAGTCAAACTACAAGCCCAAAGGTGTTGCATCACCTCCACTTGGGCCCATGAGCCTTGTACGACCTAGGGTTAGTTTTAGGCTGCCTTGGGACGTCCTCCCACCTCCTTGGCCGCCACCCCTTGCTCCTATATAAGTAGATCCATCTAGTAGCTTTTTGCTTGGGATTTGTTTAGTTAAAAGTTAGCCATTGCAACTTCGTGTACTTCGTTTGTGTCCAACGACCATACCAAGACCGCTTCCGGATCCCCACCATTATCAATACTTCATATTTATTTGCAATATTCAGATTGCTTTATCATATTCTTGCTCGTTCTTCGATTGCTTGCAGGAATAGACCTTCGAGGTCAGGCTGACCGTGCTTCCAGCATCGTCAGTAACCTCAGAAGATTGGTTTAGCGATTGCTAAGGCGCAACGTCGTGCACGTTTGTAGTCGGATCGTCAAAGTCGTCTCCACCAAATCGATAGTTATCATCTCATCGAAACATCGGGACCCTCGTCTCTATTAAGTGGTATCAGTTTTCAGGTTGCTCGGTGAGAATTTCCAGTTTTCCTAGATTAGATTTATTTTCTTACCTATTGTCCAAGAAAAAGCCACAAAAAAGAGTTAGATCTATTCATCCTTGGTCCAAGCCAGTCTGAGCCTTTGCAATTTTCTTTTCATTGCTTGCATAGTTGAATTATCGGTTGCATCGTCGTGTCGAGTTGCTGGTCTTAGTGTCTAGTTCGTTTAGAGTTTCGAGTTCTGTTCACATTAGTCACGCCACCGCTGCATCATTATCTCTTCCGCTGTCCACCACCCATCCATCAATTTCCACCACGTGCTACCCACCATTCATTGTCATAATAATAGTTGAGATTGTTCACATCTTCACTTGATCTCATTAGTGTTTTAGGCTCGCGTCTCTAGCACGGTCTAGCCTAGGACCAGCACAGTACCGTCGTTGAGCGTTTATTCAACATCGCATCTCTGAATTGATTATTGCTAATCTTTTGCTACCATATATAGCCAACCCAGCTCCACATATTTCTACACCGTGTATACGTACGTTCCCCTGGCAATCGCTTTACACAATCTTCAGAGTTATTTGACACCGCTGGTTGCCTGTCACCACCTGCTGCTTGGTAAGAACTTGTAAGATATTGATATTTGCTTTACTGTGAGCGCTTTACCACCACACCCTAGTAGTTCATAGGAACATTATTCTTGAATTTTGTTTCTTGTTTCTACTAATCATGACAGGTTCTGAAGATAGAAGTTCTTGGACGACGGACACATCTTCACCATCACGAGAGTTGGGACAACACACACAAGCACATGGTCAGGTTATCTTTTTACCGTCATTTGAGGGTAGATTTAATCCTACTACTTATCTAGCTTGGGAGCTTGAAGTAGAACAAGTTTTTAGTCACCATGACTTTTCTGAACTTGAGCGAGTGCGAGCAGCCACTAGAGCATTTACTGATTTTGCTTATGTTTGGTGGAGTGTACATTGTAAGAAAAACATTGATAACCAACCCACAACTTGGAATGTTTTGAAAGCTGTAATGAGACAACAATTTTTCCCTCCTTATTATCGTCGTGAATTGCTTCGCAAATTTGAACAATTTAAACAAGGCAACAACACTGTTCATGCTTACTACCAAGAGTTCAAATCTTATATGCATCATTGTGACATAGAAGAATCTGAGAATGATACAATGAATAGATTTTTTGGTGGTTTGAACCATGATATTCAGGCAAGATTTCAGTATATTCCTCGTTGCATTACTGGTATGTATGTCCGTGCTTGTACCTTTGAGAGACAGATACAGGAGGATGCATTAGGTGACTACAACAACTACTATTCCAGTTCATGCTCACCACCGCCGGTGGGTTCCTCCATCATTGCACCTCGGATTATGAGCGCGACATCATCTCAAGGGTATGGTACATTGTCAACGTCCGTACCTACATCAGCTACATCTTTGCCACAAGGTAACAGTAAAGATATTGATGATATAACTTCACATGAGAAAGATGCATGCCTAGTTAACTTGAATGCGTCATGTATTGAGTTACCTGTTGATTTGAGCACACCACCTATTTTAGAGAGTGATCAAACAACTGAAATATCCACAATTTTGAGTGCACCCATTGAATTAACTGTTGATGCAAAAGAACTAATGTTTAATCATTTTGATATGGCCTTCAATCTTGGTGATGATTCTGTGTCCAATGACTTATTGCATGTTTGCTTAATTAAGCATGTTGTAGCATGTAAATTTGATGCAAGTAAGGTTTATTCACCAAAGTTGGGATGGTTTAAGGATGAACATTGCGAATCTTTTGAAATAAATAAGAGCTTCACTTATATGTGCAAAGTGAGTTCTAATATTTTCATGCCTTCTACTTCTTGTGATAATTTTTTGGCTTTAGTTTTTATGAACTATGAAAGTTACTCATGTATACATGTGTCATACGTGCAAAAATCAAGGGAAGTTAAACTGGATGACATATACATATACAACATGTACACCTTGTCTTTTTTGTTAGCCACATTTCAGATTAAGCAACGCCGAGGACGGCTTTGTTTTCAAAAAGGGGAGGATGATGAGGACATGAATACCTTAGATACGACCAAAAATATTGCATACATGCATATTTGTCAGGTGATTTCTAATGCAAACTATTCAATAATCTATTTATGTTATCCAGAACAAAAATACTTCACACACTTTTGTGTTTTGTCTAATTGCAGGTGTATGGGACATTTGTACAATCCACATATGAAGATAAGGAAAAAGGAGAAGTTTAGGTTGTGTTCAAAAAGTCCTCTCACGTCACTTTTGGGCCAAGAGAAGATAGAGTCCAAGTCTCTCACGTTCTGGATTCAGATTCGGACTGCACAGACATACCTGACTCAAAACGCCAACAACTTTTTCATACGGACTCCGAATTGGGTGATTCTTTTTTTGTTGGAAACTAGATTTCGTGCTCTTTCCAACTCAATTGGATTCACCTTCAAATTCGTCCGGAGCGTTGAGTTACGGACGAAACAATCTGACATTGCAGCAGAATCCGAGTCAAACTACAAGCCCAAAGGTGTTGCATCACCTCCACTTGGGCCCATGAGCCTTGTACGACCTAGGGTTAGTTTTAGGCTGCCTTGGGACGTCCTCCCACCTCCTTGGCCGCCACCCCTTGCTCCTATATAAGTAGATCCATCTAGTAGCTTTTTCCTTGGGATTTGTTTAGTTAAAAGTTAGCCATTGCAACTTCGTGTACTTCGTTTGTGTCGAACGACCATACCAAGACCGCTTCCGGATCCCCACCATTATCAATACTTCATATATATTTGCAATATTCAGATTGCTTTATCATATTCTTGCTCGTTCTTCGATTGCTTGCAGGAATAGACCTTCGTGGTCAGGCTGACCGTGCTTCCAGCATCGTCAGTAACCTCAGGAGATTGGTTTAGCGATTGCTAAGGCGCAACGTCGTGCACGTTTGTAGTCGGATCGTCAAAGTCGTCTCCACCAAATCGATAGTTATCATCTCATCGAAACATCGGGACCCTCGTCTCTATTAAGTGATGATGAGGACATGAATACCTTAGATACGACCAAAAATATTGCATACATGCATATTTGTCAGGTGATTTCTAATGCAAACTATTCAATAATCTATTTATGTTATCCAGAACAAAAATACTTCACACACTTTTGTGTTTTGTCTAATTGTAGGTGTATGGGACATTTGTACAATCCACATATGAAGATAAGGAAAAACGAGAAGTTTAGGCTGTGTTCAAAAAGTCCTCTCACGTCACTTTTGGGCCAAGAGAAGATAGAGTCCAAGTCTCTCACGTTCTGGATTCAGATTCGGACTACACAGACATACCTGACTCAAAACGCCAACAACTTTTTCATACGGACTCCGAATTGGGTGATTCTTTTTTTGTTGGAAACTAGATTTCGTGCTCTTTCCAACCCAATTGGATTCACCTTCAAATTCGTCCGGAGCGTTGAGTTACGGACGAAACAATCTGACGTTGCAGCAGAATCCGAGTCAAACTACAAGCCCAAAGGTGTTGCATCACCTCCACTTGGGCCCATGAGCCTTGTACGACCTAGGGTTAGTTTTAGGCTGCCTTGGGACGTCCTCCCACCTCCTTGGCCGCCACCCCTTGCTCCTATATAAGTAGATCCATCTAGTAGCTTTTTCCTTGGGTTTTATTTAGTTAAAAGTTAGCCATCGCTGCAACTTCGTGTACTTCGTTTGTGTCCAACGACCAGACCAAGACCGCTTATGAAACCCCACTTTTATCAATACTTCATCCATACTCGCAATATTCAGATTGCTTAATCATATTCTTGCTTGTTCTTCGATTGCTTGCAGGAATAGACCTTCGTGGTCAGGTTGATCGTGCTCCAGCGTGGTCAATAACCTCCCGGAGTTGGTTTAGCGATTGCTAAGGCGCAACGTCGTGCACGTTTGTAGTCGGATCGTCAAAGTCGTCTCCACCAAATCGATAGTTATCATCTCATCGAAAGATCGGGACCCTCGCCTATATCATAGATGATGCACGTGGTGTCCATGAAGAAGGTCGACCTGCAGAAAAGTTAGTCCGCGCCAATGCCTGTCGATCCTGCACTTCACGTTCAGCTTTACAAGCAAGATGGAATAAACGAGTGATATTAGTATACTCCTTATACTCTAGAATCGTCTGAATCTCTCTATTTAATCCACCCATAAAACGTGCAAGCATAGCTTCATTCTCCTCAACAATACCACATCTAATCATGCCAGTTTGTAATTCCTGATAATATTCTTCTACAGAATTTTTTCCCTGTCTTAAGCGCTGCAATTTTTGAAGTAATTCACGTTGATAATATGGTGGAACCCAACGAGTACGCATAGCAGTTTTCAAAGCAGCCCAAGTAGTAGGAATGGGATATAATCTACAATGCTCAGACCACCAAACACATGCAAAACTAGTGAATGCACAAACAGCAGCAGGAACACGTCTCTCCTCGGGATATTGTAAACATGTAAATCGTTGTTCAGTTTCTAACTCCCAAGTAAGATATATATCAGGAACATATCTACCCTCAAATGGTGGAATATTCAATTTTAGTTTAGGGAGATGGTCATGATCTCGTACCTGAGGGTGAGCCCTACCATTGCCATTATTTGCATGTGGACGACCTGATGGTTGCTGTGCTGGTGGTGGCACGTAGTTCTGATTTTGATCAACCTCATCCTCGTAATCGCCAGCAAAATCATCCTCCTCCGCATCAGCAGCAGGCGCCACAGAAGTAGCAACAGCAGCACCAACAGTTTGGCCAGGTGCAAGAGGGAGACGGCTCGCTCGGCGGAGGGCTGTTTCACGATGTGTAGGTAGTCGTCGTTGTTGTTGTTGTAGAGGTGCGTTAGGTGCAGCCGGTGGTGGTGGTGGAAGACGCGCGAGCAATTCATTAAACCTGTCATCGAGTTTTGTTTCGAACGTCTTCTCCATGTCATCTATCTTCTCCATGGCCTCTTCAAATCTGTTTAGCACATCCTGCACCTGTCCAGTCATCATTTGCTGAAATTTATCATGCAACTCCTGATTCGTCATGTTCTCCCAGTCAGTCTCGTCGGCTTGTGATCCTGCCATGGTTAGCAACAATAGAAAACACACAAGAATATGATCCTACAGAATACTAACAAGAGGTGGTGGTGGCGGGTGTCACAAACCCGTCAAGCAAATCTCAAATTCTTACCAGTTCTTACCCAGCAGCAGGCGGTGATCGGCAACCGTTGTAGTCAAAACTCTCAAAAGCTTGGATAGAGCGATTGCCAGGGAGAGTCAAACGCACGACGTAGAGGTATGTGGAGCTGGGAAGGCTTATAGTATGGTAGCAAAAAGGGTCAGCAATAATCAATTCAGAGATGCAAAGTTGAATAAATGCTCAACGACGGTACTGTGCTGGTCCTAGGCTAGACCGTGCTAGAGACGCGAGCCTAGAACACTAACAAAATCACGGCGCTGCACGTAAATAAGGGAAAAGCACACTCTGGAACTTTTTTTTTCACATTTTTTTTGCGCTCCTCTTTTTTTTTGCGCTCCTCTTTTTTTTTTGCGAAAAATCACTATAATGGCGAGTGTCTCAAAACTCTTCCCTCGTCAAACTGATAGGATGGGCACGAAAATTTGTTTTTCCACTTTTTTTTTCGGAAATCAGGGCAGCGACGACGAAAAAGTGCGACAAAAAATCACTATGATGGCACGTGGCTCAAAAGACTCAGAAAAGCCTAAAAATAGGATAGGGAAAAAATATTTTTGCCCGTGAAAATTTTGGCCTAAAAACTGCCCGGGGGTCTCGAGACTCTTTTTTTTTCAAGACCTACGCAGGCAAGGAAACACGAATCAGAATTGAGATTGATCTCAAAAACAAACCTAATATGAGAAGAACTCGGATTGGTGGTGGATATATGGTTGTGGTATATGGCAGCGGTGGTGGTATATGGTAGCGGTGGTGGTATATGGATAGAGATTGATGGTGGTATATGGATACGGATTGGTAGTGGTATATGGATAAGGATTCAGAGCGGTGGCGGATAAGCAAAAGTGGTAGATGGGCGATGATGATGGTGCGGCGGCGGCGTGACAACTTATGACCAGAACTCGAAACTCTAAAAGACTAGACTCTAAGACCAGCAACTTGACACGACGATGCAACCGCAAATTCAACAAAGCAAAAACCCTAAAAAGATTATGCAAAGGCTCAAATTGGTTCGGATATGATGAACTAACCCTAATTTTTTTTGTGTGGCTTTTTCGTGGACTGTAGGTATGAAGAACAGACTCGATCTAATCTACGAAAAACTGTAAAATCTCACCGAGCAACCTGGAACTCTGATACCACTTGATAGAGGCAAAGGTGTCCCGATGTTTCGATGAGATGGTGGCTATCGTTTTCTGTGGGAGTCGACCTTGACGATCCGACTACGAACGTGCGAGACGTCGCGCCTTAGCAATCGCTAAACCAACTTCCGAGGGGTTATTGACCACGCCGGAGCACGATCAACCTGACCACGAGGGCCTGTTTCCTGCGAGCAAACGAAGAACAAGCAAGAAACTGAGATTGCAATCTGGATACTGCGAATATAAGATGAAAGCTTTATTGATCAAGGTGGGGTTCTGTGACGTCTTGGTCTGGTCGTTGGACACAAACGAAGTACGCAAAGTTGCAGCTATGGCGAACTTTTAATCTAAACAAAACCCAAAATCTAAACGACGCCCTAAGGGCTGTATATATGGAGGAAGAGAGGGGAATTTCGTGGCCCTTGAGGGTGGGGTCCGAAACCAACCCTAACTCTTGTTTCCCCACACATACGGACTCTAAAAATAGCCTATACTTAAGTATTTCGAAATTACATGGGCCTGGCCCATTAATAAGGTGACGCAGCACCTAGAATAGCCTATGGACGAATATTATGAAGTGGCATCTTGTATATTTCGTCCATGGCTTCATGCACTCCTTATGGCGGCTTCAAAGTCCTGAAATCATCAGTTGTAACTCCGTTCTTGATCCCCTTGCGCATGCCATCAACTTCATGCGTGTTCTTGCTCCAATGTTCATCCTTCTCCAAGCTAGGCCCTTCATTTGAAAGCAAAACAAATGTATCCAATTTAGGCAGCATCATAATCTCATGAACATTAGAATCATCACCAAGAAACGAAAGTACCTGGTAATTTAATTGGCGTGCGCGAGCTCTAGTAATTGGTCCAGTATATGTAACAGTAGGGGCTGTGGGTGTAACTATGGTATTGATGTCCTCATCAGACGATTTGTGGTAGTTTACTTTGATGACATATTGATTTGAGCGACAAGGTTAAGGTAACACGTACTGTTCGTGTGCATTTTAGTATCTCTACATATGCTGATTATGTTGATTGTGATGTGGTACCTATGCAAGCATGTTCCTTATTACTTGGTAGACCATGGCAATTTGATAAAAATTCTGTACACCATGGTAGAAACAATCAGTATACTCTTGTTCATAAGGATAAAAATATTACTTTGCTTCCTATGACTCCTGATTCCATTTTGAAAGATGATATTAATAGAGCTAATAAAGCAAAACAGGAGAAACATAAGAGTGAAAATCAGATTGTGGCAAAAGAATCTGAGCAACAAATGAAGCATAATAATAAACCATCTAGTGTTGCTTCTGAAATTAAATTGAAAAGTGCATGTTTACTTGCCACCAAATCTGATATTGATGATCTAGATTTTAGCAAATCTGTTTGCTATGCTTTTGTGTGCAAAGAGGCATGATTTTCATTCAAGGATGTGCCTTCCTCTTTGCCTCCTTCTGTCACTAACATTTTGCAGGAGTTCGCTGACGTCTTTCCACAAGACGTGCCACCGGGATAACCACCTATTCGAGGGATTGAGCATCAAATTGACTTAATTCCCGGTGCATCATTACCCAACCGTGCGCCATACCGTACCAATCCAAAGGAGACGAACGAGATTATGCATCAAGTACAGGAGCTGCTCGACAAAGGTTATATACGTGAATCCCTTAGTCCTTGTGTTGTTCCTATCATTTTAGTGCCGAAAAAGGATGGTACGTCGCGTATGTGTGTTGATTGTAGAGGCATTAATAATATTCCTATTCGTTATCGTGATCCTATTCCAAGGCTAGACGACATGCTTGATGAATTGAGTGGCTCTACAATATTCTCCAAAGTTGATTTGCGTAGTGGATACCGTCAAATTCGTATGAAATTGGGAGATGAATGGAAAACAGCATTTAAAACTAAGTTTGGATTATATGAGTGATTAGTCATGCCTTTTGGGTTAACTAATGCGCCTAGTACTTTCGTGAGGTTAATGAATGAAGTTTTACGTGCTTTCATTGGACGATTTGTGGTAGTCTATTTTGATGATATACTGATTTATAGTAAATCTTGAACATTTACTTGTTGTTTTTATTGCTCTACGTGTTGCACGTTTGTTTGGTAACCTTGGAAAGTGCACCTTTTGCACCGACCGTCATAGAGGCGAGGGTGTCCCGATCTTTCGATGAGATGATAACTACCGATTTGGTGGAGACGACTTTGACGATCCGACTACAAACGTGCACGACGTTGCGCCTTAGCAATCGCTAAACCAATCTCCTGAGGTTACTGACGATGCCGGAAGCACGGTCAGCCTGACCACGAAGGTCTATTCCTGCAAGCAATTGAAGAACGAGCAAGAATATGATAAAGCAATCTGAATATTGCAAATATATATGAGGTATTGATAATGGTGGGGATCCGTAAGCGGTCTTGGTCTGGTCGTTGGACACAAACGAAGTACACGAAGTTGCAATGGCTAACTTTTAACTAAACAAATCCCAAGGAAAAAGCTACTAGATGGATCTACTTATATAGGAGCAAGGGGTGGCGGCCAAGGAGGTGGAAGGACGTCCCAAGGCAGCCTAAAACTAACCCTAGGTCGTACAAGGCTCATGGGCCCAAGTGGAGGTGACGCAACACCTTTGGGCTTGTAGTTTGACTCGGATTCTGCTGCAACATCAGATTGTTTCGTCCGTAACTCAACACTCCGGATGAATTTGAAGGTGAATCCAATTGGGTTGGAAAGAGAACGAAATCTAGTTTCCAACAAAAAAAGAATCACCCAATTCGGAGTCTGTATGAAAAAGTTGTTGGCGTTTTGAGTCAGGTATGTCTGTGTAGTCCGAATCTGAATCCAGAACGTGAGAGACTTGGACTCTATCTTCTGTTGGCCCAAAAGTGACGTGAGAGGACTTTCTGAACACAACCTAAACTTCTCCTTTTCCCTTGTCTTCATATGTGGATTGTACAAATGTCCCATACACCTGCAATTAGACAAAACACAAAAGTGTGTGAAGTATTTTTGTTCTGGATAACATAAATAGATTATTGAATAGTTTGCATTAGTAATCACCTGAAAAATATGCATGTATGCAATATTTTTGGTCGTATCCAAGGTAGTCATGTCCTCATCATCCTCCACTTTTTGAAAATAAAGCCGTCCTTGGCATTGCTTAATCTGAAATGTGGCTAACAAAAGAGACAAGGTGTACATGTTGTATATGTATATGTCATCCATTTTAACTTCCCTTGGCTTCTGCACATATGTCACATGTATACATGAGTAACTTTCATTGTTCATAAAATCTATAGCCAAAAAATTATCACAGGAAGTAGAAGGCATGAAAATATTGGAACTCAGTTTGCACATATAAGTGAAGCTCTTATTCTCTTCAAAAGATTGGCAATGTTCATCATTAAACCATCCTAACTTCGATGAATAAACCTTACTTGCATCAAATTTACATGCTACAACATGCTTAAATAAGCAAACATGCAATAAGTCATTGGACACAAAATCATCATCAAGATTAGAGGTCATATCAAAATGATTAAACATTGGTTCTTTTGCATCAACAGTTAATTCAATGGGTGCACTCAAAATTGTTGATATTTCAGTTGTTTGATCACATGACGCATTCATGACAGTAACAAGAGTCTCTAGAATAGGTGGTGTGCTCAAATCAACAGGTAACTCAATACATGATGCATTCAAGTTAACTAGGCATGCTTCATTCTCATGTGAAGTTATATCATCAATACCTTTACTGTTACCTCGCAGAGATGTAGCTGATGTAGGTACGGACGTTGACAATGTACCATACTCTTGAGATGATATTGCGCTCACAATCCAAGGTGGGGCTGCTCTATTAGGTGCAATAGTGGAGTAACCAACCGGCGATGGTGAGCATGAACTGGAATAGTAGTTGTTGTAGTCACCCAATGCATCCTCCTGTATCTGTCTCTCAAAGGTACAAGCACGGACATACATACCAGTAATGCAACGAGGAATATACCGAAATCTTGCCTGAATATCATGGTTCAAACTACCAAAAAATCTATTCATTGTATCATCCTCAGATTCTTCTATGTCACAATGATGCATATAAGATTTGAACTCTTGGTAGTAAGCATGAACATTGTTACTGCCTTGTTTTAATTGCTCCAATTTGCAACGCAATTCACGACAATAGTAAGGAGGAAAAAATTGTTGTCTCATTACAGCTTTCAAAACTTTCCAAGTTGTGGGTTGGTTATCAATGTTTTTCTTACAATATACACTCCACCAAACAGAAGCAAAACCAGTAAATGCTCTAATGGTAGCTCGTACTCTCTCAAGTTCAGAAAAATCATGGTGACTAAAAACTTGTTCTACTTCAAGCTCCCAAGCTAGATAAATAGCAGGATTAAATCTACCCTCAAATGATGGTAAAGAGATAACCTGACCATATGCTTGTGTGTGTTGTCCCAACTCTCGTGATGGTGAAGATGTGTCCGTCGTCCAAGAACTTCTATCTCTGGAACCTGTCATGATTAGTAGACACAAGAACCAAAATTCGAGAATAATGTTCCTATGAACTACTAGGATGTGGTTGTAAAGTGCTCACAGTAAAGCAAATATCAATATCTTACAAGTTCTTACCATGCAGCAGGTGGTGAGAGGCAACTAGCGGTGTCAAATAACTCCGAAGATTGTGTAAAGCGATTGCCAGGGGAACATGCGTATACACGATGTAGAAATATGTGGAGCTGGGTTGGCTATATATGGTAGCAAAAGATTAGCAATAATCAATCCAGAGATGCAATGTTGAATAAACGCTCAACGACGGTACTGTGCTGGTCCTAGGCTAGACCGAACTAGAGACGCGAGCCTAGAACACTAATGAGGTCACGTCGTAGCACAACTAGCATCAATGAAGGATACTAAGTAGCTCTGGACAGCAAGATATAAGTGAAGATCACAACGACAGTAAAGATAATGATGTGAAACAACAGCCAAGCTATTTTACTGAACAGTGCGCAAAACAGATTCCAATCCGAATTCAACTACGAGATTGAGTCTAAAAAGATCCGAATTTTGTTTTTTTTCTCTTTTTTTTCCTCACACTTTTTTTCTTTCTCTCCTTTTTTTCTCTGACTTTTTTTTCTCTTTTTTTTCTCTCGTTTTTTCTCTCTTTTTTTCTCCCTCTTTCCAAAACAAACTAGATAAGATGCAGATTGGATCAAGTGAAGATGTGAACGATCTCAACTATTATTATGACAATGAATGGTGGGTAGCACGTGGTGGAAATTGATGGATGGGTGGTGGACAGCGGAAGAGATAATGATGCAGCGGTGGCGTGACTAATGTGAACAGAACTCGAAACTCAAAACGAACTAGACACTAAGACCAGCAACTCGACACGACGATGCAACCGATAATTCAACTATGCAAGCAATGAAAAGAAAATTGCAAAGGCTCAGACTGGCTTGGACCAAGGATGAATAGATCTAACTCTTTTTTGTGGCTTTTTCTTGGACAATAGGATAGAGGCGAGGGTCCCGATCTTTCGATGAGATGATAACTATCGATTTGGTGGAGACGACTTTGACGATCCGACTACAAACGTGCACGACGTTGCGCCTTAGCAATCGCTAAACCAACTCCGGGAGGTTATTGACCACGCTGGAGCACGATCAACCTGACCACGAAGGTCTATTCCTGCAAGCAATCGAAGAACAAGCAAGAATATGATTAAGCAATCTGAATATTGCGAGTATGGATGAAGTATTGATAAAAGTGGGGTTTCATAAGCGGTCTTGGTCTGGTCGTTGGACACAAACGAAGTACACGAAGTTGCAGCGATGGCTAACTTTTAACTAAATAAAACCCAAGGAAAAAGCTACTAGATGGATCTACTTATATAGGAGCAAGGGGTGGCGGCCAAGGAGGTGGGAGGACGTCCCAAGGCAGCCTAAAACTAACCCTAGGTCGTACAAGGCTCATGGGCCCAAGTGGAGGTGACGCAACACCTTTGGGCTTGTAGTTTGACTCGGATTCTGTTGCAACGTCAGATTGTTTCGTCCGTAACTCAACGCTCCGGATGAATTTTAAGGTGAATCCAATTGGGTTGGAAAGAGAACGAAATCTAGTTTCCAACAAAAAAAGAATCACCCAATTCAGAGTCTGTATGAAAAAGTTGTTGGCGTTTTGAGTCAGGTATGTCTGTGCAGTCCGAATCTGAATCCAGAACGTGAGAGACTTGGACTCTATCTTCTCTTGGCCCAAAAGTGACGTGAGAGGACTTTCTGAACACAACCTAAACTTCTCCTTTTCCCTTGTCTTCATATGTGGATTGTACAAATGTCCCATACACCTGCAATTAGACAAAACACAAAAGTGTGTGAAGTATTTTTGTTCTGGATAACATAAATAGATTATTGAATAGTTTGCATTAGAAATCACCTGACAAATATGCATGTATGCAATATTTTTGGTCGTATCCAAGGTAGTCATGTCCTCATCATCCTCCCCTTTTTGAAAATAAAGCCGTCCTCGGCATTGCTTAATCTGAAATGTGGCTAACAAAAGAGACAAGGTGTACATGTTGTATATGTATATGTCATCCATTTTAACTTCCCTTGATTTTTGCACATATGTCACATGTATACATGAGTAACTTTCATTGTTCATAAAATCTAAAGCCAAAAAATTATCACAGGAAGTAGAAGGCATGAAAATATTGGAACTCAGTTTGCACATATAAGTGAAGCTCTTATTCTCTTCAACAGATTGAAAATGTTCATCATTAAACCATCCTAACTTCGATGAATAAAGCTTACTTGCATCAAATTTACATGCTACAACATGCTTAAATAAGCAAACATGCAATAAGTCATTGGACACAGAATCATCATCAAGATTAGAGGTCATATCAAAATGATTAAACATTGGTTCTTTTGCATCAACAGTTAATTCAATGGGTGCACTCAAAATTGTTGATATTTCAGTTGTTTGATCACATGATGCATTCATGACAGTAACAAGAGTCTCTAAAAGAGCTGGTGTGCTCAAATCAACAGGTAACTCAACACATGATTCATTCAAGTTAACTAGGCATGCTTCATTCTCATGTGAAGTTATATCATCAATACCTTTACTGTTACCTCGCAGAGATGTAGCTGATGTAGGTACGGATGTTGACAATGTACCATACTCTTGAGATGATATTGCGCTCACAATCCGAGGTGGGGCTGCTCTAGTAGGTGCAATAGTGGAGTAACCAACTGGCGATGGTGAGCATGAACTGGAATAGTAGTTGTTGTAGTCACCCAATGCACCCTCCTGTATCTGTCTCTCAAAGGTACAAGCACGGACATACATACCAGTAATGCAACGAGGAATATACCGAAATCTTGCCTGAATATCATGGTTCAAACCACCAAAAAATCTATTCATTGTATCATCCTCAGATTCTTCTATGTCAAAATGATGCATATAAGATTTGAACTCTTGGTAGTAAGCATGAACAGTGTTACTGCCTTGTTTTAATTGCTCCAATTTGCAACGCAATTCACGACGGTAGTAAGGAGGAAAAAATTGTTGTCTCATTACAGCTTTCAAAACTTTCCAAGTTGTGGGTTGGTTATCAATGTTTTTCTTACAATGTACACTCCACCAAACAGAAGCAAAACCAGTAAATGCTCTAATGGTAGCTCGTACTCTCTCAAGTTCAGAAAAATCATGGTGACTAAAAACTTGTTCTACTTCAAGCTCCCAAGCTAGATAAATAGCAGGATTAAATCTACCCTCAAATGATGGTAAAGAGATAACCTGACCATATGCTTGTGTGTGTTGTCCCAACTCTTGTGATGGTGAAGATGTGTCCGTCGTCCAAGAACTTCTATCTCTGGAACCTGTCATGATTAGTAGAAACAAGAACCAAAATTCGAGAATAATGTTCCTATGAACTACTAGGATGTGGTTGTAAAGTGCTCACAGTAAAGCAAATATCAATATCTTACAAGTTCTTACCATGCGGCAGGTGGTGACAGGCAACCAACGGTGTCAAATAACTCCGAAGATTGTGTAAAGCGATTGCCAGGGGAACGTGCGTATACACGGTGTAGAAATATGTGGAGCTGGGTTGGCTATATATGGTAGCAAAAGATTAGCAATAATCAATTCAGAGATGCAATGTTGAATAAACGCTCAACGACGGTACTGTGCTGGTCCTAGGCTAGACCGAACTAGAGACGCGAGCCTAGAACACTAATGAGGTCACGTCGTAGCACAACCAGCATCAATGAAGGATACTAAGTAGCTCTGGACAGCAAGATATAAGTGAAGATCACAACGGTAGTAAAGATAATGATGTGAAACAACAGCCAAGCAGGATATATCAACAACTTTGTCTCCAACTTTCCTCTGAAAAAGTTTGTGCCGATTTTTTTGTTTTTTTTCTCTCTTTTTTTTCCTCACACTTTTTTTCTTTCTCTCCTTTTTTTTGACTTTTTTTTCTCTTTTTTTTCTCTCGTTTTTTTCTCTCTTTTTTTCTCCCTCTTTCCAAAACAAACTAGATAAGATGCAGATTGGATCAAGTGAAGATGTGAACGATCTCAACTATTATTATGACAATGAATGGTGGGTAGGACGTGGTGGAAATTGATGGATGGGTGGTGGACAGCGGAAGAGATAATGATGCAGCGGTGGCGTGACTAATGTGAACAGAACTCGAAACTCTAAACGAACTAGACACTAAGACCAGCAACTCGACACGACGATGCAACCGATAATTCAACTATGCAAGCAATGAAAAGAAAATTGCAAAGGCTCAGACTGGCTTAGACCAAGGATGAATAGATCTAACTCTTTTTTGTGGCTTTTTCTTGGACAATAGGTAAGAAAATAAATCTAATCTAGGAAAACTGGAAATTCTCACCGAGCAACCTGAAAACTGATACCACTTGATAGAGGCGAGGGTCCCGATCTTTCGATGAGATGATAACTGTCGATTTGGTGGAGACGACTTTGACGATCTGACTACAAACGTGCACGACGTTGCGCCTTAGCAATCGCTAAACCAATCTCCTGAGGTTACTGACGATGCTGGAAGCACGGTCAGCCTGACCACGAAGGTCTATTCCTGCAAGCAATCGAAGAACGATCAAGAATATGATAAAGCAATCTGAATATTGCAAATATATATGAAGTATTGATAATGGTGGGGATCCGGAAGCGGTCTTGGTCTGGTCGTTGGACACAAACGAAGTACACGAAGTTGCAATGGCTAACATTTAACTAAACAAATCCCCCAAAGAAAAAGCTACTAGATGGATCTACTTATATAGGAGCAAGGGGTGGCGGCCAAGGAGGTGGGAGGACGTCCCAAGGCAGCCTAAAACTAACCCTAGGTCGTACAAGGCTCATGGGCCCAAGTGGAGGTGATGCAACACCTTTGGGCTTGTACTTTGACTAGGATTCTGCTGCAACGTCAGATTATTTCGTCCGTAACTCAATGCTCCGGACGAATTTGAAGGTGAATCCAATTGGATTGGAAAGAGCACGAAATCGAGTTTCCAACAAAAAAAGAATCACCCAATTCGGAGTCCGTATGAAAAAGTTGTTGGCGTTTTGAGTCAGGTATGTCTGTGCAGTCCGAATCTGAATCCAGAACGTGAAAGACTTGGAATCTATCTTCTCTTGGCCCAAAAGTGACGTGAGAGGACTTTTTGAACACAACATAAAGTTCTCCTCTTCCCTTATCTTCATATGTGGATTATACAAATGTCCCATACACCTGCAATTAGACAAAACACAAAAGTGTGTGAAGTATTTTTGTTCTGGATAACATAAATAGATTATTGAATAGTTTGCATTAGAAATCACCTGACAAATCTGCTTGTATGCAATATTTTTGGTCGTATCCAAGGTAGTCATGTCCTCATCAATAGGTAAGAAAATAAATCTAATCTAGGAAAACTGGAAATTCTCACCGAGCAACCTGAAAACTGATACCACTTCATAGAGGCGAGGGTGTCCCGATCTTTCGATGAGATGATAACTATCGATTTGGTGGAGACGACTTTGACGATCCGACTACAAACGCGCACGACGTTGCGCCTTAGCAATCGCTAAACCAATCTCCTGAGGTTACTGACGATGCCGAAAGCACGGTCAGCCTAACCACGAAGGTCTATTCCTGCAAGCAATCGAAGAACGAGCAAGAATATGATAAAGCAATCTGAATATTGCAAATATATATGAGGTATTGATAATGGTGGGGATCCGTAAGCGGTCTTGGTCTGGTCGTTGGACACAAACGAAGTACACGAAGTTGCAGCGATGGCTAACTTTTAACTAAATAAAACCCAAGGAAAAAGCTACTAGATGGATCTACTTATATAGGAGCAAGGGGTGGCGGCCAAGGAGGTGGGAGGACGTCCCAAGGCAGCCTAAAACTAACCCTAGGTCGTACAAGGCTCATGGGCCCAAGTGGAGGTGACGCAACACCTTTGGGCTTGTAGTTTGACTCGGATTCTGTTGCAACGTCAGATTGTTTCGTCCGTAACTCAACGCTCCGGATGAATTTGAAGGTGAATCCAATTGGGTTGGAAAGAGAACGAAATCTAGTTTCCAACAAAAAAAGAATCACCCAATTCAGAGTCTGTATGAAAAAGTTGTTGGCGTTTTGAGTCAGGTATGTCTGTGCAGTCCGAATCTGAATCCAGAACGTGAGAGACTTGGACTCTATCTTCTCTTGGCCCAAAAGTGACGTGAGAGGACTTTCTGAACACAACCTAAACTTCTCCTTTTCCCTTGTCTTCATATGTGGATTGTACAAATGTCCCATACACCTGCAATTAGACAAAACACAAAAGTGTGTGAAGTATTTTTGTTCTGGATAACATAAATAGATTATTGAATAGTTTGCATTAGAAATCACCTGACAAATATGCATGTATGCAATATTTTTGGTCGTATCCAAGGTAGTCATGTCCTCATCAGACCGAGTATCTTTTCTTGGCTATGTTGTTACTCCACAGGGAATTGAAGTTGATAAAGCCAAGATTGAAGCTATTGAGAGTTGGCCGCAGCCCAAAACGGTCACACATGTGAGGAGTTTCCTTGGCCTCGCTGGTTTCTATAGGCGTTTTGTGAGAGATTTCAGCACCATTGCTGCACCTCTCACCGAGCTTACAAAGAAGGATGTGCCTTTTGTTTGGGGTACCTCACAGAAAGAAGCCTTCACAGTATTGAAAGATAAGTTGACGCATGCTCCTTTACTCTAACTTCCTGATTTAATAAGACTTTTGAGCTTGAATGTGACGCTAGTGGAATTGGATTAGGAGGTGTGTTATTACAAGATGGCAAACCTGTTGCATACTTTTCTGAAAAATTGAGTGGGCCTAGTATGAACTATTCTACTTATGATAAAGAATTATATGCTCTTGTTCGGACCTTAGAAACATGGCAACATTATTTATGGACCAAGGAATTTGTTATACATTCTGATCATGAATCTTTGAAACACACTAAAAGTCAAGCAAAACTGAACCGTAGACATGCTCAATGGGGTGAATTCATTGAGACTTTCCCTTATGTCATTAAACACAAGAAGGTTAAAGAAAATGTTATTGCTGATGCATTGTCTCGTCGTTATACTATGCTTTCACAACTTGACTTTAAAATATTTGGTTTGGAGACCATCAAAGATCAATATGTGCATGATGCTGAATTTAAAGATGTATTGCAGAATTGTAAGGAAGAGAGAACTTGGAACAAGTTCATTCTTAACGATGGATTTGTGTTTCGTTCTAACAAGCTATGCATTCCAGCTAGCTCTGTTCGTGTTTTGTTGTTGCAGGAGGCGCATGGAGGAGGATTAATGGGACTGATAGAGACGAGGGTCCCGATCTTTCGATGAGATGATAACTATCGATTTGGTGGAGACGACTTTGACGATCCGACTACAAACATGCACGACGTTGCGCCTTAGCAATCGCTAAACCAATCTCCTGAGGTTACTGACGATGCTGGAAGCACGGTCAGCCTGACCACGAAGGTCTATTCCTGCAAGCAATCGAAGAACGAGCAAGAATATGATAAAGCAATCTGAATATTGCAAATATATATGAAGTATTGATAATGGTGGGGATCCGGAAGCGGTCTTGGTCTGGTCGTTGGACACAAACGAAGTACACGAAGTTGCAATGGCTAACATTTAACTAAACAAATCCCCCAAAGAAAAAGCTACTAGATGGATCTACTTATATAGGAGCAAGGGGTGGCGGCCAAGGAGGTGGGAGGACGTCCCAAGGAAGCCTAAAACTAACCCTAGGTCGTACAAGGCTCATGGGCCCAAGTGGAGGTGATGCAACACCTTTGGGCTTGTAGTTTGACTCGGATTCTGCTGCAACGTCAGATTGTTTCGTCCGTAAATCAACGCTCCGGACGAATTTGAAGGTGAATCCAATTGGGTTGGAAAGAGAACGAAATCTAGTTTCCAACAAAAAAAGAATCACCCAATTCGGAGTCCGTATGAAAAAGTTGTTGGCGTTTTGAGTCAGGTATGTCTATGCAGTCCGAATCTGAATCCAGAACGTGAAAGACTTGGACTCTATCTTCTCTTGGCCCAAAAGTGACGTGAGAGGACTTTTTGAACACAATATAAACTTCTCCTTTTCCCTTATCTTCATATGTGGATTATACAAATGTCCCATACACCTGCAATTAGACAAAACACAAAAGTGTGCGAAGTATTTTTGTTCCGGATAACATAAATAGATTATTGAATAGTTTGCATTAGAAATCACCTGACAAATATGCATGTATGCAATATTTTTGGTCGTATCCAAGGTAGTCATGTCCTCATCATCCTCCCCTTTTTGAAAACAAAGCCGTCCTCGGCGTTGCTTAATCTGAAATGTGGCTAACAAAAGAGACAAGGTGTACATGTTGTATATGTATATGTCATCCAGTTTAACTTCCTTTGATTTTTGCACGTATGACACATGTATACATGAGTAACTTTCATAGTTCATAAAAACTAAATCCAAAAAATTATCACAAGAAGTAGAAGGCATGAAAATATTAGAACTCGGTTTGCACATATAAGTGAAGCTCTTATTCATTTCAAAAGATTCGCAATGTTCATCATTAAACCATCCCAACTTTGGTAAATAAACCTTACTTGCATCAAATTTACATGCTACGACATGCTTAAATAAGCAAACATGCAATAAGTCATTGGACACAGAATCATCACCAAGATTGGAGGCCATATCAAAATGATTAAACATTAGTTCTTTTGCATCAACAGTTAATTCAATGGGTGCACTCAAAATTATTGATATTTCAGTTGTTTGATCACATGACGCATTCATGACAGTAACAAGATTCTCTAAAATAGGTGGTGTGCTCAAATCAACAGGTAACTCAATACATGACGCATTCAAGTTAACTAGACATGCATCATTCTCATGTGAAGTTATATCATCAATACCTTTACTGTTACCTTGTGGCAAAGATGTAGCTGATGTAGGTATGGACGTTGACAATGTACCATACCCTTGAGATGATGCCGCGCTCATAATCCGAGGTGCAATGATGGAGGAACCCACCGGCGGTGGTGAGCATGAACTGGAATAGTAGTTGTCGTAGTCACCTAATGCATCCTCCTGTATCTGTCTCTCAAAGGTACAGGCACGGACATACATACCAGTAATGCAACGAGGAATATACTGAAATCTTGCCTGAATATTATGGTTCAAACCACCAAAAAATCTATTCATTGTATCATTCTCAGATTCTTCTATGTCACAATGATGCATATAAGATTTGAACTCTTGGTAGTAAGCATGAACAGTGTTGTTGCCTTGTTTAAATTGTTCAAATTTGCGAAGCAATTCACGACGATAATAAGGAGGGAAAAATTGTTGTCTCATTACAGCTTTCAAAACTTTCCAAGTTGTGGGTTGGTTATCAATGTTTTTCTTACAATGTACACTCCACCAAACAGAAGCAAAACCAGTAAATGCTCTAATGGTAGCTCGTACTCTCTCAAGTTCAGAAAAATCATGGTGACTAAAAACTTGTTCTACTTCAAGCTCCCAAGCTAGATAAATAGCAGGATTAAATCTACCCTCAAATGATGGTAAAGAGATAACCTGACCATATGCTTGTGTGTGTTGTCCCAACTCTCCTGATGGTGAAGATGTGTCCGTCGTCCAAGAACTTCTATCTCTGGAACCTGTCATGATTAGTAGAAACAAGAACCAAAATTCGAGAATAATGTTCCTATGAACTACTAGGATGTGGTTGTAAAGTGCTCACAGTAAAGAAATATCAATATCTTACAAGTTCTTACCATGCAGCAGGTGGTGACAGGCAACCAGCGGTGTCAAATAACTCCGAAGATTGTGTAAAGCGATTGCCAGGGGAACATGCGTATACACGGTGTAGAAATGTGTGGAGCTGGGTTGGCTATATATGGTAGCAAAAGATTAGCAATAATCAATTCAGAGATGCAATGTTGAATAAACGCTCAACGACAGTACTGTGCTGGTCCTAGGCTAGACCGAACTAGAGACGCGAGCCTAGAACACTAATGAGGTCACGTCGTAGCACAACCAGCATCAATGAAGGATACTAAGTAGCTCTGGACAGCAAGATATAAGTGAAGATCACAACGGCAGTAAAGATAATGATGTGAAACAACAGCCAAGTTGTTTTACTGAACAGTGCACAAAACAGATTCCAATCTGAATTCAACTACGAGATTGAGTCTAAAAAGATCCGAATTTTCTTTTTTTTTCTTTTTTTCCTCACACTTTTTTTTCTTTCTCTCCTTTTTTTCTCTGACTTTTTTTTCTCTTTTTTTTCCTCTCGTTTTTTTTCTCTCTTTTTTTCTCCCTCTTTCCAAAATAAACTAGATAAGATGCAGATTGGATCAAGTGAAGATGTGAACGATCTCAACTATTATTATGACAATGAATGGTGGGTAGCACGTGGTGGAGATTGATGGATGGGTGGTGGACAGCGGAAGAGATAATGATGCAGCGGTGGCGTGACTAATGTGAACAGAACTCGAAACTCTAAACGAACTAGACACTAAGACCAGCAACTCGACACGACGATGCAACCGATAATTCAACTATGCAAGCAATGAAAAGAAAATTGCAAAGGCTCAGACTGGCTTGGACCAAGGATGAATAGATCTAACTCTTTTTTGTGGCTTTTTCTTGGACAATAGGTAAGAAAATAAATCTAATCTAGGAAAACTGGAAATTCTCACCGAGCAACCTGAAAACTGATACCACTTGATAGAGACGAGGGTCCCGATCTTTCGATGAGATGATAACTGTCGATTTGGTGGAGACGACTTTGACGATCCGACTACAAACATGCACGACGTTGCGCCTTAGCAATCGCTAAACCAATCTCCTGAGGTTACTGACGATGCTGGAAGCACGGTCAGCCTGACCACGAAGGTCTATTCCTGCAAGCAATCGAAGAACGAGCAAGAATATGATAAAGCAATCTGAATATTGCAAATATATATGAAGTATTGATAATGGTGGGGATCCGGAAGCGGTCTTGGTCTGGTCGTTGGACACAAACGAAGTACACGAAGTTGCAATGGCTAACATTTAACTAAACAAATCCCCCAAAGAAAAAGCTACTAGATGGATCTACTTATATAGGAGCAAGGGGTGGCGGCCAAGGAGGTGGGAGGACGTCCCAAGGAAGCCTAAAACTAACCCTAGGTCGTACAAGGCTCATGGGCCCAAGTGGAGGTGATGCAACACCTTTGGGCTTGTAGTTTGACTCGGATTCTGCTGCAATGTCAGATTGTTTCGTCCGTAAATCAACGCTCCGGACGAATTTGAAGGTGAATCCAATTGGGTTGGAAAGAGAACGAAATCTAGTTTCCAACAAAAAAAGAATCACCCAATTCGGAGTCCGTATGAAAAAGTTGTTGGCGTTTTGAGTCAGGTATGTCTGTGCAGTCCGAATCTGAATCCAGAACGTGAAAGACTTGGACTCTATCTTCTCTTGGCCCAAAAGTGACGTGAGAGGACTTTTTGAACACAATATAAACTTCTCCTTTTCCCTTATCTTCATATGTGGATTATACAAATGTCCCATACACCTGCAATTAGACAAAACACAAAAGTGTGTGAAGTATTTTTGTTCTGGATAACATAAATAGATTATTGAATAGTTTGCATTAGAAATCACCTGACAAATATGCATGTATGCAATATTTTTGGTCGTATCCAAGGTAGTCATGTCCTCATCAGGGACACTTTGGCGTCAAGATGAGACAGGATGTTGAGCGTTTTGTTGCTCGCTGCACTACATGTCAAAAAGCTAAGTCACGACTCAATCCTCATGGTTTATATATGCCTTTGCCTGTACCTAGTGTTCCTTGGGAGGATATATCTATGAAATTTGTTTTAGGTTTACCTCGAACAAAGAAGGGGAGGGATAGCATATTTATTGTCATGGATAGGTTCTCGAAATGGCACACTTTATACCATGTCATAAAAGCGATGATGCTGTTAATGTTGCTGATTTGTTCTTTCGGAAAAGTATTTGCTTGCATGGTGTGCCAAGGACTATTGTTTCAGATCGTGATACTAAATTTCTTAGCCACTTTTGGAGATGTTTATGGGCTAAGTTGGGGACAAAACTGATTTTTAGTACTACTTGTCACCCCCAAACTAATGGACAAACTGAAGTAGTCAATAGAACATTGTCTACTATGCTTAGGGCTGTTTTGAAGAATAATAAGAAAATGTGGGAAGAATGTTTGCCTCATATTGAATTTTCTTATAATCATTCATTGCATTCTACTACTAAGATGTGCCCTTTTGAAATTGTGTATGGTTTCCTACCTCGTGCACCTATTGATTTGTTGCCTCTTCCATCTTCGAAGAAGGTTAATTTTGATGCTAAAGAACGTGCTGAATTGATTTTAAAAATGCATGAGTTAACTAAGGAAAACATTGAGCGTATGAATGCTAAATATAAACTTGCTGGAGATAAGGGTAGAAAACATGTTGTGTTTGCACCTGGAGATCTTCTGTGGTTACATTTGCGTAAGGATAGGTTTCCTAATTTGCGCAAATCAAAGCTAATGCCACGTGCTGCGGGTCCTTTTAAGGTGTTAGAGAAAATAAATGATAATGCATATAAACTTGAGCTGCCTGCAGATTTTGGGGTTAGTCCCACTTTTAACATTGAAGATTTGAAGCCTTATTTGGGTGGGGAAGATGAGCTTTCGTCGAGGATGACTTCATTTTAAGAAGGGGAGGATGATGAGGACATCAATACCATTGTTACACCCACAGCCCCTGATGCTATACATACTGGACCATTTACTAGAGCTCGCGCACGCCAATTGAATTATCAGGTACTTTCATTTCTTGGTAACGATTCTAATGTTCATGAGAATATGATGCTGCCTAAATTGGATACATTTGTTTTGCTTACAAATGAAGGGCCTAGTTTGGACAAGAAAGATGAACCTTGGAGCAAGTTCAAGCATGGAGATGATGGCATGCGCAAGGGGATCAAGAACGGAGTTACAAGTGATGATTTCAGGACTTTGAAGCCACCATAAGGAGTGCATGAAGCCTTGGACGAAATATACAACATGCCACTTCATAAATTTCGTCCAGAGGCTATTCTAGGTGCTGCGTCACCTTATTATTGGGCCAGGCCCATGTATTATCGAAATACTTAAGTATAGGCTGTTTTTAGAGTCCGTTATTGTGGGGAAACAAGAGTTAGGGTTGGTTTCGGACCCCTCCTCCAAGGGCCACGAAATTCCCCCCTCTTCCTCCATATATATAGCCCTTAGGGCGTCGTTTAGACTGTGGGTTTTGTTTAGATTAAAAGTTCGCCATAGCTGCAACTTCGCGTACTTCGTTTGTGTCCAACGACCAGACCAAGATGTCACAGAACCCCACCATCATTAATAAAGCTTTCCTCTTTTATTCCCAATATACATATTGCAATCTCAGTTTCTTGCTTGTTCTTCGTTTTCTTGCGGGAAATAGACCCTCGTGGTCAGGTTGATCGTGCTCCAGCGTGGTCAATAACCCTCGGAAGTTGGTTTAGCGATTGCTAAGGCGCGACGTCTTCGCACGCTCGTAGTTGGATCTGTTGGGGAACGTAGTAATTTCAAAAAATTTCCTACGCACACGCAAGATCATGGTGATGCATAGCAACGAGAGGGGAGAGTGTGATCTACGTACCCTTGTAGATCGACAACGGAAGCGTTAGCACAACGTGGTTGATGTAGTCGTACGTCTTCACGGCCCGACCGATCAAGCACCGAAACTACGGCAGCTCCGAGTTCTAGCACACGTTCAGCTCGATGACGATCCCCGGACTCTGATCCAACAAAGTGTCGGGGAAGAGTTCCATCAGCACGACGGCGTGGTGACAATCTTGATGTTCTACCGTCACAGGGCTTCGCCTAAGCACTGCTACAATATTATCGAGGACTATGGTGGAAGGTGGCACCGCACACGGCTAAGAATATGATCACGTGGATCAACTTGTGTGTCTAGGGGTGCTCCATGCCTCCGTATATAAAGGATCAAAGGGGGGGTGCGGCCGGCCAGGAGAGGGCGCGCCAGGAGGAGTCCTACTCCCTCCGGGAGTAGGATTCCCCCCCTTTCCTAGTTGGAATAGGATTCGGGAGGGAGGAAAGAGGAGAGAGAGAAGGAAGGGGGGCGCCGGGCCCCTCTCCTTGTCCTATTCGGACTAGGGGGTGGAGGGGCGCGCGGCCCAGCCCTGGCCACCTCTCCTCTCTTCCACTAAGGCCGACTAAGGCCCATATACCTCCCGGGGGGTTCCGGTAACCTCCCGGTACTCCGGTAAAATCCCGATTTCACCCGAAACACTTCCGATATCTAAATTTAGGCTTCCAATATATCAATCTTTATGTCTCGACCATTTCGAGACTCCTTGTCATGTCCGTGATCACATCCAGGACTCCGAACAAACTTCAGTACATCAAAATGCATAAACTCATAATATAACTGTCATCAAAACCTTAAGCGTGCGGACCCTACGGGTTCGAGAACAATGTAGACATGACCGAGACATGTCTCCGGTCAATAACCAATAGCGGAACCTGGATGCTCATATTGGCTCCTACATATTCTACGAAGATCTTTTATCGGTCAGACCGCATAACAACATACGTTGTTCCCTTTGTCATCGGTATGTTACTTGCCCGAGATTCGATCGTCGGTATCTCAATACCTAGTTCAATCTCGTTACCGGCAAGACTCTTTACTCATTCCGTAATGCATCATCTCACAACTAACTCATTAGTTGCAATGCTTGCAAGGCTTATGTGATGTGCATTACCGAGAGGGCCCAGAGATACCTCTCCGACAATCGAAGTGACAAATCCTAATCTCGAAATACGCCAACCCAACATGTACCTTTGGAGACACCTGTAGAGCACCTTTATTATCACCCAGTTATGTTGTGACGTTTGGTAGCACACAAAGTGTTCCTCCGGCAAACGGGAGTTGCATAATCTCATAGTCATAGGAACATGTATAAGTCATGAAGAAAGCAATAGCAACATACTAAACGATCGGGTGCTAAGCTAATGGAATGGGTCATGTCAATCAAATCATTCACGTAATGATGTGATCCCGTTAATTAAATAACAACTCTTTGTCCATGGTTAGGAAACATAACCATCTTTGATTAACGAGCTAGTCTAGTAGAGGCATTGATGAGGACATCAATACCATTGTTACACCCACAGCCCCTACTGTTACATATACTGGACCAATTACTAGAGCTCGCGCACGCCAATTAAATTACCAGGTACTTTCGTTTCTTGGTAATGATTCTAATGTTCATGAGATTATGATGCTGCCTAAATTGGATACATTTGTTTTGCTTACAAATGAAGGGCCTAGCTTGCAGAAGGATGAACATTGGAGCAAGAACACGCATGGAGTTGATGGCATGCGCAAGGGGATCAAGAACGGAGTTACAAGTGATGATTTCAGGACTTTGAAGCCGCCATAAGGAGTGCATGAAGCCTTGGACGAAATATACAAGATGCCACTTCATAATATTCGTCCATAGGCTATTCTAAGTGCTGCGTCACCTTATTAATGGGCCAGGCCCATGTAATTTCGAAATACTTAAGTATAGGCTATTTTTAGAGTCCGTATGTGTGGGGAAACAAGAGTTAGGGTTGGATTCGGACCCCACCCTCAAGGGCCACGAAATTCCCCTCTCTTCCTCCATATATACAGCCCTTAGGGCGTCGTTTATACTTGGGTTTTGTTTAGATTAAAAGTTCGCCATAGCTGCAACTTCGCGTACTTCGTTTGTGTCCAACGACCAGACCAAGACGTCACAGAACCCCACCTTGATCAATAAAGCTTTCATCTTATATTCGCAATATCCAGATTGCAATCTCAGCTTCTTGCTTGTTCTTCGTTTGCTCGCAGGAAACATGCCCTCGTGGTCAGGTTGATCGTGCTCCGGCGTGGTCAATAACCCCTCGGAAGTTGGTTTAGCGATTGCTAAGGCGCGACGTCTCGCACGTTCGTAGTCGGATCGTCAAGGTCGACTCCCACAGAAAACGATAGCCACCATCTCATCGAAACATCGGGACACCTTAGCCTCTATGTTTCGATGAGATGTCCCGATCGTCATGCGTTTGATAGAGGCAAAGGTGTCCCGATGTTTCGATGAGATGGTGGGTATCGTTTTCTGTGGGAGTCGACCTTGACGATCCGACTACGAACGTGCGAGACGTCGCGCCTTAGCAATCGCTAAACCAACTTCCGAGGGGTTATTGACCACGCCGGAGCACGATCAACCTGACCACGAGGGCCTGTTTCCTGCAAGCAAACGAAGAACAAGCAAGGAGCTGAGATTGCAATCTGGATATTGCGAATATAAGATGAAAGCTTTATTGATCAAGGTGGGGTTCTGTGACGTCTTGGTCTGGTCGTTGGACACAAACGAAGTACGCGAAGTTGCAGCTATGGCGAACTTTTAATCTAAACAAAACCCAAGTATAAACGACGCCCTAAGGGCTGTATATATGGAGGAAGAGAGGGGAATTTCGTGGCCCTTGAGGGTGGGGTCCGAATCCAACCCTAACTCTTGTTTCCCCACACATACGGACTCTAAAAATAGCCTATACTTAAGTATTTCGAAATTACATGGGCCTGGCCCATTAATAAGGTGACGCAGCACTTAGAATAGCCTATGGACGAATATTATGAAGTGGCATCTTGTATATTTCGTCCAAGGCTTCATGCACTCCTTATGGCGGCTTCAAAGTCCGGAAATCATCACTTGTAACTCCGTTCTTGATCCCCTTGCGCATGCCATCAACTCCATTCGTGTTCTTGCTCCAATGTTCATCCTTCTCCAAGCTAGGACCTTCATTTGTAAGCAGAACAAATGTATCCAATTTAGGCAGCATCATAATCTCATGAACATTAGAATCATTACCAAGAAACGAAAGTACCTGGTAATTTAATTGGCGTGCGCGAGCTCTAGTAATTGGTCCAGTATATGTAACAGTAGGGGCTGTGGGTGTAACAATGGTATTGATGTCCTCATCATCCTCCCCTTCTTGAAATGAAGTCGTCCTCGACGGAAGCTCATCTTCCTCACCCAAATAAGGCTTCAAATCTGCAATGTTAAAAGTGGGACTAACCCCAAAATCTGCAGGTAGCTCAAGTTTATATGCATTATCATTTATTTTCTCTAAAACCTTAAAAGGACCATCAGCACGTGGCATTAGCTTTGATTTGCGCAGATTAGGAAATCTATCTTTACGCAAATGTAACCAAACAAGATCTCCAGGTGCAAACACAACATGTTTTCTACCCTTATCTCCAGCAAGTTTATATTTAGCATTCATACGCTCAATGTTTTCCTTAGTTAACTCATGCATTTTTAAAATCAATTCAGAACGTTCTTTAGCATCAAAATTAACCTTCTCCGAAGATGGAAGAGGCAACAAATCAATAGGTGCACGAGGTAGGAAACCATACACAATTTCAAAAGGGCACATCTTAGTAGTAGAATGCAATGAACGATTATAAGCAAATTCAATATGAGGCAAGCATTCTTCCCACATTTTCTTGTTATTCTTCAAAACAGCCCTAAGCATAGTAGACAATGTTCTATTGACTACTTCAGTTTGTCCATCAGTTTGGGGGTGACAAGTAGTACTAAAAAGCAGCTTAGTCCCCAACTTAGCCCATAAACATCTCCAAAAGTGGCTAAGAAATTTAGTATCACGATCTGAAACAATAGTATTTGGCACACCATGTAAGCGAATAATTTCACGAAAGAACAAATCAGCAACATTAACAGCATCATCGCTTTTATGACATGGTATAAAGTGTGCCATTTTCGAGAACCTATCCACGACAACAAATATGCTATCCCTCCCCTTCTTTGTTCGAGGTAAACCTAAAACAAAGTCCATAGATATATCCTCCCAAGGAACACTAGGTACAGGCAAAGGCATATATAAACCATGAGGATTGAGTCGTGACTTAGCTCTTTGACATGTAGTGCAGCGAGCAACAAAACGCTCAACATCCCGTCTCATCTTTGGCCAAAAGAAATGTGTAGCAAGTATATCCTCCGTCTTCTTGACGCCAAAGTGTCCCATTAATCCTCCTCCATGCGCCTCCTGCAATAACAAAAGACGAACGGAGCTAGCTGGAATTCATAGCTTGTTAGCACGAAACACAAATCCATCGTTAAGAACGAACTTGTTCCAAGTTCTCCCTTCCTTACAATTCTGCAATACATCTTTAAATTCAGCATCATTAACATATTGATCCTTGATGGTCTCCAAACCAAATATTTTAAAGTCAAGTTGTGAAAGCATAGTATAACGACGAGACAAGGCATCAGCAATAACATTTTCTTTACCTTTCTTGTGTTTAATGACATAAGGGAAAGTCTCAATGAATTCAACCCATTTAGCATGTCTACGGTTCAGTTTTGCTTGACTTTTAATGTGTTTCAAAGATTCATGATCAGAATGTATAACAAATTCCTTGGGCCATAAATAATGTTGCCATGTTTCTAAGGTCCGAACAAGAGCATATAATTCTTTATCATAAGTAGAATAGTTCAGACTAGGCCCACTCAATTTTTCAGAAAAGTATGCAACAGGTTTTCCATCTTGTAATAACACACCTCCTAATCCAATTCCACTAGCATCACATTCAAGCTCAAAAGTCTTATTGAAATTAGGAAGTTGGAGTAAAGGAGCATGTGTTAACTTATCTTTCAATACCGTGAAGGCTTCTTCCTGTGCGGTACCCCAAACAAAAGGTACATCCTTCTTTGTAAGCTCGTTGAGAGGTGCAGCAATGGTGCTGAAATGTCTCACAAAATGCCTATAGAAACCAGCGAGGCCAAGGAAACTCCTCACTTGTGTGACCGTTTTGGGCTGCGGCCAACTCTCAATAGCTTCAATCTTGGCTTTATCAACTTCAATTCCCTGTGGAGTAACAACATAGCCAAGAAAAGATACTCGGTCGGTGCAAAAGGTGCACTTTCCAAGGTTACCAAACAAACGTGCATCACGTAGAGCAATAAAAACAGCACGTAAATGTTCCAAATGGTCCTCCAAAGATTTGCTATAAATCAATATGTCATCAAAGTAAACTACCACAAATCGTCCAATGAAGGCACGTAAAACTTCGTTCATTAACCTCATGAAAGTACTAGGTTCATTAGTTAACCCAAAAGGCATGACTAACCACTCATATAATCCAAACTTAGTTTTAAATGCTGTTTTCCATTCATCTCCCAATTTCATACGAATTTGATGGTAACCACTACGCAAATCAACTTTGGAGAATATTGTAGAGCCACTCAATTCATCAAGCATATCATCTAGCCTAGGAATAGGATGACGATAACGAATAGTAATATTATTAATGCCTCTACAATCAACGCACATACGCGACGTACCATCCTTTTTCGGCACTAAAATGATAGGAACAGCACAAGGACTAAGGGATTCGCGTATATAACCTTTGTCGAGCAGTTCTTGTACTTGACGCATAATCTCCTTCGTCTCCTCTGGATTGGTACGGTATGGTGCATGGTTGGGTAATGATGCACCGGGAATTAAGTCAATTTGATGCTCAATCCCGCGAATAGGTGGTAATCCCGGTGGCACGTCTTGTGGAAAGACGTCGGCGAACTCCTGCAAAATGTTAGTGACAGCAGGAGGCAAAGAGGAAGGCGCGTCCTCGAATGAAAATAATGCCTCTTTGCACACAAAAGCATAGCAAACAGATTTGCTAAAATCTAGATCATCAATATCAGATTTGGTGGCAAGTAAACATGCACTTTTCAATTTAATTTCAGAAGCAACACTAGATTGTTTATTATTATTAGGCTGCATTTGTTGCTCAAATTCTTTTGCCACAATCTGATTTTCACTCTTAGTTTTCTCCTGTTTTGCTTTATTAGCTCTATTAATATCATCTTTCAAAATGGAATCAGGAGTCATAGGAAGCAAAGTAATATTTTTATCCTTATGAACAAGAGTATACTGATTGTTTCTACCATGGTGAATAGAATTTTTATCAAATTGCCATGGTCTACCAAGTAATAAGGAACATGCTTGCATAGGTACCACATCACAATCAACATAATCAGCATATGTAGAGATACTAAAATGCACACGAACAGTACGTGTTACCTTAACCTTGCCGCTGTTGTTGAACCATTGGATGTAGTAAGGATGTGGATGTGGTCTTGTGGTGAGAGATAGCTTCTCCACCATCTCGATGCTAGCCAAGTTGTTGCAACTCCCTCCATCTATGATCACGCGAACAGAACGTTCCTTCACAACTCCCTTTGTATGGAACAAATTATGCCTCTGATTTTGCTCCGCTTGTGTAACCTGCACACTCAAAACACGTTGAGCAACTAAACATTCATACCTGTCAGCATCTTCAGGAGCCATGTATTGCGTCTCATGATCAGAATCGTCTCCACCGTGTTCGTCACGTGTAATAAGAGCCAAAGTCTCCTCATCATAGTCACTAGCGGACTCATACCCACCATCCTCAGTAACAATCATCACACGCTTAGATGGGCATTCTCTCGCATAATGACCTCCACCCTTGCAACGTCGACAAATAATATCATGTGTCTGCCCTGTTGATGCCATGGATGAAGAAGAGCTCTTTGCAGGCCCAGAAGGTGTGCTCTTGGCAGATAGTGGTGATTGTGCCTGCTTTATTGTATCACGGTTGGAGGTGGCAGCCGACGGAGGCGCCGGTGAAGCAGAACGTGTGGAAGTAGATGATGCACGTGGTGTCCATGAAGAAGGTCGACCTGCAGAAAAGTTAGTCCGCGCCAATGCCTGTCGATCCTGCACTTCACGTTTAGCTTTACAAGCAAGATGGAATAAACGAGTGATATTAGTATACTCCTTATACTCTAGAATCGTCTGAATCTCTCGATTTAATCCACCCATAAAACGTGCAAGCATAGCTTCATTCTCCTCAACAATACCACATCTAATCATGCCAGTTTGTAATTCCTGATAATATTCTTCTACAGAATTTTTTCCCTGTCTTAAGCGCTGCAACTTTTGAAGTAATTCACGTTGATAATATGGTGGAACCCAACGAGTACGCATAGCAGTTTTCAAAGCAGCCCAAGTAGCAGGAATGGGATATAATCTACAATGCTCAGACCACCAAACACATGCAAAACTAGTGAATGCACAAACAGCAGCAGGAACACGTCTCTCCTCGGGATATTGTAAACATGTAAATCGTTGTTCAGTTTCTAACTCCCAAGTAAGATATATATCAGGAACATATCTACCCTCAAATGGTGGAATATTCAATTTTAGTTTAGGGAGATGGTCATGATCTCGTACCTGAGGGTGAGCCCTACCATTGCCATTATTTGCATGTGGACGACCTGATGGTTGCTGTGCTGGTGGTGGCACGTAGTTCTGATTTTGATCAACCTCATCCTCGTAATCGCCAGCAAAATCATCCTCCTCCACATCAGCAGCAGGAGCCACAGAAGTAGCAACAGCAGCACCAACAGTTTGGCCAGGTGCAAGAGGGAGACGGCTCGCTCGGCGGAGGGCTGTTTCACGATGTGTAGGTAGTCGTCGTTGTTGTTGTTGTAGAGGTGCGTTAGGTGCAGCCGGTGGTGGTGGTGGAAGACGCGCGAGCAATTCATTAAACCTGTCATCGAGCTTTGTTTCGAACGTCTTCTCCATGTCATCTATCTTCTCCATGGCCTCTTCAAATCTGTTTAGCACATCCTGCACCTGTCCATTCATCATTTGCTGAAATTTATCATGCAACTCCTGATTCGTCATGTTCTCCCAGTCAGTCTCGTCGGCTTGTGATCCTGCCATGGTTAGCAACAATAGAAAACACACAAGAATATGATCCTACAGAATACTAACAAGAGGTGGTGGTGGCGGGTGTCACAAATCCGTCAAGCAAATCTCAAATTCTTACCAGTTCTTACCCAGCAGCAGGCGGTGATCGGCAACCGTTGTAGTCAAAACTCTCAAAAGCTTGGATAGAGCGATTCATGATACGTTTCAGCAAATGATGAATGGACAGGTGCAAGATGTGATAAATAGATTTGAAGAGGCCATGGAGAAGATAGATGGCATGGAGAAGACGTTTGAAACAAAGCTCGATAACAAGTTTGCTGAATTGCTTTCGCGTTTTCCACCACCACCACCGGCTGCTCCTGCCGCACCTCTGCAACAACAGCAACAACACCGACTACCTCCACGTCGGGAAACAGCCCTCCGCCGAGCGAGCCGTGTCCCTCTTCAGTCGGGCCAAACTGCTGGTGCTGCTGTTGATACTTCTGTGGCTCCTACTGCTGATGTGGAGGAGGATGCTTATGTGGGAGATTATGAGGATGAGGTTGATCAAAATCAGAACTACGTGCCACCAACAGCACAGCAACCACCAGGTCGTCCACATGCAAATAATGGCAATGGTAGGGCTCACCCTCAGGTACGAGATCATGACCATCTCCCTAAACTAAAATTGAATATTCCACCATTTGAGGGTAGATATGTTCCTGATATATATCTTACTTGGGAATTAGAAACTGAACAGCGATTTACATGTTTACAATATCCCGAGGAGAGACGTGTTCCTGCTACTGTTTGTGCTTTCACTAGTTTTGCATGTGTTTGGTGGTCTGAGCATTGTAGATTATATCCTATTCCGGCTACTTGGGCTGCTTTGAAAACTGCTATGCGTACTCGTTGGGTTCCACCATATTATCAACGTGAATTACTTCAAAAATTGCAGCGCTTAAGACAGGGAAAAAATTATGTAGAAGAATATTATCAGGAATTACAAACTGGCATGATTAGATGTGGTATTGTTGAGGAGAATGAAGCTATGCTTGCACGTTTTATGGGTGGATTAAATAGAGAGATTCAGACAATTCTAGAGTATAAGGAGTATACTAATATCACTCGTTTATTCCATCTTGCTTGTAAAGCTGAACGTGAAGTGCAGGATCGACAGGCATTGGCGCAGACTAACTTTTCTGTAGGTCGACCTTCATCATGGACAGCACGTGCATCATCTACTTCCACACGTTCTGCTACACCGGCGCCTCCGTCGGCTACCACCTCCAACCGTGATACAATAAAGCAGGCACAATCACCACTATCTGCCAAGAGCACACCTTCTGGGCCTGCAAAGAGCTCTTCTTCATCCATGGCATCAACAGGGCAAACACATGATATTATTTGTCGACGTTGCAAGGGTGGAGGTCATTATGCGAGAGAATGCCCATCTAAGCATGTGATGATTGTTACTGAGGATGGTGGGTATGAGTCCGCTAGTGACTATGATGAGGAGACTTTGGCTCTTATTACACGTGACGAACACGGTGGAGACGATTCTGATCATGAGACGCAATACATGGCTCCTGAAGATGCTGACAGGTATGAATGTTTAGTTGCTCAACGTGTTTTGAGTGTGCAGGTTACACAAGCTGAGCAAAATCATACGCATAATTTGTTCCATACAAAGGGAGTTGTGAAGGAACGTTCTGTTCGCGTGATCATAGATGGAGGGAGCTGCAATAACTTGGCTAGCATGGAGATGGTGGAAAAGCTATCTCTCACCACAAGACCACATCCACATCCTTACTACATCCAATGGTTCAACAACAGCGGCAAGGTTAAGGTAACACGTACTGTTCGTGTGCATTTTAGTATCTCTACATATGCTGATTATGTTGATTGTGATGTGGTACCTATGCAAGCATGTTCCTTATTACTTGGTAGACCATGGCAATTTGATAAAAATTCTGTACACCATGGTAGAAACAATCAGTATACTTTTGTTCATAACGATAAAAATATTACTTTGCTTCCTATGATTCCTGATTCCATTTTGAAGGATGATATTAATAGAGCTAATAAAGCAAAACAGGAGACAAATAAGAGTGAAAATCAGATCGTGGCAAAAGAATTTGAGCACCAAATGAAGCCTAATAATAAACCATCTACTGTTGTTTCTGAAATTAAATTGAAAGGTGCATGTTTACTTGCCACCAAATCTGATATTGATGAGCTAGATTTCAGCAAATCTGTTTGCTGTGCTTTTGTGTGCAAAGAGGCATTATTTTCATTCGAGTACGTGCCTTCCTCTTTGCCCCCTGCTGTCATTAACATTTTGCAGGAGTTCGCTGACGTCTTTCCACAAGACGTGCCACCGGGATTACCACCTATTCGAGGGATTGAGCATCAAATTGACTTAATTCCCGGTGCTTCGCTACCCAACCGTGCACCATACCGTACCAATCCAGAGGAGACGAAGGAGATTATGCGTCAAGTACAAGAACTGCTCGACAAAGGTTATATACGCGAATCCCTTAGTCCTTGTGCTGTTCCTATCATTTTAGTGCCGAAAAAGGATGGTACGTCGCGTGTGTGCGTTGATTGTAGAGGCATTAATAATATTACTATTCGTTATCGTCATCCTATTCCTAGGCTAGATGATATGCTTGATTAATTGAGTGGCTCTACAATATTCTCCAAAGTTGATTTGCGTAGTGGATACCATCAAATTCGTATGAAATTGGGTGATGAATGGAAAACAGCATTTAAAACTAAGTTTGGATTATATGAGTGGTTAGTCATGCCTTTTGGGTTAACTAATGCACCTAGTACTTTCATGAGGTTAATGAACGAAGTTTTACGTGCATTCATTGGACGATTTGTGGTAGTTTACTTTGATGACATATTGATTTATAGCAAATCTTTGGAGGAACATTTGGAACATTTACGTGCTGTTTTTATTGCTCTACGTGATACACGTTTGTTTGGAAACCTTCGAAAGTGCACCTTTTGCACCGACCGAGTATCTTTTCTTGGCTATGTTGTTACTCCACTGGGAATTGAAGTTGATAAAGCCAAGATTGAAGCTATTGAGAGTTGGCCGCAGCCCAAAACGGTCACACAAGTGAGGAGTTTCCTTGGCCTCGCTGGTTTCTATAGGCGTTTTGTGAGAGATTTCAGCACCATTGCTGCACCTCTCAACGAGCTTACAAAGAAGGATGTGCCTTTTGTTTGGGGTACCGCACAGGAAGAAGCCTTCACGATTTTGAAAGATAAGTTGACACATGCTCCTTTACTCCAACTTCCTAATTTCAATAAGACTTTTGAGTTTGAATGTGATGCTAGTGGAATTGGATTAGGAGGTGTGTTATTACAAGATGGAAAACCTGTTGCATACTTTTCTGAAAAATTGAGTGGGCCTAGTCTGAACTATTCTACTTATGATAAAGAATTATATGCTCTTGTTCGGACCTTAGAAACATGGCAACATTATTTATGGCCCAAGGAATTTGTTATACATTCTGATCATGAATCTTTGAAACACATTAAAAGTCAAGCAAAACTGAACCGTAGACATGCTAAATGGGTTGAATTCATTGAGACTTTCCCTTATGTCATTAAACACAAGAAGGGTAAAGAAAATGTTATTGCTGATGCCTTGTCTCGTCGTTATACTATGCTTTCACAACTTGACTTTAAAATATTTGGTTTGGAGACCATCAAAGATCAATATGTTCATGATGCTGAATTTAAAGATGTATTGCAGAATTGTAAGGAAGGGAGAACTTGGAACAAGTTCGTTCTTAACGATGGATTTGTGTTTCGTGCTAACAAGCTATGCATTCTAGCTAGCTCCGTTCGTCTTTTGTTGTTGCAGGAGGCGCATGGAGGAGGATTAATGGGACACTTTGGTGTCAAGAAGACGGAGGATATACTTGCTACACATTTCTTTTGGCCAAAGATGAGACGGGATGTTGAGCATTTTGTTGCTCGCTGCACTACATGTCAAAGAGCTAAGTCACGACTCAATCCTCATGGTTTATATATGCCTTTGCCAGTACCTAGTGTTCCTTGGGAGGATATATCTATGGACTTTGTTTTAGGTTTCCCTCGAACAAAGAAGGGGAGGGATAGCATATTTGTTGTCGTGGATAGGTTCTCGAAAATGGCACACTTTATACCATGTCATAAAAGCGATGATGCTGTTAATGTTGCTGATTTGTTCTTTCGTGAAATTATTCGCTTACATGGTGTGCCAAATACTATTGTTTCAGATCGTGATACTAAATTTCTTAGCCACTTTTGGAGATGTTTATGGGCTAAGTTGGGGACTAAGCTGCTTTTTAGTACTACTTGTCACCCCCAAACTGATGGACAAACTGAAGTAGTCAATAGAACATTGTCTACTATGCTTAGGGCTGTTTTGAAGAATAACAAGAAAATGTGGGAAGAATGCTTGCCTCATATTGAATTTGCTTATAATCGCTCATTGCATTCTACTACTAAGATGTGCCCTTTTGAAATTGTGTATGGTTTCCTACCTCGTGCACCTATTGATTTGTTGCCTCTTCCATCTTCAGAGAAGGTTAATTTTGATGCTAAAGAACGTTCTGAATTGATTTTAAAAATGCATGAGTTAACTAAGGAAAACATTAGGCGTATGAATGCTAAATATAAACTTGCTGGAGATAAGGGTAGAAAACATGTTGTGTTTGCGCCTGGAGATCTTGTTTGGTTACATTTGCGTAAAGATAGATTTCCTAATCTGCGCAAATCAAAGCTAATGCCACGCGCTGATGGTCCTTTTAAGGTGTTAGAGAAAATAAATGATAATGCATATAAACTTGAGCTACCTGTATATTTTGGGGTTAGTCCCACTTTTAACATTGCAGATTTGAAGCCTTATTTGGGTGAGGAAGATGCGCTTCCGTCGAGGACGACTTCATTTCAAGAAGGGGAGAATGATGAGGACATCAATACCATTGTTACACCCACAGCCCCTACTGTTACATATACTGGACCAATTACTAGAGCTTGCGCACGCCAATTAAATTACCAGGTACTTTCGTTTCTTGGTAATGATTCTAATGTTCATGAGATTATGATGCTGCCTAAATTGGATACATTTGTTTTGCTTACAAATGAAGGGCCTAGCTTGGAGAAGGATGAACATTGGAGCAAGAACACGCATGGAGTTGATGGCATGCGCAAGGGGATCAAGAACGGAGTTACAAGTGATGATTTCAGGACTTTGAAGCCGCCATAAGGAGTGCATGAAGCCTTGGACGAAATATACAAGATGCCACTTCATAATATTCGTCCATAGGCTATTCTAGGTGCTGCGTCACCTTATTAATGGGCCAGGCCCATGTAATGTCGAAATACTTAAGTATAGGCTATTTTTAGAGTCCGTATGTGTGGGGAAACAAGAGTTAGGGTTGGTTTCGGACCCCACCCTCAAGGGCCACGAAATTCCCCCCTCTTCCTCCATATATACAGCCCTTAGGGCGTCGTTTAGACTTTGGGTTTTGTTTAGATTAAAAGTTCGCCATAGCTGCAACTTCGCGTACTTCGTTTGTGTCCAACGACCAGACCAAGACGTCACAGAACCCCACCTTGATCAATAAAGCTTTCATCTTATATTCGCAATATCCCGATTGCAATCTCAGTTTCTTACTTGTTCTTTGTTTGCTCGCAGGAAACAGACCCTCGTGGTCAGGTCGATCGTGCTCCGGCGTGGTCAATAACCCTCAGAAGTTGGTTTAGCGATTGCTAAGGCGCGACGTCTCGCACGTTCGTAGTCGGATCATCAAGGTCGACTACCACAGAAAACGATAGCCACCATCTCATCGAAACATCGGGACACCTTAGCCTCTATCAGGCATACTAGTGACACTCTGTTTGTCTATGTATTCACACATGTATTATGTTTCCGGTTAATACAATTCTAGCATGAATAATAAACATTTATCATGATATAAGTAAATAAATAATAACTTTATTATTGCCTCTAGGGCATATTTCCTTCAGTCTCCCACTTGCACTAGAGTCAATAATCTAGTTCACATCGCCATGTGATCTAACATCAATAGTTCACATCTTTATGTGGTTAACACCCATAGTTCACATCGATATGTGACCAACACCCAAAGGGTTTACTAGAGTTAGTAATCTAGTTCACATTGCTATGTGATTAACACCCAAAGAGTACTAAGGTGTGATCATGTTTTGCCTGTGAGAGAAGTTTAGTCAACGGGTCTGCCATATTCAGATTCGTAAGTATTTTGCAATTTTCTATGTCTACAATGCTCTGCACGGAGCTACTTTAGCTAATTGCTCCCACTTTCAATATGTATCCAGATGAAGACTAAGAGTCATCCGGATCAGTGCCAAAACTTGTATCGACGTAACCCTTTTATGACGAACCTTTTGTCACCTCCATAATCGAGAAACATATCCTTATTCCACCAAGGATAATTTTGACCGCTGTCCAGTGATCTACTCCTAGATCACTATTGTACTCCCTTGCCAAAATTAGTGTAGGGTATACAATAGGTCTGGTACATAGCATGGCATACTTTATAGAACCTATGGCCAAGGCATAGGGAATGATTTTCATTCTCATTCTATTTTCTGCCATGGTCGGGCTTTGAGTTTTACTCAACTTCACACCTTGTAACACAGGCAAGAATTCTTTCTTTGACTATTCCATTTTGAACTACTTCAAAATCTTGTCAAGGTATGTACTCATTGAAAAAACTTATCAAGCGTCTTGATCTATCTCTATAGATCTTGATGCTCAATATGTAAGCAGCTTCACCGAGGTCTTTCTTTGAAAAACTTCTTTCAAAACACTCCTTTATGCTTTGCAGAATAATTCTACATTATTTCCGATCAACAATATGTCATTCACATATACTTATCAGAAATGCTGTAGTGCTCCCACTCACTTTCTTGTAAATACAGGCTTCACCGCAAGTCTGTATAAAACTATATGCTTTGATCAATTTATCAAAACGTATATTCCAACTTCGAGATGCTTGCACCAGTCCATAGATGGATCGCTGGAGCTTGCATATTTTGTTAGCACCTTTAGGATTGACAAAACCTTCTGATTGCATCATATACAACTCTTCTTTAAATCCATCAAGGAATGTAGTTTTGTTTATCCATTTGCCAGATTTCATAAAAATGCGGCAATTGCTAACATGATTTGGACAGACTTAAGCATCGCTACGAGTGAGAAAATTTCATCGTAGTCAACACCTTGACTTTGTCAAAAACCTTTTTCGACAAGTCTAGCTTTGTAGATAGTAATACTACTATCAGCGTCCGTCTTCCTCTTGAAGATCCATTTATTTTCTATGGCTTGCCGATCATCGGGCAAATCCATCAAAGTCCATACTTTGTTCTCATACATGTTCTCATACATGGATCATATCTCAGATTTCATGGCCTCAAACCATTTCGCGGAATATGGGCTCATCATCGATTCCTCATAGTTCGCAAGTTCGTCATGGTCTAGTAACATGACTTCCAGAACAGGATTACCGTACCACTCTGGTGCGGATCTCACTCTGGTTTACCTACGAGATTCGGTAGTAACTTGATCTGAAGTTACATGATCATCATCAATAGCTTCCTCACTAATTGGTGTAGTAGTCACAAGAACAGATTTCTGTGATGAACTACTTTCCAATAAGGGAGAAGGTACAGTTACCTCGTCAAGTTCTACTTTCCTCCCACTCACTTCTTTCGAGAGAAACTCCTTCTCCAGAAAGTTTCCGAATTTAGCAACAAAAGTCTTGCCTTCGGATCTGTGATAGAAGGTGTATCCAATAGTTTCCTTTGGATATCCTATGAAGACACATTTCTTCGATTTGGATTTGAGCTTATCAGGTTGAAGGCTTTTTCACATAAGCATCGCAACCTCAAACTTTAAGGAACGACAGCTTAGGTTTCTTGTCAAACCATAGTTCATACGGTGTCGTCTCAACGGATTTAGATGGTGCCCTATTTAACGTGAATGCAGCTGTCTCTAATGCATAATCCCAAAACGATAGTGGTAGATTGGTAAGAGACATCATAGTTCGCACCATCTCTAATAAAGTACGGTTATGACATTCGGACACACCATTATGCTGTGGTGTTCCAGGTGGCGTGAGTAGTGAAACTATTTCACATTGTTTTTAACTGAAGGCCAAACTCGTAACTCAAATATTTTACTTCTGCGATCATATCGTAGAAACTTTTTATTTTTGTTACGATGATTCTCCACTTCACTCTGAAATTCTTTGAACTTTTCAAATGTTTCAGACTTGTGTTTTATCAAGTAGATATACCCATATCTGCTCAAATCATCTGTGAAGGTCAGAAAATAACGATACCTGCCGCGAGCCTCAACACTCATCGGATCACATACATCAGTATGTATTATTTCCAATAAGTCAGTTGCTCGCTCCATTGTTCCGGAGAACGGAGTCTTAGTCATCTTGCCCATAAGGCATGGTTCGCAAGCATCAAGTGATTCATAATCAAGTGATTCCAAAATCCCATCAGCATGGAGTTTCTTCATGCGCTTTACACCAATATGACCTAAACGGCAGTGCCACAAATAAGTTGCACTATCATTATTAACTTTGCATCTTTTGTCTTCAATATTATGAATATGTGTATCACTACGATCGAGATCCAATGAACCATTTTCATTGGGTGTGTAACCATATAAGGTTTTATTCATGTAAACAGAACAACAATTGTTCTCTAACTTAAATGAATAACCGTATTGCAATAAACATGATCAAATCATATTCATGCTCAACGCAAACACCAAATAACACTTATTTAGGTTCAACACTAATCCCGAAAGTATAGGGAGTGTGCGATGATGATCATATGAATCTTGGAACTACTTCCAACACACATCGTCACTTCACCCTTAACTAGTTTTTGTTGATTCTGCAACTCCCGTTTCGAGTTACTACTCTTAGCAACTGAACCAGTATCAAATACCGAGGGTTTGCTACGAACACTAGTAAAATACACATTAATAATATGTATATTAAATATACCTTTGTTCACTTTGCCATCCTTCTTATCCGCCAAATACTTGGGGCAGTTCCGCTTCCAGTGACCAGTCCCTTTGCAGTAGAAACACTTAGTCTCAGGCTTAGGACCAGACTTGGGCTTCTTCACTTGAGTAGCAACTTGCTTGCCGTTCTTCTTGAAGTTCCCCTTCTTCCCTTTGCCCTTTTATTGAAACTAGTGGTCTTGTCTACCATCAACACTTGATGCTTTTTCTTGATTTCTACCTTCATCGATTTCATCATCATGAAAAGCTCGGGAGTCGTTTTCGTCATCCCTTGCATACTATAGTTCATCACGAAGTTCTACTAACTTGATGATGGTGACTAGAGAATTCTGTCAATCACTATCTTATCTGGAAGATTAACTCCCACTTGATTCAAGCGATTGTAGTACCTAGACAATCTGAGCACATACTCATTAGTTGAGCGATTCTCCTCCATCTTTTGGCTATAGAACTTGTTGGAGACTTCATATCTCTCAACTCGGGTATTTGCTTGAAATATTAACTTCAACTCCTGGAAGATCTCATATGGTCCATGACGTTCAAAACGTCTTTTGAAGTCCCGATTCTAAGCCCTTAAGTATGGTGCACTAAACTATTAAGTAGTCATCATATTGAGCTAGCCAAACGTTCATACCGTCTGCATCTGCTCCTGCAATAGGTCTGTCACCTAGCGGTGCATCAAGGACATAATTCTTCTGTGCAGCAATGAGGATAAACCTCAAATCACGGATCCAATCCGCATCATTTCTACTAACATCTTTCAACACAATTTTCTCTAGGAACATATCAAAATAAACACAGGGAAGCAACAATGCGAGCTATTGATCTACAACATGATTTGCAAAATACTACCAGGACTAAGTTCATGATAAATTTAAGTTCAATTAATCATATTACTTAAGAACTCCCACTTAGATAGACATCCCTCTAATCCTCTAAGTGATCACGTGATCCAAATCAACTAAACCATGTCCGATCATCACGTGAGATGGAGTAGTTTCATTGGTGAACATCACTATGTTGATCATATCTACTATATGATTCACGCTCGACCTTTCGGTCTCCATGTTCCGAGGCCATATCTGTATATGCTTGGCTCGTCAAGTATAACCTGAGTATTCCGCGTGTGCAACTGTTTTGCACCCATTGTATTTGAACGTAGAGCCTATCACACCCGATCATCACGTGGTGTCTCAGCACGAAGAACTTTCGCAACGGTGCATACTCAGGGAGAACACTTCTTGATAATTAGTGAGAGATCATCTTATAATGCTACCGTCAATCAAAGCAAGATAAGATGCATAAAAGATAAACATCACATGCAATCAATATAAGTGATATGATATGGCCATCATCATCTTGTGCTTGTGATCTCCATCTTCAAAGCACCGTCGTGATCACCATCGTCATCGGCGCGACACCTTGATCACCATCGTAGCATCGTTGTCGTCTCGGCAATCTTATGCTTCCACGACTATTGCTACCGCTTAGTGATAAAGTAAAGCATTACAGCGCGATTGCATTGCATACAATAAAGCGACAACCATATGGCTCCTGCCAGTTGCCGATAACTCGGTTACAAAACATGATCATCTCATACAATAAAGTTTAGCATCATGTCTTGACCATATCACATCACAACATGCCCTGCAAAAACAAGTTAGACGTCCTCTACTTTGTTGTTGCATGTTTTACGTGGCTGCTACGGGCTTAAGCAAGAACCAATCTTACCTATGCATCAAAACCACAACGATAGTTTGTCAAGTTGGTGCTGTTTTAACCTTCGCAAGGACCGGGCGTAGCCACACTCGGTTCAACTAAAGTTGGAGAAACCGTCACCCGCTAGCCACCTTTGTGCAAAGCACGTCGGGAGAACCGGTCTCGCGTAAGCGTACGCGTAATGTCGGTCCGGGCCGCTTCGTCCAACAATACCGCCGAACCAAAGTATGACATGCGGGTAAGCAGTATGACTCATATCGCCCACAACTCACTTGTTTCTACTCGTGCATATAACATCAACATATAAAACCTAGGCTCTGATACCACTGTTGGGGAACGTAGTAATTTCAAAAAAATTCCTACGTACATGCAAGATCATGGTGATGCATAGCAACGAGAGGGGAGAGTGTGATCTACGTACCCTTGTAGATCGATAATGGAAGCGTTAGCACAATGTGGTTGATGTAGTCGTACGTCTTCACGGCCCGACCGGTCAAGCACCGAAACTACGGCACCTCCGAGTTCTAGCACACGTTCAGCTTGATGACGATCCCCGGACTCCGATCCAGCAAAGTGTCGGGGAAGAGTTCCGTCAGTACGACGGCGTGGTGACGATCTTGATGTTCTACCGTCGCAGGGCTTCGCCTAAGCACCACTACAATATTATCGAGGACTATGGTGGAAGGTGGCAACGCACACGGCTAAGAATATGATCACGTGGATCAACTTGTGTGTCTAGGGGTGCTCCCTGCCTCCGTATATAAAGGATCAAAGGGGGGTGCGGCCGGCCAGGAGAGGGCGCGCCAGGAGGAGTCCTACTCCCTCCGGGAGTAGGATTCCCCCCCTTTCCTAGTTGGAATAGGATTCGGGAGGGGGGAAAGAGGAGAGAGAGAACGAAGGGGGGCGCCGGCCCCCTCTCCTTGTCCTATTCGAACTAGGGGGGAGGGGCGCGCGGCCCAGCCCTGGCCACCTCTCCTCTCTTCCACTAAGGCCCACTAAGGCCCATATACCTCCCGGGGGGTTCCGGTAACCTCCCGGTACTCCGGTAAAATCCCGATTTCACCCGGAACACTTCCGATATCCAAATATAGGCTTCCAATATATCAATCTTTATGTGTCGACCATTTCGAGACTCCTCGTCATGTCCGTGATCACATTCGAGACTCCGAACAAACTTCGGTACATCAAAATGCATAAACTCATAATATAACTGTCATCAAAACCTTAAGCGTGCGGACCCTACGGGTTCGAGAATAATGTAGACATGACCGAGACATGTCTCCGGTCAATAACCAATAGCGGAACCTGGATGCTCATATTGGCTCCTACATATTCTACGAAGATCTTTTATCGGTCAGACCGCATAACAACATACGTTGTTCCCTTTGTCATCGGTATGTTACTTGCCCGAGATTCGATCATCGGTATCTCAATACCTAGTTCAATCTCGTTACCGGCAAGTCTCTTTACTCGTTCTGTAATGCATCATCTCACAACTAACTCATTATTTGCAATGCTTGCAAGGCTTATGTGATGTGCATTACCGAGAGGGCCCAGAGATACCTCTCCGACAATCGGAGTGACAAATCCTAATCTCGAAATACGCCAACCCAACATATACCTTTGGAGACACCTGTAGAGCACCTTTATAATCACCCAGTTACGTTGTGACATTTGGTAGCACACAAAGTATTCCTCCGGCAAACGGGAGTTGCATAATCTCATAGTCATAGGAACATGTATAAGTCATGAAGAAAGCAATAGCAACATACTAAACGATCGGGTGCTAAGCTAATGGAATGGGTCATGTCAATCAGATCATTCACCTAATGATGTGATCCCGTTAATTAAATAACAACTCTTTGTCCATGGTTAGGAAACATAACCATCTTTGATTAACGAGCTAGTCTAGTAGAGGCATACTAGTGACACTCTGTTTGTCTATGTATTCACACATGTATTATGTTTCCGGTTAATACAATTCTAGCATGAATAATAAACATTTATCATGATATAAGGAAATAAATAATAACTTTATTATTGCCTCTAGGGCATATTTCCTTCAGGATCGTCAAAGTCGACTCCCATAGAAAATGATATCTATCTCATCGAAACATCGGGACACCTTTGCCTCTATCATTGGTTCTCAAAAACTGAGGAAAATACTTACGCTACTTTGCTGCATCACCCTTTCCTCTTCATGGGAAAACCAACGTAGTGCTCAAGAGGTAGCAAGAAGGATTTCTGGCGCCGTTGCCGGGGAGTCTACGCACAAGTCAAGACATACCAAGTACCCATCACCAACTCTTATCCCTCGCATTACATTATTTGCCATTTGCCTCTCGTTTACCTCTCCCGCACTTCACCCTTGCCGTTTTATTCACCCTCTTTTGCCGTTCTCCTTCTCTTTTCCAGTTTGTCTCTTTTTGCTTGTTTCTTGTTTGCTTGTGTGTTGGATTGTTCGCCGCGATGGCTTTACCTAAAGGTTTTGATCCTCACCTTAAAAGGTTGGAAGAAATTGAAAACAACGTTAGAAGTTTTATGTCCTTGCAGTTTGAGCATAATAATTTCTTCAGAAACAAGCTTAAAGAACAAAAAAGTTTTATGGGATACATGAATAAAGAGCTCGATGATATGTCTAAAGAATATTATGGTTTGAAATCTGAGTTTGCTCATCTTGAGAATTTAATAACCCAAATTTCGGATAAGCAGGCCACCTTAGTTAATAAGATGGCTGCCAAACCGAAAGAATTTGATTATAATAAGGATGAAGATCTAAAAGTTATTGATGTGTCTCCTATTAAATCGTTGTTTTGCAATATGAATCTTGATAATGATGGGACTGGAGATGAGTCAACTTTAGTTAGAAGGCGTCCCAATGATTCAGAGTTTTTAGATCTTGATGCAAAAATTGATAAAAGTGGGATTGGAGAGGTCAAAACTTTAAATAGCAATGAACCCACTATCTTGGATTTCAAGGAATTTAATTATGATAATTGTTCTTTAATAGATTGTATTTCCTTGTTGCAATCCGTGTTAAATTCTCTGCATGCTTATAGTCAAAATAAAGCTTTTACTAAACATATCGTTGATGCTTTAATGCAATCTTATGAAGAAAAGCTTGAATTGGAAGTTTCTATCCCTAGAAAACTTCATGATGAGTGGGAACCTACTATTAAAATTAAGATTAAAGATCATGAATGCTTTGCTTTATGTGATTTGGGTGCTAGTGTTTCCACGTTCCTAAAACCTTGTGTGATTTGCTAGGTTTCCGTGAATTTGATGATTGTTGTTTAAACTTGCATCTTGCGGATTCCACTATTAAGAAACCTATGGGAATAATTAATGATTTTCTTATTGTTGCAAATAGGAATTATGTGCACGTAGATTTCATTGTCCTTGATATAGATTGCAATCCTACATGTCCTATTATTCTTGGTAGACCTTTCCTTAGAACGATTGGTGCAATTATTGGTATGAAGGAAGGGAATATTAGATTCCAATTTCCATTAAGGAAGGGCATGGAACACTTTCCTAGAAAGAAAATTAAATTACCCTATGAATCTATTATGAGAGCCACTTATGGATTGCATACCAAAGATGATAATACCTAGATCTATCCTTGCTTTTATGCCTAGCTAGGGGCGTTAAACAATAGCGCTTGTTGGGAGGCAACCCAATTTCATTTTTGTTTCTTGCTTTTTTGTTATGTTTAGTAATAAATAATCCATATAGCCTATGTTTAGATGTTGTTTTATGCTTTTAATTAGTGTTTGTGCCAAGTAGAACCTTTGGGAAGACTTGGGGAACGTCTTTGCGATCTTGCTGTAAAAAACAGAAACTTTAGCGCTCACGAGAATTGCTGCCATTTTTTATTGGAGAGTGATATTTAGTTAATTCTTGTTGCAGATGATTAGTAGATAAATTCCTCACGTCCAGAAATTTATTTTAGAATTTTTGGGGTTCCAGAAGTATTCAAAACCTACATATTACTATAGACTGTTCTGTTTTTGACAGATTCTGTTTTTCATGTGTTGTTTGCTTATTTTGATGAATCTATGGCTAGTAATAGAGCTTATGAACCATAGAAAAGTTGGAATACAGTAGGTTTAACGCCAATATAAATAAAGAATGATTTCATTACAATACCTTGAAGTGGTGGTTGTTTTCTTTTACTAACGGAGCTCACAAAGATTTTCTTTTAAGTTTTGTATTGTGAAGTTTTCAATTTTTGGGTAAAGATTTGATGGATTATGGAACAAGGAGTGGCAAGAGCCTAAGCTTGGGGATGACCAAGTGACAGAGGCAAAGGTGGCCCGTCTTTCGATGAGATGGTGGCTATCATTTTGGAGGAAGTCGACTTTGACGATCCGACTACGAACGTGCGAGGACGTCGCGCCTTAGCAATCGCTAAACCAACTCTGAGAGGTTATTGACCACGCCGGAGCACGATCAACCCAAGGTCTATTTCCTGCAGGAAAACGAAGAACTAGCAAGAAACTAAGATAGCAATCTGGATATTGCGAATATAAGATGAAAGTTGTATTGATCAAGGTGGGGTTCTGTGACGCCTTTGTCTGGTTGTTGAACACAAACGAAGTACGCAAAGTTGCAGCTATGGCGAACTTTAATCTAAACAAAACCCAAAGTCTAAATGACGCCCTAAGGGCTGTATATATGGAGGAAGAGGAGGGGATTTCGTGGTCCTTGGAGGAGGGGTCTGAAACCAACCCTAACTTTTGTTTCCCCACACATACGGACTCTAAAAATAGCCTATACTTAAGTATTTCGAAAATACATGGGCCTGGCCCAATAATAAGGTGACGCAGCACCTAGAATAGCCTCTAGACGAAATTTATGAAGTGGCATCTTGTATATTTCGTCCAATGCTTCATGCACTCCTTATGGTGGCTTCAAAGCCCTGAAATCATCACTTATAACTCCATTCTTGATCCCCTTGCGCATGCCATCATCTCCATGCTTGAACTGGCTCCAAGGTTCATCTTTCTTGTCCAAACTAGGCCCTTCATTTGTAAGCAAAACAAATGTATCCAATTTAGGCAGTATCATATTCTCATGAACATTAGAATCGTTACCAAGAAACGGAAGTACCTGATAATTCAATTGGCGTGCGCGAGCTCTAGTAATTGGTCCAGTATGTATAGCAAGAGGGACTGTGGGTGTAACAATGGTATTGATGTCCTCATCATCCTCCCCTTCTTGAAATGAAGTCTTCCTCGACGAAAGCTCATCCTCCTCACCCAAATAAGGCTTCAAATCTGCAATGTTAAAAGTGGGACTTACCCCAAAATCTGCAGGCAGCTCAAGTTTATATGCATTATCATTGATTTGCTCTAACACCTTAAAAGGACCAGCATCACGTGGCATTAGTTTTGATTTGTGCAAATTAGGAAATCTATCCTTACGCAAATGTAACCAAACAAGATCTCCAAGTGCAAACACAACATGTTCTGTACCCTTATCTCCAGCAAGTTTATATTTAGCATTCATACGCTCAATGTTTTGCTTAGTTAACTCATGCATTTTTAAAATCAATTCAGCACGTTCTTTAGCATCAAAATTAACCTTCTGCGAAGATGGAAGAGGCAACAAACCAATAGGTGCACGAGGTAGGAAACCATACACAATTTCAAAAGGGCACATCTTAGTAGTAGAATGCAATGAACGATTATAAGCAAATTCAATATGGGGCAAGCATTCTTCCCACATTTTCTTATTATTCTTCAAAACAGCCCTAAGCATAGTAGACAATGTTCTATTGACTACTTCAGTTTGTCCATCAGTTTGGGGGTGACAAGTAGTACTAAAAAGCAGTTTAGTCCCCAACTTAGCCCATAAACATCTCCAAAAGTGGCTAAGAAATTTAGTATCACGATCTGAAACAATAGTATTTGGCACACCATGCAAGCGAATAATTTCACGAAAGAACAAATCAGCAACACTTACAACATCATTGCTTTTATGACATGGTACAAAGTGTGCCATTTTCGAGAACCTATCCATGACAACAAATATACTATCCCTCCCCTTCTTTGTTCGAGGTAAACCTAAAACAAAGTCCATAATTATATCCTCCCAAGGAACACTAGGTACAGGCAAAGGCATAGATAAACCATGAGGATTGAGTCGTGACTTAACTTTTTGACATGTAGTGCAGCGAGCAACAAAATGCTCAACATCCCATCTCATCTTTGGCCAAAAGAAATGTGTAGCAAGTATATCCTCCATCTTCTTGATTCCAAAGTGTCCCATTAATCCTCCTCCATGCGCCTCCTGCAACAATAGAAGACGAATGGAGCTAGCTGGAATGCATAGCTTGTTAGCACGAAACACAAATCCATCGTTAAGAACGAACTTGTTCCAAGTTCTCCCTTCCTTACAATTCCGCAATACATCTTTAAATTCAGCATCATGCACATATTGATCTTTGATGGTCTCCAAACCAAATATTTTAAAGTCAAGTTGTGAAAGCATAGTATAACGACAAGACAATGCATCAGCAATAACATTTTCTTTACCCTTCTTGTGTTTAATGACATAAGGAAAGTCTCAATGAATTCAACCCATTTAGCATGTCTACGGTTCAGTTTTTCTTGACTTTTAATGTGTTTCAAAGATTCATGATCAGAATGTATAACAAATTCCTTGGTCCATAAATAATGTTGCCATGTTTCTAAGGTGCGAACAAGAGCATATAATTCTTTATCATAAGTAGAATAGTTCAGACTAGGCCCACTCAATTTTTTAGAAAAGTATGCAACAGGTTTGCCATCTTGTAATAACACACTTCCTAATCCAATTCCACAAGCATCACATTCAAGCTCAAAAGTCTTAATAAAATCAGGAAGTTGGAGTAAAGGAGCATGTGTCAACTTATCTTTCAATACCGTGAAGGCTTCTTCCTGTGCGGTACCCCAAACAAAAGGCACATCCTTCTTTGTAAGCTCGTTGAGAGGTGCAGCAATGGTGCTGAAATCTCTCACAAAACGCCTACAGAAACCAGCGAGGCCAAGGAAACTCCTCACTTGTGTGACCGTTTTGGGCTGCGGCCAACACTCAATAGCTTCAATCTTGGCTTTATCAACTTCAATTCCCTGTGGAGTAACAACATAGCCAAGAAAAGATACTCGGACGGTGCAAAAGGTGCACTTTCCAAGGTTACCAAACAAACGTGCATCACATAGAGCCATAAAAACAGCACGTAAATGTTCCAAATGTTCCTCCAAAGATTTGCTATAAATCAATATGTCATCAAAGTAAACTGCCACAAATCGTCCAATGAAAGCACGTAAAACTTCGTTCATTAATCTCATGAAAGTACTAGGTGCATTAGTTAACCCAAAAGGCACGACTAACCACTCATATAATCCAAACTTGGTTTTAAATGATGCTTTCCATTCATCTCCCAATTTCATACGAATTTGATGGTATCCACTACGCAAATCAACTTTGGAGAATATTGTAGAGCCACTCAATTCATCAAGCATATCATCTAGCCTAGGAATAGGATGACGATAACGAATAGTAATATTATTAACTCCTCTACAATCAACACACATACGCGATGTACCATCCTTTTTCGGCACTAAAATGATAGGAACAGCAAAAGGACTAAGGGATTTGCGTATATAACCTTTGTCGAGCAGTTCTTGTACTTGACGCATAATCTCCTTTGTATCCTCTGGATTGGTACGGTATGGTGCACGGTTGGGTAATGATGCACCGGGAATTAATTCAATTGATGCTCAATCCCTCGAATAGGTGGTAATCTCGGTGGCACGTCTTGTGGAAAGACGTTAGCGAACTCCTGCAAAATGTTAGTGACAGCAGGAGACAAAGAGGAAGGAACGTCCTCGAATGAAAATAATGCCTCTTTGCACACAAAAGCATAGCAAACAGATTTGCTAAAATCTAGATCATCAATATCAGATTTGGTGGCTAGTAAAAATATACTTTTCAATTTAATTTCAGAAACAACACTAGATGGTTTATTATTAGGGTTCATTTGTTTCTCAAATTCTTTTGCCACAATCTGATTTTCACTCTTATTTTTCTCTTGTTTTGCTTTATTATCTCTATTAATATCATCTTTCAAAATGGAATCAGGAGTCATAGGAAGCAAAGTAATATTTTTATCCTTATGAACAAGTGTATACTGATTGTTTCTACCATGGTGTACAAATTTTTTATCAAATTGCCATGGTCTACCAAGTAATAAGGAACATGCTTGCATAGGTACCACATCACAATCAACATAATCAACATATGTAGAGATACTAAAATGCAAACGAACAGTACGTGTTACCTTAACCTTGCCGCTGTTGTTGAACCATTGGATGTAGTAAGGATGTGGATGTGGTCTTGTGCTGAGAGATAGCTTCTCCACCATCTCCATGCTATCCAAGTTATTGCAGCTCCCTCCATCTATGATGATGCGAACAGAACATTCCTTCACAACTCCCTTTGTATGGAACAAATATGCCTCTGCTTTTGCTCAGCTTGTGTAACCTGCACACTCAAAACACGTTGAGCAACTAAACATTCATACCTGTCAGCATCTTCAGGAGCCATGTATTGCGTCTCATGATCAGAATCATCTCCACCGTGTGCTTCATGTGTAATAAGAGCCAAAGTCTCCTCATCATAGTCATGAGCGGACTCATACCCACCATCCTCAGTAACAATCATCACACGCTGAGATTTGCATTCTTTCGCAAAATGTCCTCTTCCCTTACAACAACGAAAAATAATATCACTTGTGTGCCCTGTTGATGCCATGGAAGAAGAAGAGCTCTGCGCAGGCCCGACAGGTGTGCTCTTGGCAGATAGTGGTGGTTGTGCCTGCTTTCTTATATCACGGTTGGAGGTGGCACCTGATGGAGATGCTGGTGCAGTGGAAGTAGAGGATGTGATGAGGACATGACTACCTTGGATACGACCAAAAATATTGCATACATGCATATTTGTCAGGTGATTTCTAATGCAAACTATTCAATAATCTATTTATGTTATCCAGAACAAAAATACTTCACACACTTTTGTGTTTTGTCTAATTGCAGGTGTATGGGACATTTGTACAATCCACATATGAAGACAAGGGAAAAGGAGAAGTTTAGGTTGTGTTCAAAAAGTCATCTCACGTCACTTTTGGGCCAAGAGAAGATAAGAGTCCAAGTCTCTCACGTTCTGGATTCAGATTCGGACTGCACAGACATACCTGACTCAAAACGCCAACAACTTTTTCATACGGACTCCGAATTGGGTGATTCTTTTTTTGTTGGAAACTAGATTTCGTGCTCTTTCCAACCCAATTGGATTCACCTTCAAATTCATCCGGAGCGTTGAGTTACGGACGAAACAATCTGACATTGCAGCAGAATCCGAGTCAAACTACAAGCCCAAAGGTGTTGCATCACCTCCACTTGGGCCCATGAGCCTTGTACGACCTAGGGTTAGTTTTAGGCTGCCTTGGGACGTCCTCCCACCTCCTTGGCCGCCACCCCTTGCTCCTATATAAGTAGATCCATCTAGTAGCTTTTTCCTTGGGATTTGTTTAGTTAAAAGTTAGCCATTGCAACTTCGTGTACTTCGTTTGTGTCCAACGACCAGACCAAGACCGCTTACGGATCCCCACCATTATCAATACCTCATATATATTTGCAATATTCAGATTGCTTTATCATATTCTTGCTCGTTCTTCGATTGCTTGCAGGAATAGACCTTCGTGGTCAGGCTGACCGTGCTTTCGGCATCGTCAGTAACCTCAGGAGATTGGTTTAGCGATTGCTAAGGCGCAACGTCGTGCACGTTTGTAGTTGGATCGTCAAAGTCGTCTCCACCAAATCGATAGTTATCATCTCACCGAAAGATCGGGACACCCTCGCCTCTGTCAAGTGGTATCAGAGCTCTGTCAAGGAGGGGTTTTGTTTAGATTAAAAGTTCGCCATAGCTGCAACTTCACGTACTTCGTTTGTGTCCAACGACCAGACCAAGACGTCACAGAACCCCTCCTTGATCAATAAAGCTTTCATCTTATATTCGCAATATCCAGATTGCAATCTCAGTTTCTTGCTTGTTCTTCGTTTGCTCGCAGGAAACAGGCCCTCGTGGTCAGGTTGATCGTGCTCCGGCGTGGTCAATAACCCCTCGGAAGTTGGTTTAGCGATTGCTAAGGCGCGACGTCTCGCACGATCGTAGTCGGATCGTCAAGGTCGACTCCCACAGAAAACGATAGCCACCATCTCATCAAAACATCGGGACACCTTTGCCTCTATCAAGTGGTATCAGTTTTCAGGTTGCTCGGTGAGAATTTCCAGTTTTCCTAGATTAGATTTATTTTCTTACCTATTGTCCAAGAAAAAGCCACAAAAAAGAGTTAGATCTATTCATCCTTGGTCCAAGCCAGTCTGAGCCTTTGCAATTTTCTTTTCATTGCTTGCATAGTTGACTTATCGGTTGCATCGTCGTGTCGAGTTGCTGGTCTTAGTGTCTAGTTCGTTTAGAGTTTCGAGTTCTGTTCACATTAGTCACGCCACCGCTGCATCATTATCTCTTCCGTTGTCCACCACCCATCCATCAATTTCCACCACGTGCTACCCACCATTCATTGTCATAATAATAGTTGAGATCGTTCACATCTTCACTTGATCCAATCTGCATCTTATCTAGTTTGTTTTGGAAAGAGGGAGAAAAAAAAGAGAGAAAAAAACGAGAGGAAAAAAAAAGAGAAAAAAAAAGTCAGAGAAAAAAAGGAGAGAAAAGAAAAAAAAAGTGTGAGGAAAAAAAAGAGAAAAAAAAACAAAATTCGGATGTTTTTAGACTCAATCTCGTAGTTGAATTCGGATTGGAATCTGTTTTGTGCACTGTTCAGTAAAACAGCTTGGCTGTTGTTTCACATCATTATCTTTACTGCCGTTGTGATCTTCACTTATATCTTGCTGTCCAGAGCTACTTAGTATCCTTCATTGATGCTGGTTGTGCTACGACGTGACCTCATTAGTGTTCTAGGCTCGCGTCTCTAGTTCGGTCTAGCCTAGGACCAACACAGTACCGTCGTTGAGCGTTTATTCAACATTGCATCTGTGAATTGATTATTGCTAATCTTTTGCTACCATATATAGCCAACCCAGCTCCACATATTTCTACACCGTGTATACGCACGTTCCCCTGGCAATCGCTTTACACAATCTTCGGAGTTATTTGACACCGCTGGTTGCCTGTCACCACCTGCCGCATGGTAAGAACTTGTAAGATATTGATATTTGCTTTACTGTGAGCACTTTACAACCACATCCTAGTAGTTCATAGGAACATTATTCTCGAATTTTGGTTCTTGTTTCTACTAATCATGACAGGTTCCAGAGATAGAAGTTCTTGGATGACGGACACATCTTCACCATCACGAGAGTTGGGACAACACACACAAGCATATGGTCAGGTTATCTCTTTACCATCATTTGAGGGTAGATTTAATCCTTCTATTTATCTAGCTTGGGAGCTTGAAGTAGAACAAGTTTTTAGTCACCATGATTTTTCTGAACTTGAGAGAGTACGAGCTACCATTAGAGCATTTACTGGTTTTGCTTCTGTTTGGTGGAGTGTACATTGTAAGAAAAACATTGATAACCAACCCACAACTTGGAAAGTTTTGAAAGCTGTAATGAGACAACAATTTTTTCCTCCTTACTATCGTCGTGAATTGCGTTGCAAATTGGAGCAATTAAAACAAGGCAGTAACACTGTTCATGCTTACTATCAAGAGTTCAAATCTTATATGCATCATTGTGACATAGAAGAATCTGAGGATGATACAATGAATAGATTTTTTGGTGGTTTGAACCATGATATTCAGGCAAGATTTCGGTATATTCCTCGTTGCATTACTGGTATGTATGTCCGTGCTTGTACCTTTGAGAGACAGATACAGGAGGATGCATTGGGTGACTACAACAACTACTATTCCAGTTCATGCTCACCATCGCCGGTTGGTTACTCCACTATTGCACCTACTAGAGCAGCCCCACCTCGGATTGTGAGCGCAATATCATCTCAAGAGTATGGTAGATTGTCAACGTCCGTACCTACATCAGCTACATCTCTGCGAGGTAACAGTAAAGGTATTGATGATATTACTTCACATGAGAATGAAGCATGCCTAGTTAACTTGAATGCATCATGTGTTGAGTTACCTGTTGATTTGAGCACACCACCTATTTTAGAGACTCTTGTTACTGTCATGAATGCGTCATGTGATCAAACAACTGAAATATCAACAATTTTGAGTGCACCCATTGAATTAACTGTTGATGCAAAAGAACCAATGTTTAATCATTTTGATATGACCTCTAATCTTGATGATGATTCTGTGTCCAATGACTTATTGCATGTTTGCTTATTTAAGCATGTTGTAGCATGTAAATTTGATGCAAGTAAGGTTTATTCATCGAAGTTAGGATGGTTTAATGATGAACATTGCCAATCTTTTGAAGAGAATAAGAGCTTCACTTATATGTGCAAACCGAGTTCCAATATTTTCATGCCTTCTACTTCCTGTGATAATTTTTTGGCTTTAGATTTTATGAACAATGAAAGTTACTCATGTATACATGTGACATATGTGCAAAAATCAAGGGAAGTTAAAATGGATGACATATACATATACAACATGTACACCTTGTCTCTTTTCTTAGCCACATTTCAGATTAAGCAATGCCGAGGACGGCTTTGTTTTCAAAAAGGGGAGGATGATGAGGACATGACTACCTTGGATACGACCAAAAATATTGCATACATGCATATTTGTCAGGTGATTTCTAATGCAAACTATTCAATAATCTATTTATGTTATCCAGAACAAAAATACTTCACACACTTTTGTGTTTTGTCTAATTGCAGGTGTATGGGACATTTGTACAATCCACATATGAAGACAAGGGAAAAGGAGAAGTTTAGGTTGTGTTCAAAAAGTCATCTCACGTCACTTTTGGGCCAAGAGAAGATAAGAGTCCAAGTCTCTCACGTTCTGGATTCAGATTCGGACTGCACAGACATACCTGACTCAAAACGCCAACAACTTTTTCATACGGACTCCGAATTGGGTGATTCTTTTTTTGTTGGAAACTAGATTTCGTGCTCTTTCCAACCCAATTGGATTCACCTTCAAATTCATCCGGAGCGTTGAGTTACGGACGAAACAATCTGACATTGCAGCAGAATCCGAGTCAAACTACAAGCCCAAAGGTGTTGCATCACCTCCACTTGGGCCCATGAGCCTTGTACGACCTAGGGTTAGTTTTAGGCTGCCTTGGGACGTCCTCCCACCTCCTTGGCCGCCACCCCTTGCTCCTATATAAGTAGATCCATCTAGTAGCTTTTTCCTTGGGATTTGTTTAGTTAAAAGTTAGCCATTGCAACTTCGTGTACTTCGTTTGTGTCCAACGACCAGACCAAGACCGCTTACGGATCCCCACCATTATCAATACCTCATATATATTTGCAATATTCAGATTGCTTTATCATATTCTTGCTCGTTCTTCGATTGCTTGCAGGAATAGACCTTCGTGGTCAGGCTGACCGTGCTTTCGGCATCGTCAGTAACCTCAGGAGATTGGTTTAGCGATTGCTAAGGCGCAACGTCGTGCACGTTTGTAGTCGGATCGTCAAAGTCGTCTCCACCAAATCGATAGTTATCATCTCACCGAAAGATCGGGACACCCTCGCCTCTGTCAGGATGCACGTGGTGTCCATGATGAAAATCGACCTGCAGAAAAGTTAGTTCGCACCAATGCCTGTCGATCCTGCACTTCACATTCAGCTTTTCAAGCAAGATGGAATAAACGAGTGATATTAGTATACTCCTTATACTCTAGAATGGTCTGAATCTCTCTATTTAATCCACCCATAAAACATGCAAGCATAGCTTCATTCTCCTCAACAATACCACAACTAATCATGCCAGTTTGTAATTCCTGATAATATTCTTCTACAGAATTTTTTCCTTGTCTTAAGCGCGGCAATTTTTGAAGTAATTCATGTTGATAATATGGTGGAACCCAATGAGTACGCATAGCAGCTTTCAAAGCAGCCCAAGTAGCTGGAATGAGATATAATCTACAATGTTCAGACCACCAAACACATGCAAAACTAGTGAAAGCACAAACAACAGCAGGAACATGTCTCTCCTCAGGATATTGTAAACATGTAAAACGTTGTTCAGTTTCTAACTCCCAAGTAAGATATATATCAGGAACATATCTACCCTCAAATGGTGGAATATTCAATTTTAGTTTAGGAAGATGGTCACGATCTCGTACCTCAGGTGGTGGTGCAGCCCTATCTTTGCGATGATATGCATGAGGACGACCTAGTGTGGTGCTGGTGGTTGCCCGTAGTTCTGATTTTGATCAACCTCATCCTCGTAATGGTCCTCCACCTCCGCAGTAGCAGAAGGAGCTATAGAAGCACCAACAGTAGGTACAGCAGCACCAGAAGTTTGACCAGGCTCAATGGGAACGCGCTGTGCTTGTCCCACTTGATTTGGAAGATGATGTTGTTGTTGTCGTTGTAGAGGTGCGACAGGTGCAGCGGGCGGTGGAAGACACGCACGCAATTCATTAAAATTGTTATCGAGCTTTGTTTCGAACGCCTTCTCAATGCCATCTATCTTCTCCATGGCGTCCTCAAATCTATTTAGTACATCTTCCACATGTCCACTCATAATTTGCTGAAACTTATCATGTAACTCTTTGTTTGTCATGTTCTCCTAGTCAGTCCCGTCTTCCTGTGATCCTGCCATGGTTAGCAGCAATAGAAACACACAAGAATATGATCCTACAGACTACTAGGAAGTGGTGGTGATGGTGTGGTGGACAGTCACAAATCTGTCAAGCGAATCTCAAATTCTTACCAGTTCTTACCAAGCAGCAGGTGGTGATCAGCAACCGTTGTAGTCAAAACTCTCAAAGCTTGGATAGAGCGATTACCAGGGAGAATCAAACGCACGACGTAGATGTATGTGGAGCTGGGAAGGCTTATAATATGGTAGCAAAAAGGGTCAGCAATAATCAATTTAGAGATGCAAAGTTGAATAAACGCTCAACGATGGTACTGTGCTGGTCCTAGGCTAGACCGTACTAGAGACGCGAGCCTAGAACATGAACAAAATCACGGCGGTGCACGTAAACAAGGGAGGAGCACACTCTGATTTTTTTCTTTTTTCCACTTATTTTGCACTTTTTTGTCTCTTTTTTTGCTCCATAACATTTTTTTTTTTGAAAAAGTCTACAAATGTCCTAAAAACTGCCTAGCCAAAAATTTCCAGACTTAGTTTTTTTTTAGTTTGGAACTATTTTTCTTCTATGGATGGCTCAAAAGTTGGGGAGTCCTACCCTGTCACGACTCGGAGTATGGCATGATCTGGAAATCGAAAACAAAGCAACAATTACTGGACTCGGACTAGGACTGGTGGTGGAGATGAATCTGGTGGAATCTCGGACTGGTGGCAGAGATGAATCTGGTGGAACTCAGACTGGTGGCGGATATATGTTGCATGTGGACTCGGATTGGCGGTGAATATGTGGTGGTGGTATATGGCAGCGGCGATGAAGTTGGTGCGGTGGTGGTATATGGCAGCAACGATGATGATGATGCGGTGGTGATATATGGCAGCGGCGACGTGACAACCTGTGAACAGAACTCGAAACTCTAAAGGACTAGACGCTAAGATCAGCAACTTGACACGGCGATGCAACCGCAAATTCAACAAAGCAAATACAAAAAAGATTATGCAAAGGCTCAGATTGGTTCGGATAGGATGAACTAACCCTAATTTTTTTTGATTTTTTGATGGACTATAGATATGAAGAACAGACTCGATCTAAACTATGAAAAACTGTAAAATCTCACCGAGCAACCTGGAAATCTGATACACTTGATAGAGGCAAAGGTGTCATGTCTTTCGATGAGATGGTGGCTATCGTTTTGGAGGAAGTCGACTTTGATGATCTGACTACGAACGTGCGAGGACGTCGCGCCTTAGCAATCGCTAAACCAACTCCGAGAGCTTATTGACCACGCCAGAGTACGATTAACCTGACCACGAAGGTCTGTTTCCTGCAGGCAAACGAAGAACAAGCAAGAAACTAAGATTGCAATCTGGATATTGCGAATATAGGATGAAAGCTGTATTGATCAAGGTGGGGTTCTGTGACGCCTTTGTCTAGTCGTTGAACACAAACGAAGTACGCGAAGTTGCAGCTATGGCAAACTTTAATCTAAAAAAAATCCAAAGTCTAAACGACGCCCTAAGGGCTGTATATATGGACGAAGAGGGGGGATTTCATGGCCCTTGGAGGAGGGGTCCAAAACCAACCCTAACTCTTGTTTCCCCACACATACGGACTCTAAAACTAGCCTATACTTAAGTATTTCGAAAATACATGGGCTAGGCCCAATAATAAGGTGACGTAGCACCTAGAATAGCCTCTAGACAAAATTTATGAAGTGGCATCTTGTATATTTCTTCCAAGGCTTCATGCACTCCTTATGGTGGCTTCAAAGTCCTCAAATCATCACTTATAACTCCGTTCTTGACCCCCTTGCGCATGCCATCATCTCCATGCTTGAACTTGCTCCAAGGTTCATCTTTCTTGTCCAAACTAGGCCCTTCATTTTTAAGCAAAACAAATGTATCCAATTTAGGCAGCATCATATTCTCATGAACATTAGAATCATTACCAAGAAACCGAAGTACCTGATAATTCAATTGGCGTGCGCGAGCTCTAGTAATTGGTCCAGTATGTATAGCAACTGGGACTGTGGGTATAACAATGGTATTGATGTCCTCATCACCAAGGAACCCCAAGGTAAAATCCAAGGACAACCAAAAGCCTAAGCTTGGGGATGCCCCGGAAGGCATCCCCTCTTTCGTCTTTGTCCATCGGTAACTTCACTTGGAGCTATATTTTTATTCGTCACATGATATGTGTTTTGCTTGGAGCATCTTGTTTGATTTCAGTCTTTGCTTTTTAGTTTACCACAATCATCCTTGCTGTACACACCTTTTGGGAGAGACACACATGAATTGGAATTTATTAGAATACTCCGTGTGGTTCACTTATATCTTTTGAGTTGGATAATTTTTGCTCTAGTGCTTCGCTCATATCTTTTAGAGCACAGCAGTGGTTTTATTTTATAGAAATAATTGATCTCTCATGCTTCACTTATATCATTTTGAGAGTCCTTTAGAACACATGGTAATTCACTTTGGCTATAAATTTTAAATGCTAAGAGAAGTTGGATGCTTGATAGATGGTTTTGAGATTTAAAGGTGGTAATATTAGAGGTGTGCTAGTTGAGTAATTGTGAAATTGATGAATACGTGTGTTGAAGTTGGCAAGTCCCGTAGCATCCACGTATGGTAAACGTTATGTGACAAATTTGAAGCATGAGGTGTTCTTTGATTGCTTTCCTTATTAGTGGCGGTCGGGGATGAGCGATGGTCTTTTCCTACCAATCTATCCCCCTAGGAGCATGCGCGTAGTGCTTGGTTTTGATGACTTGTAGATTTTTGCAATAAGTATGTGAGTTATTTATGACTAATGTTGAGTCCATGGATTATACGCACTCTCACCCTTCCATCATTGCTAGCCTCTTCGGTACCGTGCATTGCCCTTTCTCACCTTGAGAGTTGGTGCAAACTTCGTCGGTGCATCCGAACCCCGTGATATGATACGCTCTATCACACATAAGCCTCCTTATATCTTCCTCAAAACAGCCACCATACCTACCTATTATGGCATTTCGATAGCCATTCCGAGATATATTGCCATGCAACTTTCCACCGTTCCATTTATTATGACACGCATCATCATTGTCATATTTGCTTTGCATGATCATGTAGCTGACATCGTATTTGTGGCAATGCCACCATGCTCAAAATTTTCATACATGTCACTCTTGATTCATCACAATCCCGGTACACCGCCGGAGGCATTCACATAGTCTTATTTTGTTCTAAGTATCGAGTTGTAATTTGAGTTGTAAGTAAATAAAAGTGTGATGATCATTATTAGAGCATTGTCCCATGTGAGGAAAGGATGATGGGGACTATGATTCCCCCACAAGTCGGGATGAGACTCCGGACGAAAAATAATAAATAAATAAAAAGAGGCCATAAAAAGAGAAAAGAAGGCCCAAATAAAAAAGAAACGAGAGAAAAAGAGAGAGTGGACAATGTTACTATCCTTTTCCCACACTTGTGCTTCAAAGTAGCACCATGATCTTCATGATAGAGAGTCTCTTGTTATGTCACTTTCATATACTAGTGGGAATTTTTCATTATAGAACTTGGCTTGTATATTCCAATGATGGGATTCCTCAAATGCCCTAGGTCTTCATGAGCAAGCAAGTTGGATGCACACCCACTTAGTTTCTTTGATGAGCTTTCATATATTTATAGCTCTAGTGCATCCGTTGCATGGCAATCCCTACTCCTGGCATTGACATCAATCGGTGGGCATCCCCATAGCCCACTGATTAGCCGCATCAATGTGAGACTTTCTCCCTTTTTGTCTTCTCACACAACCTCAATCATCATATTGTATTCCACCCATAGTGCTATGTCCATGGCTCGCGCTCATATATTGCGTAAAAGTTGAAAGAGTTTGAAAAGGCTAAGTATGAAACAATTGCTTGGCTTGTCATCAGGGTTGTGCATGATGGGAGCATTTGGTGTGACAAAAATGAAGCATGGCCAAACTATATGACTTTGTAGGGATAAGTTTTCTTTGGCTATAGTATTTTGATAAGACATAATTGTTTGATTAGCATACTTGGAGTATTACTATTTTTATGTCAACAATAAACTTTTATCTTGAATCTTTCGGATCTAAACATTCATGCCACAATAGAGAAAAAAACATTGAAGAACATGCTAGCAAGCATTCCACATCAAAAATTCTATTTTTATCATTTACCTACTCGAGGACGAGCAGGAATTAAGCTTGGGGATGCTCCAGCATATCTATTATTTTTTATTGTTCCATGCTATTATATTATCTGTTTTGGATGTTAATGGGCTTTATTTTACACTTTTATATTATTTTTGGGACTAACCTATTAACCCAAGGCCTAGTGCAAATAGCTTTTTTTGCCTATTTCAGTGTTTCACAGAAAAGGAATATCAAACGGAGTCCAAACGAAATGAAACCTTCGGGAGCGTGATTTTTGGAACAAACGTGATCCAGAGGACTTGGAGTGGACGTCAAGAAACCAACAAGGAGACCATGAGGCAGGGGGCGTGCCTACCCCCCTAGGCGCGCCCTCCCCCTCATGGCTCAACCGACCTACTTCTTCCTCCTATATATGTTCACATACCCCGAAAACATCCGGGAGCACCACGAAACCCTATTTCCACCGCCGCAACCTTCTGTACCCAAGAGATCCCATCTTGGGGCCTTTTCCGGAGCTCCGTCGGAGGGGGCATTGATCACGGAGGGCCTCTACATCAACTCCATGGCCCCTCCGATGATGTGTGAGTAGTTTACTTCAGACCTTCGGGTCCATAGCTACTAGCTACATGGCTTCTTCTCTCTCTTTGGATCTCAATACAAAGTTCTCCTTGATCTTCTTGGAGATCTGTTTGATGTAACTCTTTTTGCAGTGTGTTTGTCGAGATCAGATGAATTGTGGGTTTATGATCAAGTCTATCTATGAACAATATTTGATTCTTCTCTGAAATCTTTTATGCATGATTGGTTATCTTTGCAAGTCTCTTCGAATTATCAGTTTGGTTTGGCCTAATAGATTGATCTTTCTTGCAATGGGAGAAGTGCTTAGCTTTGGGTTCAATCTTGCGGTGCTCGATCCTAGTGATAGAAAGGGAAACGACACGTATTGTATTGTTGCCATCGAGGATAAAAAGATGGGGTATATATCATATTGCTTGAGTTTATCCCTCTACATCATGTCATCTTACCTAATGCGTTACTCTGTTCTTATGAACTTAATACTCTAGATGCATGCTGGATAGTAGTTGATGTGTGGAGTAATAGTAGTAGATCCAGGCAGGAGTCGGTCTACTTGTCACGGACGTGATGCCTATATACATGACCATGCCTAGATATTCTCATAATTATTTGCTTTTCTATCAATTGCTCGACAGTAATTCGTTCACCCACTGTAATACTTATGCTATCTTGAGAGAAGCCACTAGTGAAACCTATGGCCCCCGTGTCTATTCTCCATCATATAAGTTTCCAATTTATTTTATTTTGCAATCTTTACTTTCAATCTATATCATAAAAATACCAAAAATATTTATCTTATCATTATTATCTCTATCAGATCTCACTCTCGTAAGTGACCGTGAAGGGATTAACAACCCCTTTATCGTGTTGGTTGCGAGGTTCTTATTTGTTTGTGTAGGTACGAGGGACTTGCATGTGGCCTCCTACTGGATTGATAACTTGGTTCTCAAAAACTAAGGGAAATACTTATGCTAGTTTGCTGCATCACCCTTTCCTCTTCAAGGGAAAACCAATGCAGTGCTCAAGAGGTAGCAGACGTCCAGGAAGAGGAACATCTCATGGTCCTCGCCTCCCTCGCCGGCCTGCTCGCGAGCAATGAAAAGCCGCAGCGAGGTGGCTCGGTGTCGGGGCGGATGAAAGCAAAGAACCGGCATTGCCTGGAAGGCTACTTCATGCTCTACTCTGACTACTTCGCCGACGCTCCACTGCATGGCGACAAAGTATTCCAGCGCTGTTATCGGATGAGCCGAAAGCTTTTCCTCAGGATTACGAATTCCATCCGGGAGTTCGACAGCTACTTCAAGTGCAAGAAGGATTGCACCGGCAAACTTGGATTCACATCAATTCAGAAGTGCACGACAGCGATGAGGATGCTTGCACACAGAGCTTCCGGTGATCCAATCAATGACTATGGGCGCATGGCCAAGTCCACGACCATTGAGTGTTTCTACAAGTTCTGTAGGGCAGTATTTGGACCGCAATACTTGCGAACACCCAATGTGGAAGACACTGCTCGGATCCTAGCACAGAATGCAGAAAGAGGAATTCCTGGGATGCTTGGAAGCATCGACTACATGCACTGGAAATGGAAGAACTGCCCATTTGCTTGGCAGGGGATGTACAAAGGCGCCTAAGGTGGTTGCAGTGTGGTACTTGAGGCGGTGGCCACACAGGACCTCTGGATTTGGCACTCCTTTGGTATGCCAGGAACTCACAATGACATCAACGTGTTGTAGTGTTACCCTGTCTTTTCGATGCTTGTTGAAGGTCATTCTCCCTCGATGAACCTCGAGGTCAATGGGCGGCACTACAACAAGGGGTACTACCTAGATGATGGCATCTATCTGAGATGGTCTACATTTGTGAAGACTATCTCAAACGTTGTGCCAGGAGGCAAGAAGTCCCACTTTGCCAAGGTTCAGGAGGCTTGTAGGAAGGACGTCGAGCGGGCATTTGGTGTGCTCCAATCTAGATTTGCTGTTGTCCGGTACCCTGCTTAGACCTGGTCGAAAGATCAAATATGGAAGATCATGACTTGCTGTGTCATCTTGCACAATATGATCATTGAGAGCGAGCAAGAAGAGCCAGTGTGATGTAGGGTAGGAACCCTAGGGGCCGATCTTTCACGAAAGGAGCGGATCCCGCGAAGAACACAAAGAACACAAGGGGAAAAACAAGGGAAACACAAGGGGAAGCACGAGAGGAACACTCAAACTAAGAAGAACAAGTCAGACATGTGCTAGATCCTCGAATACAAATGGAAAGATACACGATCCACAGACAACTAAGGACGATACAAGGGTAGCCGGTCTTCTCCGTGAGGAGGTCTTGATGTTCTTCCCTAAAGAGGGGTCTTGAATCCGCTTGGGGGGGATCTTCTCCGTAGGAGGCTCGAATCTCTGAGGAGAAGGTAACCAAGTGGATGAGCAAAGCTCTCACACAAAATATGAGCTAATCCTTTGCTAACCCTAGAAAGGAGGTGGGAGAGGTCTATTTATAGTCTAAGTGCAAATGAGGGCGAAAGTAGGGGTACATGGGCCTCGGGCCCGAATCTGGACGCCCGTTGGTGGCCGGTCGTCCGGTGTCTCAGGAGCGGCCGGACGTCTGCTGGTTCTGCTCTGTGATGGGGGTGCCGGACGTCCGGAAACGCTGGGCTTTCGCTGATGTGGGCTTGGATGCTGTCGCGCCGGTCGTCCGGGTGGGGCCGGACGTCCGCTCTTTTGCCTCGGGTGCAGGGGCACCGGTCGTCTGGTCTGGACCGGACGTCCGCTCGTTTGGCTCGGATGCAGGTGCGCCGGTTGTCCGGTCTGGACCGGACGTCCGCTGATGCTTCAGGCTCTGGACGTCCGTTCCCGGCCGGTCGTCCGGTGGCTGGGACTTTTCCTGCATCTCCTCTTCTTCATCTCTGTCTTCACGTCCATCTTCCTCTTCTTCTTGTCCTTTCTCCTTAGCTTCTCCATGATACCTGAGCATGCACAAAGTATCTGTATGAGGTAGTAGCCATGTCTCATGTGCATCAAAGTGGAAATGTGAGAGGAGAGATGTCACCTCGGTTTCAAGAGCTCTTGCACGTGCTCGTGTCATTGGTCTAAGAGGTGTCGTAGGAGATGTAGTTGGGTCCATGGGGATGGCCTTGGGATGCTCCGCATCATCTTCCCTCCCTTGGGGAAGATCCGTCCTCGGATCAAATTCTTCATCACCATGGAAGGGAGAGTGATCTTTGGCGTTGAAGATGTCGCTCATGTTGTACTTGTCGCGTGGGAGGTCGATCTTGTAAGCGTTGTCATTGTATCGTGCAAGCACCTTGAAGGGTTCATCCGCTCGTGGTCGAAGCTTGGACTTGCGTTCTTGTGGAAAGCGATCCTTGCGAAGGTGTAGCCACACGAGATCACCAATGTTGAAGACCGTAGGTTGCTTGTTGATGTTGAGCTTGGTCGCAAGGCGTTGAACTTGGCACTCGATGGTGTTTCTTGTATCTTCATGCACCTTCTTGAGATGTGTCACACGTGCACTTGCGTCCAAATTGATGCGCTCTTGGAGTGGTAGAGGGATAATGTCCAAAGGGGACAAAGGGTTGAACCCATAGACGACCTCGAAAGGGGACTTGCCGGTTGTTGAGTGTCTTGCTCGGTTGTAGGCGAACTCGGAGATAGGTAGGAACTCCTCCCACTCCTTGATGTTCTTCTTAATGAGTACTCGAAATAGAGCGGAGAGTGTGCGGTTGGTAACTTCCGTTTGGCCGTCGGTTTGTGGATGGTACGCCGTAGAGAAAAGCAGCTTGATTCCGAGCTTGGCACATAGGGTCTTCCAAAAGTAGCTAAGGAACTTGACGTCGCGGTCCAAGACGATAATCTTTGGCACTCCATGTAGATGCAATATTTCCCTACAAAAGAGAATAGCAACATGTGAAGCATCGTCTATCTTGTTGCAAGAAATAAAATGTGCCATTTTTGAGAAACGGTCCACAACGACAAACACCGAATCTTTCCCATTTCGAGTCCTAGGCAAACCAAGTACAAAGTCCATGCTAATGTCTTCCCATGGTTGATATGGAATTGGTAGAGGCATATAAAGGCCATGAGATTGAGCTTTGGACTTAGCTTTGCGACATGTAGAGCATCGGTTGGTGAAGCGATTGACGTCACGAAACATCTTAGGCCAATAGTAGTTCTTTGATAGCGTAGCGAACTTCTTGTCTCGTCCAAAATGTCCCATTAAGCCTCCTCCATGAGATTCCTGCAAAAGCAACAAACGAAGAGAAGGCTCGGGGATGCAAAGTTTGTTAGCTCTCATAAGATATCCATCTTTGATGTAATAGCATTCCCAAGATGTATGCGTCAAACACTTGGCATAAGGAGTAGCAAAGGTAGGATCGTGCTCATACAAGTCTTTGATATGCTCAAAACCAATGACATCCAATTCAAGTTGAGTAACAAGCATGCATATGCGGGAAAGGGCATCCGCTACAATGTTTTCTTTACCTTTAATGTACTTGATGGCATAAGGAAAAGACTCGATAAATTCACTCCATTTCGCATGACGCATGTTCAACTTGGTTTGGCCCTTAAGGTACTTGAGCATTTCATGATCTGTATGAATGATAAACTCATGAGGGCGAAGATAGTGTTCCCATTCATGCAAAACATGGACTAAAGCATATAGCTCTTTGTCATAGATAGGGTAATTGAGTTGCGCGCCGAAGAGTTTCTCACTAAAGCTATGGGGCGCTTCTCTTGCGTTAACACACCTCCTATGCCATTACCACTAGCATCGCAATGAATCTCAAAGGGTTTGTCAAAGTTGGGTAATGCAAGCACGGGAGCATGATTAAGCAAATTCTTAAGCTCATTGAAAGCAGTATCTTGGGATGGTCCCCAAACAAAAGGCGCACTCTTCTTGCTCAAAGCATGCAAAGGCGAAGCAATGGTGCTAAAATCCTTCACAAAGCGACGATAGAAACCCGCAAGGCCAAGAAAACTACTCACATGTTGCAAGTTGGTTGGTTGTGGCCAAGTCTTAATAGCATTGATCTTGGACTCACCAACATGATCACCCTTAGAAGAAACAACAAAACCCAAGAAAACGAGCTTATCAACGCCAAAAAGGCATTTCTCCATATTAGCATAGAGTTGCTATTTTCGAAGAGTTTGCAAAACGGTTCGAGCATGGGTGACATGATCTTTAAGAGATTTGCTACGAACAAGGATATCATCAAAGTAGACCACAACAAATATACCAATGTAAGGGCGAAAGACACGATTCATAAGACGCATAGAAGTACCCGGTGCTTCCGATAGACCCATAGGCATGACTAACCACTCATACAAGCCAAATTTGGTTTTGAAAGCGGTTTTCCATTCATCACCCTCTTGTATGTGGATTTGATAGTAACCACTCTTAAGGACAATTTTGCAAAAGATAGTGGCACCACTAAGCTCATCAAGCATATCATCTAGGCGTGGAATGGGATACCTATAGCGAACGGTGATAGCATTGATGGGTCTACAATCTGAGCACATGCGAAAGTTACCGTCTCGTTTTGGCACAAGAATGACCGGGATTGCACAAGGGCTCAAACTTTCACGCACATGTCCATGGTCTATGAGATGCTTTACTTGCCTTTGTATTTCTTTGGTTTCTTCGGGGTTGACGCGGTAGGGAGCTTTGTTCGGAAGCGGTGCTCCGGGGATGAGGTCGATGCGGTGCTCAATGCCTCGTAGTGGAGGTAGTCCCGGAGGTAGCTCGTCGGGGAAAACATTGTGAAATTGATGCAAAAGAGAAGACAGCACTAGAGGAAGAGTGTGAGAAGTATTAGTTTGTGGGGCATTGTCCTTGCACACAAGGACGTAGTTAGGACACTAGATGGGTTCTCACACACTCCTCTTATCTCACTTTTGGTGGCAAATAGGACTAAGTTCTTCTTTTTGCTCATCATGGAGGTGTTCGATTTGGGCTTGTGGCGCTCACTCTCTTTTTGGTGGGTCTCTCTCTCACAATGATCTCCGCAATGGGTGGCTTGCTTATCGGCGACAACTTGGCTTGGACACATGGGACGAAGTACATACTCCTTGCCCTTCATCTTGAAGATGTAGTAGTTCGTTCGGCCGTTGTGGATGACTCCTCTATCAAATTGCCATGGGCGTCCAAGGAGAAGATGGAAAACGGTCATTGGAATGACGTCGCACTCCAAGGTGTCTTCGTAGGCGCCAATTTTGAAGGAGACTTGTACTCGGTGCTCGACTTGGATGGTGCCGGAGTCGCTAAGCCATTGCACTTTGTATGTATGTGGGTGCTTCGTCTTGGGCAATTGGAGCTTGGAGCAAAGTTCTTCACTTGCGAGGTTATGACAACTTCCTCCATCGATGATGACCTTGACGGATCGTCCATTGATGTCGGCCTTGGTGTGGAATATGTGGCAGCGTTGGTCTTCTTCTTGGTGATGTTGGAGAGTCAAGACCTTGGAGACAACAAGAGCGGGACTTGAATCTTCATCGCCAAAGACTTGTTCCTCTTCATCGTTCACTTGCCGGTGCATGGCGACTTGCTCGATGGCGTCCATTTCTTCTTCACTCATTGAATCATAGGTGCCATCGTCATTGAGGATCATGGTCCGCTTGTTGGTGCACTCATAGGACTTGTGGCCTCGGCCTCCGCATGTGAAGCATTTGAAGGAACTTATCTTGACGGTCTCATCGTTTGGAGTGGATGATGATGAAGCTCTCGGCTTGAAGTTGCTCGTAGTAGGAGGATGACTTGGAGTTGACGAAGCTTTCTTGGAACTCGACTTGTCGATGTTGCTAGTAGAAGGGTTTGTAGTCGGAGTTGGAGTCATTGAAGCTTGGTTGTTGGAGAATCCGTAGGACTTCGATGAGTATTTGGCATACTAGAAATCATCTTGCACTTGTCATTCCGCTTGGGTAACTTGATGCACTAGCTTGATGAGGTTCGAGTATGGTTGGAAGTCGGCGATCTTCTTGATAGGATGGTTGAGTCCATTCAAGAAATGTGCCATTGTTTGCTCATTATCTTCCGTGACATTGGCTCTTATCATGGCAATCTCCATTTCCTTGTAGTACTCTTCAACGCTCTTGGTTCCTTGCTTGAGTAGTTGGAGTTTCTTGAAGAGGTCGCGGTTTTAGTAGGTAGGCACAAAGCGTGCTATCATGACATCCTTCATTTGCGCCCAAGTAGTGATGGGTGGTTCACCTCTTGCCTCCCGGTGCTCGATAACTTGTTCCCACCAAATGAGGACATAGTCTTGGAACTCAAGGGATGCCATCGCGATCTTCTTCTCTTCATCATAGTTGTGTAAGCGGAAGATTTTGTCAACTATCAATGCCCATGAAAGGTACTCTTCGGGGTCGTTGCTTCCGTCGAACTTGGGCATGGTGAACTTGAGCTTGCCGTAGCGTTGCTCTTCATTGTGTTGGGCTCGGGGATGTTGACTCCCGTGTTGTAGATGATTGTCAAGCTCGTGTCGCTCTTGGTGAGGAGGGTTGTCAACCTCATGTTGCTCTTGTCACGGAGGATTTCCATTGTCTTCGTGCTCTTGATGAACTTGATGTTCTTGGCGAGCTTGTGGGGGAGCTTGTCGAGCTCGAGGAGGAGCTTGAGGAACTTGACGATGCACGCGAGCTTGAAATCTCCGTTCTTGAATTTCTTCGCGAAATGCTTCTTCTTGTTCTCGAGCTTGTCGGCCTCGGTTGGCTACAGCTCTACTTGAATCTTGGAGGGCTTGTTGCGCCGCAAGTGCTTGAGCTTCACGGAGTTGTTCTTCTTGGAGTTGTGCCTCGGCGTCTTGTGCAACTTGGTGTAGATGCGCTCGCTCTTCCTCTTCATGTTGGCGTTGTCGTTGCCGTTCTCGTGCTAGCACAAAGGCCTCTTGAGTTTGACGTTGTCGGCGCTCTTGAGAGTCGGTGCCGCGTAGGGGATTGAGGCTTGCTTGACAATCGTTGTGCGCGGCACGGCGTAGAGTGTTTGATGTCGGTGTACTTGAGCCGGAGAGGGTGAAGTCGGAGTGCCGACTTGAGCGGGCCCTTCTTGATGAGGATGAAGTGAAAGAAGAGAGGTTAAGCAACAAACCGTGAATTTCGTCCATCCTTGTGTCATTCTCTTGCTTATGATCATCGAGCTTGTGGTCGAAGTAGTCCCTTGTACGTTGCTCAAAGAGTCGCAAGTCGGCGGCGAGGTTGTCGATGCGTTCACTCATAGCTTGTTGCTCTTGATGCAAAGCACGTTGTGCACCAAAGAGGTGACTCTTGGTGACGTAGGAGTTCATGTCGTCGTCATGCTCAATGAAGAGGGGGTTGGTAGAAGTACTTGGCCTATCCATCATTCCAAGACAAATGTGAGTGGTATAAAGAGAAGAACGAATACCAAATGTACCTTGACCAGAGTTGAAAGTGGATCGATGATCACTCCAATGTAGGACAAGGAAATAACACAATTGGTACTAGCTCTTGTCGGTTTCTCACACCTACACAAGTAAAAGCTTATGGTGGAGCTTGGTTAGGATGGTGGCACAAAATTTGATGCAATCGTAAGTGAGCTTCAATAATGTTGGAAAAGATTCGCAAGATGCAATGTAATGTAGCGACCCGACCTCAAACGGCCAAGCCTGTGGGTATCCGTGCCATCCCTAGATCGGTATGCTGGCACACACAATACATCAATGTATATATCAAAGTGCAATCATATGTATAAATAACGTAAAACTGATATATACCTCACAAGTCTCAGCAGAAACAAACATAAGGGTGTGGAGTCCATCAACGCCAACGGCAAGTTGAGTGTAGACCGTAACCCTACAACGTAACTCTTACTCGTCGTAGAAAATTCCTGCAACATAAGACGTTGCAGCCCTGTAGGTCAGTACATTGAATGTACTGGCAAGTCACATCGTAAGAATAATGAACCTATTTGTACATGCAATTTGGCTGGTGGAAAGCTCTAAGTTTAGTTTTTTTTTGCATAAAGCTAGTTTTTCCCTAGAATAAAAGATATTATTCTACCACTATTGTATAGCATAGGATGAGTTGGTAAACCCAACTCAATCCATTCCCAAAGTTTCATTTACAACCCAACTGTTTAGTTAAGAGTGATTAGATCTCCCAGTATTTCCACTACTAGATGCTCAAGTTGTCCGTAACCGGGGACACGGCTAATCGATTAGGTTTTAACACTCTGCAGAGGTTTGCGCACTTTTCCCCACGAGACTCGATCGCCTCCCTTGAAGGTCTCGCACTGCCTGGCGTTTGAGAACGGGATGACTGAGACATGGTCTTTTGAAAATGTTCCCCCTTAACCCACAGATAGGTCGGTACACGTACATCATTCTACATCTACTAGCCTATCCCGGAAGAGGTCACACTATCTACTCAACTAAGCCAGAGCCCATATTGGCTTGTGGCTGCACACGGAAGCTTCTAGACTTGAGAATACGATTGATCTCTTTGAGCCTGGGCGGCCGACCACTAGTTGATGAGGACATCAATACCATTGTTACACCCACAGCCCCTACTGTTACATATACTGGACCAATTACTAGAGCTCGCGCACGCCAATTAAATTACCAGGTACTTTCGTTTCTTGGTAATGATTCTAATGTTCATGAGATTATGATGCTGCCTAAATTGGATACATTTGTTTTGCTTTCAAATGAAGGGCCTAGCTTGGAGAAGGATGAACATTGGAGCAAGAACATGCATGGAGTTGATGGCATGCGCAAGGGGATCAAGAACGGAGTTACAAGTGATGATTTCAGGACTTTGAAGCCGCCATAAGGAGTGCATGAAGCCATGGACGAAATATACAAGATGCCACTTCATAATATTCGTCCATAGGCTATTCTAGGTGCTGCATCACCTTATTAATGGGCCAGGCCCATGTAATTTCGAAATACTTAAGTATAGGCTATTTTTAGAGTCCGTATGTGTGGGGAAACAAGAGTTAGGGTTGGTTTCGGACCCCACCCTCAAGGGCCACGAAATTCCCCTCTCTTCCTCCATATATACAGCCCTTAGGGCGTCGTTTAGACTTTGGGATTTATTTAGTTAAAAGTTAGCCATTGCAACTTCGTGTACTTCGTTTGTGTCCAACGACCAGACCAAGACCGCTTACGGATCCCCACCATTATTAATACCTCATATATATTTGCAATATTCAGATTGCTTTATCATATTCTTGCTCGTTCTTCGATTGCTTGCAGGAATAGACCTTCGTGGTCAGGCTGACCGTGCTTCCGGCATCGTCAGTAACCTCAGGAGATTGGTTTAGCGATTGCTAAGGCGCAACGTCGTGCACGTTTGTAGTCGGATCGTCAAAGTCGTCTCCACCAAATCGATAGTTATCATCTCATCGAAAGATCGGGACACCCTCGCCTCTATCAAGTGGTATCAGATTTCCAGGTTGCTCGGTGAGATTTTTACAGTTTTTCGTAGATTAGATCGAGTCTGTTCTTCATACCTACAGTCCACGAAAAAGCCACAAAAAAAATTAGGGTTAGTTCATCATATCCGAACCAATCTGAGCCTTTGCATAATCTTTTTAGGGTTTTTGCTTTGTTGAATTTGCGGTTGCATCATCGTGTCAAGTTGCTGGTCTTAGAGTCTAGTCTTTTAGAGTTTCGAGTTCTGGTCATAAGTTGTCACGCCGCCGCCGCACCATCATCATCGCCCATCTACCACCATTGCTTATCCGCCACCGTTCTGAATCCGTATCCATATACCACCACCAATCCGTATCCATATACCACCACCAATCTGTATCCATATACCACCACCAATCTGTAACCATATATCCACCACCAATCCGAGTTCTTCTCATATTAGGTTTGTTTTTGAGATCAATCTCAATTCCGATTCGTGTTTCCTTGCCTGCGTAGGTCTCGGAAAAAAAAAGAGTCTGGAGACCCCCGGGCAGTTTTTAGGCCAAAATTTTCACGGGCAAAAATATTTTTTCCCTATCCTATTTTTAGGTTTTTCTGAGTCTTTTGAGCCACGTGCCATCATAGTGATTGTTTGTCGCACTTTTTCGTCGTCGCTGCCCTGATTTCTGAAAAAAAAAGTGAAAAAAAAATTTCGTGCCCATCCTATCAGTTTGACGAGGGAAGAGTTTTGAGACACTCGCCATTATAGTAATTTTTCGCAAAAAAAAAGCGAAAAAAAAAGTTCCAGAGTGTGCTTTTCCCTTATTTACGTGCAGCGCCGTGATTTTGTTAGTGTTCTAGGCTCGCGTCTCTAGCACGGTCTAGCCTAGGACCAGCACAGTACCGTCGTTGAGCGTTTATTCAACTTTGCATCTCTGAATTGATTATTGCTGACCCTTTTTGCTACCATACTATAAGCCTTCCCAGCTCCACATACCTCTACATCGTGCGTTTGACTCTCCCTGGCAATCGCTCTATCCAAGCTTTTGAGAGTTTTGACTACAACGGTTGCCGATCACCGCCTGCTGCTGGGTAAGAACTGGTAAGAATTTGAGATTTGCTTGACGGATTTGTGACACCCGCCACCACCACATCTTGTTAGTATTCTGTAGGATCATATTCTTGTGTGTTTTCTATTGGTGCTAACCATGGCAGGATCACAAGCCGACGAGACTGACTGGGAGAACATGACGAATCAGGAGTTGCATGATAAATTTCAGCAAATGATGAATGGACAGGTGCAGGATGTGCTAAACAGATTTGAAGAGGCCATGGAGAAGATAGATGACATGGAGAAGACGTTCGAAACAAATCTCGATAACAGGTTTAATGAATTGCTCGCGCGTCTTCCACCACCACCACCGGCTGCACCTAACGCACCTCTACAACAACAACGACGACGACTACCTACACATCGTGAAACAGCCCTCCGCCGAGCGAGCCGTCTCCCTCTTGCACCTGGCCAAACTGTTGTTGCTGCTGTTGCTACTTCTGTGGCTCCTGCTGCTGATGCGGAGGAGGATGATTTTGCTGGCGATTACGAGGATGAGGTTGATCAAAATCAGAACTACGTGCCACCACCAGCACAGCAACCATCAGGTCGTCCACATGCAAATAATGGCAATGGTAGGGCTCACCCTCAGGTACGAGATCATGACCATCTCCCTAAACTAAAATTGAATATTCCACCATTTGAGGGTAGATATGTTCCTGATATATATCTTACTTGGGAGTTAGAAACTGAACAACGATTTACATGTTTACAATATCCCGAGGAGAGACGTGTTCCTGCTGCTGTTTGTGCATTCACTAGTTTTGCATGTGTTTGGTGGTCTGAGCATTGTAGATTATATCCCATTCCTGCTACTTGGGCTGCTTTGAAAACTGCTATGCGTACTCGTTGGGTTCCACCATATTATCAACGTGAATTACTTCAAAAATTGCAGCGCTTAAGACAGGGAAAAAATTCTGTAGAAGAATATTATCAGGAATTACAAACTGGCATGATTAGATGTGGTATTGTTGAGGAGAATGAAGCTATGCTTGCACATTTTATGGGTGGATTAAATAGAGAGATTCAGACGATTCTAGAGTATAAGGAGTATACTAATATCACTCGTTTATTCCATCTTGCTTGTAAAGCTGAACGTGAAGTGCAGGATCGACAGGCATTGGCGCGGACTAACTTTTCTGCAGGTCGACCTTCTTCATGGACACCACGTGCATCATCTACTTCCACACGTTCTGCTACACCGGCGCCTCCGTCGGCTGCCACCTCCAACCTTGATACAATAAAGCAGGCACAATCACCACTATCTGCCAAGAGCACACCTTCTGGGCCTGCAAAGAGCTCTTCTTCATCCATGGCATCAACAGGGCAAACACATGATATTATTTGTCGACGTTGCAAGGGTGGAGGTCATTATGCGAGAGAATGCCCATCTAAGCGTGTGGTGATTGTTACTGAGGATGGTGGGTATGAGTCCGCTAGTGACTATGATGAGGAGACTTTGGCTCTTATTACACGTGACGAACACGGTGGAGACGATTCTGATCATGAGACGCAATACATGGCTCCTGAAGATGCTGACAGGTATGAATGTTTAGTTGCTCAACGTGTTTTGAGTGTGCAGGTTACACAAGCTGAGCAAAATCAGAGGCATAATTTGTTCCATACAAAGGGAGTTGTGAAGGAACGTTCTGTTCGCGTGATCATAGATGGAGGGAGTTGCAACAACTTGGCTAGCATCGAGATGGTGGAGAAGCTATCTCTCACCACAAGACCACATCCACATCCTTACTACATCCAATGGTTCAACAACAGCGGCAAGGTTAAGGTAACACGTACTGTTCGTGTGCATTTTAGTATCTCTACATATGCTGATTATGTTGATTGTGATGTGGTACCTATGCAAGCATGTTCCTTATTACTTGGTAGACCATGGCAATTTGATAAAAATTCTATTCACCATGGTAGAAACAATCAGTATACTCTTGTTCATAAGGATAAAAATATTACTTTGCTTCCTATGACTCCTGATTCCATTTTGAAAGATGATATTAATAGAGCTAATAAAGCAAAACAGGAGAAAACTTAGAGTGAAAATCAGATTGTGGCAAAAGAATTTGAGCAACAAATGCAGCCTAATAATAATAAACAATCTAGTGTTGCTTCTGAAATTAAATTGAAAAGTGCATGTTTACTTGCCACCAAATCTGATATTGATGATCTAGATTTTAGCAAATCTGTTTGCTATGCTTTTGTGTGCAAAGAGGCATTATTTTCATTCGAGGACGTGCCTTCCTCTTTGCCTTCTGCTGTCACTAACATTTTGCAGGAGTTCGCCGACGTCTTTCCACAAGACGTGCCACCGGGATTACCACCTATTCGCGGGATTGAGCATCAAATTGACTTAATTCCCGGTGCATCATTACCCAACCGTGAACCATACCGTACCAATCCAGAGGAGACGAAGGAGATTATGCGTCAAGTACAAGAACTGCTCGACAAAGGTTATATACGCGAATCCCTTAGTCCTTGTGCTGTTCCTATCATTTTAGTGCCGAAAAAGGATGGTACGTCGCGTATGTGCGTTGATTGTAGAGGCATTAATAATATTACTATTCGTTATCGTCATCCTATTCCTAGGCTAGATGATATGCTTGATGAATTGAGTGGCTCTACAATATTCTCCAAAGTTGATTTGCGTAGTGGATACCATCAAATTCGTATGAAATTGGGTGATGAATGGAAAACAGCATTTAAAACTAAGTTTGGATTATATGAGTGGTTAGTCATGCCTTTTGGGTTAACTAATGCACCTAGTACTTTCATGAGGTTAATGAATGAAGTTTTACGTGCTTTCATTAGACGATTTGTGGTAGTTTACTTTGATGACATATTGATTTATAGCAAATCTTTGGAGGAACATTTGGAACATTTACGTGCTGTTTTTATTGCTCTACGTGATGCACGTTTGTTTGGAAACCTTGGAAAGTGCACCTTTTGCACCGACCGAGTATCTTTTCTTGGCTATGTTGTTACTCCACAGGGAATTGAAGTTGATAAAGCCAAGATTGAAGCTATTGAGAGTTGGCCGCAGCCCAAAACGGTCACACAAGTGAGGAGTTTCCTTGGCCTCGCTGGTTTCTATAGGCATTTTGTGAGACATTTCAGCACCATTGCTGCACCTCTCAACGAGCTTACAAAGAAGGATGTACCTTTTGTTTGGGGTACCGCACAGGAAGAAGCCTTCACGGTTTTGAAAGATAAGTTGACACATGCTCCTTTACTCCAACTTCCTAATTTCAATAAGACTTTTGAGCTTGAATGTGATGCTAGTGGAATTGGATTAGGAGGTGTGTTATTACAAGATGGAAAACCTGTTGCATACTTTTCTGAAAAATTGAGTGGGCCTAGTCTGAACTATTCTACTTATGATAAAGAATTATATGCTCTTGTTCGGACCTTAGAAACATGGCAACATTATTTATGGCCCAAGGAATTTGTTATACATTCTGATCATGAATCTTTGAAACACATTAAAAGTCAAGCAAAACTGAACCGTCGACATGCTAAATGGGTTGAATTCATTGAGACTTTCCCTTATGTGATTAAACACAAGAAGGGTAAAGAAAATGTTATTGCTGATGCCTTGTCTCGTCGTTATACTATGCTTTCACAACTTGACTTTAAAATATTTGGTTTGGAGACCATCAAGGATCAATATGTTAATGATGCTGAATTTAAAGATGTGTTGCAGAATTGTAAGGAAGGGAGAACTTGGAACAAGTTCGTTCTTAACGATGGATTTGTGTTTCGTGCTAACAAGCTATGCATTCCAGCTAGCTCCGTTCGTCTTTTGTTGTTGCAGGAGGCGCATGGAGGAGTATTAATGGGACACTTTGGCGTCAAGAAGACGGAGGATATACTTGCTACACATTTGTTTTGGCCAAAGATGAGACGGGATGTTGAGCGTTTTGTTGCTCGATGCACTACATGTCAAAGAGCTAAGTCACGACTCAATCCTCATGGTTTATATATGCCTTTGCCTGTACCTAGTGTTCCTTGGGAGGATATATCTATGGACTTTGTTTTAGGTTTACCTAGAACAAAGAAGGGGAGGGATAGCATATTTGTTGTCGTGGATAGGTTCTCGAAAATGGCACACTTTATACCATGTCACCCCCAAACTGATGGACAAACTGAAGTAGTCAATAGAACATTGTCTACTATGCTTAGGGCTGTTTTGAAGAATAACAAGAAAATGTGGGAAGAATGCTTGCCTCATATTGAATTTGCTTATAATCGTTCATTGCATTCTACTACTAAGATGTGCCCTTTTGAAATTGTGTATGGTTTCCTACCGCGTGCACCTATTGATTTGTTGCCTCCTCCATCTTCGGAGAAGGTTAATTTTGATGCTAAAGAATGTTCTGAATTGATTTTAAAAATGCATGAGTTAACTAAGGAAAACATTGAGCGTATGAATGCTAAATATAAACTTGCTGGAGATAAGGGTAGAAAACATGTTGTGTTTGCACCTGGAGATCTTATTTGGTTACATTTGCGTAAAGATAGATTTCCTAATCTGCGCAAATCAAAGCTAATGCCACGTGCTGATGGTCCTTTTAAGGTTTTAGAGAAAATAAATGATAATGCATATAAACTTGAGCTACCTGCAGATTTTGGGGTTAGTCCCACTTTTAACATTGCAGATTTGAAGCCTTATTTGGGTGAGGAAGATGAGCTTCCGTCAAGGATGACTTCATTTCAAGAAGGGGAGGATGATGAGGACATCAATACCATTGTTACACCCACAGCCCCTACTGTTACATATACTGGACCAATTACTAGAGCTCGCGCACGCCAATTAAATTACCAGGTACTTTCGTTTCTTGGTAATGATTCTAATGTTCATGAGATTATGATGCTGCCTAAATTGGATACATTTGTTTTGCTTTCACATGAAGGGCCTAGCTTGGAGAAGGATGAACATTGGAGCAAGAACACGCATGGAGTTGATGGCATGCGCAAGGGGATCAAGAACGGAGTTACAAGTGATGATTTCAGGACTTTGAAGCCGCCATAAGGAGTGCATGAAGCCATGGATGAAATATACAAGATGCCACTTCATAATATTCGTCCATAGGCTATTCTAGGTGCTGCGTCACCTTATTAATGGGCCAGGCCCATGTAATTTCGAAATACTTAAGTATAGGCTATTTTTAGAGTCAGTGTGTGTGGGGAAACAAGAGTTAGGGTTGGTTTCGGACCCCACCCTCAAGGGCCACGAAATTCCCCTCTCTTCCTCCATATATAAAGCCCTTAGGGCGTCATTTAGACTTTGGGATTTATTTAGTTAAAAGTTAGCCATTGCAACTTCGTGTACTTCGTTTGTGTCCAACGACCAGACCAAGACCGCTTACGGATCCCCACCATTATTAATACCTCATATATATTTGCAATATTCAGATTGCTTTATCATATTCTTGCTCGTTCTTCGATTGCTTGCAGGAATAGACCTTCGTGGTCAGGCTGACCGTGCTTCCGGCATCGTCAGTAACCTCAGGAGATTGGTTTAGCGATTGCTAAGGCGCAACGTCGTGCACGTTTGTAGTCGGATCGTCAAAGTCGTCTCCACCAAATCGATAGTTATCATCTCATCGAAAGATCGGGACACCCTCGCCTCTATCACTAGTGGTGCACCACCATGGATTAACCATGCATGCTCCTACCGTACTTCGCCACCATTCAAACCAAATACCGCCCAGGTAGTTCATTTACAAGTCTTGGTCCTGATTACTACTTCGTCACTCATGTCTCACCATGCTTGCTTCCCAAACCACGTCTACATTTAGCGAGGCAAAAATAAACTTACACGATGGTGACAAGGATGTATAGATCAGACCTACCTCAATGAACTACTAGGTAATGGCATAGCCATCTGGCAACAATAAATCCTACCATGAAATCCTACCACAAAAGGACTAAGTGCATAATATAAACATAGGTAATTGGAAGAATGGTCAAATGTGAACTTGCCTTGATACTGGTAGTTGAATTCTAGATATCGATAGTACTCGGCTTCGCACTCCGGACAGTCTATCGTCAAAGTAAAATAACATACATAAGCAATCATTCCAGAGAGCAATAACATGCAACACAAAAGACATCGGAAAACCAAATGGAAACCCAACACACGTAACTTGCATGCAAATAATTCTAGGTGCTAACAATAAGTGACATAAGGTGCAAAACCGTGATGTGATCTATCGGGCATACTTGCATAGTAATAAAACTATCATGGATAGATCCTAGGTGTGTGAAAATATGTGAAAATGGTCCAAGTGGTAGGGTTTGGCTACGGTGACATGGTGCAAAAAGAATCACATCAATCGGAGCTACAGTTTAGGAGATATGGCTAGTTGAAGTTTGAATTCAAACCTGAATAAATTCAAATTTGAAATTGGCCAAAAGTTTTCAAATCTGGTTCTTTGGATAAATCTATTCGAGACAAACATTTTGCTGCTGGTTTCGTCGAATTTGGACTTACGGTTAAAAAGTTGTGGCTATTCTAAGTTTAGGGACTAATCTGCTAATTACAGGGACTAAACAGTGAAGAAAACTATCGCAAACAGGTCCCTGACACGTGGCAAAATCCTACTGGCCAAAAGGTGTTCGCTGCAGAAGCTTACACAGCGAACAACCGCTATCTAAGCAAAACAGCTACCGCGGTTTAATACAACAAAAAAAACGAGATCGGTTTAACTAAACTGCCCGGTTTATTAAAAACCGGAGTTAACCGATATAACACTAATAAAAAACGAACGGGGCGAACGGTTGCTTACCGACGACGACGACAGGAGACGGTGGTGCAGGCGTCGGGCGACGGGCGGCGGACAGGGCGGCGGCTACGGCGGTCCTCAGCGGCGGTGAAGGTGTCGGGAAGGTCGGGTGCGGCGTGGGCGGCCTGCTGGTGGGGTCGGCGGGCGACGGGGTGGCCAGCGATGAGCGGAGGGAGGCGGCGGAGCTCCGGTGCTCCGGCGAGAGCGCGGCGTGTCGGGGCGGCGGCTTCGGTGACCTAGAAGGCAAAAGAAGGTGTCAAATCGACGTGTGCGGACCTGGGCAACAAAAAGAAGTAGTCGGTGGAGGCCGGGGTGGCTCACGGGCGACGAACTCCTCCGATGAAATAGCACGGCTCCGGCGAGATCCAAGTGGCTACGGCGAGTGATGCGAGGGGCGTGGTGACGAACGGATTGGATGAACGGAGAGAGGGGGTCGAGGGCTTCTTATAGGCGTGGAGAGAGGCTCGGGGTCGCGGCGGATAATGCTTATCCCGAGAGGGATGCGACCGGCGGGTTCGAGAGCATGGCGCGTGCTCATCCCGAGCAGTGCGGGAGGTTGGGGACGAGCTGGGGAGTGGGGCCCACCTGGCAGCGGGAGGGGCTGGAGCGAGCGAGGGAAGAGGGGCGTGGGCGAGCGAGGCGTAAGGCCTCGGGCGGCCTGGGGCGCTGCTAGGCCGGCTCGGTGCGCTGGCTGGCTCTTGGGCCGAAGACCATGGGCCGGCTGGCGGGCGTGTGTGTGTTTGTGTTTTTTTTTCAGAAAGGAGACTCCAACAGAAGGAAATTAAACAAAAATTCTACATAGGCATATTATATACCAAAATGTTCATAACAATACCAAGAGTAAGATGAACTATTTTTCAAGTTCAAGTAAATTCCACAAAAATTCATAAAAGTTAAACAGTGCTACTATTGCATTTAAAATCAACAAAAATCATTTTTAAAATAGCAAAATGATTTCAAATTTATTTTCTCCTAATTTTCCATTGAAGGGAATCATTTTACCCTTATTTCCATTTATTTATTTTTAGGACAAAAATAATTTGAATTAAAACTAAATAACTTCCAACGGGATTTGAATTTGGAATTTCAAACAACTTCGAATGGAAAATGAGTTTCAAATAACTTCAAAGTGACTTCCAAACCATTTCTTTGAAACTTCCAACTCTCTTTCTTCAAATATGAAGAAGTCATTTTATCCTCCCTCGTGAACTCATTGAGTTGCTTAAAGTTTCTAAATTTAAAATATTTCAAATGGAAATTCAAATCATTTTCGAACCCCTTTTCATTTCTTTAAATGGAAGAAGTCATATTATCTTCACTCTAGGGTTTTGTAATGAAATGAATTTGAATTCATGGAGATCAAGAAAAATGCAAGATGAAAGTTTTGGCAACGTCCTTTTATTCCCTCTCATGCAACTTCCAAAAGTTTCAATTTCCACTCAATTTTACACAATCAATCACACAACAATCAAACAAACAATCATAGTTATTTATTTAAAATAACATTCCAAAATTTAGAATTTTGGGATGTTACATGTAACATGTAGACCAAGCCTATAAGGTACATGGAAACACACACGCAAAAAGATAAATGGGGTTGGGGAACCAAGGATGAGCCAAAATGTGGAATCCACGAAAATGCTCTTGTTGCACAACACTAGAGAGACACTAGCTCGATTGCACAATAGGCGGATACAAGAACTTGTGCACAACCTACTTAGCAAAAATGCAACGACTTATATCCCAAGTATGCTCTATGCAAGGTGTTTCTATGATATGATCCAAGATGATCGAGTATGACAATCTTAATGTTGTATGATGTTATGGTTCTTGCTTAAAAGCTCTTTGCTTATATTTCCTCTTTTCTTAAAAGCTTGTTTGGCTCTTTGATGTTGGAGTTCTTTTCTCATGCAATGCTTGACGAATCAAGATAGCAATTGTGTATGCGATGACAACTTTATGACACAAGAGATGATACCAATATATGCAACAATGATGTATGTATGCTATGGGAAGTATGATCACTAACGTGCACAAGTCTTATTGCCGGCAATACTCAATGGCTAGTCTCGATGGGTAAGCAACACAAAGGAGTAAGGCTATGATGGCTATCAATGTAATGGCAAGAGTGATATGTCCAATACCAAGACGAGGTTACCATTCTTGCTTCCGGTATGGTGTCAAAATGGTGGCATGAATACCAATGTGTAGTCGAGGTGGTCGTTGTTGATGACGCGTCCGTGGCGAAGATGTGCGGCGGTGATGTTGATGTTGAACCGTACCTAGATAGCCGAAACACAAAAGGATACGAAACCGCAACTCAAATTCTCAAATCTCGAAGTGGCAACACGTGTCGGAATGCGAAATGGTCCAAATGGTGGAGGTATGCGGAAGTGGTGATGGTGTAATGGTGGTAGGAGTGCGTATGCGGAAATGTGGGGCGATGGTGGTGACTATACTAAAAAAATTCAGTTTCGTGAGGGTCGGTCGGACGTCCGGGTTGGGCCGGTCGTCCGATCATCGGACGTCCGGGCTGGGTCGGACGTCCGGTGCCTGGGCGAAAAATCGGGCACGGGATGAACAACTAGGGTTCGAGATGGAGATGGCAAAAATGGTCAAATCCGGAGGATTTTGTGGATGGAAAGGGTGGGGAAAGTGGGGAAAAGCTAGATCCACTCAAAGCAAAGCAAATCCACGGATCCAAACTAGCAAAATCTCAACACACTAACAAATCACAAAAAAAATTGGGGCTATTTCTGTGGGGAATTTTCGAATTAGGACGAAAACAACAAAAACACGACTAGAAACACAATGGGGAGGCTCCGGAATCGTGATCAACGTGGCTCATGATACCAAGACGATGTAGGGTAGGAACCCTAGGGGCCGATCTTTCACGAAAGGAGCAGATCCCGCGAAGAACACGAAGAACACAAGGGGAAAAACAAGGGAAACACAAGGGGAAGCATGAGAGGAACACTCAAACTAAGAAGAACAAGTCACACATGTGCTAGATCCTCGAATACAAAAGGAAAGATACACGATCCACGGACAACTAAGGACGATACAAGGGTAGCCGGTCTTCTCCGTGAGGAGGTATTGATGTTCTTCCCTAAAGAGGGGTCTTGAATCCGCTTGGGGGGGTCTTCTCCGTAGGAGGCTCGAATCTCCAAGGAGAAGGTAACCAATTGGATGAGCAAAGCTCTCACACAAAATATGAGATAATCCTTTGCTAACCCTAGAAAGGAGGTGGGAGAGGTCTATTTATAGTCTAAGTGCAAATGGGGGCGAAAGTAGGGGTACATGGGCCTCGGGCCCGAATCTGGACGCAGCCAGGTACCGGACGTCCGTTGGTGGCCGGCCGTCCAGTGTCTCAGGAGCGGCCGGTCGTCCGGTGTCCTCCGGACGTCCGCTGGTTCTGCTCTGTGATGGGGGTGCCGGACGTCCGGAAACGTCGGGCTTCCGCTGATGTGGGCTCGGATGCTGTCGCGCCGGTCATCCGGTCGGGGCTGGACGTCCGCTGTTTTGCCTCGGGTGCAAGGGCACCGGTCGTCCGGTCTAGACCGGACCGCTCGTTTGGCTCGTATGCAGGTGCGCCGGTCGTCCGGTCTGGACCGGACGTCCGCTGATGCTTCAGGCTCCGAATGTCCGTTCCCGGCCGGTCGTCCGGTGGCTGGGACTTTTCCTACATCTCCTCTTCTTCATCTCCGTCTTCACGTCCATCTTCCTCTTCTTCTTGTCCTTGCTCCTTAGCCTCTCCATGATACCTGAGCATGCACAAAGTATCCGTATGAGGTAGTAGCCATGTCTCATATGCATCAAAGTGGAAATGTGAGAGGAGAGATGTCACCTCGGTTTCAAGAGCTCTTGCACGTGCTCGTGTCATTGGTCCAAGAGGTGTCGTAGAAGATGTAGTTGGGTCCATGGAGATGGCCTTGGGATGCTCCGCATCATAGTGTTTGGCACTGAAACATACTACAGGCAGGGTCCTCTTGCCCAAGTTGATCACCAGCTATCGGCAACCTGGACTACCTACCTCAATATGCGTCAGGAGATCCGAGACCCACAGTTGCATCAACAACTGCAGCAGGATCTGGTGGAGCACCTATGGAGGCTCAAGGGCGACGCCTAGCTCGACATGTGATGAAATATGAGTTTTTATTTGTTGAACTATATAATTTGTATTGAACTATTTGTTGAACTATTTAATTTCTATTAATTTTCTGTCTATATGATAAAAGAATTACTTATGTTGAGAATTCACGCCGAATATGGGCCGATTCGCGCCAATATCGGGCCATTTTTCGTCGAAAGTGGGCCGAAAATCGGGCACACTTGCGCCAAAAATGGGCTGATATCGACGGCTGGGGGCGACCTGGGGGCGACGGCTGGGTGCCCAACCTCCCCCAGGGCCGATTATACCATTGGCTCGCCCCCAGGCGGCGATTTTTATACCTCCTGGGGGGGGCAACGGCTGGAGATGCTCTTATGATGAGGACATCAATACCATTGTTACACCCACAGCCCCTACTGTTACATATACTGGACCAATTACTAGAGCTCGCGCACGCCAATTAAATTACCAGGTACTTTCGTTTCTTGGTAATGATTCTAATGTTCATGAGATTATGATGCTGCCTAAATTGGATACATTTGTTTTGCTTACAAATGAAGGGCCTAGCTTGGAGAAGGATGAACATTGGAGCAAGAACACGCATGGAGTTGATGGCATGCGCAAGGGGATCAAGAACGGAGTTACAAGTGATGATTTCAGGACTTTGAAGCCGCCATAAGGAGTGCATGAAGCCTTGGACGAAATATACAAGATGCCACTTCATAATATTCGTCCATAGACTATTCTAGGTGCTGCGTCACCTTATTAATGGGCCAGGCCCATGTAATTTCGAAATACTTAAGTATAGGCTATTTTTAGAGTCCGTATGTGTGGGGAAACAAGAGTTAGGGTTGGTTTCGGACCCCACCCTCAAGGGCCACGAAATTCCCCCCTCTTCCTCCATATATACAGCCCTTAGGGCGTCGTTTAGACTTTGGGTTTTGTTTAGATTAAAAGTTCGCCATAGCTGCAACTTCGCGTACTTCGTTTGTGTCCAACGACCAGACCAAGACGTCACAGAACCCCACCTTGATCAATAAAGCTTTCATCTTATATTCGCAATATCCCGATTGCAATCTCAGTTTCTTGCTTGTTCTTTGTTTGCTCGCAGGAAACAGACCCTCGTGGTCAGGTTGATCGTGCTCCGGCGTGGTCAATAACCCTCGGAAGTTGGTTTAGCGATTGCTAAGGCGCGACGTCTCGCACGTTCGTAGTCGGATCGTCAAGGTCGACTCCCACAGAAAACGATAGCCACCATCTCATCGAAACATCGGGACACCTTAGCCTCTATCAAGTGGTATCAGATTTCCAGGTTGCTCGGTGAGATTTTTTTACAGTTTTTCGTATATTAGATCGAGTCTGTTCTTCATACCTACACTCCACGAAAAAAAAGCCACACAAAAAAATTAGGGTTAGTTCATCATATCCGAACCAATCTGAGCCTTTGCATAATCTTTTTAGGGTTTTTGCTTTGTTGAATTTGTGGTTGCATCGTCGTGTCAAGTTGCTGGTCTTAGAGTCTAGTCTTTTAGAGTTTCGAGTTTTGGTCATAAGTTGTCACGCCGCCGCCGCACCATCATCATCGCCCATCTACCACTTTTGCTTATCCGCCACCGCTCTGAATCCATATCAATATACCACTACCAATCCGTATCCATATACCACCACCAATCTGTATCCATATACCACCACCGCTACCATATACCACCACCGCTGCAATATACCACAACCATATATCCACCACCAATCCGAGTTCTTCTCATATTAGGTTTGTTCTTGAGATCAATCTAAATTCCGAGTCGTGTTTCCTTGCCTGCGTAGGTCTCGGAAAAAAAAAAGTCTGGAGACCCCCGGGCAGTTTTTAGGCCAAAATTTTCACGGGGAAATTTTTTTTCCCTATCCTATTTTTAGGCTTTTCTGAGTCTTTTGAGCCACGTGCCATCATAGTGATTTTTTGTCGCACTTTTTCGTCGTCGCTGCCCTGATTTCCGAAAAAAAGTGAAAAAAAAAATTTTCGTGCCCGTCCTATCAGTTTGACGAGGGAAGAGTTTTGAGACACTCGCCATTATAGTGATTTTTTGCAAAAAAAAAAGAGGAGCGCAAAAAAAAGAGCGAAAAAAAAGAGTTCCAGAGTGTGGTTTTCCCTTATTTTACGTGCAGCGCCGTGATTTTGTTAGTGTTCTAGGCTCGCTTCTCTAGCACGATCTAGCCTAGGGCCAGCACAGTACCGTCGTTGAGCGTTTATTCAACTTTGCATCTCTGAATTGATTATTGCTGACCCTTTTTGCTACCATACTATAAGCCTTCCTAGCTCCACATACATCTACGTCGTGCGTTTGAGTCTCCCTGGCAATCGCTCTATCCAAGCTTTTGAGAGTTTTTGACTACAACGGTTGCCGATCACCGCCTGCTGTTGGGTAAGAACTGGTAAGAATTCGAGATTTGCTTGACGGGTTTGTGATAGAGGCAAAGGTGTCCCGATGTTTCGATGAGATGGTGGCTATCGTTTTCTGTGGGAGTCGACCTTGACGATCCGACTACGAACGTGCGAGACGTCGCGCCTTAGCAATCGCTAAACCAACTTCCGAGGGGTTATTGACCACGCCGGAGCACGATCAACCTGACCACGAGGGCCTGTTTCCTGCGAGCAAACGAAGAACAAGCAAGAAATTGAGATTGCAATCTGGATATTGCGAATATAAGATGAAAGCTTTATTGATCAAGGTGGGGTTCTGTGACGTCTTGGTCTGGTCGTTGGACACAAACGAAGTACGCGAAGTTGCAGCTATGGCGAACTTTTAATCTAAACAAAACCCAAAGTCTAAACGACGCCCTAAGGGCTGTATATATGGAGGAAGAGAGGGGAATTTCGTGGCCCTTGAGGGTGGGGTCCGAAACCAACCCTAACTCTTGTTTCCCCACACATACGGACTCTAAAAATAGCCTATACTTTAAGTATTTCGAAATTACATGGGCCTGGCCCATTAATAAGGTGACGCAGCACCTAGAATAGCCTATGGACGAATATTATGAAGTGGCATCTTGTATATTTCGTCCATGGCTTCATGCACTCCTTATGGCGGCTTCAAAGTCCTGAAATCATCACTTGTAACTCCGTTCTTGATCCCCTTGCGCATGCCATCAACTTCATGCGTGTTCTTGCTCCAATGTTCATCCTTCTCCAAGCTAGGCCCTTCATTTGAAAGCAAAACAAATGTATCCAATTTAGGCAGCATCATAATCTCATGAACATTAGAATCATTACCAAGAAACGAAAGTACCTGGTAATTTAATTGGCGTGCGCGAGCTCTAGTAATTGGTCCAGTATATGTAACAGTAGGGGCTGTGGGTGTAACAATGGTATTGATGTCCTCATCATCCTCCCCTTCTTGAAATGAAGTCGTCCTCGACGGAAGCTCATCTTCCTCACCCAAATAAGGCTTCAAATCTGCAATATTAAAAGTGGGACTAACCCCAAAATCTGCAGGTAGCTCAAGTTTATATGCATTATCATTTATTTTCTCTAAAACCTTAAAAGGACCATCAGCACGTGGCATTAGCTTTGATTTGCGCAGATTAGGAAATCTATCTTTACGCAAATGTAACCAAACAAGATCTCCAGGTGCAAACACAACATGTTTTCTACCCTTATCTCCAGCAAGTTTATATTTAGCATTCATACGCTCAATGTTTTCCTTAGTTAACTCATGCATTTTTAAAATCAATTCAGAACGTTCTTTAGCATCAAAATTAACCTTCTCCGAAGATGGAAGAGGCAACAAATCAATAGGTGCACGAGGTAGGAAACCATACACAATTTCAAAAGGGCACATCTTAGTAGTAGAATGCAATGAACGATTATAAGCAAATTCAATATGAGGCAAGCATTCTTCCCACATTTTCTTGTTATTCTTCAAAACAGCCCTAAGCATAGTAGACAATGTTCTATTGACTACTTCAGTTTGTCCATCAGTTTGGGGGTGACAAGTAGTACTACAAAGCAGCTTAGTCCCCAACTTAGCCCATAAACATCTCCAAAAGTGGCTAAGAAATTTAGTATCACGATCTGAAACAATAGTATTTGGCACACCATGTAAGCGAATAATTTCACGAAAGAACAAATCAGCAACATTAACAGCATCATCGCTTTTATGACATGGTATAAAGTGTCCCATTTTCGAGAACCTATCCACGACAACAAATATGCTATCCCTCCCCTTCTTTGTTCGAGGTAAACCTAAAACAAAGTCCATAGATATATCCTCCCAAGGAACACTAGGTACTGGCAAAGGCATATATAAACCATGAGGATTGAGTCGTGACTTAGCTCTTTGACATGTAGTGCAGCGAGCAACAAAACGCTCAACATCCCGTCTCATCTTTGGCCAAAAGAAATGTGTAGCAAGTATATCCTCCGTCTTCTTGACGCCAAAGTGTCCCATTAATCCTCCTCCATGCGCCTCCTGCAACAACAAAAGACGAACGGAGCTAGCTGGAATGCACCTAGCGTTTAATCACATAAGGGAAAGTCTCAATGAATTCAACCCATTTAGCGTGTCGACGGTTCAGTTTTGCTTGACTTTTAATGTGTTTCAAAGATTCATGATCAGAATGTATAACAAATTCCTTGGGCCATAAATAATGTTGCCATGTTTCTAAGGTCCGAACAAGAGCATATAATTCTTTATCATAAGTAGAATAGTTCAGACTAGGCCCACTCAATTTTTCAGAAAAGTATGCAACAGGTTTTCCATCTTGTAATAACACACCTCCTAATCCAATTCCACTAGCATCACATTCAAGCTCAAAAGTCTTATTGAAATTAGGAAGTTGGAGTAAAGGAGCATGTGTCAACTTATCTTTCAATACCGTGAAGGCTTCTTCCTGTGCGGTACCCCAAACAAAAGGTACATCCTTCTTTGTAAGCTCGTTGAGAGGTGCAGCAATGGTGCTGAAATCTCTCACAAAACGCCTATAGAAACCAGCGAGGCCAAGGAAACTCCTCATGAAAAGATACTCGGTCGGTGCAAAAGGTGCACTTTCCAAGGTTTCCAAACAAACGTGTATCACGTAGAGCAATAAAAACAGCACGTAAATGTTCCAAATGTTCCTCCAAAGATTTGCTATAAATCAATATGTCATCAAAGTAAACTACCACAAATCGTCCAATGAATGCACGTAAAACTTCGTTCATTAACCTCATGAAAGTACTAGGTGCATTAGTTAACCCAAAAGGCATGACTAACCACTCATATAATCCAAACTTAGTTTTAAATGCTGTTTTCCATTCATCTCCCAATTTCATACGAATTTGATGGTAACCACTACGCAAATCAACTTTGGAGAATATTGTAGAGCCACTCAATTCATCAAGCATATCATCTAGCCTAGGAATAGGATGACGATAACGAATAGTAATATTATTAATGCCTCTACAATCAACGCACATACGCGACGTACCATCCTTTTTCGGCACTAAAATGATAGGAACAGCACAAGGACTAAGGGATTCGCGTATATAACCTTTGTCGAGCAGTTCTTGTACTTGACGCATAATCTCCTTCGTCTCCTCTGGATTGGTACGGTATGGTGCACGGTTGGGTAATGATGCACCGGGAATTAAGTCAATTTGATGCTCAATCCCGCGAATAGGTGGTAATCCCGGTGGCACGTCTTGTGGAAAGACGTCGGTGAACTCCTGCAAAATGTTAGTGACAGCAGGAGGCAAAGAGGAAGGCACGTCCTCGAATGAAAATAATTCCTCTTTGCACACAAAAGCATAGCAAACAGATTTGCTAAAATCTAGATCATCAATATCAGATTTAGTGGCAAGTAAAGATGCACTTTTCAATTTAATTTCAGAAGCAACACTAGATTGTTTATTATTATTAGGCTGCATTTGTTGCTCAAATTCTTTTGCCACAATCTGATTTTCACTCTTAGTTTTCTCCTGTTTTGCTTTATTAGCTCTATTAATATCATCTTTCAAAATGGAATCAGGAGTCATAGGAAGCAAAGTAATATTTTTATCCTTATGAACAAGAGTATACTGATTGTTTCTACCATGGTGAATAGAATTTTTATCAAATTGCCATGGTCTACCAAGTAATAAGGAACATGCTTGCATCGGTACCACATCACAATCAACATAATCAGCATATGTAGAGATACTAAAATGCACACGAACAGTACGTGTTACCTTAACCTTGCCGCTGTTGTTGAACCATTGGATGTAGTAAGGATGTGGATGTGGTCTGGTGGTGAGAGATAGCTTCTCCACCATATCGATGCTAGCCAAGTTGTTGCAACTCCCTCCATCTATGATCACGCGAACAGAACGTTCCTTCACAACTCCCTTTGTATGGAACAAATTATGCCTCTGATTTTGCTCAGCTTGTGTAACCTGCACACTCAAAACACGTTGAGCAACTAAACATTCATACCTGTCAGCATCTTCAGGAGCCATGTATTGCGTCTCATGATCAGAATCGTCTCCACCGTGTTCGTCACGTGTAATAAGAGCCAAAGTCTCCTCATCATAGTCACTAGCGGACTCATACCCACCATCCTCAGTAACAATCATCACACGCTTAGATGGGCATTCTCTCGCATAATGACCTCCACCCTTGCAACGTCGACAAATAATATCATGTGTTTGCCCTGTTGATGCCATGGATGAAGAAGAGCTCTTTGCAGGCCCAGAAGGTGTGCTCTTGGCAGATAGTGGTGATTGTGCCTGCTTTATTGTATCACGGTTGGAGGTGGCAGCCGACGGAGGCGCCGGTGTAGCAGAACGTGTGGAAGTAGATGATGCACGTGGTGTCCATGAAGAAGGTCGACCTGCAGAAAAGTTAGTCCGCGCCAATGCCTGTCGATCCTGCACTTCACGTTCAGCTTTACAAGCAAGATGGAATAAACGAGTGATATTAGTATACTCCTTATACTCTAGAATCGTCTGAATCTCTCTATTTAATCCACCCATAAAACGTGCAAGCATAGCTTCAGTCTCCTCAACAATACCACATCTAATCATGCCAGTTTGTAATTCCTGATAATATTCTTCTACAGAATTTTTTCCCTGTCTTAAGCGCTGCAATTTTTGAAGTAATTCACGTTGATAATATGGTGGAACCCAACGAGTACGCATAGCAGTTTTCAAAGCAGCGCAAGTAGCAGGAATGGGATATAATCTACAATGCTCAGACCACCAAACACATGCAAAACTAGTGAATGCACAAACAGCAGCAGGAACACGTCTCTCCTCGGGATATTGTAAACATGTAAATCGTTGTTCAGTTTCTAACTCCCAAGTAAGATATATATCAGGAACATATCTACCCTCAAATGGTGGAATATTCAATTTTAGTTTAGGGAGATGGTCATGATCTCGTACCTGAGGGTGAGCCCTACCATTGCCATTATTTGCATGTGGACGACCTGATGGTTGCTGTGCTGGTGGTGGCACGTAGTTCTGATTTTGATCAACCTCATCCTCGTAATCGCCAGCAAAATCATCCTCCTCCGCATCAGCAGCAGGAGCCACAGAAGTAGCAACAGCAGCACCAACAGTTTGGCCAGGTGCAAGAGGGAGACGGCTCGCTCGGCGGAGGGCTGTTTCACGATGTGTAGGTAGTCGTCGTTGTTGTTGTTGTAGAGGTGCGTTAGGTGCAGCCGTTGGTGGTGGTGGAAGACGCGCGAGAAATTCATTAAACCTGTCATCGAGTTTTGTTTCGAACGTCTTCTCCATGTCATCTATCTTCTCCATGGCCTCTTCAAATCTGTTTAGCACATCCTGCACCTGTCCATTCATCATTTGCTGAAATTTATCATGCAACTCCTGATTCGTCATGTTCTCCCAGTCAGTCTCGTCGGCTTGTGATCGTGCCATGGTTAGCAACAATAGAAAACACACAAGAATATGATCCTACAGAATACTAACAAGAGGTGGTGGTGGCGGGTGTCACAAATCCGTCAAGCAAATCTCAAATTCTTACCAGTTCTTACCCAGCAGCAGGCGGTGATCGGCAACCGTTGTAGTCAAAACTCTCAAAAGCTTGGATAGAGCGATTGCCAGGGAGAGTCAAACGCACGACGTAGAGGTATGTGGAGCTGGGAAGGCTTATAGTATGGTAGCAAAAAGGGTCAGCAATAATCAATTCAGAGATGCAAAGTTGAATAAACGCTCAACGACGGTACTGTGCTGGTCCTAGGCTAGACCGTGCTAGAGACGCGAGCCTAGAACACTAACAAAATCACGGCGCTGCACGTAAATAAGGGAAAAGCACACTCTGGAACTTTTTTTTTCGCTTTTTTTTTGCGCTCCTCTTTTTTTTTGCGCTCCTCTTTTTCTTTTTTTTTGCGAAAAATCACTATAATGGCGAGTGTCTCAAAACTCTTCCCTCGTCAAACTGATAGGATGGGCACGAAAAAAAAAATTTCCACTTTTTTTTTCGGAAATCAGGGCAGCGACGACGAAAAAGTGCGACAAAAAATCACTATGATGGCACGTGGCTCAAAAGACTCAGAAAAGCCTAAAAATAGGATAGGGAAAAAATATTTTTGCCCGTGAAAATTTTGGCCTAAAAACTGCCCGGGGTCTCCAGACTCTTTTTTTTTCCGAGACCTACGCAGGCACGGAAACACGAATCGGAATTGAGATTGATCTCAAGAACAAACCTAATATGAGAAGAACTCGGATTGGTGGTGGATATATGGTGGTGGTATATGGCAGCGGTGGTGGTATATGGTAGCGGTGGTGGTATATGGATAGAGATTGATGGTGGTATATGGATACGGATTGGTGGTGGTATATGGATATGGATTCAGAGCGGTGGCGGATAAGCAAAAGTGGTAGATGGGCGATGATAATGGTGCGGCGGCGGCGTGACAACTTGTGACCAGAACTCGAAACTCTAAAAGACTAGACTCTAAGACCAGCAACTTGACACGACGATGCAACCGCAAATTCAACAAAGCAAAAACCCTAAAAAGATTATGCAAAGGCTCAGATTGGTTCGGATATGATGAACTAACCCTAATTTTTTTTTGTGTGGCTTTTTCGTGGACTGTAGGTATGAAGAACAGACTCGATCTAATCTACGAAAAACTGTAAAATCTCACCGAGCAACCTGGAAATCTGATACCACTTGATAGAGGCAAAGGTGTCCCGATGTTTCGATGAGATGGTGGCTATCGTTTTCTGTGGGAGTCGACCTTGACGATCCGACTACGAACGTGCGAGACGTCGCGCCTTAGCAATCGCTAAACCAACTTCCGAGGGGTTATTGACCACGCCGGAGCACGATCAACCTGACCACGAGGGCCTGTTTCCTGCGAGCAAACGAAGAACAAGCAAGAAATTGAGATTGCAATCTGGATATTGCGAATATAAGATGAAAGCTTTATTGATCAAGGTGGGGTTCTGTGACGTCTTGGTCTGGTCGTTGGACACAAACGAAGTACGCGAAGTTGCAGCTATGGCGAACTTTTAATCTAAACAAAACCCAAAGTCTAAACGACGCCCTAAGGGCTGTATATATGGAGGAAGAGAGGGGAATTTCGTGGCCCTTGAGGGTGGGGTCCGAAACCAACCCTAACTCTTGTTTCCCCACACATACGGACTCTAAAAATAGCCTATACTTTAAGTATTTCGAAATTACATGGGCCTGGCCCATTAATAAGGTGACGCAGCACCTAGAATAGCCTATGGACGAATATTATGAAGTGGCATCTTGTATATTTCGTCCATGGCTTCATGCACTCCTTATGGCGGCTTCAAAGTCCTGAAATCATCACTTGTAACTCCGTTCTTGATCCCCTTGCGCATGCCATCAACTTCATGCGTGTTCTTGCTCCAATGTTCATCCTTCTCCAAGCTAGGCCCTTCATTTGAAAGCAAAACAAATGTATCCAATTTAGGCAGCATCATAATCTCATGAACATTAGAATCATTACCAAGAAACGAAAGTACCTGGTAATTTAATTGGCGTGCGCGAGCTCTAGTAATTGGTCCAGTATATGTAACAGTAGGGGCTGTGGGTGTAACAATGGTATTGATGTCCTCATCAGTTTGTGACACCCGCCACCACCACCACTTGTTAGTAGTCTGTAGGATCATATTCTTGTGTGTTTCTATTGCTGCTAACCATGCCAGGATCACAAGCCGACGAGACTGACTGGGAGAACTTGACGAACAAGGAGCTTCATGATACGTTTCAGCAAATGATGAATGGACAGGTGCAAGATGTGATAAACAGATTTGAAGAGGCGATGGAGAAGATAGATGGCATGGAGAAGACATTTGAAACAAAGCTCGATAACAAGTTTGCTGAATTGCTTTCGCGTTTTCCACCACCACCACCGGCTGCTCCTGTCGCACCTCTGCAACAACAGCAACAACACCGACTACCTCCACGTCGGGAAACAGCCCTCCGCCGAGCGAGCCGTGTCCCTCTTCAGTCGGGCCAAACTGCTGGTGCTGCTGTTGATACTTCTGTGGCTCCTACTGCTGATGTGGAGGAGGATGCTTATGTGGGAGATTATGAGGATGAGGTTGATCAAAATCAGAACTACGTGCCACCAACAGCACAGCAACCACCAAGTCGTCCACATGCAAATAATGGCAATGGTAGGGCTCACCCTCAGGTACGAGATCATGACCATCTCCCTAAACTTAAATTGAATATTCCACCATTTGAGGGTAGATATGTTCCTGATATATATCTTACTTGGGAGTTAGAAACTGAACAACGATTTACATGTTTACAATATCCCGAGGAGAGACGTGTTCCTGCTGCTGTTTGTGCTTTCACTAGTTTTGCATGTGTTTGGTGGTCTGAGCATTGTAGATTATATCCTATTCCGGCTACTTGGGCTGCTTTGAAAACTGCTATGCGTACTCGTTGGGTTCCACCATATTATCAACGTGAATTACTTCAAAAATTGCAGCGCTTAAGACAGGGAAAAAATTCTGTAGAAGAATATTATCAGGAATTACAAACTGGCATGATTAGATGTGGTATTGTTGAGGAGAATGAAGCTATGCTTGCACGTTTTATGGGTGGATTAAATAGAGAGATTCAGACGATTCTAGAGTATAAGGAGTATACTAATATCACTCGTTTATTCCATCTTGCTTGTAAAGCTGAACGTGAAGTGCAGGATCGACAGGCATTGGCGCGGACTAACTTTTCTGCAGGTCGACCTTCTTCATGGACACCACGTGCATCATCTACTTCCACACGTTCTGCTACACCGGCGCCTCCGTCGGCTGCCACCTCCAACCGTGATACAATAAAGCAGGCACAATCACCACTATCTGCCAAGAGCACACCTTCTGGGCCTGCAAAGAGCTCTTCTTCATCCATGGCATCAACAGGGCAAGCACATGATATTATTTGTCGACGTTGCAAGGGTGGAGGTCATTATGCGAGAGAATGCCCATCTAAGTGTGTGATGATTGTTACTGAGGATGGTGGGTATGAGTCCGCTAGTGACTATGATGAGGAGACTTTGGCTCTTATTACACGTGACGAACACGGTGGAGACGATTCAGATCATGAGACGCAATACATGGCTCCTGAAGATGCTGACAGGTATGAATGTTTAGTTGCTCAACGTGTTTTGAGTGTGCAGGTTACACAAGCTGAGCAAAATCAGAGGCATAATTTGTTCCATACAAAGGGAGTTGTGAAGGAACGTTCTGTTCGCGTGATCATAGATGGAGGGGGCTGCAATAACTTGGCTAGCATGGAGATGGTGGAAAAGCTATCTCTCACCACAAGACCACATCCACATCCTTACTACATCCAATGGTTCAACAACAGCGGCAAGGTTAAGGTAACACGTACTGTTCGTGTGCATTTTAGTATCTCTACATATGCTGATTATGTTGATTGTGATGTGGTACCTATGCAAGCATGTTCCTTATTACTTGGTAGACCATGGCAATTTGATAAAAATTCTGTACACCATGGTAGAAACAATCAGTATACTCTTGTTCATAACGATAAAAATATTACTTTGCTTCCTATGACTCCTGATTCCATTTTGAAAGATGATATTAATAGAGCTAATAAAGCAAAACAGGAGACAAATAAGAGTGAAAATCAGATTGTGGCAAAAGAATTTGAGCACCAAATGAAGCCTAATAATAAACCATCTACTGTTGTTTCTGAAATTAAATTGAAAAGTGCATGTTTACTTGCCACCAAATCTGATATTGATGAGCTAGATTTCAGCAAATCTGTTTGCTATGCTTTTGTGTGCAAAGAGGCATTATTTTCATTCGAGGACGTGCCTTCCTCTTTGCCCCCTGCTGTCACTAACATTTTGCAGGAGTTCGCTGACGTCTTTCCACAAGACGTGCCACCAGGATTACCACCTATTCAAGGGATTGAGCATCAAATTGACTTAATTCCCAGTGCTTCGCTACCCAACCGTGCACCATACCGTACCAATCCAGAGGAGACGAAGGAGATTATGCGTCAAGTACAAGAACTGCTCGACAAAGGTTATATACGCGAATCCCTTAGTCCTTGTGCTGTTCCTATCATTTTAGTGCCGAAAAAGGATGGTACGTCGCGTATGTGCATTGATTGTAGAGGCATTAATAATATTACTATTCGTTATCGTCATCCTATTCCTAGGCTAGATGATATGCTTGATGAATTGAGTGGCTCTACAATATTCTCCAAAGTTGATTTGCGTAGTGGATACCATCAAATTCGTATGAAATTGGGTGATGAATGGAAAACAGCATTTAAAACTAAGTTTGGATTATATGAGTGGTTAGTCATGCCTTTTGGGTTAACTAATGCACCTAGTACTTTCATGAGGTTAATGAACGAAGTTTTACGTGCTTTCATTAGACGATTTGTGGTAGTTTACTTTGATGACATATTGATTTATAGCAAATCTTTGGAGGAACATTTGGAACATTTACGTGCTGTTTTTATTGCTCTACGTGATGCACGTTTGTTTGGAAACCTTGGAAAGTGCACCTTTTGCACCGACCGAGTATCTTTTCTTGGCTATGTTGTTACTCCACAGGGAATTGAAGTTGATAAAGCCAAGATTGAAGCTATTGAGAGTTGGCCGCAGCCCAAAACGGTCACACAAGTGAGGAGTTTCCTTGGCCTCGCTGGTTTCTATAGGCGTTTTGTGAGAGATTTCAGCACCATTGCTGCACCTCTCAATGAGCTTACAAAGAAGGATGTACCTTTTGTTTGGGGTACCGCACAGGAAGAAGCCTTCACGGTTTTGAAAGATAAGTTGACACATGCTCCTTTACTCCAACTTCCTAATTTCAATAAGACTTTTGAGCTTGAATGTGATGCTAGTGGAATTAGATTAGGAGGTGTGTTATTACAAGATGGAAAACCTGTTGCATACTTTTCTGAAAAATTGAGTGGGCCTAGTCTGAACTATTCTACTTATGATAAAGAATTATATGCTCTTGTTCGGACCTTAGAAACATGGCAACATTATTTATGGCCCAAGGAATGTTATACATTCTGATCATGAATCTTTGAAACACATTAAAAGTCAAGCAAAACTGAACCGTAGACATGCTAAATGGGTTGAATTCATTGAGACTTTCCCTTATGTCATTGAACACAAGAAGGGTAAAGAAAATGTTATTGCTGATGCCTTGTCTCCTCGTTATACTATGCTTTCACAACTTGACTTTAAAATATTTGGTTTGGAGACCATCAAAGATCAATATGTTCATGATGCTGAATTTAAAGATGTATTGCAGAATTGTAAGGAAGGGAGAACTTGGAACAAGTTCGTTCTTAACGATGGATTTGTGTTTCGTGCTAACAAGCTATGCATTCCAGCTAGCTCCGTTCGTCTTTTGTTGTTGCAGGAGGCGCATGGAGGAGGATTAATGGGACACTTTGGCGTCAAGAAGACGGAGGATATACTTGCTACACATTTCTTTTGGCCAAAGATGAGACGGGATGTTGAGCGTTTTGTTGCTCGCTGCACTACATGTCAAAGAGCTAAGTCACGACTCAATCCTCATGGTTTATATATGCCTTTGCCAGTACCTAGTGTTCCTTGGGAGGATATATCTATGGACTTTGTTTTAGGTTTACCTCGAACAAAGAAGGGGAGGGATAGCATATTTGTTGTCGTGGATAGGTTCTCGAAAATGGCACACTTTATACCATGTCATAAAAGCGATGATGCTGTTAATGTTGCTGATTTGTTCTTTCGTGAAATTATTCGCTTACATGGTGTGCCAAATACTATTGTTTTAGATCATGATACTAAATTTCTTAGCCACTTTTGGAGATGTTTATGGGCTAAGTTGGGGACTAAGCTGCTTTTTAGTACTACTTGTCACCCCCAAACTGATGGACAAACTGAAGTAGTCAATAGAACATTGTCTACTATGCTTAGGGCTGTTTTGAAGAATAACAAGAAAATGTGGGAAGAATGCTTGCCTCATATTGAATTTGCTTATAATCGCTCATTGCATTCTACTACTAAGATGTGCCCTTTTGAAATTGTGTATGGTTTCCTACCTCGTGCACCTATTGATTTGTTGCCTCTTCCATCTTCAGAGAAGTTTAATTTTGATGCTAAAGAACGTTCTGAATTGATTTTAAAAATGCATGAGTTAACTAAGGAAAACATTGAGCGTATGAATGCTAAATATAAACTTGCTGGAGATAAGGGTAGAAAACATGTTGTGTTTGCGCCTGGAGATCTTGTTTGGTTACATTTGCGTAAAGATAGATTTCCTAATCTGCGCAAATCAAAGCTAATGCCACGTGCTGATGGTCCTTTTAAGGTGTTAGAGAAAATAAATGATAATGCATATAAACTTGAGCTACCTGTAGATTTTGGGGTTAGTCCCACTTTTAACATTGCAGATTTGAAGCCTTATTTGGGTAAGATGCGCTTCCGTCGAGGACGACTTCATTTCAAGAAGGGGAGGATGATGAGGACATCAATACCATTGTTACACCCACAGCCCCTACTGTTACATATACTGGACCAATTACTAGAGCTCGCGCACGCCAATTAAATTACCAGGTACTTTCGTTTCTTGGTAATGATTCTAATGTTCATGAGATTATGATGCTGCCTAAATTGGATACATTTGTTTTGCTTACAAATGAAGGGCCTAGCTTGGAGAAGGATGAACATTGGAGCAAGAACATGCATGGAGTTGATGGCATGCGCAAGGGGATCAAGAACGGAGTTACAAGTGATGATTTCAGGACTTTGAAGCCGCCATAAGGAGTGCATGAAGCCTTGGACGAAATATACAAGATGCCACTTCATAATATTCGTCCATAGGCTATTCTAGGTGCTGCATCACCTTATTAATGGGCCAGGCCCATGTAATTTCGAAATACTTAAGTATAGGCTATTTTTAGAGTCCGTATGTGTGGGGAAACAAGAGTTAGGGTTGGTTTCGGACCCCACCCTCAAGGGCTACGAAATTCCCCCCTCTTCCTCCATATGTATACAGCCCTTAGGGCGTCGTTTAGACTTTGGGTTTTGTTTAGATTAAAAGTTTGCCATAGCTGCAACTTCGCGTACTTCGTTTGTGTCCAACGACCAGACCAAGACATCACAGAACCCCACCTTGATCAATAAAGCTTTCATCTTATATTCGCAATATCCCGATTGCAATCTCAGTTTCTTGCTTGTTCTTCGTTTGCTCGCAGGAAACAGACCCTCGTGGTCAGGTTGATCGTGCTCCGGCGTGGTCAATAACCCTCGGAAGTTGGTTTAGCGATTGCTAAGGCGCGACGTCTCGCACGTTCGTAGTCGGATCGTCAAGGTCGACTCCCACAGAAAACGATAGCCACCATCTCATCGAAACATCGGGACACCTTAGCCTCTATCATCTTATCCCACTCATAATGGTATGGGTGAGGTGGCATGCTTGCATGTTGAGATAAATAAGGAGTGGTGATGACTATCTTAGGGAGTATATAAGATAAAACTAGCTAAGTGTCCGTGCATTGCCACAGACTAACATAATATATATAAAAAGAGAAATTTCACATGATATGGATTCAAAGGCTATTCGCATGGGATGATATCTCATGGTCGTGATGTGATAGGTAAACACATTTCCTCACCATCTTTCAACCCCACTTCCTTGTTCTAGCCACCACGCGACACTCGACTTCGTTCCTCCAACCATGCTTTTATCTCCTATTTCCCCGCATACAACTTGCACGACACTACTTAGTTTCTTATTCAACTATGATAATTTTCTTCGGTTTTACATCCCCTTCGATAATAAGCACAATAAAAATGGACTCCCTTCTCTTGTCAATCAAACAGATGTATTTTAGCACTGAAATACATTTACATACATCCATTTTAGCGACAGGTAATATGGATCAGAGGGAGTACTAAATTTCTAAGTAGAAATGAGAATTCAGGGCAATATCTCATACTCCGTGCAATCAATTTTGAAGATAATCTCTTTATAGCTTCTGTCAAGATTGGGACGCACATTCCACACAATAAACATTCAATATGGCGGGACTGATTAATTATCAATATATGTCTACAATAAAGAGAAGTTTACTCAAAATAATTTTCTATAAGGGAGGATAATTCGTATTAGGAAAAATAAAGATTTGAGTTCATCCCAAATTATCGCATACTGGGAAGCTTTTTGCCAACTCAACATCTAAAATAAAATGACATTTTAAACACACACATCACACTTCAATATGAAGACAAATGGTAATTTTCAGCAAATATTGTTCACGCAGATCTATCTACCATTGACACTACAAAAAACCTACTTGACATAACAATACAAAAATAATATTGATTTTTTTACCATAAAGCCACAAAGATCAAGGGTTCGTTCACAAACAGTGAGAAAACTGCATGCATTCTTAAAGCATGAATGAATTAGAAGCAAAATCCTTAGATCATAAGAACATGACCAAAAGCCATGTGTATGACATTTAAAATTGTATATTTACATGAAATCCCATCAACATTTACAACACAGCAGCCATGCATGTATACGTAAGCAATGTAGTGAAAGAGAATTCTTTCCCTGTTTTAAGGGAAAGAGAAGCCACAGAAAATCCCCACAAAAAGGAAAAAGATGACACGTGGTAATGGCGAACGTCGCTGGTACACGAGGGCACACGCGACGACAGGGTGGAAATATAACAACATGTTGGTATATGCCTTTGTTTTCTTTTTTCCCTTTTTTTTACTCTTCTTACTTTCCAAGTGAACGTGATGGCTATTTCCTTTTATCAAAATATTCAATTCCTTTTAAACTATTGGGCTCTCTCCAGAAGTACCCAATGAAGATACGAATTAGATTTTTTTATTTCCTCTATCTCCACGTATTACTTGATTTTTTGGGGGACATATTACTTGGTTGAGACGAATCAGTTGAGAAGGAACGAAAGTTGTGATTGAGATTAATCAGTTGAGAAGGAAAGAAAAATTATTAGCCCGTTTTGCTTTTTTTGCAAGTTACTACTTGATGAGATGGATCAAGTGAGATATATGGAACGATCGTATAGGAAGGGAAACCCAGGAGGCGAGGAAGCGAACGACCTATTCACAACATATACATTCCTTTGCAACTTTGTGCATACATTTCTTATGACTCTGAGTTGTAGGAATGGCAAGACTAACTTCACTTGACGTCTTCAAGCGTTGAGAAACATCAAATAGTTTCCTTTACAAGCGAATTTTTCTACATCTTCAAAACCCAAAATGCCACCATTTTCTTTATTTCCTTGAGAAAGGCTTATCTTAATTTTTTTCCAAAAAAATATTAATCATAAATAACATCACAATATATCCTCTTGTTGAAAACTATCTGAATGAAACAAAGATGTATTTTCTCAATATAAAGTATACAAAGAATGTTTACTTGTTGTGTGATGTTCTCAATCCGATTTGATTGTTGCCTGCCATCATAAGAGAATCTCTTCTACTCAAAGCATCTGCAACCTTGTTTTTTGTATTTAGTCTTGTTAGAGAAGTTAAATAAAATAAAACTAAAAACTGAGCAAATAATCATCAGATTCCCAATATTTAACCATATGTACCACATAGGAAGAAATCATATGGCAAATGCATAGTACATAAAAAGGTGCACGTGTGCTGCCACAACACAACTTGTTTCATGAATTGTTACTTTAAAGAACTATTCAGTTTTGCGAAAGATTAGCATAGACTTGAGATAGTGTTTGAATAAATGTAAAAAATAAGGAGTATAAATGCAACTCAAATTTCTGTGGTTAGAAATTCAGTGCAAGAAATGTACCATTAAATTCTTATGCTGCAAAGGAAATATGTAAAGATTTAAAATAGGGAGTAGTAAGGAAATAGTACAACACGGCCTTCTTCACTAAAACAAATGGCTATTATTTCTTGTTCATTGTATTTCTGAGAATAAGCCATATGTTCACCAGTCATTTGAAATTGGCTTCAAACTCCATGTGGTCTTTGATGTAAGATAGGTCACAAAAAAACAAAAATTTCATCTCACAATTTGATACGACAAACCACTGGTTCATTTATTACTCAACACTTGCAAAATGCAACAACATCATAAGTATATATACTTCCAATGGCTACGTATGTGACTTTTGTACAGTACAGTATCAAAATGCAACAACATCATAAGAACAGAAATTGTAGCATAGTACTCCCTCTATAAACTAATATAAGAGCGTTTAGATCACTAAAGTAGTAGTGATCTAAACACTCTTATATTAATTTACAGAGGGGGTAGGTGATTGTTTGAGATTAGAGTACTATAATACCTTTCTTGGGATGAAAAATGTATAATAACTAACCAATGAAAGCACTGTTTGTGAAAAGAAAACATATAGCACCTCGCAAAAATAGAATCTATGTATGTGATTTTTGTACAGTACACTTTTGTTTTGGGATAATTGCAAAATCATAACCATAATAGATGATTTTGAATACGGTCTGATGGTATGAACAGTATGTCCAATATTTGCATACTACCAATGTAAGCTAGCAATTATCAGAAAACGATGGTGTATGTGCATGCGAGCTACAAAGGTAAGCAACTAATGCATGTCATATAATCTAGTCTATAGCATTATAGACAGAATCAGGATGGGGATGAGGATGCGAGCCCTCAAATGCATTGCCGTCTGCACTACCTTGTTTGCTAGCATCCATGGGTCCTGCTCACCCCTTCAACTGCAACATCCCGGAGAGCACACCGATCGGCTGCTGGTGCCTAGCGGGAGCACATGAGGGACGCCACGACACACACACACATCAACCGGCAAGAACAAACACACATGGGTTTCATAGTTGAGCAGGAGCTCAGAGAAACATGAATGGATTGTGTAGCCTCGTGATGGTGTACAAAAGTAGGGGCTCTCCTTTTGCACCCCTTTACTTGTGCACGAGCAGTTAGAGCCGCACCCACGGCCACACTAAGCAGGGCAGGGGAGGGATGCCGGAGCACAAAACGACCGGAGCAACGCCAAAACCAGAGATGCAAAGAGAGTAAGAGGGCAAGGTGGACTCCCCCGGCCTCGGCAAGATCCTTGCCGGGGCAACTTGCCTGACGCCAGCAGAGTGCGCCACCCTTGAGCCCAAGGGGTTCCCACGCCATATTGGAACCAAGGCTCGGGAGGCACCTCTGTGGTGGCATGCAGATCTTTGTAGAGATCATAGACACACAAGATCAGATGGAAACCAGAAGACAACGATCCTTGGCGAGATCCTTGCCATGGAGATCCACGAGACCCCCGGCAAGATCCTTGCCGGGGACGACCGCGGTGCCACGGAAAGACCCTTGACGAGGACGTCTGTGAGGCCACAGCCAGGCCCGCGTCCGCCAAGACTCCACCGCCGCTCCCATACAGCTGCCAGCTCGACCAGCTGAGCAGGCATCTGTGTGGCAGCATGCGGCCTCTACACCAACTCAGCAAGCACCTGCGTGGTGGCATGCAGATCTTTGTGAAGGCTCCACCACCGCGCTAGCCCAGCAGCCAGCCAACGTGGCGCTACAACGCCTCGTCAGCTCGGACGCGCGTCGGAGCCAGGCGAGGCGACGACAGCTGGAATGAGCTTCTTTGTCGTCCCCAATAAAGCAAGAGGGGCACGTCGACAGCGCATTAAATGCGTTTGTCCGACGGTGCCAGGGGATAGACTCAGCCCCTGTACACCTTTCCACCTCCTGTGTGCCACTGTGGCGACCCCTTTTTTGTCTATAAAAGGAGGCCCGAGGCGTACTGGAGAGGGATTCAGATCTTTTGGACTAGAGAGTCACTGCAGCTAGTTAAAGAACACAAGAACACCTAAATACACATCAAAGCAGGACTAGGGTTTTACGCGTCTCCGCGTCCTGAACCTGGGTAAACGATTAATGTGCTGACCGCCAGACCCGCTCTTTGCACAACCCCGCACCCGCCAACCGTAAAGGGATCCTAGTGACCGCATAGGTGTTGTTTCCCACCAACATCTCTGGCGCGCTAGGTAGGGGGTGCACAGTTGTGGAAATCCGGTATGGATGAAGCAACGACTTCATCGTGGTCGTCACTTCAAGCAAGAAGACGACCGAACAAACAGCGTCCTCGGTGGACGCGGCGAACGCTCACGCAGCGGCAGAAAAGCTAAGTCATGCAAAACTTTGAGTAATTCATTTATATATATATGGTTATTTTCCTCGACGATCTTGCCCTGCGTATGGAAAACCTGCACACAATGGGGCCCTACCACTATTGGCAACGCCCTCGTTCTGTTTCGAGTCCGCTCAACAGTTCGAGCGGCTGCGTCGAGAGCGGCAGGGTGACCTTCTGCGATTGGCAACACTCTCGTTCTGTCTCGAGTCCGTTCGACAGCTCGAGCGGCCGCGTGAAGAGCAGTGAGGTGGTTTGCCCGGCAACAAGCATACCCGGCAGGCCGTTGAGGATCCGTCCTCAAAGCGCCGCCTGGGGTTTCCGTGCCGACAAACCTACCTGATTAACGTAGGGTGGACATACAAAGGGAGATCAAACGGGAAAATAACATGCATCATTTCAATAGTACTGCAGAGTTATATTACATCATTTGTTGCTGAGGTTCTAACTAAAGATAAAAATTGTCTTGGTCATGAACCTGCAGCGGCGATAGGAAACGGGGTGCCTAGTCCCGGCGCTGGCCTTGTACCCTCCGAACTCCGTCGATGTGGCCGCTGACCGGCTCGATGCGCTCCTCGAGCGGTGCGGGGTCCACGTCATCCGGCAAGCTATCCAGCGAAGCTTTGAAGTCGGGGTCAGGGTTCCAGTACGCTATCTTTGTGAGGACCTTGGTCATGGTACCCCGGCAAAGCCTCCGGGCCTCTTCGGCCAGAGAGGCCGCCCTGTTGGAGTGGAACTGCTCCAGGGCCCCGAGAACACCCTCGAAGAATAGATTCAGCCTGGCATTAGGACTGACGTTCGGCTCCGGGACGTACCTCATGTTTGACATCCCCATGGTAGCCAGCTGCGTGGTGATCCTGCTGGCGACATCGGCGAGGCGGCTGATCCAGAGCTTCTCGCCCGCCACGAACTCTGCGTGGTTGGCGGCGTCGTTCTTCCGCAGTTGCCTCTCCTCCTCCAGATTCTTGGTCAGGGACCCCTCCTGGGCCCTGACCTCCGAGAGCGTCCCTTCAAGGCTCTCCAACTTCAGCTTCAGGTCCTTGATGGACTCGTTGGCCGGAGAGTAGCTCGGCCTTCCCGAGGACTGCGGCCTGCGCGTCAGCCAAAGCGCCCTTGGTCGCGTCCCTCTCCCCAGTCAGCTCCTGGACCTGCCTCTTTAGCCCGTCACGCTCCAGCTCTAGCTCGTTCACCTTGCCGGCATGGACCTAGGCCTGAGCATTGAGGGCCTCCTCATGCCTCTGCTCCAGTTCCCGGGTCCGCTGCACAGCGAGCTCCTGGACCTCCTCATCCTTGTCGTGGAGTGTCGCAGTGAGCTTCCCCTCACGGGCGGCAAGGTCCTCATCCTGGGAGTTCAGCTCGGCCAGGTGCTGGAGCCGAGCGGCCTCTTCCTTGGCGGCCTGTCGACTCGTCGTCTCCTGGGCCTTCTCGATGTCGGCCTGCTTCATGACAAGCTCCAGCTTGTGCTCGGCCAGCTGGTCCTGGGCGGCCTTGATATCCTCACAGGCCTGGCAGAACCAAGCCTGCGCCTCAGCGACGCGCCCTTCGAGGTCCGCCTCCGCCTTGTCCACCACTGCCATCCTGGACTTGGCCTTGTCCAGGTGGGCATGGTGAAGCGCCTGAAGCTTGTGGAAGCTACCGCTCATGCTCTGGAGGAGCCGCTCTTCCTGGGAACCGCCGCCGCCGACGCTCGGTCCATCGACGACCTCAAGCCCGGCGGCGCCAAGCACCTCGTCGTCGAACACCTCCTCCTCGGCGAGCGCCCTGGTGCTTGTCGTCCATGGGAGGTGGACGAACAAGTCGTCGCCCACCTTTAAATATTTGCCCGAGCAAGAGGCGACGGAGGAGGAAGGCTGGTCATCGACCACCTCCTCCTCGGCAGCAATCTTGCTGGCCTCCCCGGCAGGCCCCTTGCCGGCCTCCTCGGCAGCGGCCTTGCCGGGCTCCCCGGCAGGCCCCTTTGCGGCATCCTCAGTAATGTCCTTGGTGGCCTCCTCAGCGGCGATCTTGTCGGCCTCGGTCGCGGCCTCTCCGGCGACATCTCCGATGACGGAGTCCACGTCCTCTCGGTCCGCCGAGGAAGGATCTGGGTACCAGGAAGGAGAATGAGGCGAAGCCAAGATCAAAGTTTGAAAGAAGAAAAACGAGCAGGAACGGGAGGCAAACAACTTACCTGCGCCAAGCTGGGACGAAGTGCCCCCCTCCCCACCGGCAATCGATGCCGGGACGGAGCTGCCGGCGCCCGGGTTCACCTCCTCCTCCTCCGTGCGCATGGGCTCGGTGCTTGGCGCCCTGGGGACCCCCCTTGCGGTGGCATGGTCGATGGGGGTGGCGCATTGGGGGTGGCCCTCAGTGTCTCCTCCTATTGCCGTTCTCCTCCTTCAACCACGGGAAGGTCAGCACCAGGAAATCATGCCCCAGCAGACGTCAAAGGGGAGCGAGTGATGAATGCACGCTGGGGGCTACGCCGGGGGCTGCTCTCCACCACCACCAGCGGCATACTCGAGGTGCCTGCCGGGGGCTGGCCGCCCGTCAAGGCCTTGGCCCTCTTCGCCACCCTCTGGGCCAGCGTCTCCCTATCCCTGCGAGGATGAAGACAAGTCAAGAAAAGTGGCACGGTCCGAAGGGATAGAGATGACGAAAGACAAGACACTTACTCATCCTCCGCCTCTTCTTCCATGGCCTTCCTCTTCCTCCTCGGGCTAAGAGACCCGAGGTTGAAGAAGAGCTCTCTGTCGTCACCTGCGGGAGGAGGGGAAGCAGGTGGAGTTGGCGGACGCTTGTGAAGGAAATATGCCCTAGAGGCAATAATAAAGTTATTATTTATTTGCTCATATCATGATAAATGTTTATTATTCATGCTAGAATTGTATTAACCGGAAACATAATACATGTGTGAATACATAGACAAACATAGTGTCACTAGTATGCCTCTACTTGACTAGCTCATTGACCAAAGATGGTTGAGTTTCCTAGCCATAGACATGAGTTGTCATTTGATCAACGGGATCATATCATTAGTAGAATGATGTGATTGACATGACCCATTCCGTTAGCTTAGCACTTGATCATTTAGTTTATTGCTATTGCTTTCTTCATGACTTATACATGTTCCTATGCCTATGAGACTATGCAACTCCCGATTACCAGAAGAACACTTTGTGTGCTACCAAATTTTCACAACGTAACTGGGTGATTATAAAGGTGCTCTACAGGTGTCTCTGATGGAGTTGGCATAGATCGAGAATAGGATTTGTCACTCCAATTGTCGGAGAGGTATCTCTGGGCCCTCTCGGTAATGCACATCACTATAAGCCTTGCAAGCAATGTGACTAATGAGTTAGTTACGGGATGATGCATTACGGAATGAGTAAAGAGACTTGCCAGTAATGAGATCGAACTAGGTATTGAGATACCGACGATCAAATCTCGGGCAAGTGACATACTAATGACAAAGGGAACAACATATGTTGTTATGCGGTTTGACCGATAAAGATCTTCGTAGAATATGTTGGAACCAATATGAGCACCCAGGTTCCGCTATTGGTTATTGATCGGAGACGTGTCTTGGTCATGTCTACATAGTTCTCGAACCCGTAGGGTCCGCACGCTTAAAGTTCTGTGACGATCGGTATTATGAGTGTTTCTATTTTGATGTACCGAAGGTAGTTCAAAGTCCTGGATATGATCACGGTCATGTCGAGACATAAAGATCGATATATTGGACAACTATGTTCGGACACCGGAAGTGTTTCGGGAGGTTTCGGACATATACCGGAGTACCGGGGGGTTACCGGAACCCTCCCGGGGAGTATATTGGGCCTAATGGGCCTTAGTGGGAGAAGAGGAGGGCCGGCCAGGGCAGCCGCGCGCCCCCTCCCCCTCTAGTTCGAATTGGACAAGGAGGGGGGGCGGCGCCCCCTTTCCTTCTTTTTTTCTCTCCCTTCCACTCCTACTCCTACTCCTACTTGGAAGGGGGAGTCCTACTCCCAGTGGGAGTAGGACTCCTCATGGGGCGCGCCATAGGAGGCCGGCCCCCTCCCCCTCCTCCACTCCTTTATACACGGGGAGGGGGCACCCCTTGGAGACACAACAATTGATCATTGATCTTTTAGCCGTGTGCGGTGCCCCCCTCCACCATAATCCACCTTGGTCATATCGTAGCGGTGCTTAGGCGAAGTCCTGCGTCGCTAGCTTCATCAACACCATCACCACGCCTTCGTGCCGATGAAGCTCTTCTCGAAAGCTCTACTGAATCGTGAGTTCGTGGGACGTCACCGAGCTGAATGTGTGCTGAACACGGAGGTGCTGTATGTTCGCTACTGAGGATCGGTCGATCATGAAGACGTACGACTACATCAACCGCATTGTCATAATGCTTTCGCTTACGGTCTATGAGGGTACGTAGATGACACTCTCCCCTCTCATTGCTATGCATCACCATGATCTTGCGTGTGCATAGGAATTTTTTTGAAATTACCACGTTCCCCAACAGTGGCATCTGAGCCAGGTTTATGGGTAGATGTTATATGCACGAGTAGAACACAAGTGAGTTGTGGGCGATACAAGTCATACTGCTTACCAACATGTCATACTTTGGTTCGGCTGTATTGTTGGATGAAGCAGCCCAGACCGACATTACGCGTACGCTTACGCGAGACTGGTTCTACCGACGTGCTTTGCACACGGGTGGCTGGCGGTTGTCAGTTTCTCCAATTTTAGTTGAACCGAGTGTGACTATGCCCGGTCCTTGTTGAAGGTTAAAACAACAATAAATTGACGAACTATCGTTGTGGTTTTGATCCGTAGGTAAGAACGGTTCTTGCTCAGCCCGTAGCAGCCATGTAAAACTTGCAACAACAAAGTAGAGGACGTCTAACTTGTTTTAGCAGGGCATGTTGTGATGTGATATGGTCAAGCCATGATGCTATATTTTATTGTGTGAGATGATCATGTTTTGTAATGGAGTTATCGGCAACTGGCAGGAGCCATATGGTTGTCACTTTATTGTATGAAATGCAATTGCCATGTAATTGATTTACTTTATCACTAAGCGGTAGCGATAGTCGCAGAAGCAATAGTTGGCGAGACGACAACGATGCTATGATAGAGATCAAGGTGTCACGCCGATGACGATGGTGATCATGACGGTGCTTTGGAGATGGAGATCAAAGGCACAAGATGATGATGGCCATATCATATCACTTATATTGATTGCATGTGATGTTTATCCTTTATGCATCTTATTCTGCTTTGATTGACGGTAGCATTATAAGATGATCTCTCACTAAAATTTCAAGGTACAAGTGTTCTCCCTGAGTATGCACCGTTGCAAAAGTTCGTCGTGCCGAGACACCACGTGATGGTCGGGTGTGATAAGCTCAACATTCTTATACAACGGGTGCAAGCCAGTTTTGCACACGCAGAATACTCAGGTTAAACTTGACGAGCCTAGCATATGCAGATATGGCCTCAGAACACTGAGACCGAAAGGTCGAGCGTGAATCATATAGTAGATATGATCAACATAGTGATGTTCACCATTGAAAACTACTCCATTTCACGTGATGTTCGGTTATGGTTTAGTTGATTTGGATCACATAATCACTTAGCTGATTAGAGGGATATCTATCTAAGTGGGAGTTCTTAAGTAATATGATTAATTGAACTTAAATTTATCATGAACTTAGTACCTGATAGTATTTTTTGCTTGTCTATGTTGTTGTAGATAGATGGCACGTGCTGTTGTTCCGTTAAATTTTAATGCGTTCCTTGAGAAAGCAAAGTTGAAAGATGATGGTAGCAATTACACGGACTGGGTCCATAACTTGAGGATTATCCTCATTGCTGCACAGAAGAATTACGTCCTGGAAGCACCGCTGGGTGCCAGGCCTGCTGCAGATGCTGCTGATGACATTAAGAACGTCTGGCAGAGCAAAGCTGATGACTACTCAATAGTTCAGTGTGCCATGCTTTACGGTTTAGAACCGGGACTTCAACGACGTTTTGAACGTCATGGAGCATATGAGATGTTCCAGGAGTTGAAGTTAATATTTCAAGCAAATGCCCGGATTGAGAGATATGAAGTCTCCAATAAGTTCTACAGCTGCAAGATGGAGGATAATAGTTCTGTCAGTGAACATATACTCAGAATGTCTGGGTACCATAACCACTTGATTCAACTAGGAGTTAATCTTCCTGTTGATAGTGTCATTGACAGAGTTTTTCATTCACTACCACCAAGCTACAAGATGATAGAGGCAAAGGTGTCCCGATGTTTCGATGAGATGGTGGCTATCGTTTTCTGTGGGAGTCGACCTTGACGATCCGACTACGAACGTGCGAGACGTCGCGCCTTAGCAATCGCTAAACCAACTTCCGAGGGGTTATTGACCACGCCGGAGCACGATCAACCTGACCACGAGGGCCTGTTTCCTGCGAGCAAACGAAGAACAAGCAAGAAGCTGAGATTGCAATCTGGATATTGCGAATATAAGATGAAAGCTTTATTGATCAAGGTGGGGTTCTGTGACGTCTTGGTCTGGTCGTTGGACACAAACGAAGTACGCGAAGTTGCAGCTATGGCGAACTTTTAATCTAAACAAAACCCAACTCTAAACGACGCCCTAAGGGCTGTATATATGGAGGAGGAGAGGGGAATTTCGTGGCCCTTGAGGGTGGGGTCCGAAACCAACCCTAACTCTTGTTTCCCCACACATACGGACTCTAAAAATAGCCTATACTTAAGTATTTCGAAATTACATGGGCCTGGCCCATTAATAAGGTGACGCAGCACCTAGAATAGCCTATGGACGAATATTATGAAGTGGCATCTTGTATATTTCGTCCAAGGCTTCATGCACTCCTTATGGCGGCTTCAAAGTCCTGAAATCATCACTTGTAACTCCGTTCTTGATCCCCTTGCGCATGCCATCAACTCCATTCGTGTTCTTGCTCCAATGTTCATCCTTCTCCAAGCTAGGACCTTCATTTGTAAGCAAAACAAATGTATCCAATTTAGGCAGCATCATAATCTCATGAACATTAGAATCATTACCAAGAAACGAAAGTACCTGGTAATTTAATTGGCGTGCGCGAGCTCTAGTAATTGGTCCAGTATATGTAATAGTAGGGGCTGTGGGTGTAACAATGGTATTGATGTCCTCATCATCCTCCCCTTCTTGAAATGAAATCGTCCTCGACGGAAGCTCATCTTCCTCACCCAAATAAGGCTTCAAATCTGCAATGTTAAAAGTGGGACTAACCCCAAAATCTGCAGGTAGCTCAAGTTTATATGCATTATCATTTATTTTCTCTAAAACCTTAAAAGGACCATCAGCACGTGGCATTAGCTTTGATTTGCGCAGATTAGGAAATCTATCTTTACGCAAATGTAACCAAACAAGATCTCCAGGTGCAAACACAACATGTTTTCTACCCTTATCTCCAGCAAGTTTATATTTAGCATTCATACGCTCAATGTTTTCCTTAGTTAACTCATGCATTTTTAAAATCAATTCAGAACGTTCTTTAGCATCAAAATTAACCTTCTCCGAAGATGGAAGAGGCAACAAATCAATAGGTGCACGAGGTAGGAAACCATACACAATTTCAAAAGGGCACATCTTAGTAGTAGAATGCAATGAACGATTATAAGCAAATTCAATATGAGGCAAGCATTCTTCCCACATTTTCTTGTTATTCTTCAAAACAGCCCTAAGCATAGTAGACAATGTTCTATTGACTACTTCAGTTTGTCCATCAGTTTGGGGGTGACAAGTAGTACTAAAAAGCAGCTTAGTCCCCAACTTAGCCCATAAACATCTCCAAAAGTGGCTAAGAAATTTAGTATCACGATCTGAAACAATAGTATTCGGCACACCATGTAAGCGAATAATTTCACGAAAGAACAAATCAGCAACATTAACAGCATCATCGCTTTTATGACATGGTATAAAGTGTGCCATTTTCGAGAATCTATCCACGACAACAAATATGCTATCCCTCCCCTTCTTTGTTCGAGGTAAACCTAAAACAAAGTCCATAGATATATCCTCCCAAGGAACACTAGGTACAGGCAAAGGCATATATAAACCATGAGGATTGAGTCGTGACTTAGCTCTTTGACATGTAGTGCAGCGAGCAACAAAACGCTCAACATCCCGTCTCATCTTTGGCCAAAAGAAATGTGTAGCAAGTATATCCTCCGTCTTCTTGACGCCAAAGTGTCCCATTAATCCTCCTCCATGCGCCTCCTGCAATAACAAAAGACGAACGGAGCTAGCTGGAATGCATACCTTGTTAGCACGAAACACAAATCCATCGTTAAGAACGAACTTGTTCCATGTTCTCCCTTCCTTACAATTCTACAATACATCTTTAAATTCAGCATCATTAACATATTGATCCTTGATGGTCTCCAAACCAAATATTTTAAAGTCAAGTTGTGAAAGCATAGTATAACGACGAGACAAGGCATCAGCAATAACATTTTCTTTACCCTTCTTGTGTTTAATGACATAAGGGAAAGTCTCAATGAATTCAACCCATTTAGCATGTCTACGGTTCAGTTTTGCTTGACTTTTAATGTGTTTCAAAGATTCATGATTAGAATGTATAACAAATTCCTTGGGCCATAAATAATGTTGCCATGTTTCTAAGGTCCGAACAAGAGCATATAATTCTTTATCATAAGTAGAATAGTTCAGACTAGGCCCACTCAATTTTTCAGAAAAGTATGCAATAGGTTTTCCATCTTGTAATAACACACCTCCTAATCCAATTCCACTAGCATCACATTCAAGCTCAAAAGTCTTATTGAAATTAGGAAGTTGGAGTAAAGGAGCATGTGTTAACTTATCTTTCAATACCGTGAAGGCTTCTTCCTGTGCGGTACCCCAAACAAAAGGTACATCCTTCTTTGTAAGCTCGTTGAGAGGTGCAGCAATGGTGCTGAAATCTCTCACAAAACGCCTATAGAAACCAGCGAGGCCAAGGAAACTCCTCACTTGTGTGACCGTTTTGGGCTGCGGCCAACTCTCAATAGCTTCAATCTTGGCTTTATCAACTTCAATTCCCTGTGGAGTAACAACATAGCCAAGAAAAGATACTCGGTCGGTGCAAAAGGTGCACTTTCCAAGGTTACCAAACAAACGTGCATCACGTAGAGCAATAAAAACAGCACGTAAATGTTCCAAATGGTCCTCCAAAGATTTGCTATAAATCAATATGTCATCAAAGTAAACTACCACAAATCGTCCAATGAAGGCACGTAAAACTTCGTTCATTAACCTCATGAAAGTACTAGGTGCATTAGTTAACCCAAAAGGCATGACTAACCACTCATATAATCCAAACTTAGTTTTAAATGCTGTTTTCCATTCATCTCCCAATTTCATACGAATTTGATGGTAACCACTACGCAAATCAACTTTGGAGAATATTGTAGAGCCACTCAATTCATCAAGCATATCATCTAGCCTAGGAATAGGATGACGATAACGAATAGTAATATTATTAATGCCTCTACAATCAACGCACATACGCGACGTACCATCCTTTTTCGGCACTAAAATGATAGGAACAGCACAAGGACTAAGGGATTCGCGTATATAACCTTTGTCGAGCAGTTCTTGTACTTGACGCATAATCTCCTTCGTCTCCTCTGGATTGGTACGGTATGGTGCACGGTTGGGTAATGATGCACCGGGAATTAAGTCAATTTGATGCTCAATCCCGCGAATAGGAGGTAATCCCGGTGGCACGTCTTGTGGAAAGACGTCGGCAAACTCCTGCAAAATGTTAGTGACAGCAGGAGGCAAAGAGGAAGGCGCGTCCTCGAATGAAAATAATGCCTCTTTGCACACAAAAGCATAGCAAACAGATTTGCTAAAATCTAGATCATCAATATCAGATTTGGTGGCAAGTAAACATGCACTTTTCAATTTAATTTCAGAAGCAACACTAGATTGTTTATTATTATTAGGCTGCATTTGTTGCTCAAATTCTTTTGCCACAATCTGATTTTCACTCTTAGTTTTCTCCTGTTTTGCTTTATTAGCTCTATTAATATCATCTTTCAAAATGGAATCAGGAGTCATAGGAAGCAAAGTAATATTGTTATCCTTATGAACAAGAGTATACTCATTGTTTCTACCATGGTGAATAGAATTTTTATCAAATTGCCATGGTCTACCAAGTAATAAGGAACATGCTTGCATAGGTACCACATCACAATCAACATAATCAGCATATGTAGAGATACTAAAATGCACACGAACAGTACGTGTTACCTTAACCTTGCCGCTGTTGTTGAACCATTGGATGTAGTAAGGATGTGGATGTGGTCTTGTGGTGAGAGATAGCTTCTCCACCATCTCGATGCTAGCCAAGTTGTTGCAACTCCCTCCATCTATGATCACGCGAACAGAACATTCCTTCACAACTCCCTTTGTATGGAACAAATTATGCCTCTGATTTTGCTCAGCTTGTGTAACCTGCACACTCAAAACACGTTGAGCAACTAAACATTCATACCTGTCAGCATCTTCAGGAGCCATGTATTGCGTCTCATGATCAGAATCGTCTCCACCGTGTTCGTCACGTGTAATAAGAGCCAAAGTCTCCTCATCATAGTCACTAGCGGACTCATACCCACCATCCTCAGTAACAATCATCACACGCTTAGATGGGCATTCTCTCGCATAATGACCTCCACCCTTGCAACGTCGACAAATAATATCATGTGTCTGCCCTGTTGATGCCATGGATGAAGAAGAGCTCTTTGCAGGCCCAGAAGGTGTGCTCTTGGCAGATAGTGGTGATTGTGCTTGCTTTATTGTATCACGGTTGGAGGTGGCAGCCGACGGAGGCGCCGGTGAAGCAGAACGTGTGGAAGTAGATGATGCACGTGGTGTCCATGAAGAAGGTCGACCTGCAGAAAAGTTAGTCCGCGCCAATGCCTGTCGATCCTGCACTTCACGTTCAGCTTTACAAGCAAGATGGAATAAACGAGTGATATTAGTATACTCCTTATACTCTAGAATCGTCTGAATCTCTCTATTTAATCCACCCATAAAACGTGCAAGCATAGCTTCATTCTCCTCAACAATACCACATCTAATCATGCCAGTTTGTAATTCCTGATAATATTCTTCTACAGAATTTTTTCCCTGTCTTAAGCGCTGCAATTTTTGAAGTAATTCACGTTGATAATATGGTGGAACCCAACGAGTACGCATAGCAGTTTTCAAAGCAGCCCAAGTAGCAGGAATGGGATATAATCTACAATGCTCAGACCACCAAACACATGCAAAACTAGTGAATGCACAAACAGCAGCAGGAACACGTCTCTCCTCGGGATATTGTAAACATGTAAATCGTTGTTCAGTTTCTAACTCCCAAGTAAGATATATATCAGGAACATATCTACCCTCAAATGGTGGAATATTCAATTTTAGTTTAGGGAGATGGTCATGATCTCGTACCTGAGGGTGAGCCCTACCATTGCCATTATTTGCATGTGGACGACCTGATGGTTGCTGTGCTGGTGGTGGCACGTAGTTCTGATTTTGATCAACCTCATCCTCGTAATCGCCAGCAAAATCATCCTCCGCCGCATCAGCAGCAGGAGCCACAGAAGTAGCAACAGCAGCACCAACAGTTTGGCCAGGTGCAAGAGGGAGACGGCTCGCTCGGCGGAGGGCTGTTTCACGATGTGTAGGTAGTCGTCGTTGTTGTTGTTGTAGAGGTGCGTTAGGTGCAGCCGGTGGTGGTGGTGGAAGACGCGCGAGCAACTCATTAAACCTGTCATCGAGCTTTGTTTCGAACGTCTTCTCCATGTCATCTATCTTCTCCATGGCCTCTTCAAATCTGTTTAGCACATCCTGCACCTGTCCATTCATCATTTGCTGAAATTTATCATGCAACTCCTGATTCGTCATATTCTCCCAGTCAGTCTCGTCGGCTTGTGATCGTGCCATGGTTAGCAACAATAGAAAACACACAAGAATATGATCCTACAGAATACTAACAAGAGGTGGTGGTGGCGGGTGTCACAAATCCGTCAAGCAAATCTCAAATTCTTACCAGTTCTTACCCAGCAGCAGGCGGTGATCGGCAACCGTTGTAGTCAAAACTCTCAAAAGCTTGGATAGAGCGATTGCCAGGGAGAGTCAAACGCACGACGTAGAGGTATGTGGAGCTGGGAAGGCTTATAGTATGGTAGCAAAAAGGGTCAGCAATAATCAATTCAGAGATGCAAAGTTGAATAAACGCTCAACGACGGTACTGTGCTGGTCCTAGGCTAGACCGTGCTAGAGATGCGAGCCTAGAACACTAACAAAATCACGGCGCTGCACGTAAATAAGGGAAAAGCACACTCTGGAACTTTTTTTTTCGCTTTTTTTTTTGCGCTCCTCTTTTTTTTTTTGCGAAAAATTACTATAATGGCGAGTGTCTCAAAACTCTTCCCTCGTCAAACTGATAGTATGGGCACGAAAATTTTTTTTCCACTTTTTTTTTCGGAAATCAGGGCAGCGACGACGAAAAAGTGCGACAAAAAATCACTATGATGGCACATGGCTCAAAAGACTCAGAAAAGCCTAAAAATAGGATAGGGAAAAAAAAATTTTGCCCGAGAAAATTTTGGCCTAAAAACTGCCCGGGGGTCTCCAGACTCTTTTTTTTTTCCGAGACCTACGCAGGCAAGGAAACACGAATCGGAATTGAGATTGATCTCAAGAACAATCCTAATATGAGAAGAACTCGGATTGGTGGTGGATATATGGTTGTGGTATATGGCAGCGGTGGTGGTATATGGTAGCGGTGGTGGTATGTGGTATATGGATAAGGATTCAGAGCGGTGGCGGATAAGCAAAAGTGGTAGATGGGCGATGATGATGGTGCGGCGGCGGCGTGACAACTTATGACCAGAACTCGAAACTCTAAAAGACTAGACTCTAAGACCAGCAACTTGACACGACGATGCAACCGCAAATTCAACAAAGCAAAAACCCTAAAAATATTATGCAACGGCTCAGATTGGTTCGGATATGATGAACTAACCCTAATTTTTTTTGTGGCTTTTTCGTGGACTGTAGGTATGAAGAACAGACTCGATCTAATCTACGAAAAACTGTAAAATCTCACCGAGCAACCTGGAAATCTGATACCACTTGATAGAGGCAAAGGTGTCCCGATGTTTCGATGAGATGGTGGCTATCGTTTTCTGTGGGAGTCGACCTTGACGATCCGACTACGAACGTGCGAGACGTCGCGCCTTAGCAATCGCTAAACCAACTTCCGAGGGGTTATTGACCACGCCGGAGCACGATCAACCTGACCACGAGGGCCTGTTTCCTGCGAGCAAACGAAGAACAAGCAAGAAGCTGAGATTGCAATCTGGATATTGCGAATATAAGATGAAAGCTTTATTGATCAAGGTGGGGTTCTGTGACGTCTTGGTCTGGTCGTTGGACACAAACGAAGTACGCGAAGTTGCAGCTATGGCGAACTTTTAATCTAAACAAAACCCAACTCTAAACGACGCCCTAAGGGCTGTATATATGGAGGAGGAGAGGGGAATTTCGTGGCCCTTGAGGGTGGGGTCCGAAACCAACCCTAACTCTTGTTTCCCCACACATACGGACTCTAAAAATAGCCTATACTTAAGTATTTCGAAATTACATGGGCCTGGCCCATTAATAAGGTGACGCAGCACCTAGAATAGCCTATGGACGAATATTATGAAGTGGCATCTTGTATATTTCGTCCAAGGCTTCATGCACTCCTTATGGCGGCTTCAAAGTCCTGAAATCATCACTTGTAACTCCGTTCTTGATCCCCTTGCGCATGCCATCAACTCCATTCGTGTTCTTGCTCCAATGTTCATCCTTCTCCAAGCTAGGACCTTCATTTGTAAGCAAAACAAATGTATCCAATTTAGGCAGCATCATAATCTCATGAACATTAGAATCATTACCAAGAAACGAAAGTACCTGGTAATTTAATTGGCGTGCGCGAGCTCTAGTAATTGGTCCAGTATATGTAATAGTAGGGGCTGTGGGTGTAACAATGGTATTGATGTCCTCATCACAAGAGCTTCGTGATGAACTATAATATGCAAGGGATGGATAAGACAATTCCCGAGCTCTTCGCAATGCTAAAGGCTGCGGAGGTAGAAATCAAGAAGGAGCATCAAGTGTTGATGGTCAACAAGACCACCCGTTTCAAGAGAAAGGGTAAAGGGAAGAAGAAGGGGAACTTCAAAAAGAACGGTAAACAAGTTGCTGCTCAGGAGAAGAAACCCAAGTCTGGACCTAAGCCTAAAACTGGGTGCTTCTACTGCAAACAGACTGATCACTGGAAGTGGAACTGCCCCAAGTATTTGGCGGATAAGAAGGATGGCAAGGTGAACAAAGGTATATGTGATATACATGTTATTGATGTGTACCTTACTAGAGCTTGCAGTAGCACCTGGGTATTTGATACTGGTTCTGTTGCTAACATTTGCAACTCGAAACAGGGACTACGGATTGAGCGAAGATTTGTTAAGGACGAGGTGACGATGCGCGTGGGAAATGGTTCCAAAGTCGATGTGATCTCCGTCGGCACGCTACCTTTACATCTACCTTTGGGATTAATTTTAGACCTGAATAATTGTTATTTGGTGCCAGCGTTAAGCATGAACATCATATCTGGATCTTGTTTGATGCGAGACGGTTATTCATTTAAAACTGAGAATAATGGTTGTTCTATTTATATGAGTAATATCTTTTATGGTCATGCACCCTTGAAGAGTGGTCTATTTGTGTTAAATTTCGATAGTAGTAATACACATATTCATAATGTTGAAGCCAAAAGATGCAGAGTTGATAATGATAGTGCAACTTATTTGTGCCACTGCCATTTAGGTCATATTGGTGTAAAGCGCATGAAGAAACTCCATACTGATGGACTTCTGGAATCACTTTATTATGGATCACTTGGTACTTGCGAACCATGTCTCCTGGGCAAGATGACTAAAACGCCGTTCTCCGGAACTATGGAGCGAGCAGCAAATTTGTTGGAAATCATACATACTGATGTATTTGGTCCGATGAATATTGAGGCTCACGGCGGGTATCATTATTTTCTCACCTTCACAGATGATTTGAGCAGATATGGGTATATCTACTTAATGAAACATAAGTCTGAAACATTTGAAAAGTTCAAAGAATTTCAGAGTGAAGTGGAAAATCATCGTAACAAGAAAAATAAAGTTTCTACGATCTGATCATGGAGGAGAATATTTAAGTTACGAGTTTGGTCTACATTTGAAACAATGCGGACTAGTTTCGCAACTCACGCCACCCGGAACACCACAACGTAATGGTGTGTCCGAACGTCGTAATCGTACTTTACTTGATATGGTGCGATCTATGATGTCTCTTACTGATTTACCGTTATCGTTTTGGGGTTATGCTTTAGATACGACTGCATTCACATTAAATAGGGCACCATCAAAATCCATTGAGATGACGCCTTATGAACTATGGTTTGGCAAGAAACCAAAGTTGTCGTTTCTTAAAGTTTGTGGCTGCGATGCTTATGTGAAAAAGCTTCAACCTGATAAGCTCGACCCCAAATCGGAGAAATATGTCTTCATAGGATACCCAAAAGAAACTATTGGGTACACCTTCTATCACAGATCCAAAGGCAAGACATTTGTTGCTAAGAATGGATCCTTTCTAGAGAAGGAGTTTCTCTCGAAAGAAGTGAGTGGGAGGAAAGTAGAACTTGATGAGGGAACTGTACCTGCTCCCTTATTGGAAAATAGTTCATCAAAGAAACCGGTCATGTGACACCTACACCAATTAGTGAGGAAGCTAATGATAATGATCATGAAACTTCAGATCAAGTTACTACCGAACCTCGTAGGTCAACCAGAGTAAGATCCGCACCAGAGTGGTATGGTAATCCTGTTTTGGAAGTCATGTTACTTGACCATGACGAACCTACGAACTATGAAGAAGCGATGATGAGCCCAGATTCCGCAAAATGGCTTGAGGCCATGAAAGCTGAGATGGGATCCATGTATGAGAACAAAGTGGGGACTTTGGTTGACTTGCCCGATGATCGGCAAGCCATCGAGAATAAATGGATCTTCAAGAAGAAGACTGACGCTGACGGTAATGTTACTGTCTACAAAGCTCGAGTTGTTGCGAAAGGTTTTCGACAAGTTCAAGGGGTTGACTACGATGAGACTTTCTCACCCGTAGCGATGCTTAAGTCTATCTGAATCATGTTAGCAATTGCCACATTTTATGATTATGAAATTTGGCAAATGGATGTCAAAACTGCATTCCTGAATGGATTTCTGGAAGAAGAATTGTATATGATGCAACCTGAAGGTTTTATCGATCCAAAGGGTGCTAACAAAGTGTGCAAGCTCCAGCAATCCATTTATGGACTGGTGCAAGCCTCTCGGAGTTGGAATAAACGTTTTGATAGTGTGATCAAAGCATATGGTTTTATACAGACTTTTGGAGAAGCCTGTATTTACAAGAAAGTGAGTGGGAGCTCTGTAGCATTTCTAATATTATATGTGGATGACATATTGTTGATTGGAAATGATATAGAATTTCTGAATAGCACAAAAGGATACTTGAATAAGAGTTTTTCAATGAAAGACCTCAGAGAAGCTGCTTATATGTTGGGCATCAAGATCTATAGAGATAGATCAAGATGCTTAATTGGACTTCCACAAAGCACATACCTTGATAAAGTTTTGAAGAAGTTCAAAATGGATCAAGCAAAGAAAGGGTTCTTGCCTGTGTTACAAGGTATGAAGTTGAGTAAGACTCAATGCCCGACCACTACAGAAGATAGAGAGAAAATGAAAAGTGTTCCCTATGCTTCAGTCATAGGCTCTATCATGTATGCAATGCTGTGTACCAGACCTGATGTGTGCCTTGCTATTAGTTTAGCAGGGAGGTACCAAAGTGATCCAGGAGTGGATCACTGGACAGCGGTCAAGAACATCCTGAAATACCTGAAAAGGACTAAGGATATGTTTCTCGTTTACGGAGGTGAAAAAGAGCTCGTCGTAAATGGTTACGTCGATGCAAAGCTTTGACACTGATCCGGACAATTCTAAATCGCAAACCGGATACGTATTTATATTGAATGGTGGAGCTGTTAGTTGGAGCAGTTCTAAACAAAGCGTCATGGTGGGATCTACGTGTGAAGCGGAGTACATAGCTGCTTCGGAAGCAGCAAATGAAGGAGTCTGGATGAAGGAGTTCATATCCGATCTAGGTGTCATACTGATGCGGAGCATCCCAAGGTCATCCCCATGGACGCACATACACCTCCAACTACACCACTTGGACCAATCACACGAGCCCGAGCCAAGGCTATCGAAGATAAGGTGAACTCACTCCTTTCTGAACTCCCACTTTCTATGCATGAGACATGGCTACTACCTAAGTCTGAGGTGTTGTGCATGATTAGGCACCAAGAGGGCCCTCCCGAAGATGCGCATGAAGATGTACAAGTCCCCAAGTTCACGGATGAGGAGAACCAACGAAAGGAGCCAAGGGCATCTCCCAGGCCCCGAACATCCGGCCAAGGCCCCGGACATCCGACCCATGGAGCATCATCCACTTCAGCAGCACAGCCGCCAGAATCTACAGTGATGTAGGGTGGAGACCCTAATCGCCCGATCTTTCATGAAAGGAGCGGATCCCGGGGTAAACACGAAGAACACGAGGATGAACAGAAGGAAAACACAAGAGGAAATCACTAAACCGACACGAATAAGTCACGCATGGGCTAGATCCTCGAGTACATAGAACGATACACGAATCCACGGACAACTAGGGACGATACACGGTAACCGGTTCTTCTCCGTGAGGAGGTCTTGAATCCACAAGGGGATCTTCCCATAATGGGGTCTTGAATCCAAGGTGGATCTTCTCCGAAGAGGGGCCGCGGTCTCTCTCGTGGAGTAGAACTGATATGGATGAGCAATGCCCTATCTCTCAAATGAGCTAATCCAATGCTAACCCTAGCTAGGATGAATGGGGGGTCTATTTATAGTCTAAGTGCAAATGGGGGCGAAGTGAAGGGGTACATGGGCCTCGGGCCCGAACACTGTGCGCACACAGGTACCGGACGTCCGCTGGGGACCGGTCGTCCGGTGTCTCAGGAGCTGCCGGACGTTCGGTGCCCTCCGGTCGTCCGCTGGTTCCGCTCTATGATGGGGGTGCCGAACGTCCGGAAACGTTGGTCTCCCGTTGACTTCGGTTCGGGTGCAGGTGCGCCGGTCGTCCGGTCCGGACTGGACGTCCGCTCGTTTGCTTTGGGTGTCGGGGCACCGGTCATTCGGTCTGGACCGGACGTCTGCTGGCTGGGACTTGGCTGATGCTTCAGGCGCCGGACGTCCGTTCCCGGCCGGTCGTCCGGTGGCTGGGACTTTTCCGGCAGCCCTTCTTCTTCTCCGTCTTCTCGTCCATCTTCCTCTTCTTCTTGTCCTTGCCCCTTAGCTTCTCCATTGTACCTGAGTATGCACAAAGTATCCATATGAGGTAGTAGCCATGCTTCATGTGCATCGAAGTGGAATGGTGAGAGGAGAGATGTCACCTCGGTTTCAAGGGCTCTTGCACGTGATCGAGTCATGGGTCCGGTAGGCACTTGGTGAGACGATGGTAGGTCCATGGGGATGACCTTGGGATGCTCCACATCATCTCCCCTCCCTTGGGGAAGATCCGTCCTTGGATCAAAATCTTCATCACCATGGAAGGGAGAGAGATCTTTGACGTTGAAGATGTCGCTCACGTTGTACTTGTCGCGCGGGAGGTCGATCTTGTAAGCGTTGTCGTTGTAGCATGCAAGCACATTGAAGGGTCCATCCGCTCGTGGTCGAAGCTTGGATTTGTGTTCTTGTGGGAAGCGGTCCTTGCGAAGGTGTAGCCACACTCGATCACCAATGTTGAAGACCATAGGTTGCTTGTTGAAGTTGAGCTTGGTCGCAAGGCGTTGAACGTGGCGCTCGATGGTGTTTCTTGTATCTTCATGCATCTTCTTGAGATGTGTCACACGCGCACTTGCGTCCAAATTGATGCGCTCTTGGAGTGGTACAGGAAGAATGTCCAATGGTGACAATGGGTTGAATCTGTAAACGACCTCGAAAGGCGACTTGCCGGTTGCACGTTGCGCCTTAGCAATCGCTAAACCAATTCCGGGAGGTTATTGACCACGCTAGAGCACGATCAACCTGCCGCATGGTAAGAACTTGTAAGATATTGATATTTGCTTTACTGTGAGCACTTTACAACCACATCCTAGTAGTTCATAGGAACATTATTCTCGAATTTTGGTTCTTGTTTCTACTAATCATGACAGGTTCCAGAGATAGAAGTTCTTGGACGACGGACACATCTTCACCATCACGAGTGTTGGGACAACACACACAAGCATATGGTCAGGTTATCTCTTTACCATCATTTGAGGGTAGATTTAATCCTGCTATTTATCTAGCTTGGGAGCTTGAAGTAGAACAAGTTTTTAGTCACCATGATTTTTCTGAACTTGAGAGAGTACGAGCTACCATTAGAGCATTTACTGGTTTTGCTTCTGTTTGGTGGAGTGTACATTGTAAGAAAAAAACATTGATAACCAACCCACAACTTGGAAAGTTTTGAAAGCTGTAATGAGACAACAATTTTTTCCTCCTTACTATCGTCGTGAATTGCGTTGCAAATTGGAGCAATTAAAACAAGGCAGTAACAATGTTCATGCTTACTACCAAGAGTTCAAATCTTATATGCATCATTGTGACATAGAAGAATCTGAGAATGATACCATGAATAGATTTTTTGGTGGTTTGAACCATGATATTCAGGCAAGATTTCAGTATATTCCTCGTTGCATTACTGGTATGTATGTCCGTGCTTGTACCTTTGAGAGACAGATACAGGAGGATGCATTAGGTGACTACAACAACTACTATTCCAGTTCATGCTCACCACCGCCGGTGGGTTCCTCCATCATTGCACCTCGGATTATGAGCGCGGCATCATCTCAAGGGTATGGTACATTGTCAACGTCCGTACCTACATCAACTGCATCTTTGCCACAAGGTAACAGTAAAGATATTGATGATGTAACTTCACATGAGAAAGATGCATGCCTAGTTAACTTGAATGCGTCATGTATTGAGTTACCTGTTGATTTGAGCACACCACCTATTTTAGAGAGTGATCAAACAACTGAAATATCAACAATTTTGAGTGCACCCATTGAATTAACTGTTGATGCAAAAGAACTAATGTTTAATCATTTTGATATGGCCTCCAATCTTGGTGATGATTCTGTGTCCAATGACTTATTGCATGTTTGCTTATTTAAGCATGTTGTAGCATGTAAATTTGATGCAAGTAAGGTTTATTCACCAAAGTTGGGATGGTTTAAGGATGAACATTGCGAATCTTTTGAAATGAATAAGAGCTTCACTTATATGTGCAAACTGAGTTCTAATATTTTCATGCCTTCTACTTCTTGTGATAATTTTTTGGCTTTAGTTTTTATGAACTATGAAAGTTACTCATGTATACATGTGTCATACGTGCAAAAATCAAGGGAAGTTAAACTGGATGACATATACATATACAACATGTACACCTTGTCTCTTTTGTTAGACACATTTCAGATTAAGCAACGCCGAGGACAGCTTTGTTTTCAAAAAGGGGAGGATGATGAGGACATGAATACCTCGGATACGACCAAAAATATTGCATACATGCATATTTGTCAGGTGATTTCTAATGCAAACTATTCAATAATCTATTTATGTTATCCAGAACAAAAATACTTCACACACTTTTGTGTTTTGTCTAATTGCAGGTGTATGGGACATTTGTACAATCCACATATGAAGATAAGGGAAAAGGAGAAGTTTATGTTGTGTTCAAAAAGTCCTCTCACGTCACTTTTGGGCCAAGAGAAGATAGAGTCCAAGTCTCTCACGTTCTGGATTCAGATTCGGACTGCACAGACATACCTGACTCAAAACGCCAACAACTTTTTCATACGGACTCCGAATTGGGTGATTCTTTTTTTGTTGGAAACTAGATTTCGTGCTCTTTCCAACCCAATTGGATTCACCTTCAAATTCATCCGGAGCGTTGAGTTACGGACGAAACAATCTGACGTTGCAGCAGAATCCGAGTCAAACTACAAGCCCAAAGGTGTTGCATCACCTCCACTTGGGCCCATGAGCCTTGTACGACCTAGGGTTAGTTTTAGGCTGCCTTGGGACGTCCTCCCACCTCCTTGGCCGCCACCCCTTGCTCCTATATAAGTAGATCCATCTAGTAGCTTTTTCCTTGGGATTTGTTTAGTTAAAAGTTAGCCATTGCAACTTCGTGTACTTCGTTTGTGTCCAACGACCAGACCAAGACCGCTTACGGATCCCCACCATTATCAATACCTCATATATATTTGCAATATTCAGATTGCTTTATCATATTCTTGCTCGTTCTTCGATTGCTTGCAGGAATAGACCTTCGTGGTCAGGCTGACCGTGCTTCCGGCATCGTCAGTAACCTCAGGAGATTGGTTTAGCGATTGCTAAGGCGCAACGTCGTGCACGTTTGTAGTCGGATCGTCAAAGTCGTCTCCACCAAATCGATAGTTATCATCTCATCGAAATATCGGGACACCCTCGTCTCTATCACTCGGCGATAGGTAGGCACTCCTCCCACTCCTTGATGTTCTTCTTGATGAGTACTCGAAGTAGAGCGAAGAGTGTGCGGTTTGTCACCTCCGTTTGGCCGTCGATTTGAGGATGGTACACCGTGGAGAAGAGTAGCATGACTCTGAGCTTGGCGCATAGAGTCTTCCAAAAGTAGCTAAGTAACTTGACGTTGCGGTCCGAGACAATTGTCTTTGGCACACCATGGATACGCAATATTTCCCTACAAAAGAGATTAGCAACATGTGAAGCATCGTCTATCTTGTGACAAGGAATAAAATGTGCCATTTTGGAGAAACGGTCCACAACGACAAATATAGAATCTTTCCCATTGCGAGTTTTTGGCAAACCAAGTACAAAGTCCGTGCTTATGTCCTCCCAAGGTTGGTATGGAATTGGTAAAGGCATATAGAGACCATGAGATTGAGCTTTGCACTTAGCTTTGCGGCATGTAGAACACCGGTTGGTGAAACGATTGACGCCCCGAAACATCTTTGGCCAAAAGTAGCTCTTCGAGAGCATGGCGAACGTCTTATCGCGTCCAAAGTGTCCCATTAATCCTCCTCCATGCGATTCCTGCAAAAGCAATAAACGAAGGGACGACTTGGGGATGCAAAGTTTGTTAGCTCTCATAAGGTAGCCGTCTTTGATGTAATAGCGTTCCCACAGTGTATGCGACAAGCACTTGGCATAAGGAGTGGCAAAAGTTTCATCATGCGCATACAATTCTTTGATATGCTCGAAGCCAATGACATCTAACTCAAGTTGCGTGACTAGCATGCATATGCGGGAAAGAGCATCCGCTAGGATGTTTTCTTTACCCTTGATGTACTTGATGACATAGGGAAAAGACTCAATGAATTCACTTCATTTAGCATGACGCTTGTTCAACTTAGTTTGACCCTTGAGATACTTGAGAGTCTCATGATCGGTATGAATGATAAACTCATGGGGACGAAGGTAATGTTCCCATTCATGTAAAACGCGGACTAAAGCATATAGCTCTTTGTCATAGATGGGATAGTTGAGTTGCGCTCCGGAAAGTTTCTCACTAAAGTAAACTATGGGGCGCTTCTCTTGCGTTAACACACCTCCTATGCCATTACCGCTAGCGTCGCAATGAATCTCAAAAGGCTTGTCGAAGTTGGGTAAAGCAAGCATGGGAGCATGAGTAAGCAAATTCTTAAGCTCATTGAATGCGGTATCTTGGGATGGTCCCCAAATAAACGGCGCATTCTTCTTGCTCAAAGCATGCAAAGGCGAAGCAATGGTGCTAAAATCCTTCACAAAGCGACGATAAAAACCCGCAAGACCAAGAAAACTACGCACTTGATGCAAGTTGGTTGGTTGCGGCCAAGTCTTTATAGCATTGATCTTGGACTCATCTACATGAACACCCTTAGAAGAGACCACAAAACCCAAGAAAACGAGCTTATCAACACCAAAAAGGCATTTCTCCATATTAGCATAGAGATGCACTTTCCTAAGAGTTTGCAAAACGGTGCGGACATGGGTGACATGATCTTGGATAGATTTGCTAAACACAAGAATGTCATCGAAGTAAACCACAACAAATATACCAATGTAAGGGCGAAAGACATGATTCATGAGGCGCATAAAAGTGCCCGGTGCTTCCGAGAGACCCATAGGCATGACTAACCACTCATACAAACCAAACTTGGTTTTGAATGTGGTTTTCCATTCATCACCCTCTTGTATGCGGATTTGATAGTAACCACTCTTAAGATCAATTTTGGAAAATATAGTGGCACCACTAAGCTCATCTAGCATATCATCTAGGCGTGGAATGGGGTACCTATAACGAACGGTGATAACATTGATAGGTCTACAATCGGAGCACATGCGAAAACTACCGTCACGTTTTGGCACAAGAATGACCGATACGGCACAAGGGCACAAACTTTCACGCACATGTCCATGGTCTATGAGATGCTTTACTTGCCTTTGGATTTCTTTGGTTTCTTCAAGGTTGACGCGGTAGGGAGCTTTGTTCGGAAGCGGTGCTCCTGGGATGAGGTCGATGCGGTGCTCAATGCCTCGTAGTGGAGGTAGTCCCGGAGGTAGCTCATCGGGGAAAACATCTTGAAATTCCTGCAAAAGAGGAGACAACACTAGAGGAAGAGTGTGAGAAGTGTTAGTTTGTGGTGCATTGTCCTTGCACACGAGGACGTAGTGTAGGACACTAGATGGGTTCTCACACACTTCTCTCATCTCATGTTTGGTGGCAAATAGAACGAGGTTCTTGTTTTCGCTCATCGTGGAGGCACTCAATTTGGGCTTGTGGCGCTCACTCTCTTTTTGCTGGCTCACTCTCTCACCATTCTCTCCACGATGGGTGGCTTGCTTATCGGCGATCACTTGGCTTGGAGACATAGGTCGTAACACAAACTCCTTTCCTTGCATCTTGAAGCTATACTGGTTGGTACGCCCATTGTGGATGACTCCTCTATCGAATTGCCATGGCCGTCCAAGGAGAAGATGGCAAACGGTCATTGGGATGACGTCGCACTCCAAGGTGTCTTCATAGGCGCCGATTTTCAAGGAGACTTGTACTCGGTGCTCGACTTGGATAGTGCCGGAGTCACTAAGCCATTGCACTTTGTATGGATGTGGATGCTTCGTCTTGGGCAATTGGAGCTTGGAGCAAAGTTCTTCACTTGCGAGATTGTGACAACTCCCTCCATCGATGATGACCTTGACGGATCGTCCATTGATGCCGGCCTTGGTGTGGAATATGGTGCATCTTTGGTCTTCTTCTTGGTGATGTTGGAGAGTCAAGACTTTGGAGACAACAAGTGCGGGACTTGAGTCTTCATCACAAAAGACTTGTTCTTCTTCATTGTTCACTTGGCGGTGCATGGCGACTTGCTCAAGGGCTTCCATTTCTCCTTCGCTCATGGAATCATAAGTGCCATCATCGTTGAAGATCATGGTGCGCTAGTTGGTGCACTCATAGGACTTGTGGCCTCGGCCTCCGCAAGTGAAACACTTGAGGGAATTCGTCTTGACGGTCTCATCGCTAGGGGTTGATGATGATGAAGCACTCGGCTTGAAGGTGCTCGTATTAGGATTGCTTGTAGTTGGCGAAGCTTTCTTGGAAGTCGACTTATCGTTGTTGGAAGTAGAAGGTCTTGTAGTCAGTGTTGGAGTCATTGAAGCTTGGTTATTGGAGAAGCCGTAGGACTTGGATGAGAACTTGGCATACTTGAAGTCATCTTGCACTTGGCGTTCCGCTTTGGTAGCTTGGTGCACGAGCTCGATGAGATTTGAGTATGGTTGGAAGTCAGCGATCTTCTTGATAGGATGATTGAGTCCATTCAAGAAACGTGCCATAGTTTTCTCATCATCTTCCGTCACATTGGCCCTTATCATCGCAATCTCCATCTCCTTGTAGTATTCTTCAACGCTCTTGGTTCCTTGCTTGAGTTGTTGGAGTTTCTTGAAGAGGTCACGGTTGTAGTAGGTAGGCACGAAGCGTGCTCTCATGACATCCTTCATTTGTGCCCAAGTAGTGATGGGTGGATCACCTCTTGCCTCGTGGCGTTCAATGACTTGTTCCCACCAAATGAGGACATAGTCTTGGAACTCAAGGGATGCCATCGCGATCTTCTTCTCTTCTTCATAATTGTGCAAACGGAAGATCTTGTCAACTTTCAATGCCCATGAAAGGTATTCTTCGGGGTCGTTGCTTCCGTTGAACTTGGGCATGGTGAACTTGAGCTTGCCGTAGCATTTCTCTTCATTGTGTTGGGGTCGGGGATGATGATGCCCATGTTGTAGATGATTGTCCAACTCGTGGTGCTCTTGACGCAGAGGGTTGTCAACCTCGTGTTGCTCTTGTCGCGTAGGATTCCCATTGTTTTCATGCTCTTGATGAACTTGATGGTCTTGGCGAGCTTTTGGAGGAACGTGTCGAGCTCGAGGGGGAACTAGACGATGCAGGCGAGCTTGAAATCGTTGTTCATGAAGTTCTTTGCGAAGTGCTTCCTCTTGTTCGCGTGCTTGTCGGCCTCGGTCGGCAACGGCTCGACTCGCATCACGTAGAGCTTGTTGCGCCTCAAGTGCTTGAGCGTCACGGAGTTGTTGTTCTTGACATTGAGCCTCGGCATTTTGTGCATTTTGGTGTAGACGCGCGCGTTCTTCCTCTTCATGTTGGCGTTGTTGTTGTCGTTCTCGAGCTAGCGCAAAGGCTTCTTCGGATTGACGTCGTCGGCGCTCTTGAGAGGCGGTGTCCCGAAGTGGATTGAGGTTTGCTTGACGGTCGGTGCGCGCGGCTCGACGAAGAGTGTTCGATGTCGGTGTACTTGAGCCGGAGAGGGTAAAGTCGGAATGGCGACTTGAAGGGCTCCTTCTTGAAGTGGAAGAAGAGCGATTGAGCAACAAAGCGTGAATCTCGTCCATCCTTGCTTCATTCTCTTGCTTGTGATCGTCGAGCTTATGGTCGAAGTAGTCCCTTGTACGTTGCTCGGAAAGTCACAAGTCGGAGGCAAGGTTGTTGATGCGTTCACTCATAGCTTGTTGCTCTTGATGCAAAGCACGTTTTGCACCAAAGAGGTGACTCTTGGTGACGAAGGAGTTCATGTCGTCGTCTTGCTCCATGAAGAGTGGGTTGGTAGAAGTACTTGGCCTATCCATCATCCCAAGACAAGTGTGAGTGGTAGAAAGAGAAGAACGAATACCAAATGTACCTTGACCGAAGTTGAAAGTGAATCAATGATCACTCCAATGTAGGACAAGGAAATAGCCCAATTGGTACGAATTCTCGTCGGTTTCTCACACCTACACAAGTAAAAGCTTATGGTGGAGCTTGGTTAGGATGGTGGCACAATTTTTTAATGTGAATGTAAGCAAGATTCAATAATGTTGGAGAAGATTCGCAAGATGCAATGTAACAAGTAGACCAAGCATATACGGTACACGGAAACACACGCGCAAAAAAGATAAGTGGGGTTGTGCAACCAAGGATGAGCCAAAATGTGGTATCCACAAAAATGCTCTTGTTGCACAACACTAGAGAGACGCTAGCACGATTGCACGATAAGCAGATACAAGAACTTGTGCACAACCTACTTAGCAAAAATGCAACGATTTCTATCCCAAATATGTTTTATGCAAGGTGTTGCTATGATATGATCCAAGATGATCGAGTATGACAATCTTAATGTTGTATGATGCTATGGTTCTTTCCTAAAAGCTCTTTGCTTATCTTTCCTCTTTGCTTAAAAGCTTGGTTGGCTCTTTGATGTTTGAGCTCTTTTCTCATGCAATGCTTGACGAACAAGATAGCAAGTGAGTATGCGATGACAACTTTGTGACACAAGAGATGATACCAATATAGGCAACAATGATGTATGTATGTATGCTATGGGAAGTATGATCACTAAAGTGCACAAGTCTCGTTGCCAACAATACACAATGGCTAGTCTCAATGGGTAAGCAACGCAAAGGACTAAGGCTATGATGGCTAACAATGTGATGGCAAGAGTGATATGTCCAATACCAAGATGAGGTTACCGGCCTTGCTTCCGGTATGGTGTCAAAATGGTGGCATGAATACCAAGTCGTAGTCGAGGTGGTCGTTGTTGATGACGCGTCCGTGACGAAGATGAGCGGCGGTGATGTCGATGTCGAACCGTACCTAGATAGCCGGAACACAAAAGGATACGGTACCGCAACTCAAATTCTCAAAACCAAAGGCGACCAAAATCGTCGGAGTATTTAGCGGGGAAGTGGTGGTATGGGTTGGGATATTGGAACGGTTTGCGGAAAGTCGGTGGTGGTGTAGCGGATGAAATGGTGGAAGTAGCGGTCGTCCGGAAGTGGACAGATGTCCGGTCGCCGGTCGTCCGGTAAGGTCGGACGTTCGGTGCTTCTTGGGTCGCCGGACGTCCGGTGAAGTAACGGTCGTCCGGTGGTCGGGGTCAACGTGAAATTTCAGATCCGGGAGTTGATTTTGGGGATTTGGGGAGGGATTTCGAGGTGGAAATGGTGGGGGAAGGTGAGATCCACTTGCAACACAACAAATTCACGGATCAAATCCAACAAAGCATCATCAAACAAACAAATCACAAAAAAATTGGGCTATTTTTGTGGGGATTTTCGGATTGGGACGAAAAACAACAAAATCAAGCTAGAAAAACGAAGAGGGGGGCTCCAAAATCGTGATCAACCTTGCTCATGATACCAAGATGATGTAGGGTGGAGACCCTAATCGCCCGATCTTTCATTAAAGGAGTGGATCCCGGGGAAAACACGAAGAGAACGAGGATGAACGGAAGGAAAACACAAGAGGAAATCACTAAACCGACATGAATAAGTCACACATGGGCTAGATCCTCGAGTACATAGAACGATACACGAATCCACGGACAACTAGGGACGATACACGGTAACCGGTTCTTCTCCGTGAGGAGGTCTTGAATCCACAAAGGGATCTTCCCGTAACGGGGTCTTGAATCCAAGGTGGATCTTCTCCGAAGAGGGGCCGCGGTCTCTCTCGTGGAGTAGATCTGATATGGATGAGCAATGCTCTATCTCTCAAATGAGCTAAACCAATGCTAACCCTAGCTAGGATGAATGGGGGGTCTATTTATAGTCTAAGTGCAAATGGGGGCGAAGTGAAGGGGTACAGGGGCCTCGGGCCCGAACACTGTGCGCAGACAGGTACCGGACGTCCGCTGGGGACCGGCCGTCCGGTGTCTCAGGAGCTGCCGGACGTCCGGTGCCCTCCGGTCGTCCGCTGGTTCCGCTCTGTGATGGGGGTGCCGGATGTCCGGAAACGTCGGTCTTCCGCTGACTTCGGTTCGGGTGTAGGTGCGCCGGTCATCCGGTCCGGACCGGACGTTCGCTCGTTTGCTTCGGGTGTCGGGGCACCGGTCGTTCGGTCTGGACCAGGCGTTCGTTGGCTGGGACTCGACTGATGATTTAGGCGCCGGACGTCCGGTCCCGGCCGGTCGTCCGGTGGCTGGGACTTTTCCGGCAGCCCTTCTTCTTCTCCGTCTTCTCGTCCATCTTCCTCTTCTTCTTGTCCTTGCTCCTTAGCTTCTCCATTGTACCTGAGTATGCACAAAGTATCCATATGAGGTAGTAGCCATGCTTCATGTGCATCGAAGTGGAATGGTGAGAGGAGAGATGTCACGTCGGTTTCAAGTGCTCTTGCACGTGATCGAGTCATGGGTCCGGTAGGCACTTGGTGAGACGATGGTAGGTACATGGGGATGACCTTGGGATGCTCCACATCATACAGGCCCCGGACATCCGGCCCCGACAGCCCGGACATCCAGCCTCTCCCGAGCCCCCGGACATCCGGCCACTGGCCCAGAAATCCGGCCCTTCCGAACCCGAGAGGAACAAATGCCACCACTCTAGCCCGGACATCCGCCCCCCCCCCCCAAGCCCGGACATCCGGCGTCGCCTGAAAGCCCGGACATCCGGCCCGACCAGCCCGGACGTCCGGCCTCCCCTGTCTGCGCACAGTGAAGGGCCGAGGCCCGTGTATCCCTTCTCCCCCTAGACTATTTATACTCCACCCCGTACAACTTTCTAGGGTTAGCATTGGTTTAGCTCATTTTAGAGATAGAGCATTGCTCATCCACATCGGATCTACTCCACGAGAGAGACCGCGGCCTCTTCGAAGAAGATCCCTTTGGATTCAAGACTTCCTTTTGGAGAAGAACTTCAAGACCTCCTCACGGAAAAGACCGGTTACCGTGTATCGTCCCTAGTTGATTGTGGATCGTGTATCTTACTTTATGTACTCAAGGATCTGGCACATGTGTGACTATTTCTTGTTGGTTGAGTGATTCTCTCATGTTTCCCCTCATGATTTCCCTCGTTTTCCCCTCGTGTTCCTCGTGTTCGTCGCGGGATCCGCTCCTTTCGTGAAAGATGGGGCGATTAGGGTTCTACCCTACATCATCTTGGTATCATGAGCTACGTTGATCACGATTTCGGAGCCTCCCCGTTGTGTTTCTAGCCTTGTTTTGTTGTTTTTCGTCCTAATTCGAAAATTCCCCACCAAAAATAGCCCCAATTTTTTTGTGATTTGTTGGTGTGTTGAGATTTTGTTGGTTTGGATCCGTGGATTTGCTTTGTTTTCAGTGGATCTAGCTTCCTATCCTTGTTCCCCCAATTTCCATCCACCAATTCCTCCGAATTTCGCCCGGATTTGACCTCTCCACGCGGTGTTCATCCCGTTCGTCCCCGGATCCAGAGCCCGGACATCCGGCCCGTCAAGCCCGGACATCCGGCCTTCCACCTGGACATCCAACCCCTGGCAGCAACATCTCCATCCACCGCCCTGTTTTCCATCCATTTTTCACCAAATTTTGTTTCCGGTGCCCACCATATACCGTATATACTTCCGCATAACCCAACCATTTTTGGACCGTTTCGCTCTCCGACACATTTGCTACTTCGAGGTTTGAGAATTTGAGTGCGGTACCATATCCTTTTGTGCTTCGGCTATCTAGGTACGGTTCAACTTCGACATCACCGCCGCCCATCTTTGCCACAGACGTGTCCTACATCATCACCGCCGTCCTACATCGTCATCAACAACGACCACCTCGACTACACCTTGGTATTCGTGCCACCATTTTGACACCATATCGGAAGCAAGACCGGTAACCTCATCTTGGTATTGGACATATCACTATTGCCATTACATTGATAGCCATTATAGCCTTACTCCTTTCCGTTCCTTACCCATCGAGACTAGCCATTGAGTATTGCCGGCAATGAGACTTGTGCACATTAGTGATCATACTTCTCATATCATCCACATATCATTGTTGCATATATTGGTATCGTCTCTTGTGTCACAAAGTTGTCATCGCATACTCACTTGCTATATCGGTTCGTCAAGCATTGCATGAGAAAACAACTCAAACATCAAAGAGCCAAACAAGCTTTTAAGCAAAGAGAAAAGATAAGCAAAGAGCTTTTAAGCAAGAACCATAGCATCTTACAACATTAAGATTGTCATAATCGATCATCTTGGATCATATCATAGCAACACCTTGCATAGAGCATATTTGGGATAGCAGTCGTTGCATTTTTGCTAAGTAGGTTGTGCACAAGTTCTTGTATCCGCCTATTGTGCAATCGTGCTAGCGTCTCTCTAGTGTTGTGCAACAAGAGCATTTTTGTGGATTCCACATTTTGGCTCATCCTTGGTTGCCCAACCCCCTTTATCTTTTTGTGTGTGTGTTTCCGTGTACCTTATATGCTTGGTATACTTGTTACATTGCATCTTGCGAATCTTTTCCAACATTATTGAAGCTCACTTACAATTGCATCAAATTTTGTGCCACCATCCTAACTAAGCTCCACCAAAAGCTTTTACTTGTGTAGGTGTGAGAAACCGACAAGAGCTAGTACCAATTGTGCTATTTCCTTGTCCTACATTGGAGTGATCCTCGATCCACTTTCAACTTCGGTCAAGGTACATTTGGTACTCGCTCTTCTCTTTCTACCACTCACATTTATCTTGGAATGATGGATAGGCCAAGTACTTCTACCAACCCACCCTTCATGGAGCAAGACGACGACATGAACTCCTTCGTCACCAAGAGTCACCTCTTTGGTGCACAACGTGCTTTGCATCAAGAGCAACAAGCTATGACTGAATGCATCGACAACCTTGCCACCGACTTGCGACTTTCCGAGCAACGTACAAGGGACTACTTCGACCACAAGCTCGATGATCACAAGCAAGAGAATGACGCAAGGATGGACGAAATTCATGCTTTGTTGCTCAACCGCTCTTCTTCCACTTCAAGAAGGAGCCGTTCGAGCCGACACTCCGACTTCACCCTCTCCAGCTCAAGTACACCGACATTGAACACTCTTCGCCGAGACGCGCACACCGATATTCAAGCAAGCCTCAATCCCCTACGCGACACCGACTCTCAAGAGCGCCGACAACGTTAGAGTCAAGAGGCCTTTGCGCTAGCACGAGAACGGCAATGACAACGCAAACATGAAGAGGAAGAGCGAGCGCGTCTACACCAAAATGCTCAAGACACCGAGGCACAACGTCAAGAACAACAACTCCATGATGCTCAAGCACTTGCGGTGCAACAAGCTCTACGCGATTCGAGTCGAGGCGTAGCCGAACGAAGCCGACAAGCCCGTGAACAAGAGGAAGCACTCCGCGAAGAAATTCAAGAACGAAGATTTCAAGCTCGCATGCATCGTCAAGTTCCTCCTCGAGCTCGATAAGACCTCCACGACAAGAACAACATGACGATGACAACCTGCCGCGCCAAGAGCACCACGAGTTGAACAATCATCAGCAACATGGGCATCATCATCCCCGACCCCAACACAATGAAGAGCAGCATTATGGCAAGCTCAAATTCACCATGCCCAAGTTCAACGGAAGCAACGATCCCGAAGAGTAGCTTTCATGGGCATTGAAGGTTAACAAGATCTTCCGTTTGCACAATTATGAAGAAGAGAAGAAGATCGCGATGGCATCCCTTGAGTTTCAAGACTATGTGCTCATTTGGTGGGAACAAATCATAGAGCGCCGAGAGGCAAGAGGTGAACCACCCATCACTACTTGGGCACAAATGAAGGATGTCATGAAAGCACGCTTCATACCTACCTACTACAACTGCGACCTCTTCAAGAAACTCCAACAACTCAAGCAAGGAACAAAGAGCGTTGAAGAATACTACAAGGAGATAAAGATTGCAATGATAAGAGCCAATGTCACGGAAGATGATGAGAAAACAATGGCACGCTTCTTGAATGGACTCAATCATCCCATCAAGAAGATCGCCGACTTCCAACCATACTCAAATCTCATCGAGCTAGTGCACCAAGCTACCAAAGCGGAATGCCAAGTGCAAGATGATTTTAAGTATGCCAAGTTCTCATCCAAGTCCTATGGCTTCTCCAACAACCAAGCTTCAACGACTCCAACACTGACTACAAAGCCTTCTACTACCAACATCGACAAGTCGACTTCCACGAAAGCTTCGTCAACTACAAGCCATCCTCCTACGAGCAACTTCAAGCCGAGAGCTTCATCATCATCATCAACCCCAACCGATGAGACCGTCAAGACAAGTTCCGTCAAGTGTTTCACTTGAGGAGGCCGAGGCCACAAGTCCTACGAGTGCACCAACAAGCGAACCATGGTATTCAACGATGATGGCACTTATGAGTCCATGAGTGAAGGCGAAATGGAAGCCCTTGAGCAAGTCGACATGCACCGCCAAGTGAACAATGAAGAAGAACAAGTCTTTTGCGATGAAGACTCAAGTCCCGCACTTGTTGTCTCCAAAGTCTTGACTCTCCAACATCACCAGGAAGAAGACCAAAGATGCCAAATATTCCACACCAAGGCCGGCATCAATGGACGATCCGGCAAGGTCATCATCGATGGCGGAAGTTGTCATAATCTCGCAAGTGAAGAACTTTGCTCCAAGCTCCAATTGCCCAAGACGAAGCATCCACGTCCATACAAAGTGCAATGGCTTAGTGACTCCGGCACCATCCAAGTCGAGCACCGAGTACAAGTCTCCTTCAAAATCGGTGCCTACGAAGACACCTTGGAGTGCGACGTCGTTCCAATGACCGTTTGTCATCTTCTCCTTGGACGGCCATGGCAATTCGATAGAGGAGTCGTCCACAACGGCCGTATGAACCACTACATCTTCAAGATGAAGGGCAAGGAGTACGTCCTCCGTCCAATGTCGCCAAGTCAAGTGATCGCCGACAAGCAAGCCACCTGATGAGGACATCAATACCATTGTTACACCCACAGCCCCTACTGTTACATATACTGGACCAATTACTAGAGCTCGCACGCCAATTAAATTACCAGGTACTTTCGTTTCTTGGTAATGATTCTAATGTTCATGAGATTATGATGCTGCCTAAATTGGATACATTTGTTTTGCTTTCAAATGAAGGGCCTAGCTTGGAGAAGGATGAACATTGGAGCAAGAACACGCATGAAGTTGATGGCATGCGCAAGGGGATCAAGAACGGAGTTACAAGTGATGATTTCAGGACTTTGAAGCCGCCATAAGGAGTGCATGAAGCCATGGACGAAATATACAAGATGCCACTTCATAATATTCGTCCATAGGCTATTCTAGGTGCTGCGTCACCTTATTAATGGGCCAGGCCCATGTAATTTCGAAATACTTAAGTATAGGCTATTTTTAGAGTCCGTATGTGTGGGGAAACAAGAGTTAGGGTTGGTTTCGGACCCCACCCTCAAGGGCCACGAAATTCCCCTCTCTTCCTCCATATATACAGCCCTTAGGGCGTCGTTTAGACTTTGGGTTTTGTTTAGATTAAAAGTTCGCCATAGCTGCAACTTCGCGTACTTCGTTTGTGTCCAACGACCAGACCAAGACATCACGGAACCCCACCTTGATCAATAAAGCTTTCATCTTATATTCGCAATATCCAGATTGCAATCTCAGTTTCTTGCTTGTTCTTCGTTTGCTCGCAGGAAACAGGCCCTCATGGTCAGGTTGATCGTGCTCCGGCGTGGTCAATAACCCCTCGGAAGTTGGTTTAGCGATTGCTAAGGCGCGACGTCTCGCACGTTCGCAGTCGGATCGTCAAGGTCGACTCCCACAGAAAACGATAGCCACCATCTCATCGAAACATCGGGACACCTTTGCCTCTATCAAGTGGTATCAGATTTCCAGGTTGCTCGGTGAGATTTTACAGTTTTTCGTAGATTAGATCGAGTCTGTTCTTCATACCTACAGTCCACGAAAAAGCCACACAAAAAAAATTAGGGTTAGTTCATCATATCCGAACCAATCTGAGCCTTTGCATAATCTTTTTAGGGTTTTTGCTTTGTTGAATTTGCGGTTGCATCGTCGTGTCAAGTTGTTGGTCTTAGAGTCTAGTCTTTTAGAGTTTCGAGTTCTGGTCATAAGTTGTCACGCCGCCGCCGCACCATCATCATCGCCCGTCTACCACTTTTGCTTATCCGCCACCGCTCTGAATCCTTATCCATATACCACTACCAATCCGTATCCATATACCACCACCAATCTGTATCCATATACCACCACCGCTACCATATACCACCACCGCTGCCATATACCACAACCATATATCCACCACCAATCCGAGTTCTTCTCATATTAGGTTTGTTCTTGAGATCAATCTCAATTCCGATTCGTCTTTCCTTGCCTGCGTAGGTCTCGGAAAAAAAAAGAGTCTGGAGACCCCCGGGCAGTTTTAGGCCAAAATTTTCACGGGCAAAAATATTTTTTCCCTATCCTATTTTTAGGCTTTTCTGAGTCTTTTGAGCCACGTGCCATCATAGTGATTTTTTGTCGCACTTTTTTCGTCGTCGCTGCCCTGATTTCCGAAAAAAAAGTGGAAAAAAAAATTTCGTGCCCATCCTATCAGTTTGACGAGGGAAGAGTTTTGAGACACTCGCCATTATAGTAATTTTTCGCAAAAAAAAAGAGGAGCGCAAAAAAAAAGAGGAGCGAAAAAAAAAGCGAAAAAAAAGTTCCAGAGAGTGCTTTTCCCTTATTTACGTGCAGCGCCGTGATTTTGTTAGTGTTCTAGGCTCGCGTCTCTAACACGGTCTAGCCTAGGACCAGCACAGTACCGTCGTTGAGCGTTTATTCAACTTTGCATCTCTGAATTGATTATTGCTGACCCTTTTTGCTACCATACTATAAGCCTTCCCAGCTCCACATACCTCTACGTCGTGCGTTTGACTCTCCCTGGCAATCGCTCTATCCAAGCTTTTGAGAGTTTTGACTACAACGGTTGCCGATCACCGCCTGCTGCTGGGTAAGAACTGGTAAGAATTTGAGATTTGCTTGACGGATTTGTGACACCCGCCACCACCACCTCTTGTTAGTATTCTGTAGGATCATATTCTTGTGTGTTTTCTATTGTTGCTAACCATGGCAGGATCACAAGCCGACGAGACTGACTGGGAGAACTTGACGAATCAGGAGTTGCATGATAAATTTCAGCAAATGATGAATGGACAGGTGCAGGATGTGCTAAACAGATTTGAAGAGGCCATGGAGAAGATAGATGACATGGAGAAGACGTTCGAAACAAAGCTCGATGACAGGTTTAATGAATTGCTCGCGCGTCTTCCACCACCACCACCGGCTGCACCTAACGCGCCTCTACAACAACAACAACGACGACTACCTACACATCATGAAACAGCCCTCCGCCGAGCGAGCCGTCTCCCTCTTGCACCTGGCCAAACTGTTGGTGCTGCTGTTGCTACTTCTGTGGCTCCTGCTGCTGATGCGGAGGAGGATGATTTTGCTAGCGATTACGAGGATGAGGTTGATCAAAATCAGAACTACGTGCCACCACCAGCACAGCAACCATCAGGTCGTCCACATACAAATAATGGCAATGGTAGGGCTCACCCTCAGGTACGAGATCATGACCATCTCCCTAAACTAAAATTGAATATTCCACCATTTGAGGGTAGATATGTTCCTGATATATATCTTACTTGGGAGTTAGAAACTGAACAACGATTTACATGTTTACAATATCCCGAGGAGAGACGTGTTCCTGCTGCTGTTTGTGCATTCACTAGTTTTGCATGTGTTTGGTGGTCTGAGCATTGTAGATTATATCCCATTCCTGCTACTTGGGCTGCTTTGAAAACTGCTATGCGTACTCGTTGGGTTCCACCATATTATCAACGTGAATTACTTCAAAAATTGCAGCGCTTAAGACAGGGAAAAAATTCTGTAGAAGAATATTATCAGGAATTACAAACTGGCATGATTAGATGTGGTATTGTTGAGGAGAATGAAGCTATGCTTGCACGTTTTATGGGTGGATTAAATAGAGAGATTCAGACGATTCTAGAGTATAAGGAGTATACCAATATCACTCGTTTATTCCATCTTGCTTGTAAAGCTGAACGTGAAGTGCAGGATCGACAGGCATTGGCGCGGACTAACTTTTCTGCAGGTCGACCTTCTTCATGGACACCACGTGCATCATCTACTTCCACACGTTCTGCTACACCGGCGCCTCCGTCGGCTGCCTCCTCCAACCGTGATACAATAAAGCAGGCACAATCACCACTATCTGCCAAGAGCACACCTTCTGGGCCTGCAAAGAGCTCTTCTTCATCCATGGCATCAACAGGGCAAACACATGATATTATTTGTCGACGTTGCAAGGGTGGAGGTCATTATGCGAGAGAATGCCCATCTAAGCGTGTGATGATTGTTACTGAGGATGGTGGGTATGAGTCCGCTAGTGACTATGATGAGGAGACTTTGGCTCTTATTACACGTGACGAACACGGTGGAGACGATTCTGATCATGAGACACAATACATGGCTCCTGAAGATGCTGACAGGTATGAATGTTTAGTTGCTCAACGTGTTTTGAGTGTGCAGGTTACACAAGCTGAGCAAAATCAGAGGCATAATTTGTTCCATACAAAGGGAGTTGTGAAGGAACGTTCTATTCGCGTGATCATAGATGGAGGGAGTTGCAACAACTTGGCTAGCATCGAGATGGTGGAGAAGCTATCTCTCACCACCAGACCACATCCACATCCTTACTACATCCAATGGTTCAACAACAGCGGCAAGGTTAAGGTAACACGTACTGTTCGTGTGCATTTTAGTATCTCTACATATGCTGATTATGTTGATTGTGATGTGGTACCGATGCAAGCATGTTCCTTATTACTTTGTAGACCATGGCAATTTGATAAAAATTCTATTCACCATGGTAGAAACAATCAGTATACTCTTGTTCATAAGGATAAAAATATTACTTTGCTTCCTATGACTCCTGATTCCATTTTGAAAGATGATATTAATAGAGCTAATAAAGCAAAACAGGAGAAAACTAAGAGTGAAAATCAGATTGTGGCAAAAGAATTTGAGCAACAAATGCAGCCTAATAATAATAAACAATCTAGTGTTGTTTCTGAAATTAAATTGAAAAGTGCATGTTTACTTGCCACCAAATCTGATATTGATGATCTAGATTTTAGAAAATCTGTTTGCTATGCTTTTGTGTGCAAAGAGGCATTATTTTCATTCGAGGACGTGCCTTCCTCTTTGCCTCCTGCTGTCACTAACATTTTGCAGGAGTTCGCCGACGTCTTTCCACAAGACGTGCCACCGGGATTACCACCTATTCGCGGGATTGAGCATCAAATTGACTTAATTCCCGGTGCATCATTACCCAACCGGGCACCATACCGTACCAATCCAGAGGAGACGAAGGAGATTATGCGTCAAGTACAAGAACTGCTCGACAAAGGTTATATACGCAAATCCCTTAGTCCTTGTGCTGTTCCTATCATTTTAGTGCCGAAAAAGGATGGTACGTCGCGTATGTGCGTTGATTGTAGAGGCATTAATAATATTACTATTCGTTATCGTCATCCTATTCCTAGGCTAGATGATATGCTTGATGAATTGAGTGGCTCTACAATATTCTCCAAAGTTGATTTGCGTAGTGGTTACCATCAAATTCGTATGAAATTGGGAGATGAATGGAAAACAGCATTTAAAACTAAGTTTGGATTATATGAGTGGTTAGTCATGCCTTTTGGGTTAACTAATGCACCTAGTACTTTCATGAGGTTAATGAACGAAGTTTTACGTGCTTTCATTGGACGATTTGTGGTAGTTTACTTTGATGACATATTGATTTATAGCAAATCTTTGGAGGAACATTTGGAACATTTACGTGCTGTTTTTATTGCTCTACGTGATGCACGTTTGTTTGGTAACCTTGGAAAGTGCACCTTTTGCACCGACCGAGTATCTTTTCTTGGCTATGTTGTTACTCCACAGGGAATTGAAGTTGATAAAGCCAAGATTGAAGCTATTGAGAGTTGGCCGCAGCCCAAAACGGTCACACAAGTGAGGAGTTTCCTTGGCCTCGCTGGTTTCTATAGGCGTTTTGTGAGAGATTTCAGCACCATTGCTGCACCTCTCAACGAGCTTACAAAGAAGGATGTACCTTTTGTTTGGGGTACCGCACAGGAAGAAGCCTTCACGGTATTGAAAGATAAGTTGACACATGCTCCTTTACTCCAACTTCCTAATTTCAATAAAACTTTTGAGCTTGAATGTGATGCTAGTGGAATTGGATTAGGAGGTGTGTTATTACAAGATGGAAAACCTGTTGCATACTTTTCTGAAAAATTGAGTGGGCCTAGTCTGAACTATTCTACTTATGATAAAGAATTATATGCTCTTGTTCGGACCTTAGAAACATGGCAACATTATTTATGGCCCAAGGAATTTGTTATACATTCTGATCATGAATCTTTGAAACACATTAAAAGTCAAGCAAAACTGAACCGTCGACATGCTAAATGGGTTGAATTCATTGAGACTTTCCCTTATGTGATTAAACACAAGAAGGGTAAAGAAAATGTTATTGCTGATGCCTTGTCTCGTCGTTATACTATGCTTTCACAACTTGACTTTAAAATATTTGGTTTGGAGACCATCAAGGATCAATATGTTAATGATGCTGAATTTAAAGATGTATTGCAGAATTGTAAGGAAGGGAGAACTTGGAACAAGTTCGTTCTTAACGATGGATTTGTGTTTCGTGCTAACAAGCTATGCATTCCAGCTAGCTCCATTCGTCTTTTGTTGTTGCAGGAGGCGCATGGAGGAGGATTAATGGGACACTTTGGCGTCAAGAAGACGGAGGATATACTTGCTACACATTTCTTTTGGCCAAAGATGAGACGGGATGTTGAGCGTTTTGTTGCTCGTTGCACTACATGTCAAAGAGCTAAGTCACGACTCAATCCTCATGGTTTATATATGCCTTTGCCTGTACCTAGTGTTCCTTGGGAGGATATATCTATGGACTTTGTTTTAGGTTTACCTAGAACAAAGAAGGGGAGGGATAGCATATTTGTTGTCGTGGATAGGTTCTCGAAAATGGCACACTTTATACCATGTCATAAAAGCGATGATGCTGTTAATGTTGCTGATTTGTTCTTTCGTGAAATTATTCGCTTACATGGTGTGCCAAATACTATTGTTTCAGATCGTGATACTAAATTTCTTAGCCACTTTTGGAGATGTTTATGGGCTAAGTTGGGGACTAAGCTGCTTTTTAGTACTACTTGTCACCCCCAAAATGATGGACAAACTGAAGTAGTCAATAGAACATTGTCTACTATGCTTAGGGCTGTTTTGATGAATAACAAGAAAATGTAGGAAGAATGCTTGCCTCATATTGAATTTGCTTATAATCGTTCATTGCATTCTACTACTAAGATGTGCCCTTTTGAAATTGTGTATGGTTTCCTACCTCGTGCACCTATTGATTTGTTGCCTCTTCCATCTTTGGAGAAGGTTAATTTTGATGCTAAAGAACGTTCTGAATTGATTTTAAAAATGCATGAGTTAACTAAGGAAAACATTGAGCGTATGAATGCTAAATATAAACTTGCTGGACATAAGGGTAGAAAACATGTTGTGTTTGCACCTGGAGATCTTGTTTGGTTACATTTGCGTAAAGATAGATTTCCTAATCTGCGCAAATCAAAGCTAATGCCACGTGCTGATGGTCCTTTTAAGGTTTTAGAGAAAATAAATGATAATGCATATAAACTTGAGCTACCTGCAGATTTTGGGGTTAGTCCCACTTTTAATATTGCAGATTTGAAGCCTTATTTGGGTGAGGAAGATGAGCTTCCGTCGAGGACGACTTCATTTCAAGAAGGGGAGGATGATGAGGACATCAATACCATTGTTACACCACAGCCCCTACTGTTACATATACTGGACCAATTACTAGAGCTCGCGCACGCCAATTAAATTACCAGGTACTTTCGTTTCTTGGTAATGATTCTAATGTTCATGAGATTATGATGCTGCCTAAATTGGATACATTTGTTTTGCTTTCAAATGAAGGGCCTAGCTTGGAGAAGGATGAACATTGGAGCAAGAACACGCATGAAGTTGATGGCATGCGCAAGGGGATCAAGAACGGAGTTACAAGTGATGATTTCAGGACTTTGAAGCCGCCATAAGGAGTGCATGAAGCCATGGACGAAATATACAAGATGCCACTTCATAATATTCGTCCATAGGCTATTCTAGGTGCTGCGTCACCTTATTAATGGGCCAGGCCCATGTAATTTCGAAATACTTAAGTATAGGCTATTTTTAGAGTCCGTATGTGTGGGGAAACAAGAGTTAGGGTTGGTTTCGGACCCCACCCTCAAGGGCCACGAAATTCCCCTCTCTTCCTCCATATATACAGCCCTTAGGGCGTCGTTTAGACTTTGGGTTTTGTTTAGATTAAAAGTTCGCCATAGCTGCAACTTCGCGTACTTCGTTTGTGTCCAACGACTAGACCAAGACGTCACAGAACCCCACCTTGATCAATAAAGCTTTCATCTTATATTCGCAATATCCAGATTGCAATCTCAGTTTCTTGCTTGTTCTTCGTTTGCTCGCAGGAAACAGGCCCTCGTGGTCAGGTTGATCGTGCTCCGGCGTGGTCAATAACCCCTCGGAAGTTGGTTTAGCGATTGCTAAGGCGCGACGTCTCGCATGTTCGTAGTCGGATCGTCAAGGTCGACTCCCACAGAAAACGATAGCCACCATCTCATCGAAACATCGGGACACCTTTGCCTCTATCAGCTGATGCGGAGGAGGATGATTTTGCTGGCGATTACAAGGATGAGGTTGATCAAAATCAGAACTACGTGCCGCCACCAGCACAGCAACCATCAGGTCGTCCACATGCAAATAATGGCAATGGTAGGGCTCACCCTCAGGTACGAGATCATGACCATCTCCCTCAACTAAAATTGAATATTCCCCCATTTGAGGGTAGATATGTTCCTGATATATATCTTACTTGGGAGTTAGAAACTGAACAACGATTTACATGTTTACAATATCCCGAGGAGAGACGTGTTCCTGCTGCTGTTTGTGCATTCACTAGTTTTGCATGTGTTTGGTGGTCTGAGCATTGTCGATTATATCCCATTCCTGCTACTTGCGCTGCTTTGAAAACTGCTATGCGTACTCGTTGGGTTCCACCATATTATCAACGTGAATTACTTCAAAAATTGCAGCGCTTAAGACAGGGAAAAAATTCTGTAGAAGAATATTATCAGCCCATCGTGGAGATCATAGTGAGAGAGCGAGCCACGAAAAAGAGAGTGAGCGCCACAAGCCCAAATCGAGCGTGGAGGAGCCGGGCATGGCGGAACCAGACGCATACGGCAAGAACTTGGCGATGGCGGCTTCCTCCTTGCGGTTCCTGCACGGACGTACCTGGGAGAAGGAGAGAGCAATGTTGAGAGAGAGGGACAGAGAGACGACAGGAGGAGGAGAACGAAGGGAGGGAGAGGGACGAGGCCGGTCCTGGTGGCTTCTGTGGTGGACGACGGAATCCAGGGGAGGCACCGGTTGGGAAGGTTCGAAGGCGACTGGCCGAGGCTGAAATCGAGGAGGGATGGGTGGAAGGATCAGACAGATCCCAAGGAAGGGGGAGACCAGAAGGAAAAATCAATGGGTGGCGGCGCTAGGAGGATTGGACGGGCTAGGGCTAGGGTTAGGGGTTGATCTACTTAAATAGGTAGGGGGTAGATCTTGGACCCTCCGATCGTAATCGGACGGTCAGGAAAAAATAGGCTAGGGAGTCCAAATGAGAAAACGGAGACGTTTTGTAGACGTTTGGGGATGATCCGGACACAACGGTGGCGACGGTCCGGGTCGGGAGAACTTTCGGACGCGTGCGAGGGGGGGCTGCGGGATGACGAGAGAGAGGTTAGGTTGGACCTGGCGGTAGGTAGTGGGCTGTGTAGACGGTCTAGAGCTGGGAGAAGAGAAGAGAGGGAGACCCGACGACTATTTCCGGAGACCGAAAACGTCCGACGTTTGACCGACTATATTGTCGCTATAGTTAATCGTTGGGGCGTCAAACGAACTCCGAATGCGATGAAACTTGACAGGCGGTCTGTCTACACTATAATAAGACCACACGCCAACTTTCATCCCATTCTGAGAACATTTTCCGGCCACTTATAAAATAATATTTCGGACATGCCGCGGGCGCGTGCAAGTGTGTCTGGGCTGAGAACGGACAACAGAAGGAACTGGGGAAACCCGGACGAATGCAGGTTTTGAAAACATGATGATGCAATGCACATGATGACATGGCAAGATGCAACACGCAAGCAAATCACATGGAAACAACAGCGAAAAACAGGAAGACACCTGGCACATCGGTCTCGGGGCGTTACATCCACGATGAGGGAAAACAAGAACCTAGTTCTATTTGCCACCAAACGTGAGATAAGAGAAGTGTGTGAGAACCCATCTAGTGTCCTACACTACATCCTCATGTGCAAGGACAATGCACCACAAACTAACACTTCTCACACTCTTCCTCTCGTGTTGTCTTCTCTTTTGCAGGAACTTCAAGATGTTTTCCCCGATGAGCTACCTCCGGGTCTACCTCATCTATGAGGCATTGAGCACCGAATCGACCTCATCCCCGGAGCACCTCTTTCGAACAGAGCTCCATACCGCGTCAACCCCGAAGAAACCAAAGAAATACAAAGGCAAGTAAAACATCTCATCGACCATGGACATGTGCGTGAAAGTTTGAGCCCTTGTGCCGTCCCGGTCATTCTTGTGCCAAAACGTGACGGTAGCTTTCGCATGTGCTCCGATTGTAGACCTATCAATGCTATCACCGTTCGCTATAGGTATCCCATTCCACGCCTAGATGATATGCTTGATGAGCTTAGCGGTGCCACTATATTTTCCAAAATTGATCTTAAGAGTGTTACTATCAAATCCGCATACAAGAGGGTGATGAATGGAAAACCGCCTTCAAAACCAAGTTTGGTTTGTATGAGTGGTTAGTCATGCCTATGAGTCTTTCGGAAGCACCGGGCACTTTTATGCGCCTTATGAATCATGTCTTTCGCCCTTACATTGGTATATTTGTTGTGGTTTACTTCGATGACATTCTTGTGTTTAGCAAATCTATCAAAGAGCATGTCACTGATAGAGGCTAAGGTGTCCCGATGTTTCGATGAGACGGTGGCTATCATTTTCTGTGGGAGTTGACCTTGACGAGCCGACTACGAACGTGCGAGACGTCGCGCCTTAGCAATCGCTAAACCAACTTCTGAGGGTTATTGACCACGCCGGAGCACGATCAACCTGACCACGAGGGTCTGTTTCCTGCGAGCAAACGAAGAACAAGCAAGAAACTGAGATTGCAATCTGGATATTGCGAATATAAGATGAAAGCTTTATTGATCAAGGTGGGGTTCTGTGACGTCTTGGTCTGGTCGTTGGACACAAACGAAGTACGCGAAGTTGCAGCCATGGCGAACTTTTAATCTAAACAAAACCCAAGGAAAAAGCTACTAGATGGATCTACTTATATAGGAGAAAGGGGTGGCGGCCAAGGAGGTGGGAGGACGTCCCAAGGCAGCCTAAAACTAACCCTAGGTCGTACAAGGCTCATGGGCCCAAGTGGAGGTGATGCAACACCTTTGGGCTTGTAGTTTGACTCGGATTCTGCTGCAACGTCAGATTGTTTCGTCCGTAACTCAACTATCCGGACGAATTTGAAGGTGAATCCAATTGGGTTGGAAAGAGCACGAAATCTAGTTTCCAACAAAAAAAGAATCACCCAATTCGGAGTCCGTATGAAAAAGTTGTTGACGTTTTGAGTCAGGTATGTCTGTGCAGTCCGAATCTGAATCCAGAACGTGAAAGACTTGGACTCTATCTTCTCTTGGCCCAAAAGTGACGTGAGAGGACTTTTTGAACACAACATAAACTTCTCCTTTTCCCTTATCTTCATATGTGGATTATACAAATGTCCCATACACCTGCAATTAGACAAAACACAAAAGTGTGTGAAGTATTTTTGTTCTGGATAACATAAATAGATTATTGAATAGTTTGCATTAGAAATCACCTGACAAATATGCATGTATGCAATATTTTTGGTCGTATCCAAGGTAGTCATGTCCTCATCATAGGGTTAGTTTTAGGATGCCTTGGGACGTCCTCCCACCTCCTTGGCCGCCACCCCTTGCTCCTATATAAGTAGATCCATCTAGTAGCTTTTCGCTTGGGATTTGTTTAGTTAAAAGTTAGCCATTGCAACTTCGTGTACTTTGTTTGTGTCCAACGACCAGACCAAGACCGCTTACGGATCCCCACCATTATCAATACCTCATATATATTTGCAATATTCAGATTGCTTTATCATATTCTTGCTTGTTCTTTGATTGCTTGCAGGAATAGACCTTCCTGGTCAGGCTGACCGTGCTTCCGGCATCGTCAGTAACCTCAGGAGATTGGTTTAGCGATTGCTAAGGCGCAACGTCGTGCACGTTTGTAGTCGGATTGTCAAAGTCGTCTCCACCAAATCGATAGTTATCATCTCATCGAAAGATCGGGACACCCTCGCCTCTATCAGCACGGAAGCATGAGTAAGAAAATTCTTAAGTTCATTGAATGCGGTATGTTGGAATGGTCCCCAAACAAAAGGTGCATTCTTCTTGCTCAAAGCATGCAAAGGCGAAGCAATGGTGCAAAAATCCTTCACAAAGCGATGATAGAAACCCGCAAGGCCAAGAAAAATACGCACTTGATGCAAGTTGGTTGGTTGCGGCCAAGTCTGAATAGCATTGATCTTGGACTCATCAACATGAACACCCTTAGAAGAAACAACAAAACCCAAGAAAATGAGCTTATCAACACCAAAAAGGCATTTCTCCATATTAGCATAGAGCCGCTCTTTTCTAAGAGTTTGCAAAACGGTGCGGACATGGGTGACTGATGAGGACATGACTACCTTGGATACGACCAAAAATATTGCATACATGCATATTTGTCAGGTGATTTCTAATGCAAACTATTCAATAATCTATTTATGTTATCCAGAACAAAAATACTTCACACACTTTTGTGTTTTGTCTAATTGCAGGTGTATGGGACATTTGTATAATCCACATATAAAGATAAGGGAAAAGGAGAAGTTTATGTTGTGTTCCAAAAGTCCTCTCACGTCACTTTTGGGCCAAGAGAAGATAGAGTCCAAGTCTTTCACGTTCTGGATTCAGATTCGGACTGCACAGACATACCTGACTCAAAACGCCAACAACTTTTTCATACGGACTCCGAATTGGGTGATTCGTTTTTTGTTGGAAACTAGATTTCGTGCTCTTTCCAACCCAATTGGATTCACCTTCAAATTCGTCCGGATAGTTGAGTTACGGACGAAACAATCTAACGTTGCAGCAGAATCCGAGTCAAACTACAAGCCCAAAGGTGTTGCATCACCTCCACTTGGGCCCATGAGCCTTGTACGACCTAGGGTTAGTTTCAGGCTGCCTTGGGACGTCCTCCCACCTCCTTGGCCGCCACCCCTTGCTCCTATATAAGTAGATCCATCTAGTAGCTTTTTCCTTGGGATTTGTTTAGTTAAAAGTTAGCCATTGCAACTTCGTGTACTTCGTTTGTGTCCAACGACCAGACCAAGACCGCTTCCGGATCCCCACCATTATCAATACTTCATATATATTTGCGATATTCAGATTGCTTTATCATATTCTTGCTCGTTCTTCGATTGCTTGCAGGAATAGACCTTCGTGGTCAGGCTGACCGTGCTTCCAGCATTTTCAGTAACCTCAGGAGATTGGTTTAGCGGTTGCTAAGGCGCAACGTCGTGCACGTTTGTAGTCGGATCGTCAAAGTCGTCTCCACCAAATCGATAGTTATCATCTGATCGAAAGATCGGGACACCCTCGTCCTCTATCACCCTAGGTCGTACAAGGCTCATGGGCCCAAGTGGAGGTGATGCAACACCTTTGGGCTTGTAGTTTGATTCGGATTCTGCTGCAACGTCAGATTGTTTCGTCCGTAACTCAACGCTCCGGAGGAATTTGAAGGTGAATCCAATTGGGTTGGAAAGATCACGAAATCTAGTTTCCAACAAAAAAAGAATCACCCAATTCGGAGTCCGTATGAAAAAGTTGTTGGCGTTTTGAGTCAGGTATGTCTGTGCAGTCCGAATCTGAATCCAGAACGTGAGAGACTTGGACTCTATCTTCTCTTGGCCCAAAAGTGACGTGAGAAAGACTTTTTGAACACAACCTAAACTTCTCCTTTTCCCTTATCTTCATATGTGGATTGTACAAATGTCCCATACACCTGCAATTAGACAAAACACAAAAGTGTGTGAAGTATTTTTGTTCTGGATAACATAAATAGATTATTGAATAGTTTGCATTAGAAATCACCTGACAAATATGCATGTATGCAATATTTTTGGTCGTATCCAAGGTAGTCATGTCCTCATCATCCTCCTCTTTTTGAAAACAAAGCCGTCCTCGGCGTTGCTTAATCTGAAATGTGGCTAACAAAAGAGACAAGGTGTACATGTTGTATATGTATATGTCATCCAGTTTAACTTCCCTTGATTTTTGCATGTATGACACATGTATACATGAGTAACTTTCATAGTTCATAAAAACTAAAGCCAAAAAATTATCACAGGAAGTAGAAGGCATGAAAATATTGGAACTCAGTTTACACATATAAGTGAAGCTCTTAATGTCTTCAAAAGATTGGCAATGTTCATCATTAAACCATCCTAACTTCGATGAATAAACCTTACTTGCATCAAATTTACATGCTACAACATGCTTAAATAAGCAAACATGCAATAAGTCATTGGACACAGAATCATCATCAAGATTAGAGGTCATATCAAAATGATTAAACATTGGTTCTTTTGCATCAACAGTTATTTCAATGGGTGCACTCAAAATTGTTGATATTTCAGTTGTTTGATCACATGACGCATTCATGACAGTAACAAGAGTATCTAAAATAGGTGGTGTGCTCAAATCAACAGGTAACTCAACACATGATGCATTCAAGTTAAATAGGCATGCTTCATTCTCATGTGAAGTTATATCATCAATACCTTTACTGTTACCTCGCAGAGATGTAGCTGATGTAGGTACGGACGTTGACAATGTACCATACTCTTGAGATGATATTGCGCTCACAATCCGAGGTGGGGCTGCTCTAGTAGGTGCAATAGTGGAGTAACCAACCGGCGATGGTGAGCATGAACTGGAATAGTAGTTGTTGTAGTCACCCAATGCATCCTCCTGTATCTGTCTCTTAAAGGTACAAGCACTGACATACATACCAGTAATGCAACGAGGAATATACCGAAATCTTGCCTGAATATCATGGTTCAAACCACCAAAAAATCTATTCATTGTATCATCCTCAGATTCTTCTATGTCACAATGATGCATATAAGATTTGAACTCTTGGTAGTAAGCATGAACAGTGTTACTGCCTTGTTTTAATTGCTCCAATTTGCAACGCAATTCACGACGATAGTAAGGAGGAAAAAATTGTTGTCTCATCACAGCTTTCAAAACTTTCCAAGTTGTGGGATGGTTATCAATGTTTTTCTTACAATGTACACTCCACCAAACAGAAGCAAAACCAGTAAATGCTCTAATGGTAGCTCGTACTCTCTCAAGTTCAGAAAAATCATGGTGACTAAAAACTTGTTCTACTTCAAGCTCCCAAGCTAGATAAATAGCAGGATTAAATCTACCCTCAAATGATGGTAAAGAGATAACCTGACCATATACTTGTTTGTGTTGTCCCAACTCTCGTGATGGTGAAGATGTGTCCGTCGTCCAAGAACTATCTCTGGAACCTGTCATGATTAGTAGAAACAAGAACCAAAATTCGAGAATAATGTTCCTATGAACTACTAGGATGTGGTTGTAAAGTGCTCACAGTAAAGCAAATATCAATATCTTACAAGTTCTTACCATGCGGCAGGTGGTGACAGGCAACCAGCGGTGTCAAATAACTCCGAAGATTGTGTAAAGCGATTGCCAGGGGAACGTGCGTATACACGGTGTAGAAATATGTGGAGCTGGGTTGGCTATATATGGTAGCAAAAGATTAGCAATAATCAATTCAGAGATGCAATGTTGAATAAACGCTCAACGACGGTACTGTGCTGGTCCTAGGCTAGACCGAACTAGAGACGCGAGCCTAGAACACTAATGAGGTCACGTCGTAGCACAACCAGCATCAATGAAGGATACTAAGTAGCTCTGGACAGCAAGATATAATTGAAGATCACAACGGCAGTAAAGATAATGATGTGAAACAACAGCCAAGCTGTTTTACTGAACAGTGCACAAAACAGATTCCAATCCGAATTCAACTACGAGATTGAGTCTAAAAAGATCCGAATTTTGTTTTTTTTCTCTTTTTTTTCCTCACACTTTTTTTTTCTTTCTCTCCTTTTTTTCTCTGACTTTTTTTTCTCTTTTTTTCTCTCGTTTTTTTTCTCTCTTTTTTTCTCCCTCTTTCCAAAACAAACTACATAAGATGCAGATTGGATCAAGTGAAGATGTGAACGATCTCAACTATTATTATGACAATGAATGGTGGGTAGCACGTGGTGGAAATTGATGGATGGGTGGTGGACAGCGGAAGAGATAATGATGTAGCGGTGGCGTGACTAATGTGAACAGAACTCGAAACTCTAAACAAACTAGACACTAAGACCAGCAACTCGACACGACGATGCAACCGATAATTCAACTATGCAAGCAATGAAAAGAAAATTGCAAAGGCTCAGACTGGCTTGGAACAAGGATGAATAGATCTAACTCTGTTTTGTGACTTTTTCTTGGACAATAGGTAAGAAAATAAATCTAATCTAGGAAAACTGGAAATTCTCACCGAGCAACCTGAAAACTGATACCACTTGATAGAGGCGAGGGTGTCCCGATCTTTCGATGAGATGATAACTATCGATTTGGTGGAGACGACTTTGACGATCCGACTACAAACGTGCACGACGTTGCGCCTTAGCAATCGCTAAACCAATCTCCTGAGGTTACTGACGATGCCGGAAGCACGGTCAGCCTAACCACGAAGGTCTATTCCTGCAAGCAATCGAAGAACGAGCAAGAATATGATAAAGCAATCTGAATATTGCAAATATATATGAGGTATTGATAATGGTGGGGATCCGTAAGCGGTCTTGGTCTGGTCGTTGGACACAAACGAAGTACACGAAGTTGCAATGGCTAACTTTTAACTAAACAAATCCCAAGCGAAAAGCTACTAGATGGATCTACTTATATAGGAGCAAGGGGTGGCGGCCAAGGAGGTGGGAGGACGTCCCAAGGCAGCCTAAAACTAACCCTAGGTCGTACAAGGCTCATGGGCCCAAGTGGAGGTGATGCAACACCTTTGGGCTTGTAGTTTGACTCGCATTCTGCTGCAACGTCAGATTGTTTCGTCCGTAACTCAACGCTCCGGATGAATTTGAAGATGAATCCAATTGGGTTGGAAAGAGCACGAAATCTAGTTTCCAACAAAAAAAGAATCACCCAATTCGGAGTCCGTATGAAAAAGTTGTTGGCGTTTTGAGTCAGGTATGTCTGTGCAGTCCGAATCTGAATCCAGAACGTGAGAGACTTGGACTCTATCTTCTCTTGGCCCAAAAGTGACGTGAGAGGACTTTTTGAACACAACCTAAACTTCTCCTTTTCCCTTGTCTTCATATGTGGATTGTACAAATGTCCCATACACCTGCAATTAGACAAAACACAAAAGTGTGTGAAGTATTTTTGTTCTGGATAACATAAATAGATTATTGAATAGTTTGCATTAGAAATCACCTGACAAATATGCATGTATGCAATAGTTTTGGTCGTATCCAAGGTAGTCATGTCCTCATCACGTGCTTGCTTTACCCAACTTCGACAAGCCTTTTGAGATTCATTGCGATGCTAGTGGTGATGGCATAGGAGGTGTGTTAACGCAAGAGAAGCGCCCCATAGCTTACTTTAGTGAGAAACTTTTCGGAGCACAACACAATTATCCCATCTATGACAAAGAGCTATATGCCTTAGTCCGCGTTTTGCATGAATGGGAACATTACTTTCGTCCCCATGAGTTTATCATTCATACCGATCATGAGACTCTCAAGTATCTTAAGGGACAAACCAAGTTGAACAAGCGTCATGCTAAATGGAGTGAATTTATTGAGTCTTTTCCTTATGTCATCAAGTACATCAAGGGTAAAGAAAACATTGTAGCGGATGCTCTTTCCCGCATATGCATGCTTGTTACACAACTTGAGTTAGATGTCATTGGCTTCGAGCATATCAAAGACTTGTATGAGCATGATGCAACTTTTGCTACTCCTTATGCCAAGTGTTTGTCGAATACATCTTGGGAACGCTATTACATCAAAGATGGATATCTTATGAGAGCTAACAAACTTTGCATCCCCGAGTCCTCTCTTCGTTTGTTGCTTTTGTAGGAATCTCATGGAGGAGTCTTAATGGGACTTTTCGGACACGACAAGACGTTCACCACGCTCTCGAAGAACTACTTTTGGCCAAAGATGTTTCGGGACGTCAATCGTTTCACCAACCGATGCTCTATATGTTGCAAAGCTAAGTCCAAAGCTCAATCTCATGGCCTCCATATGCCTTTACCCATTCCATACCAACCATGGGAAGACATTAGCATGGACTTTGTACTTTGTTTTCCTAGGACTCGAAATGGGAAAGATTCCATATTTGTCGTTGTGGACCGTTTCTCAAAAATGGCACATTTTATTCCTTGCAACAAGATAGACGATGCTTCACATGTTGCCAATCTCTTTTGTAGGGAAATATTGCGTCTCCATGGTGTGCCAAAGACTATCATCTCGGACCGCGACGTCAAGTTCCTTAGCCACTTTTGGAAGACCCTATGCGCCAAGCTTGGAGTCAAGCTACTTTTCTCCACGGCTTACCATCCTCAAACCGACGGCCAAACGGAGGTGAACAACCGCACACTCTCCGCTCTACTTAGAGTACTCATCAAGAAGAACATCAAGGAGTGGGAAGAGTGCCTACCTATCGTCGAGTTCGCCTACAACCGAGCAAGACATTCAACAACCGACAAGTCCCCCTTCGAGGTCGTCTACGGATTCAAACCATTGTCACCATTGGACATTCTTCCTCTACCACTCCAAGAGCGCATCAATTTGGACGCAAGTTGTCGGTGTCAAAACCGGGGATCTCGGGTAGGGGGTCCCGAACTGTGCGTATAAGGCGGATGGTAACAGGAGGCAGGGGACACGATGTTTTACCCAGGTTTGGGCCCTCTTGATGGAGGTAAAACCCTACGTCCTTCTTGATTATTCTTGATAATATGAGTAGTACAAGAGTTGATCTACCATGAGATTAGAGAGGCTAAACCCTAGAAGCTAGCCTATGGTATGATTGTATGTTGTCCTACGGACTAAAACCCTTCGGTTTATATAGACACCGGAGGGGGCTAGGGTTACACAGAGTCGGTTACAAGGAAGGAGATCTACATATCCGTATTGCCAAGCTTGCCTTCCACACCAAGGAGAGTCCCATCCGGACACGGGACGAAGTCTTCAATCTTGTACTTTCATAGTCCAACAATCCGGCCAAAGGATATAATCCGGCTGTCTGGATACCCCCTAATCCAGGACTCCCTCAGTAGCCCCCGAACCAGGCTTCAATGACGTCAAGTCCGACACGCAGTATTGTCTTCGGCATTGTAAGGTGGGTTCTTCTCCAAATTTTGAATGTTTGTTAAGCAGTGTCCGGCCCCATAAATGTTAGACCTCTTGGCTTCTGCGCCCAATAAGGGCTATCTCCCACGCGTCGAATGAATATGAGGAGCCAGGGCATTTTTACATTCACCCCCCTAGCCAGATAAATAAATTGTCTATTAAAGGGATGTGGATTCTTAGATCCTATCCATATCATCCTCCCCCAGCGTGAATCCATCGGAGCGCGCTTCGGAAAAATCCACTCCAGCATGGCCGACCTCCGCATCTCCTCCTCCCGCCCCCGTAGCCCTAAGCCCGGTGATTGGGAGAGGTGTTCTAGTCCACACTGTCGATTAGTTAAACTGCAGACTAAGGGATTTCTCCCTCCAGCGTATATGGTTCTCATCCGAGCCGGGCTCGCCACCTACAATGGCGGGGAGCAAGCGGAGAGCTTCCCCAGCCCCTCTACGGGGGAGCGGGTATGCCTTGTTCCTTACTTATTAAGGGGACTCAGATTTCTAATTCATCCGTTCCTCCGCGGGCTCCTGGAGTTTTACGGCCTCCAACTGCATAATTTCACCCCTGCTTCCATATTACACATCGCCGGCTATGTTGCCCTCTGCGAGTTATTCCTGGGCTGCGAGGCTCATTTCGAGTTGTGGAAAAGGTTATTTTGCCTCGTCCCCCGCACACAGGAGGGGTCACTTTATCAAGTGGGCGGAGCCGAAATATGGCGCATCACCGAAACCGGATACCTGTCCGGTACTCTGAAGAAGACGTCCGAGGGCTGGCCTTCGGAATGGTTTTATATGGAGGACGTCCCCCTTCCGGACCCTGTTTGGCGGGGTCTTCCTGAGTTCAACAATGCTCCTCTGAAGAAACGCCGAAGCTGGCGCCCACGGAGCCCCCAGGAGGAAGACAACGGAGAAGTCCTTTACCTAATGAATCGGACTAAAGCGCTAGCTCAATCAGGATTGACAGTAATCGAGGTTATGTCAATATGCATAATGCGGGGAGTGCAGCCACTTCAATATCGAGGGAACCCCCTGTGGTGTTTTAACGGGGAAGACGATGCCACCTGTTGCGGGCGTAAGGGTCCGGACAACGCTGCTGCTTTAGCCAAAATCCTGTCCGAGCTATTCAGGGGAGAGGAAGAGGAGTTCATCCGCATCAAGCCACGGGATGGATTCTCCATGTACAACCCTCCAAGATGGGTGAGTTATATCCCCTTACTCCCATTCTTTCCACATTCTTTGTCGTAGGTACTCACCTTGCCATTTTATGGCAGGAACTACGAAAAGCCATAAGGGAGGTCAACAGCCCATCCCCACAACCAGAGGACCCCGACCGGGCCCTCGGTCCCGGACTCGAAGAAGATCCGGACATATTCGTGGAGCTGATAGACCGACAGTTCTATCAATTGAGCTGTGATGACGCCATGGTGGCCATTACGGCCGACTATCCCGGACTGCTCCCTGTGTCGCTCGTAAGAAAAATCAAAATCCCAACTCCAAAAACTAGGATCCCCTTTTTGATACTTCACCTACCATATACATATGGTGTTTTACAGGGAAGGCATTCGGGACGCCGTGCTAAACCCGTAGCAACTCGCCAACAAGAGGCACCAAGGCCGAGTAGGCCAAAAAGGAAGGTGGTCAGGACGGAGACGCCGGCGCAGAGGTATGACAAAAACCCCGCTCCGTGGTTGTCGTCTTTCTCAAAATGTAATGACGTCCATGTTTCTTCAACAGAAAAAACGCTCGCCGGAATATGTCCGGTGAGGCTGCCTATCATGCTTCCACCAGTCGGGCTCCAGGACCGGACATAGAGGCGAAAGCCGACATGGGGCGGACGCCGGATACTCCCCCTACAGAGGATGTGGATAGACTATCTGCTACAAATTCAGAAGTGGAGAGCGCCATGAATCATAGGCGTCGCCGGGCCGTACTCCGTGAGGCTTGCTTCTCACCAGAGGCATTTGATGCCTTCAATTTTGGAGACGCGTACCTCCGTGCTGCTCAAAATGGTCTAGCCAGAGCCACGGACCAGTATGTGAGGGATGTACGGGTAAGCAAATCTGACGATTATATGTATCAGTAGCCCTTGAGACTTGAAACAGTTAGCAGAACTAATTTAAGGATCATCTATTGTGCAGGTTCTTACAGAGAAGAATACTCAACTGTCACAGGAGCTGGAGGAATGCAAGACCCAACTTCGGGCCACCGTTTCTGCATTGAAGGAACCTAAAAAGTCCTCAGCTGGTAACATTTCTTTCAAAGAATGATAGGTACCATATAGCGTGCGGTATGGCTGCAGATCTAACAATAGATATTGCAGATGAATCTAGAGAGAATCCGGAGGACCAGCATGTCGTACGACAGCTAAAGGCTGGCGAACGCGTGCTGACTGAGGTCAGCGGGAGAAAAACAATCTCCAAGACGCCAATACCAAGCTGAGCATGGAACTGAAGGATGTTCGAGCCCAGCTTGCGGACTCCGAGAAGGAGAATAAGCGGCTTCGACGCGGCATTTTCAGTAAGTGCTTGGATGAACCCTTAAAAGGGGGGCGGCGGAGAAGCTGGCTAACAGAATTATGTCTGCAGGTATGCTGACGGGTCATCCCGCGGAGGAGATGCTCGGGTCTGCGGGTGATCTTCTACCCGAGCTCTCATGACTGCACGAACAAGTTCGGCAGGTGATGCAAGGTATTGCCCAGGCCTTGTGGCCATCCGTGTCCCTGCCAGAAGGCATTGGAGAGCTTGTAGAGAAGCTCAAGGGAGCACGGCGGCGCTTCTGATTATGGAAGATATCGGCCTGCCGTCAAGGTGCCAGGGAAGCCTGGGCCATGGTGAAGACGCGGTATACCAAGGCTGACCCAAACCACATGGCCGAGGTCGGACCTGTGGGGCCCGATGGGAAAGAGATCCCCGTTAGCTTAGTGTATGGGCAAGTAGATTAGCTGCAAAGTATTCCCAATAGGATTGTAGGCTAGACAACTTGTTGGATGGTATAGAAGAGGAATTTAGTCAGTCTACATGACTATGTAATTAAAGTGACATGTATAATACCTTCTAGCCGGATTGTAAATCATTTGTCATGGCGGACCTTTTCGCTTCAACCTCAGGACCCGATAGTCCGAAGTGTGTTCGAATACCCGCTCAGTTATATAAGAACCAGGGTATGCGTGGAAACCAGGCGTAGGGGTCATTAGTGCTTGAACTGACAAGTATCCAACTAGTTATGTTATATTACATGGGTAGTAAGAAACATCTTCCAGGGAGAATAGTTTCGTTAGGGGTTCCTTTCCCTGGGTACGCATGCCCTAAAGTGCATGTCCGGACTATGAGAGGAAACGCGGGCAAAAACATCTGGGGGCACATATGGAAAATAAATAAAAATCATCTTTTGTTCACCGACCGAGTATTCCCTTAAGAACGCTAACTTTCGGCTTCACCCAGTCTGAGGTACACATCCGGCTGACCCGACAGTAACAATCGCAGAAGTGCTCCCCTTATGCCCTAGCCAAATTAACGGGAACGTAGGGCATAAATACAAGAGCCAGGCAACCCAGCTTGGCCAAAACTTAAGTCATATCGATGCATGTAATGGTGAAGAAAAGGTACATGTGGAAGAATAACACATGTGCAGGGCATGAAGCCCAGATAAATAATTGAGCTTCTCTGTAAGAAGCCCCCAGGTATAATGGGCGCGGTTAGCGCGTCAATAGTGTGCAAGCGGGGCACAAGTTGGCCCTTGAAGGCCTTGAGAAAGAATAAAAGAAAGAAAGAGAAAAAATACAGATAATGTATATGCAAAAAATGGACAGAGGAAAGAGATGGACATAGAGTTCGGCGCTAGGCGTAGAATCTTCGGAGTCTGGCCGCGTTCCATGGGTTCAGCTCGAGTCGATTATCCGATGCATCCTGCAGACGGTACGCTCCACCGGTCAGAACTTGGTCAATAATGAAGGGACCTTCCCATTTGGGCTCGAGCTTGGTTTTTTTCTTCTCCGGCAGGCATAGAACTAACTCGTCAACGTTATAAGTTTTGGCCCATACTTCTCTGCTTTGGTATCTGCGAGCCTGTTGCTGATAGAATGCGGAACGGGCTTTTGCCATGTCACGCTCCTCCTCCAGGGTGTCCAGACTGTCCTGCCGATCGAGCTCGGCTTCTCTTTCTTCGTACATGCGCACTCGAGGTGAGTCATGAATTATGTCGCAGGGCAGAACTGCCTCTGCGCCGTACACCATAAAGAAGGGTGTGTATCCGGTAGTACGATTCAGCGTGGTCCATAGCCCCCAGAGTACGGAGTCGAGCTCCTCTACCCAGTGCGTGTTAGACTCCTTTAAGGACCGCACTAGTCTGGGTTTGATGCCGCTCATGATAAGACCATTTGCTCGCTCAACTTGGCCATTGGTTTGTGGGTGATAGACAGAAGCATAATCGAGCTTGATGCCCATGTTGCTACACCAGAGTTTTACCTCGTCGGCCGTGAAGTTCGTGCCATTGTCAGTGATGATGCTGTGGGGGACGCCATAACGGTGTACAACCCCGGATATGAAGTCTATCACCGGTCCAGATTTGGCCGTTTTAACAGGTTTGGCTTCTATCCATTTGGTGAATTTATCCACCATGACCAGTAAGTATTTTTTCTTATGGGTCCCCCCTTTAAGGGGTCCAACCATGTCAAGCCCCCAGACCGCGAAGGGCCAGGTAATGGGGATTGTTTGGAGGGCGGTGGGTGGCATGTGGCTTTGGTTTGCAAAAAGCTGGCAACCGGCGCAGCATTGGACCAAGTCCTGTGTGTCTGTCTGGGCCGTCGGCCAATAAAAACTTGTACGGAAGGCTTTGCTTAAAAGGGCCCGGGCTGCGGCGTGGTGGCCGCCGAGTCCGGCGTGAATTTCTGCCAAAAGCTTCCGCCCTTCCTCTCTGCAGATGCACCTTTGAAGGATTCCAGTAGTACTTTTTTTATACAGCTCTCCCTCATGGACCCTGTAGGCTTTAGATCGCCGCACTATGAAGCGTGCCTCATTTTGGTCCTCGGGAAGTTCCTGCCTATTTAGGTAGGCCAGCAATGGTTATGTCCACGGGGCGATGATGGCCATTATTACGTGGGCTGAAGGTGTTATTTCGGCGGCAGAGCCTCCGATTATGTCAGAGTGTTCGGTATCGGGTATTTTGGCCGGGTCCGGACTATTGTTACCGGTGTCCCTTACCATACCATGGATGGCTTAAACAACCTCTCCAAAAAGATGTTGGGGGGGGATCGCATCGCGTTTTGCGCCGATGTGGGCGAGGATATCCGCCGCCTGATTGTTTTCCCAAGCCACATGGTGAAATTCGAGCCCCTCGAACCGAGCTGACATCTTTAGGACGGCGTTTTGATAGGCCGCCATCTTTGGATCCTTGGCATTGAAGTCTCCATTTATTTGGGATATTGCGAGGTTTGAATCCCCACGCACCTCCAGGCGTTGAATGCCCATGGAAACTGCCATCCGAAGACCATGTAACAGGGCTTCGTATTCGGCTGCGTTGTTGGAGTCTGTATACAGTATCTGCAGTACGTATTGGACTGTATCTTCGGTTGGGGACGTCAGGACGACGCCAGCCCCCAGACCAGCCAGCATTTTGGAGCCGTCGAAGTGCATGATCCAATTGGAGTATGCGCCGTACTCTTTAGGTAGTTCGGCTTCCGTCCATTCGGCGACAAAGTCGGCCAATACATGCGATTTAATGGCTCACCGGGGTTTGTATGTTATGTCGAACGAGAGGAGCTTAATGGCCCATTTGGCAATCCGGCCCATGGCGTCGCGATTGTTTATAATATCATTAAGTGGCACTTCCGAGGCTACTGTAATCGAACACTCTTGAAAGTAGTGTCGCAGCTTCCGGGATGCCATGAATACCGCATAGGCTATCTTTTGATAATGTGGGTACCATGACTTGCATGGAGTGAGGACAGTGGATACATAATATACCGGCTTTTGAAGGGGGAATTTATGTCCGTCCGCTTCTCGTTCGACGACGAGCACTGCGCTTACAACCTGATGAGTTGCCGCAATGTACAACAGCATTGGTTCGCCGATGTTTGGCGCGTCCAGGATTGGGTTGGTTGCCAGTATGGCTTTTATTTCTTCCAATCCGGCTGTGGCAGCGTCCGTCCACTCGAAGTGTTCGGTGCGCTGAAGGAGGCGATAAAGGGGTAATGCCTTTTCTCCTAAGCGGGAGATAAAGCGGCTTAGAGCCGCCACACATCCAGTTAATTTCTGGATTTGTTTGAGGTCTGTTGGGGTAGCCAACTGTGACAAAGCTCGTATTTTGGCCGGATTAGCTTCAATTCCTCTACTGGAGACAATGAAGCCCAGGAGCTTTCCGGCTGGTACGCCGAAAACGCATTTTTCCGGATTGAGCTTGATGTCGTATTTTCGGAGATTGTCGAATGTGAGCCTCAAGTCGTCTGTTAGAGAGTCGACGTGTTTGGTTTTGACGACCACATCATCTACGTATGCCTCTACTGTTTTGCTGATCTGTTTCTCCAGACATGTCTGAATCATGCGCTGATATGTTGCGCCGGCGTTTTTGAGCTCGAAAGGCATTGTGTTGAAACAGAAGGGGCCGTATGGTGTGATAAATGCCATTGCATCTTGGTCGGACTCCGCCATCTTGATTTGGTGTTAGCCGGAGTATGCGTCGAGGAAACATAATGACTCGTGTCCTGCGGTAGCATCGATAATTTGATCAATGCGGGGGAGGGGGAAGGGATCCTTTGGGCAAGCCTTGTTGAGGTCCTTAAAATCGACACACAGGCGACAGGATTTGTCCATCTTTGGTACCATCACCAGGTTTGCTAGCCAGTCCGGGTGTTTTATTTCTCTAATGAATCCGGCCTCTAATAACTTGGCTAGTTCTTCTCCCATAGCTTGTCTCTTAGGTTCAGAGAAACGCCGAAGAGTCTGCTTGACCGGCTTGAATCCCTTTATAATATTGAGGCTGTGCTCGGCCAGCCTGCGTGGGATTCCTGGCATGTCTGAGGGGTGCCAGGCGAACATGTCCCAACTCTCGCGCAGGAACTCTCGTAGTGCGGCATCCACGGTGGGGTTTAGTTGTTCCCCGATGGAGGCTGTTTTTGTAGGGTCCGTTGGGTGGACTTGGAATTTGACTATTTCATCCGCTGGTTTAAAAGAGGTGGACTTGGATCTCTTGTCAAGTATCACGTCGTCCCTGTCCACTGTGGAGCATAGCGCAGTTAACTCCTCAGCCGAAAGGGCTTCGGACAATGCCTCGAGGGCCAATGCGGCTGTTTTGTTTTCGGCGCGGAGTGCTGTGTCCAGATCACTAGCGAGAGTGATGATTCCGTTGGGGCCGGGCATTTTGAGCTTCTTGTACCGATAATGGGGTATGGCTTGGAAGATCATGAACGCCTCCCGTCCTAAAAGGGCGTGGTATCCACTACTGAATGGGGCCACTTGGAATGTAATTTCTTCGGACCTATAGTTCTCCGGCGTGCTGAATACCACATCTAGTGTGATTTTCCTGGCACAGCGTGCTTCCCGACTGGGGATGATTCCTCTGAAGGTTGTGCTGCCTTGCTCAATGCGGTTCCAGCCTATTTCCATTTTTTGAAGAGTTTCCTCATAGATGAGGTTCAATCCACTACCGCCGTCCATGAGTACTTTGGTGAGTCGAAAGTCGTCCACAATTGGACAGAGGACCAGTGCAGCTGGTGCTCGGGCTGTTCGGAATTTAGGTTCGTCACTGGCATTGAAGGTAATAGCCGTGTCACTCCATGGGTTCATTGCTGCCACGTGGCAGATTTTGGCGAGGCTGTGGAGTGTTCACTTGCGCCTATTATTTGATGTGAAGGTTTCGAAGACTATTAATACCGTATTGTTATCCACGGGATGATGCTATGTGGTATTTGGGATAAGAAGATCCTCACCACTTTTGGCCACCTGTCAGAGTACCCAACATGCTCTAAGGCTATGTGTTGGTGTGGTATCCGCTGTACTATGAATTTTGCAGGGGCCGTTGAGCCATCCCTCCAATACGGTTCCATGCCCTGTAGAGGGGTTTTTGTTTCTTTGTAACTAACTCGGGTGTCTTATGATAGTGCACCCTTTTACTTCGGACTGGGTGTATATTCTGAGCCGGATTATCCCAAAATTTCGTCTTGGTTTTCCAGGCGCTTTCCATCGCGCAGTACTTTCGTACTATGGACGCCAAGTCAGTGAAGCGTGATATGTCACGGTGACTTAAGGCGTTAAGGATTCCCTTGTCCGTGCAATTATTGTAGAAAAATGAGACTGCGTCTTCCTCGCGATAGTCCTTAACCTTGTTCATCACAAGGAGGAATCTGGCCCAATAATGATGTATTGTTTCATGGGGCTCTTGCCTGATGTGGGAAAGATCGTTTATGTCTGGGTGGGTGGGTGGATTTGAGTCCGAACCCCTACCCGATCTGAGACCCAGGGGCCGAGGAGTTCCCGATCTTGGAAGTTCAGATTCCGGGATGTTGCCCGATAAGTCTGGCCCACTACCTGACTCTAGGTTCAGGGCTTGGGTGATGTCCTCCCGTAAACGGGTGTCCGGCTCGGAGAGTTCAGGAATCCGGACATAGTTAGTCCTCAAGATAGAGGAAGAATCGCCGCATTGTTCCTCCACCAACGCAATATGATGGGTGACCGGTGGAGAGTTAATCTCCCTTTGATCGGGTTTAAGCCCAATCCGATCATAGTCTGTAGCGACTCCCAAGGCGGCGATACGATCCAAGAGCTCGTTTAGGGAAGAGATCTCCATTGGATCCATCTGCTCGGCAAATTCCGAGCCGACGTGGAGGCTGTTTTTGATGACTCGAGAAGTCATCGTCGGCGCAGCGGCCGAACGGGCGGTCATGATGAAACTGCCTAGCCGGAGAGTTTGGCCAACAACCAGGGCTCCCCCGGCGGTAATGTTGTTTTTAATAACGAGACGAGGCATCCTTCCTTACGGCGACGACACAGTGGAACTCTCAATGAAAGGACCAATGTCGGTGTCAAAACCAGTGGATCTTGGGTAGAGGGTCCTGAACTGTGCGTCTAAGGCGGATGGTAACAGGAGGCAGGGGACACGATGTTTTACCCAGGTTTGGGCCCTCTTGATGGAGGTAAAACCCTACGTCCTGCTTGATTATTCTTTATAATATGAGTAGTACAAGAGTTGATCTACCACGAGATCAAAGAGGCTAAACCCTAGAAGCTAGCCTATGGTATGATTGTATGTTGTCCTACGGACTAAAACCCTCCGATTTATATAGACACCGGAGGGGGCTGGGGTTACACAGAGTCGGTTACAAGGAAGGAGATCTACATATCTGTATTGCCAAGATTGCCTTCCATGCCAAGGAGAGTCCCATCCGGACACGGGACGAAGTCTTCAATCTTGTATTTTCATAGTTCAATAGTCCGGCCAAAGGATATAATCCGGCTGTCCGGATACCCCTAATCCAGGACTCCCTCACAAGTGCACGAGCGACCCATCTCAAGAAGGTGCATGAGGATACAAGAAACACCATCGAGCGTCAAGTACAACGCCTTGCGAACAAGCTCAACGTCAACAAGCACCCTATGATATTCAACATTGGAGACCTTGTGTGCCTACACCTTCGCAAGGACCGCTTTCCCCAAGAACGCAAGTCCAAACTTCGACCACGCGCGGATGGACCATTCAAGGTGCTTGCACGCTACAACAACAACGCATACAAGATCAACATCCCTCGTGACAAGTACTGCGTGAGCGACATCTTCAACATCAAAGATCTCTCGCCTTACCATGGTGATGAGGATTTTGATCCGAGGACGGATCTTCCCCAAGGGAGGGGAGATGATTCGAAGCATCCCAAGGTCATCCCCATGGACGCACCTGTCACATCCCTGCTTTTAGTCATGCATTAGGATTGGATGAACATGTGCATCATGTTTAAATTTCGTTTAAACTTGAAATGGGGCCTAATCAACCCCAACACCCCCCCTGAAAATGCTAATTTCCAACAATTGGAATTTCAATGAACCCAAAATGCCCTTCATAAAAGCCCACCATTTTTGGTCTTGACTAAAACCCCTGCCAAAAATGGTCTTGCAATTTATGGAGCCATTCTGGATTTTTGAACAAGCCATAAGTATTTGAATTTGGGCATTTTAAATGCTATAAATATTTTAAAGTGCTCAAATAATCTTGGAAGCATTTTTAGGCAGTTGAGAATATTCCCAAATGTGCCTCTGAATATTTCCAGAGTTTTTGGAAATGAAATAGTATTTATTCTATTTCAATACACATAGCAGGAAATAAATAAAAGCAAAACAGAAAAGAGAGAGAGTTAGAGCTTACCAGTTATACCCCTCCTCTCGCCAGGAGGACGAGAGGAGCGTGGCCGGCGCCCGCAGCCACACGCCGGCCACCTCCTGCTTCTGCCGACACCCAGGACGCCGTCTAAGAGTGCCACGCACTCTCCCTCGTCCCCCTCTCACTTTCCCCACTCTTCCCGTGACGTCTCCCTCCGCTGGCTCTCTCCCCATCCCCTCCCGAGAGGAGCTCGTCGCCACCGTCGCCATCCACCGCGGCCATCGACCCTCTCTCGTCTCTTCGATGTGTCCCCGAGCACCGCCGACGTCTTCCTCTTCCTCACGGGCGAGCCACGACGCCTTGGACGCACTGCAACGCCACTAGCGCCGTCTTCTTCCACCTCGGTCCGCCGAGATCGCCGGCGACCGTACGCCGCCCCTGATGCCTCCCCGCGCTCGCTGAGGCCACCGCTACACTCCCCGTGAGCTCCTTCTCCGTTCCCCTCTCATTCCTTGCCGTTTTCTCCCTCTAACCGCGGGCTCCGTTGAGCCCGAGAGCTCGGCTCCGCCGGCCATGTCGCCGCGTGGCCACAGGCGCGTAAGCTCGATTCCGAGCTGATGAGGACATCAATACCATTGTTACACCCACAGCCCCTACTGTTACATATACTGGACCAATTACTACAGCTCGCGCATGCCAATTAAATTACCAGGTACTTTTGTTTCTTGGTAATGATTCTAATGTTCATGAGATTATGATGCTGCCTAAATTGGATACATTTGTTTTGCTTACAAATGAAGGGCCTAGCTTGGAGAAGGATGAACATTGGAGCAAGAACACGCATGGAGTTGATGGCATGCGCAAGGGGATCAAGAACGGAGTTACAAGTGATGATTTCAGGACTTTGAAGCCGCCATAAGGAGTGCATGAAGCCTTGGACGAAATATACAAGATGCCACTTCATAATATTCGTCCATAGGCTATTCTAGGTGCTGCGTCACCTTATTAATGGGCCAGCCCCATGTAATTTCGAAATACTTAAGTATAGGCTATTTTTAGAGTCCGTATGTGTGGGGAAACAAGAGTTAGGGTTGGTTTCGGACCGCACCCTCAAGGGCCACGAAATTCCCCCCTCTTCCTCCATATATACAGCCATTAGGGCGTCGTTTAGACTTTGGGTTTTGTTTAGATTAAAAGTTCTCCAAGGCTGCAACTTCGCGTACTTCGTTTGTGTCCAACGACTAGACCAAGACGTCACAGAACCCCACCTTGATCAATAAAGCTTTCATCTTATATTCGCAATATCCCAATTGCAATCTCAGTTTCTTGCTTGTTCTTCGTTTGCTCGCAGGAAACAGACCCTCATGGTCAGGTTGATCGTGCTCCGGCGTGGTCAATAACCCTCGGAAGTTGGTTTAGCGATTGCTAAGGCGCGACGTCTCGCACGTTCGTAGTCGGATCGTCAAGGTCGACTCCCACAGAAAACGATAACCACCATCTCATCGAAACATCGGGACACCTTAGCCTCTATCAAGTGGTATCAGATTTCCTGGTTGCTCGGTGAGATTATACATTTTTTCATAGATTAGGTCGAGTATGTTCTTCATACCTACAGTCCACGAAAAAGCCAGAAAAAAATTAGGGTTAGTTCATCATATCCGAACCAATCTGAGCCTTTGCATAATCTTTTTAGGGTTTTTGCTTTGTTGAATTTGCGGTTGCATCGTCGTGTCAAGTTGCTGGTCTTAGAGTCTACTCTTTTAGAGTTTCGAGTTCTGGTCATAAGTTGTCACGCCGCCGCCGCACCATCATCATCGCCCATCTATCACTTTTGCTTATCCGCCACCGCTCTGAATCCATATCCATATACCACCACCAATCCGTATCCATATACCACCACCAATCTGTATCCATATACCACCACCGCTACCATATACCACCACCGCTGCCATATACCACAACCATATATCCACCACCAATCCGAGTTCTTCTCATATTAGGTTTGTTCTTGAGATCAATCTAAATTCCGTTTCGTGTTTCCTTGCCTGCGTAGGTCTCGAAAAAAAAAGAGTCTGGAGACCCCCGGGCAGTTTTTAGGCCAAAATTTTCACGGGCAAATTTTTTTTCCCTATCCTATTTTTAGGCTTTTCTGAGTCTTTTGAGCCACGTGCCATCATAGTGATTTTTTGTCGCACTTTTTCGTCGTCGCTGCCCTGATTTCCGAAAAAAAAGTGAAAAAAAAAATTCGTGCCCATCCTATCAGTTTGACGAGGGAAGAGTTCTGAGACACTCGCCATTATAGTGATTTTTCGAAAAAAAGAGCGCAAAAAAAAGAGCGCAAAAAAAAGTGCGAAAAAAAAGAGTTCCAGAGTGTGCTTTTCCCTTATTTACGTGCAGCGCCGTGATTTTGTTAGTGTTCTAGGCTCGCGTCTCTCGCACGGTCTAGCCTAGGACCAGCACAGTACCGTCATTGAGCGTTTATTCAACTTTGCATCTCTGAATTGATTATTGCTGACCCTTTTTGCTACCATACTATAAGCCTTCCCAGCTCCACATACATCTACGTCGTGCGTTTGACTCTCCCTGGCAATCGCTCTATCCATGCTTTTGAGAGTTTTGACTACAACGGTTGCCGATCACCACCTACAGCTGGGTAAGAACTGGTAAGAATTTGAGATTTGCTTTACGGATTTGTGACACCCGCCACCACCACCACTTGTTAGTAGTCTGTAGGATCATATTCTTGTGTGTTTCTATTACTGCTAACCATGCCAGGATCACAAGTCAACGAGACTGACTGGGAGAACTTGACGAACAAGGAGCTTCATGATACGTTTCAGCAAATGATGAGTGGACAGGTGCAAGATGTGATAAACAGATTTGAAGAGGCCATGGAGAAGATAGATGGCATGGAGAAGACGTTTGAAACAAAGCTCGATAACAAGTTTGCTGAATTGCTTTCGCGTTTTCCACCACCACCACCGGCTGCTCCTGCCGCACCTCTGCAACAACAGCAACAACATCGACTACCTCCATGTTGGGAAACTGCCCTCCGCCGAGCGAGCCGTGTCCCTCTTCAGTCGGGCCAAACTGCTGGTGCTGCTGTTGATACTTCTGTGGCTCCTACTGCTGATGTGGAGGAGGATGCTTATGTGGGAGATTATGAGGATGAGGTTGATCAAAATCAGAACTACGTGCCACCACCAGCACAGCAACCACCAGGTCGTCCACATGCAAATAATGGCAATGGTAGGGCTCACCCTCAGGTACGAGATCATGACCATCTCCCTAAACTAAAATTGAATATTCCACCATTTGAGGGTAGATATGTTCCTGATATATATATCTTACTTGGGAGTTAGAAACTGAACAACGATTTACATGTTTACAATATCCCGAGGAGAGACGTGTTCCTGCTGCTGTTTGTGCATTCACTAGTTTTGCATGTGTTTGGTGGTCTGAGCATTGTAGATTATATCCTATTCCGGCTACTTGGGCTGCTTTGAAAACTGCTATGCGTATTCGTTGGGTTCCACCATATTATCCACGTGAATTACTTCAAAAATTGCAGCGCTTAAGACAGGGAAAAAATTCTGTAGAAGAATATTACCAAGAATTACAAACTGGCATGATTAGATGTGGTATTGTTGAGGAGAATGAAGCTATGCTTGCATGTTTTATGGGTGGATTAAATAGAGAGATTCAGACGATTCTAGAGTATAAGGAGTATACTAATATCACTCGTTTATTCCATCTTGCTTGTAAAGCTGAACGTGAAGTGCAGGATCGACAGGCATTGGCGCGGACTAACTTTTCTGCAGGTCGACCTTCATCATGGACACCACGTGCATCATCTACTTCCACACGTTCTGCTACACCGGCGCCTCCTTCGGCTGCCACCTCCAACCGTGATACAATAAAGTAGGCACAATCACCACTATCTGCCAAGAGCACACCTTCTGGGCCTGCAAAGAGCTCTTCTTCATCCATGGCATCAACAGGGCAAACACATGATATTATTTGTCGACGTTGCAAGGGTGGAGGTCATTATGCGAGAGAATGCCCATCTAAGCGTGTGATGATTGTTACTGAGGATGGTGGGTATGAGTCCGCTAGTGACTATGATGAGGAGACTTTGGCTCTTATTACACGTGAAGAACACGGTGGAGACGATTCTAATCATGAGACGCAATACATGGCTCCTGAAGATGCTGACAGGTATGAATGTTTAGTTGCTCAACGTGTTTTGAGTGTGCAGGTTACACAAGCTGAGCAAAATCAGAGGCATAATTTGTTCCATACAAAGGGAGTTGTGAAGGAACGTTCTGTTCGCGTGATCATAGATGGAGGGAACTGCAATAACTTGGCTAGCATGGAGATGGTGGAGAAGCTATCTCTCACCACAAGACCACATCCACATCCTTACTACATCCAATGGTTCAACAACAGCGGCAAGGTTAAGGTAACACGTACTGTTCGTGTGCATTTTAGTATCTCTACATATGCTGATTATGTTGATTGTGATGTGGTACCTATGCAAGCATGTTCCTTATTACTTGGTAGACCATGGCAATTTGATAAAAATTCTGTACACCATGGTAGAAACAATCAGTATACTCTTGTTCATAACGATAAAAATATTACTTTGCTTCCTATGACTCCTGATTCCATTTTGAAAGATGATATTAATAGAGCTAATAAAGCAAAACAAGAGACAAATAAGAGTGAAAATCAGATTGTGGCAAAAGAATTTGAGCACCAAATGAAGCCTAATAATAAACCATCTACTGTTGTTTCTGAAATTAAATTGAAAAGTGCATGTTTACATGCCACCAAATCTGATATTGATGAGCTAGATTTTAGCAAATCTGTTTGCTATGCTTTTGTGTGCAAAGATGCATTATTTTCATTCGAGGACGTGCCTTCCTCTTTGCCCCCTGCTGTCACTAACATTTTGCAGGAGTTCGCTGACGTCTTTCCACAAGACGTGCCACCGGGATTACCACCTATTCGAGGGATTGAGCATCAAATTGACTTAATTCCCGGTGCTTCGCTACCCAACCGTGCACCATACCGTACCAATCCAGAGGAGACGAAGGAGATTATGCGTCAAGTACAAGAACTGCTCGACAAAGGTTATATACGCGAATCCCTTAGTCCTTGTGCTGTTCCTATCATTTTAGTGCCGAAAAAGGATGGTACGTCGCGTATGTGCGTTGATTGTAGAGGCATTAATAATATTACTATTCGTTATCGTCATCCTATTCCTAGGCTAGATGATATGCTTGATGAATTGAGTGGCTCTACAATATTCTCCAAAGTTGATTTGCGTAGTGGATACCATCAAATTCGTATGAAATTGGGTGATGAATGGAAAACAACATTTAAAACTAAGTTTGGATTATATGAGTGTTTAGTCATGCCTTTTGGGTTAACTAATGCACCTAGTACTTTCATGAGGTTAATGAATGAAGTTTTACGTGCTTTCATTGGACGATTTGTGGTAGTTTACTTTGATGACATATTGACTTATAGCAAATCTTTGGAGGAACATTTGGAACATTTACGTGCTGTTTTTATTGCTCTACGTGATGCACATTTGTTTGGAAACCTTGGAAAGTGCACCTTTTGCACCGACCGAGTATCTTTTCTTGGCTATGTTGTTACTCCACAGGGAATTGAAGTTGATAAAGCCAAGATTGAAGCTATTGAGAGTTGGCCGCAGCCCAAAACGGTCACACAAGTGAGGAGTTTCCTTGGCCTCGCTGGTTTCTATAGGCGTTTTGTGAGAGATTTCAGCACCATTGCTGCACCTCTCAATGAGCTTACAAAGAAGGTTGTGCCTTTTGTTTGGGGTACCGCACAGGAAGAAGCCTTCATGGTATTGAAAGATAAGTTGACACATGCTCCTTTACTCCAACTTCCTAATTTCAATAAGACTTTTGAGCTTGAATGTGATGCTAGTGGAATTGGATTAGGAGGTGTGTTATTACAAGATGGAAAACCTGTTGCATACTTTTCTGAAAAATTGAGTGGGCCTAGTCTGAACTATTCTACTTATGATAAAGAATTATCTACTCTTGTTCGGACCTTAGAAACATGGCAACATTATTTATGGCCCAAGGAATTTGTTATACATTCTGATCATGAATCTTTGAAACACAATAAAAGTCAAGCAAAACTGAACCGTAGACATGCTAAATGGGTTGAATTCATTGAGACTTTCCCTTATGTCATTAAACACAAGAAGGGTAAAGAAAATGTTATTGCTGATGCCTTGTCTCGTCGTTATACTATGCTTTCACAACTTGACTTTAAAATATTTGGTTTGGAGACCATCAAAGATCAATATGTTCATGATGCTGAATTTAAAGATGTATTGCAGAATTGTAAGGAAGGGAGAACTTGGAACAAGTTCGTTCTTAACGATGGATTTGTGTTTCGTGCTAACAAGCTATGCATTCCAGCTAGCTCCGTTCGTCTTTTGTTGTTGTAGGAGGCGCATGGAGGAGGATTAATGGGACACTTTGGCGTCAAGAAGACGGAGGATAGACTTGCTACACATTTCTTTTGGCCAAAGATGAGACGGGATGTTGAGCATTTTGTTGCTCGCTGCACTACATGTCAAAGAGCTAAGTCACGACTCAATCCTCATGGTTTATATATGCCTTTGCCTGTACCTAGTGTTCCTTGGGAGGATATATCTATGGACTTTGTTTTAGGTTTACCTCGAACAAAGAAGGGGAGGGATAGCATATTTGTTGTCGTGGATAGGTTCTCAAAAATGGCACACTTTATACCATGTCATAAAATCGATGATGCTGTTAATGTTGCTGATTTGTTCTTTCGTGAAATTATTCGCTTGCATGGTGTGCCAAATACTATTGTTTCAGATCGTGATACTAAATTTCTTAGCCACTTTTGGAGATGTTTATGGGCTAAGTTGGGGACTAAGCTGCTTTTTAGTACTACTTGTCACCCCCAAACTGATGGACAAACTGAAGTAGTCAATAGAACATTGTCTACTATGCTTAGGGCTGTTTTGAAGAATAACAAGAAAATGTGGGAAGAATGCTTGCCTCATATTGAATTTGCTTATAATCGTTCATTGCATTCTACTACTAAGATGTGCCCTTTTGAAATTGTGTATGGTTTCCTACCTCGTGCACCAATTGATTTGTTGCCTCTTCCATCTTCAGAGAAGCTTAATTTTGATGCTAAAGAACGTTCTGAATTGATTGTAAAAATGCATGAGTTAACTAAGGAAAATATTGAGCGTATGAATGCTAAATATAAACTTGCTGGAGATAAGGGTAGAAAACATGTTGTGTTTGCGCCTGGAGATCTTGTTTGGTTACATTTGCGTAAAGATAGATTTCCTACTCTGCGCAAATCAAAGCTAATGCCACGTGCTGATGGTCCTTTTAAGGTGTTAGAGAAAATAAATGATAATGCATATAAACTTGAGCTACCTGTAGATTTTGGGGTTAGTCCCACTTTTAACATTGCAGATTTGAAGCCTTATTTGGGTGAGGAAGATGCGCTTCCGTCGAGGACGACTTCATTTCAAGAAGGGGAGGATGATAAGGACATCAATACCATTGTTACACCCACAGCCCCTACTGTTACATATACTGGACCAATTACTAGAGCTTGCGCACGCCAATTAAATTACCAGGTACTTTCGTTTCTTGGTAATGATTCTAATGTTCATGAGATTATGATGCTGCCTAAATTGGATACATTTGTTTTGCTTACAAATGAAGGACCTAGCTTGGAGAAGGACGAACATTGGAGCAAGAACACGCATCGAGTTGATGGCATGCGCAAGGGGATCAAGAACGGAGTTACAAGTGATGATTTCAGGACTTTGAAGCCGCCATAAGGAGTGCATGAAGCCTTGGACGAAATATACAAGATGCCACTTCATAATATTCGTCCATAGGCTATTCTAGGTGCTGTGTCACCTTATTAATGGGCCAGGCCCATTTAATTTCGAAATACTTAAGTATAGGCTATTTTTAGAGTCCGTATGTGTGGGGAAACAAGAGTTATGGTTGGTTTCAGACCCCACCCTCAAGGGCCACAAAATTCCCCCCTCTTCCTCCATATATACAGCCCTTAGGGCGTCGTTTAGACTTTGGGTTTTGTTTAGATTAAAAGTTCGCCATAGCTGCAACTTCGCGTACTTCGTTTGTGTCCAACGACCAGACCAAGACGTCACAGAACCCCACCTTGATCAATAAAGCTTTCATCTTATATTCGCAATATCCCGATCGCAATCTCAGTTTCTTGCTTGTTCTTCGTTTGCTCGCAGGAAACAGACCCTCGTGGTCAGGTTGATCGTGCTCCGGCGTGGTCAATAACCCTCGGAAGTTGGTTTAGCGATTGCTAAGGCGCGACGTCTCGCACGTTCGTAGTCGGATCGTCAAGGTCGACTCCCACAGAAAACGATAGCCACCATCTCATCGAAACATCAGGACACCTTAGCCTCTATCACGAGCGCGTCACCACACTCACCACGTTTCCAGGAGCCTAACGCACCACTCCCTGCGCCTCGCCGTGCCCCGTAGCTTCGGGTTTATCCTCGCCCGAACTCCGGCGACCGCCAAGGTCGTCGCCGGCGTCGTTTCCGGCCTCCCTGAACTCCACTTCCACCACCAAACGCCGCGGCTTGCCCCCAGCGACGCGTAGAACGAAACCGCAGTCGATTTGGTCGACTGTGGGCGAAACCCGAGCCCCTCCGCCGGGCCTGTCGTCGCCGGCGTCAAGCCGCCGGCGAGTTGACCACGTTTTGACCCGTGGACTGACATGTGGGCCCAGGTTGACTTCCCCCCTTAGCCTATGACAGGTGGGGCCAGCCTGTTAATTAGTTTAGGATTAATGCTAACTAATTATAATTAGTTTAGGTCACTGACATGTGGGCCCAGGCCCCACTGACAGTTAGTTAGTATTAACTTAATCCTGTTAGTTAGCTGAGTCACTGACAGACAGGGCCCACCAGTCAGGTTTGACTGGCCCTGGCGCCTTTGACTCGCTGACGTCATAGTGACGCAGTGCTGACACAATTATTCTTTTTCTGGATTTATTTTTATATAGGAAATTCCAGAAAATAGCCAGAAATTCTAAAAATCATAGAAAATCAACCACAGCTCCAAATCAAACAAATTATATATGAAAAATGATCAGAAAAATTCAATATATCCATCTGTAATGGTTTCATGCATGAAAAACCACTTTGATAGAGGCGAGGGTGTCCCGATCTTTCGATGAGATGATAACTATCGATTTGGTGGAGACGACTTTGACGATCCGACTACAAACGTGCACGACGTTGCGCCTTAGCAATCGCTAAACCAATCTCCTGAGGTTACTGACAATGCCGAAAGCACGGTCAGCCTGACCACGAAGGTCTATTCCTGCAAGCAATCGAAGAACGAGCAAGAATATGATAAAGCAATCTGAATATTGCAAATATATATGAGGTATTGATAATGGTGGGGATCCGTAAGCGGTCTTGGTCTGGTCGTTGGACACAAACGAAGTACACGAAGTTGCAATGGCTAACTTTTAACTAAACAAATCCCAAGGAAAAAGCTACAAGATGGATCTACTTATATAGGAGCAAGGGGTGGCGGCCAAGGAGGTGGGAGGACGTCCCAAGGCAGCCTAAAACTAACCCTAGGTCGTACAAGCCTCATGGGCCCAAGTGGAGGTGATGCAACACCTTTGGGCTTGTAGTTTGACTCGCATTCTGCTGCAACGTCAGATTGTTTCGTCCGTAACTCAACGCTCCGGATGAATTTGAAGGTGAGTCCAATTGGGTTGGAAAGAGCACAAAATCTAGTTTCCAACAAAAAAAGAATCACCCAATTCGGAGTCCGTATGAAAAAGTTGTTGGCGTTTTGAGTCAGGTATGTCTGTGCAGTCCGAATCTGAATCCATAACGTGAGAGACTTGGACACTATCTTCTCTTGGCCCAAAAGTGACGTGAGAGGACTTTTTGAACACAACCTAAACTTCTCCTTTTCCCTTGTCTTCATATGTGGATTGTACAAATGTCCCATACACCTGCAATTAGACAAAACACAAAAGTGTGTGAAGTATTTTTGTTCTGGATAACATAAATAGATTATTGAATAGTTTGCATTATGATGAGGACATGACTACCTTGGATACGACCAAAAATATTGCATACATGCATATTTGTCAGGTGATTTCTAATGCAAACTATTCAATAATCTATTTATGTTATCCAGAACAAAAATACTTCACACACTTTTGTGTTTTCTCTAATTGCAGGTGTATGGAACATTTGTACAATCCACATATGAAGACAAGGGAAAAGGAGAAGTTTAGGTTGTGTTCAAAAAGTCCTCTCACGTCACTTTTGGGCCAAGAGAAGATAGAGTCCAAGTCTCTCACGTTCTGGATTCAGATTCGGACTGCACAGACATACCTGACTCAAAACGCCAACAACTTTTTCATACGGACTCCGAATTGGGTGATTCTTTTTTTGTTGGAAACTAGATTTCGTGCTCTTTCCAACCCAATTGGATTCACCTTCAAATTCATCCGGAGCGTTGAGTTACGGACGAAACAATCTGACGTTGCAGCAGAATCCGAGTCAAACTACAAGCCCAAAGGTGTTGCATCACCTCCACTTGGGCCCATGAGCCTTGTATGACCTAGGGTTAGTTTTAGGCTGCCTTGGGACGTCCTCCCACCTCCTTGGCCGCCACCCCTTGCTCCTATATAAGTAGATCCATCTAGTAGCTTTTTCCTTGGGATTTGTTTAGTTAAAAGTTAGCCATTGCAACTTCGTGTACTTCGTTTGTGTCCAACGACCAGACCAAGACCGCTTACGGATCCCCACCATTATCAATACCTCATATATATTTGCAATATTCAGATTGCTTTATCATATTCTTGCTCATTCTTCGATTGCTTGCAGGAATAGACCTTCGTGGTCAAGCTGACCGTGCTTCCGGCATCGTCAGTAACCTCAGGAGATTGGTTTAGCGATTGCTAAGGCACAACGTCGTGCATGTTTGTAGTCAGATCGTAAAAGTCGTCTCCACCAAATCGATAGTTATCATCTCATCGAAAGATCGGGACACCCTCGCCTCTATCAAGTGGTATCAGTTTTCAGGTTGCTCGGTGAGAATTTCCAGTTTTCCTAGATTAGATTTATTTTCTTACCTATTGTCCAAGAAAAAGCCACAAAAAAGAGTTAGATCTATTCATCCTTGGTCCAAGCCAGTCTGAGCCTTTGCAATTTTCTTTTCATTGCTTGCATAGTTGAATTATCGGTTGCATCGTCGTGTCGAGTTGCTGGTCTTAGTGTCTAGTTCGTTTAGAGTTTCGAGTTCTGTTCACATTAGTCACGCCACCGCTGCATCATTATCTCTTCCGCTGTCCACCACCCATCCATCAATTTCCACCACGTGCTACCCACCATTCATTGTCATAATAATAGTTGAGATCATTCACATCTTCACTTGATCCAATCTGCATCTTATCTAATTTGTTTTGGAAAGAGGGAGAAAAAAAGAGAGAAAAAAACGAGAGAAAAAAAAGAGAAAAAAAAGTCAGAGAAAAAAAGGAGAGAAAGAAAAAAAAAGTGTGAGGAAAAAAAAGAGAAAAAAAAACAAAATTCGGATCTTTTTAGACTCAATCTCGTAGTTGAATTCGGATTGGAATCTGTTTTGTGCACTGTTCAGTAAAACAGCTTGGCTGTTGTTTCACATCATTATCTTTACTGCCGTTGTGATCTTCACTTATATCTTGCTGTCCAGAGCTACTTAGTATCCTTCATTGATGCTAGTTGTGCTACGACGTGACCTCATTAGTGTTCTAGGCTCGCGTCTCTAGTTCGGTCTAGCCTAGGACCAGCACAGTACCGTCGTTGAGCGTTTATTCAACATTGCATCTCTGGATTGATTATTGCTAATCTTTTGCTACCATATATAGCCAACCCAGCTCCACATATTTCTACATCGTGTATACGCATGTTCCCCTGGCAATCGCTTTACACAATCTTCGGAGTTATTTGACACCGCTAGTTGCCTCTCACCACCTGCCGCATGGTAAGTACTTGTAAGATATTGATATTTGCTTTACTGTGAGCACTTTACAACCACATCCTAGTAGTTCATAGGAACATTATTCTCGAATTTTGGTTCTTGTGTCTACTAATCATGAAAGGTTCCAGAGATAGAAGTTCTTGGACGACGGACACATCTTCACCATCACGAGAGTTGGGACAACACACACAAACATATGGTCAGGTTATCTCTTTACCATCATTTGAGGGTAGATTTAATCCTGCTATTTATCTAGCTTGGGAGCTTGAAGTAGAACAAGTTTTTAGTCACCATGATTTTTCTGAACTTGAGAGAGTACGAGCTACCATTAGAGCATTTACTGGTTTTGCTTCTGTTTGGTGGAGTGTACATTGTAAGAAAAACATTGATAACCAACCCACAACTTGGAAAGTTTTGAAAGCTGTAATGAGACAACATTTTTTTCCTCCTTACTATCGTCGTGAATTGCGTTGCAAATTGGAGCAATTAAAACAAGGCAGTAACACTGTTCATGGTTACTACCAAGAGTTCAAATCTTATATGCATCATTGTGACATAGAAGAATCTGAGGATGATACAATGAATAGATTTTTTGGTGGTTTGAACCATGATATTCAGGCAAGATTTCGGTATATTCCTCGTTGCATTACTGGTATGTATGTCCGTGCTTGTACCTTTGAGAGACAGATACAGGAGGATGCATTGGGTGACTACAACAACTACTATTCCAGTTCATGCTCACCATCGCCGGTTGGTTACTCCACTATTGCACCTAATAGAGCAGCCCCACCTCGGATTGTGAGCGCAATATCATCTCAAGAGTATGGTACATTGTCAACGTCCGTACCTACATCAGCTGCTTCTCTGCGAGGTAACAGTAAAGGTATTGATGATATAACTTCACATGAGAATGAAGCATGCCTAGTTAACTTGAATGCATCATGTGTTGAGTTACCTGTTGATTTGAGCACACCACCTATTTTAGACTCTTGTTACTGTCATGAATGCGTCATGTGATCAAACAACTGAAATATCAACAATTTTGAGTGCACCCATTGAATTATCTGTTGATTTAAAAGAACCAATGTTTAATCATTTTGATATGACCTCTAATCTTGATGATGATTCTGTGTCCAATGACTTATTGCATGTTTGCTTATTTAAGCATGTTGTAGCATGTAAATTTGATGCAAGTAAGGTTTATTCATCGAAGTTAGGATGGTTTAATGATGAACATTGCCAATCTTTTGAAGAGAATAAGAGCTTCACTTATATGTGCAAACTGAGTTCCAATATTTTCATGCCTTCTACTTCCTGTGATAATTTTTTGGCTTTAGATTTTATGAACAATGAAAGTTACTCATGTATACATGTGACATATGTGCAAAAATCAAGGGAAGTTAAAATGGATGACATATACATATACACCATGTACACCTTGTCTCTTTTGTTAGCCACATTTCAGATTAAGCAATGCCGAGGACGGCTTTATTTTCAAAAAGGGGAGGATGATGAGGACATGACTACCTTGGATACGACCAAAAATATTGCATACATGCATATTTGTCAGGTGATTTCTAATGCAAACTATTCAATAATCTATTTATGTTATCCAGAACAAAAATACTTCACACACTTTTGTGTTTTGTCTAATTGCAGGTGTATGGGACATTTGTACAATCCACATATGAAGACAAGGGAAAAGGAGAAGTTTAGGTTGTGTTCAAAAAGTCCTCTCACGTCACTTTTGGGCCAAGAGAAGATAGAGTCCAAGTCTCTCACGTTCTGGATTCAGATTCGGACTGCACAGACATACCTGACTCAAAACGCCAACAACTTTTTCATACGGACTCCGAATTGGGTGATTCTTTTTTTGTTGGAAACTAGATTTCGTGCTCTTTCCAACCCAATTGGATTCACCTTCAAATTCATCCGGAGCGTTGAGTTACGGACGAAACAATCTGACGTTGCAGCAGAATCCGAGTCAAACTACAAGCCCAAAGGTGTTGCATCACCTCCACTTGGGCCCATGAGCCTTGTACGACCTAGGGTTAGTTTTAGGCTGCCTTGGGACGTCCTCCCACCTCCTTGGCCGCCAACCCTTGCTCCTATATAAGTAGATCCATCTAGTAGCTTTTTCCTTGGGATTTGTTTAGTTAAAAGTTAGCCATTGCAACTTCGTGTACTTCGTTTGTGTCCAACGACCAGACCAAGGCCGCTTACGGATCCCCACCATTATCAATACCTCATATATATTTGCAATATTCAGATTGCTTTATCATATTCTTGCTCGTTCTTCGATTGCTTGCAGGAATAGACCTTCGTGGTCAGGCTGACCGTGCTTCCGGCATCGTCAGTAACCTCAGGAGATTGGTTTAGCGATTGCTAAGGCACAACGTCGTGCATGTTTGTAGTCGGATCGTAAAAGTCGTCTCCACCAAATCGATAGTTATCATCTCATCGAAAGATCGGGACACCCTCGCCTCTATCAAGTGGTATCAGTTTTCAGGTTGCTCGGTGAGAATTTCCAGTTTTCCTAGATTAGATTTATTTTCTTACCTATTGTCCAAGAAAAAGCCACAAAAAAGAGTTAGATCTATTCATCCTTGGTCCAAGCCAGTCTGAGCCTTTGCAATTTTCTTTTCATTGCTTGCATAGTTGAATTATCGGTTGCATCGTCGTGTCGAGTTGCTGGTCTTAGTGTCTAGTTCGTTTAGAGTTTCGAGTTCTGTTCACATTAGTCACGCCACCGCTGCATCATTATCTCTTCCGCTGTCCACCACCCATCCATCAATTTCCACCACGTGCTACCCACCATTCATTGTCATAATAATAGTTGAGATCATTCACATCTTCACTTGATCCAATCTGCATCTTATCTAATTTGTTTTGGAAAGAGGGAGAAAAAAAGAGAGAAAAAAACGAGAGAAAAAAAAGAGAAAAAAAAGTCAGAGAAAAAAAGGAGAGAAAGAAAAAAAAGGTGTGAGGAAAAAAAAGAGAAAAAAAAACAAAATTCGGATCTTTTTAGACTCAATCTCGTAGTTGAATTCGGATTGGAATCTGTTTTGTGCACTGTTCAGTAAAACAGCTTGGCTGTTGTTTCACATCATTATCTTTACTGCCGTTGTGATCTTCACTTATATCTTGCTGTCCAGAGCTACTTAGTATCCTTCATTGATGCTAGTTGTGCTACGACGTGACCTCATTAGTGTTCTAGGCTCGCGTCTCTAGTTCGGTCTAGCCTAGGACCAGCACAGTACCGTCGTTGAGCGTTTATTCAACATTGCATCTCTGGATTGATTATTGCTAATCTTTTGCTACCATATATAGCCAACCCAGCTCCACATATTTCTACATCGTGTATACGCATGTTCCCCTGGCAATCGCTTTACACAATCTTCGGAGTTATTTGACACCGCTAGTTGCCTCTCACCACCTGCCGCATGGTAAGTACTTGTAAGATATTGATATTTGCTTTACTGTGAGCACTTTACAACCACATCCTAGTAGTTCATAGGAACATTATTCTCGAATTTTGGTTCTTGTGTCTACTAATCATGAAAGGTTCCAGAGATAGAAGTTCTTGGACGACGGACACATCTTCACCATCACGAGAGTTAGGACAACACACACAAACATATGGTCAGGTTATCTCTTTACCATCATTTGAGGGTAGATTTAATCCTGCTATTTATCTAGCTTGGGAGCTTGAAGTAGAACAAGTTTTTAGTCACCATGATTTTTCTGAACTTGAGAGAGTACGAGCTACCATTAGAGCATTTACTGGTTTTGCTTCTGTTTGGTGGAGTGTACATTGTAAGAAAAACATTGATAACCAACCCACAACTTGGAAAGTTTTGAAAGCTGTAATGAGACAACATTTTTTTCCTCCTTACTATCGTCGTGAATTGCGTTGCAAATTGGAGCAATTAAAACAAGGCAGTAACATTGTTCATGGTTACTACCAAGAGTTCAAATCTTATATGCATCATTGTGACATAGAAGAATCTGAGGATGATACAATGAATAGATTTTTTGGTGGTTTGAACCATGATATTCAGGCAAGATTTCGGTATATTCCTCGTTGCATTACTGGTATGTATGTCCGTGCTTGTACCTTTGAGAGACAGATACAGGAGGATGCATTGGGTGACTACAACAACTACTATTCCAGTTCATGCTCACCATCGCCGGTTGGTTACTCCACTATTGCACCTAATAGAGCAGCCCCACCTCGGATTGTGAGCGCAATATCATCTCAAGAGTATGGTACATTGTCAACGTCCGTACCTACATCAGCTGCTTCTCTGCGAGGTAACAGTAAAGGTATTGATGATATAACTTCACATGAGAATGAAGCATGCCTAGTTAACTTGAATGCATCATGTGTTGAGTTACCTGTTGATTTGAGCACACCACCTATTTTAGACTCTTGTTACTGTCATGAATGCGTCATGTGATCAAACAACTGAAATATCAACAATTTTGAGTGCACCCATTGAATTATCTGTTGATTTAAAAGAACCAATGTTTAATCATTTTGATATGACCTCTAATCTTGATGATGATTCTGTGTCCAATGACTTATTGCATGTTTGCTTATTTAAGCATGTTGTAGCATGTAAATTTGATGCAAGTAAGGTTTATTCATCGAAGTTAGGATGGTTTAATGATGAACATTGCCAATCTTTTGAAGAGAATAAGAGCTTCACTTATATGTGCAAACTGAGTTCCAATATTTTCATGCCTTCTACTTCCTGTGATAATTTTTTGGCTTTAGATTTTATGAACAATGAAAGTTACTCATGTATACATGTGACATATGTGCAAAAATCAAGGGAAGTTAAAATGGATGACATATACATATACACCATGTACACCTTGTCTCTTTTGTTAGCCACATTTCAGATTAAGCAATGCCGAGGACGGCTTTATTTTCAAAAAGGGGAGGATGATGAGGACATGACTACCTTGGATACGACCAAAAATATTGCATACATGCATATTTGTCAGGTGATTTCTAATGCAAACTATTCAATAATCTATTTATGTTATCCAGAACAAAAATACTTCACACACTTTTGTGTTTTGTCTAATTGCAGGTGTATGGGACATTTGTACAATCCACATATGAAGACAAGGGAAAAGGAGAAGTTTAGGTTGTGTTCAAAAAGTCCTCTCACGTCACTTTTGGGCCAAGAGAAGATAGAGTCCAAGTCTCTCACGTTCTGGATTCAGATTCGGACTGCACAGACATACCTGACTCAAAACGCCAACAACTTTTTCATACGGACTCCGAATTGGGTGATTCTTTTTTTGTTGGAAACTAGATTTCGTGCTCTTTCCAACCCAATTGGATTCACCTTCAAATTCATCCGGAGCGTTGAGTTACGGACGAAACAATCTGACGTTGCAGCAGAATCCGAGTCAAACTACAAGCCCAAAGGTGTTGCATCACCTCCACTTGGGCCCATGAGCCTTGTACGACCTAGGGTTAGTTTTAGGCTGCCTTGGGACGTCCTCCCACCTCCTTGGCCGCCAACCCTTGCTCCTATATAAGTAGATCCATCTAGTAGCTTTTTCCTTGGGATTTGTTTAGTTAAAAGTTAGCCATTGCAACTTCGTGTACTTCGTTTGTGTCCAACGACCAGACCAAGGCCGCTTACGGATCCCCACCATTATCAATACCTCATATATATTTGCAATATTCAGATTGCTTTATCATATTCTTGCTCGTTCTTCGATTGCTTGCAGGAATAGACCTTCGTGGTCAGGCTGACCGTGCTTCCGGCATCGTCAGTAACCTCAGGAGATTGGTTTAGCGATTGCTAAGGCACAACGTCGTGCATGTTTGTAGTCGGATCGTAAAAGTCGTCTCCACCAAATCGATAGTTATCATCTCATCGAAAGATCGGGACACCCTCGCCTCTATCAAGTGGTATCAGTTTTCAGGTTGCTCGGTGAGAATTTCCAGTTTTCCTAGATTAGATTTATTTTCTTACCTATTGTCCAAGAAAAAGCCACAAAAAAGAGTTAGATCTATTCATCCTTGGTCCAAGCCAGTCTGAGCCTTTGCAATTTTCTTTTCATTGCTTGCATAGTTGAATTATCGGTTGCATCGTCGTGTCGAGTTGCTGGTCTTAGTGTCTAGTTCGTTTAGAGTTTCGAGTTCTGTTCACATTAGTCACGCCACCGCTGCATCATTATCTCTTCCGCTGTCCACCACCCATCCATCAATTTCCACCACGTGCTACCCACCATTCATTGTCATAATAATAGTTGAGATCATTCACATCTTCACTTGATCCAATCTGCATCTTATCTAATTTGTTTTGGAAAGAGGGAGAAAAAAAGAGAGAAAAAAACGAGAGAAAAAAAAGAGAAAAAAAAGTCAGAGAAAAAAAGGAGAGAAAGAAAAAAAAGGTGTGAGGAAAAAAAAGAGAAAAAAAAACAAAATTCGGATCTTTTTAGACTCAATCTCGTAGTTGAATTCGGATTGGAATCTGTTTTGTGCACTGTTCAGTAAAACAGCTTGGCTGTTGTTTCACATCATTATCTTTACTGCCGTTGTGATCTTCACTTATATCTTGCTGTCCAGAGCTACTTAGTATCCTTCATTGATGCTAGTTGTGCTACGACGTGACCTCATTAGTGTTCTAGGCTCGCGTCTCTAGTTCGGTCTAGCCTAGGACCAGCACAGTACCGTCGTTGAGCGTTTATTCAACATTGCATCTCTGGATTGATTATTGCTAATCTTTTGCTACCATATATAGCCAACCCAGCTCCACATATTTCTACATCGTGTATACGCATGTTCCCCTGGCAATCGCTTTACACAATCTTCGGAGTTATTTGACACCGCTAGTTGCCTCTCACCACCTGCCGCATGGTAAGTACTTGTAAGATATTGATATTTGCTTTACTGTGAGCACTTTACAACCACATCCTAGTAGTTCATAGGAACATTATTCTCGAATTTTGGTTCTTGTGTCTACTAATCATGAAAGGTTCCAGAGATAGAAGTTCTTGGACGACGGACACATCTTCACCATCACGAGAGTTAGGACAACACACACAAACATATGGTCAGGTTATCTCTTTACCATCATTTGAGGGTAGATTTAATCCTGCTATTTATCTAGCTTGGGAGCTTGAAGTAGAACAAGTTTTTAGTCACCATGATTTTTCTGAACTTGAGAGAGTACGAGCTACCATTAGAGCATTTACTGGTTTTGCTTCTGTTTGGTGGAGTGTACATTGTAAGAAAAACATTGATAACCAACCCACAACTTGGAAAGTTTTGAAAGCTGTAATGAGACAACATTTTTTTCCTCCTTACTATCGTCGTGAATTGCGTTGCAAATTGGAGCAATTAAAACAAGGCAGTAACATTGTTCATGGTTACTACCAAGAGTTCAAATCTTATATGCATCATTGTGACATAGAAGAATCTGAGGATGATACAATGAATAGATTTTTTGGTGGTTTGAACCATGATATTCAGGCAAGATTTCGGTATATTCCTCGTTGCATTACTGGTATGTATGTCCGTGCTTGTACCTTTGAGAGACAGATACAGGAGGATGCATTGGGTGACTACAACAACTACTATTCCAGTTCATGCTCACCATCGCCGGTTGGTTACTCCACTATTGCACCTAATAGAGCAGCCCCACCTCGGATTGTGAGCGCAATATCATCTCAAGAGTATGGTACATTGTCAACGTCCGTACCTACATCAGCTGCTTCTCTGCGAGGTAACAGTAAAGGTATTGATGATATAACTTCACATGAGAATGAAGCATGCCTAGTTAACTTGAATGCATCATGTGTTGAGTTACCTGTTGATTTGAGCACACCACCTATTTTAGACTCTTGTTACTGTCATGAATGCGTCATGTGATCAAACAACTGAAATATCAACAATTTTGAGTGCACCCATTGAATTATCTGTTGATTTAAAAGAACCAATGTTTAATCATTTTGATATGACCTCTAATCTTGATGATGATTCTGTGTCCAATGACTTATTGCATGTTTGCTTATTTAAGCATGTTGTAGCATGTAAATTTGATGCAAGTAAGGTTTATTCATCGAAGTTAGGATGGTTTAATGATGAACATTGCCAATCTTTTGAAGAGAATAAGAGCTTCACTTATATGTGCAAACTGAGTTCCAATATTTTCATGCCTTCTACTTCCTGTGATAATTTTTTGGCTTTAGATTTTATGAACAATGAAAGTTACTCATGTATACATGTGACATATGTGCAAAAATCAAGGGAAGTTAAAATGGATGACATATACATATACACCATGTACACCTTGTCTCTTTTGTTAGCCACATTTCAGATTAAGCAATGCCGAGGACGGCTTTATTTTCAAAAAGGGGAGGATGATGAGGACATGACTACCTTGGATACGACCAAAAATATTGCATACATGCATATTTGTCAGGTGATTTCTAATGCAAACTATTCAATAATCTATTTATGTTATCCAGAACAAAAATACTTCACACACTTTTGTGTTTTGTCTAATTGCAGGTGTATGGGACATTTGTACAATCCACATATGAAGACAAGGGAAAAGGAGAAGTTTAGGTTGTGTTCAAAAAGTCCTCTCACGTCACTTTTGGGCCAAGAGAAGATAGAGTCCAAGTCTCTCACGTTCTGGATTCAGATTCGGACTGCACAGACATACCTGACTCAAAACGCCAACAACTTTTTCATACGGACTCCGAATTGGGTGATTCTTTTTTTGTTGGAAACTAGATTTCGTGCTCTTTCCAACCCAATTGGATTCACCTTCAAATTCATCCGGAGCGTTGAGTTACGGACGAAACAATCTGACGTTGCAGCAGAATCCGAGTCAAACTACAAGCCCAAAGGTGTTGCATCACCTCCACTTGGGCCCATGAGCCTTGTACGACCTAGGGTTAGTTTTAGGCTGCCTTGGGACGTCCTCCCACCTCCTTGGCCGCCAACCCTTGCTCCTATATAAGTAGATCCATCTAGTAGCTTTTTCCTTGGGATTTGTTTAGTTAAAAGTTAGCCATTGCAACTTCGTGTACTTCGTTTGTGTCCAACGACCAGACCAAGGCCGCTTACGGATCCCCACCATTATCAATACCTCATATATATTTGCAATATTCAGATTGCTTTATCATATTCTTGCTCGTTCTTCGATTGCTTGCAGGAATAGACCTTCGTGGTCAGGCTGACCGTGCTTCCGGCATCGTCAGTAACCTCAGGAGATTGGTTTAGCGATTGCTAAGGCACAACGTCGTGCATGTTTGTAGTCGGATCGTAAAAGTCGTCTCCACCAAATCGATAGTTATCATCTCATCGAAAGATCGGGACACCCTCGCCTCTATCAAGTGGTATCAGTTTTCAGGTTGCTCGGTGAGAATTTCCAGTTTTCCTAGATTAGATTTATTTTCTTACCTATTGTCCAAGAAAAAGCCACAAAAAAGAGTTAGATCTATTCATCCTTGGTCCAAGCCAGTCTGAGCCTTTGCAATTTTCTTTTCATTGCTTGCATAGTTGAATTATCGGTTGCATCGTCGTGTCGAGTTGCTGGTCTTAGTGTCTAGTTCGTTTAGAGTTTCGAGTTCTGTTCACATTAGTCACGCCACCGCTGCATCATTATCTCTTCCGCTGTCCACCACCCATCCATCAATTTCCACCACGTGCTACCCACCATTCATTGTCATAATAATAGTTGAGATCATTCACATCTTCACTTGATCCAATCTGCATCTTATCTAATTTGTTTTGGAAAGAGGGAGAAAAAAAGAGAGAAAAAAACGAGAGAAAAAAAAGAGAAAAAAAAGTCAGAGAAAAAAAGGAGAGAAAGAAAAAAAAGGTGTGAGGAAAAAAAAGAGAAAAAAAAACAAAATTCGGATCTTTTTAGACTCAATCTCGTAGTTGAATTCGGATTGGAATCTGTTTTGTGCACTGTTCAGTAAAACAGCTTGGCTGTTGTTTCACATCATTATCTTTACTGCCGTTGTGATCTTCACTTATATCTTGCTGTCCAGAGCTACTTAGTATCCTTCATTGATGCTAGTTGTGCTACGACGTGACCTCATTAGTGTTCTAGGCTCGCGTCTCTAGTTCGGTCTAGCCTAGGACCAGCACAGTACCGTCGTTGAGCGTTTATTCAACATTGCATCTCTGGATTGATTATTGCTAATCTTTTGCTACCATATATAGCCAACCCAGCTCCACATATTTCTACATCGTGTATACGCATGTTCCCCTGGCAATCGCTTTACACAATCTTCGGAGTTATTTGACACCGCTAGTTGCCTCTCACCACCTGCCGCATGGTAAGTACTTGTAAGATATTGATATTTGCTTTACTGTGAGCACTTTACAACCACATCCTAGTAGTTCATAGGAACATTATTCTCGAATTTTGGTTCTTGTGTCTACTAATCATGACAGGTTCCAGAGATAGAAGTTCTTGGACGACGGACACATCTTCACCATCACGAGAGTTGGGACAACACACACAAACATATGGTCAGGTTATCTCTTTACCATCATTTGAGGGTAGATTTAATCCTGCTATTTATCTAGCTTGGGAGCTTGAAGTAGAACAAGTTTTTAGTCACCATGATTTTTCTGAACTTGAGAGAGTACGAGCTACCATTAGAGCATTTACTGGTTTTGCTTCTGTTTGGTGGAGTGTACATTGTAAGAAAAACATTGATAACCAACCCACAACTTGGAAAGTTTTGAAAGCTGTAATGAGACAACATTTTTTCCTCCTTACTATCGTCGTGAATTGCGTTGCAAATTGGAGCAATTAAAACAAGGCAGTAACACTGTTCATGGTTACTACCAAGAGTTCAAATCTTATATGCATCATTGTGACATAGAAGAATCTGAGGATGATACAATGAATAGATTTTTTGGTGGTTTGAACCATGATATTCAGGCAAGATTTCGGTATATTCCTCGTTGCATTACTGGTATGTATGTCCGTGCTTGTACCTTTGAGAGACAGATACAGGAGGATGCATTGGGTGACTACAACAACTACTATTCCAGTTCATGCTCACCATCGCCGGTTGGTTACTCCACTATTGCACCTAATAGAGCAGCCCCACCTCGGATTGTGAGCGCAATATCATCTCAAGAGTATGGTACATTGTCAACGTCCGTACCTACATCAGCTGCTTCTCTGCGAGGTAACAGTAAAGGTATTGATGATATAACTTCACATGAGAATGAAGCATGCCTAGTTAACTTGAATGCATCATGTGTTGAGTTACCTGTTGATTTGAGCACACCACCTATTTTAGACTCTTGTTACTGTCATGAATGCGTCATGTGATCAAACAACTGAAATATCAACAATTTTGAGTGCACCCATTGAATTATCTGTTGATTTAAAAGAACCAATGTTTAATCATTTTGATATGACCTCTAATCTTGATGATGATTCTGTGTCCAATGACTTATTGCATGTTTGCTTATTTAAGCATGTTGTAGCATGTAAATTTGATGCAAGTAAGGTTTATTCATCGAAGTTAGGATGGTTTAATGATGAACATTGCCAATCTTTTGAAGAGAATAAGAGCTTCACTTATATGTGCAAACTGAGTTCCAATATTTTCATGCCTTCTACTTCCTGTGATAATTTTTTGGCTTTAGATTTTATGAACAATGAAAGTTACTCATGTATACATGTGACATATGTGCAAAAATCAAGGGAAGTTAAAATGGATGACATATACATATACACCATGTACACCTTGTCTCTTTTGTTAGCCACATTTCAGATTAAGCAATGCCGAGGACGGCTTTATTTTCAAAAAGGGGAGGATGATGAGGACATGACTACCTTGGATACGACCAAAAATATTGCATACATGCATATTTGTCAGGTGATTTCTAATGCAAACTATTCAATAATCTATTTATGTTATCCAGAACAAAAATACTTCACACACTTTTGTGTTTTGTCTAATTGCAGGTGTATGGGACATTTGTACAATCCACATATGAAGACAAGGGAAAAGGAGAAGTTTAGGTTGTGTTCAAAAAGTCCTCTCACGTCACTTTTGGGCCAAGAGAAGATAGAGTCCAAGTCTCTCACGTTCTGGATTCAGATTCGGACTGCACAGACATACCTGACTCAAAACGCCAACAACTTTTTCATACGGACTCCGAATTGGGTGATTCTTTTTTTGTTGGAAACTAGATTTCGTGATCTTTCCAACCCAATTGGATTCACCTTCAAATTCATACGGAGCGTTGAGTTACGGACGAAACAATCTGACGTTGCAGCAGAATCCGAGTCAAACTACAAGCCCAAAGGTGTTGCATCACCTCCACTTGGGCCCATGAGCCTTGTACGACCTAGGGTTAGTTTTAGGCTGCCTTGGGACGTCCTCCCACCTCCTTGGCCGCCAACCCTTGCTCCTATATAAGTAGATCCATCTAGTAGCTTTTTCCTTGGGATTTGTTTAGTTAAAAGTTAGCCATTGCAACTTCGTGTACTTCGTTTGTGTCCAACGACCAGACCAAGGCCGCTTACGGATCCCCACCATTATCAATACCTCATATATATTTGCAATATTCAGATTGCTTTATCATATTCTTGCTCGTTCTTCGATTGCTTGCAGGAATAGACCTTCGTGGTCAGGCTGACCGTGCTTCCGGCATCGTCAGTAACCTCAGGAGATTGGTTTAGCGATTGCTAAGGCACAACGTCGTGCATGTTTGTAGTCGGATCGTAAAAGTCGTCTCCACCAAATCGATAGTTATCATCTCATCGAAAGATCGGGACACCCTCGCCTCTATCACATTAGAAATCACCTGACAAATATGCATGTATGCAATATTTTTGGTCGTATCCAAGGTAGTCATGTCCTCATCATCCTCCCCTTTTTGAAAATAAAGCCGTCCTCGGCATTGCTTAATCTGAAATGTGGCTAACAAAAGAGACAAGGTGTACATGTTGTATATGTATATGTCATCCATTTTAACTTCCCTTGATTTTTGCACATATGTCACATGTATACATGAGTAACTTTCATTGTTCATAAAATCTAAAGCCAAAAAATTATCACAGGAAGTAGAAGGCATGAAAATATTGGAACTCGGTTTGCACATATAAGTGAAGCTCTTATTCTCTTCAAAAGATTGGCAATGTTCATCATTAAACCATCCTAACTTCGATGAATAAACCTTACTTGCATCAAATTTACATGCTACAACATGCTTAAATAAGCAAACATGCAATAAGTCATTGGACACAGAATCATCATCAAGATTAGAGGTCATATCAAAATGATTAAACATTGGTTCTTTTAAATCAACAGTTAATTCAATGGGTGCACTCAAAATTGTTGATATTTCAGTTGTTTGATCACATGACGCATTCATGACAGTAACAAGAGTCTCTAAAATAGGTGGTGTGCTCAAATCAACAGGTAACTCAACACATGATGCATTCAAGTTAACTAGGCATGCTTCATTCTCATGTGAAGTTATATCATCAATACCTTTACTGTTACCTCGCAGAGATGTAGCTGATGTAGGTACAGACGTTGACAATGTACCATACTCTTGAGATGATATTGCGCTCACAATCCGAGGTGGGGCTGCTCTAGTAGGTGCAATAGTGGAGTAACCAACCGGCGATGGTGAGCATGAACTGGAATAGTAGTTGTTGTAGTCACCCAATGCATCCTCCTGTATCTGTCTCTCAAAGGTACAAGCACGGACATACATACCAGTAATGCAACGAGGAATATACCGAAATCTTGCCTGAATATCATGGTTCAAACCACCAAAAAATCTATTCATTGTATCATCCTTAGATTCTTCTATGTCACAATGATGCATATAAGATTTGAACTCTTGGTAGTAACCATGAACAGTGTTACTGCCTTGTTTTAATTGCTCCAATTTGCACCGCAATTCACGACGATAGTAAGGAGGAAAAAATTGTTGTCTCATTACAGCTTTCAAAACTTTCCAAGTTGTGGGTTGGTTATCAATGTTTTTCTTACAATGTACACTCCACCAAACAGAAGCAAAACCAGTAAATGCTCTAATGGTAGCTCGTACTCTCTCAAGTTCAGAAAAATCATGGTGACTAAAAACTTGTTCTACTTCAAGCTCCCAAGCTAGATAAATAGCAGGATTAAATCTACCCTCAAATGATGGTAAAGAGATAACCTGACCATATGCTTGTGTGTGTTGTCCCAACTCTCGTGATGCTGAAGATGTGTCCGTCGTCCAAGAACTTCTATCTCTGGAACCTGTCATGATTAGTAGAAACAAGAACCAAAATTCGAGAATAATGTTCCTATGAACTACTAGGATGTGGTTGTAAAGTGCTCACAGTAAAGCAAATATCAATATCTTACAAGTTCTTACCATGCGGCAGGTGGTGACAGGCAACCAGCGGTGTCAAATAACTCCGAAGATTGTGTAAAGCGATTGCCAGGGGAACGTGCGTATACACGATGTAGAAATATGTGGAGCTGGGTTGGCTATATATGGTAGGAAAAGATTAGCAATAATCAATTCAGAGATGCAATGTTGAATAAACGCTCAACGACGGTACTATGCTGGTCCTAGGCTAGACCGAACTGGAGACGCGAGCCTAGAACACTAATGAGGTCACGTTGTAGCACAACCAGCATCAATGAAGGATACTAAGTAGCTCTGGACAGCAAGATATAAGTGAAGATCACAACGGCAGTAAAGATAATGATGTGAAACAACAGCCAAGCTGTTTTACTGAACAGTGCACAAAACAGATTCCAATCCGAATTCAACTACGAGATTGAGTCTAAAAAGATCCAAATTTTGTTTTTTTTCTCTTTTTTTTTCCTCACACTTTTTTTTTTCTTTCTCTCCTTTTTTCTCTGACTTTTTTTTCTCTTTTTTTTTCTCTCGTTTTTTTCTCTCTTTTTTTCTCCCTCTTTCCAAAACAAACTAGATAAGATGCAAATTGGATCAAGTGAAGATGTGAACGATCTCAACTATTATTATGACAATGAATGGTGGGCAGCACGTGGTGGAAATTGATGGATGGGTGGTGGACAGCGGAAGAGATAATGATGCAGCGGTGGCGTGACTAATGTGAACAGAACTCGAAACTCTAAACGAACTAGACACTAAGACCAGAAACTCGACACGATGATGCAACCGATAATTCATCTATGCAAGCAATGAAAAGAAAATTGCAAAGGCTCAGACTGGCTTGGACCAAGGATGAATAGATCTAACTCTTTTTTGTGGCTTTTTCTTGGACAATAGGTAAGAAAATAAATCTAATCTAGGAAAACTGGAAATTCTCACCGAGCAACCTGAAAACTGATACCACTTGATAGAGGCGAGGGTGTCCCGATCTTTCGATGAGATGATAACTATCGATTTGGTGGAGACGACTTTGACGATCCGACTACAAACGTGCACGACGTTGCGCCTTAGCAATCGCTAAACCAATCTCCTGAGGTTACTGACAATGCCGGAAGCACGGTCAGCCTGACCACGAAGGTCTATTCCTGCAAGCAATCGAAGAACGACCAAGAATATGATAAAGCAATCTGAATATTGCAAATATATATGAGGTATTGATAATGGTGGGGATCCGTAAGAGGTCTTGGTCTGGTCGTTGGACACAAACGAAGTACACGAAGTTGCAATGGCTAACTTTTAACTAAACAAATCCCAAGGAAAAAGCTACTAGATGGATCTACTTATATAGGAGCAAGGGGTGGCGGCCAAGGAGGTGGGAGGACGTCCCAAGGCAGCCTAAAACTAACCCTAGGTCGTACAAGGCTCATGGGCCCAAGTGGAGGTGATGCAACACCTTTGGGCTTGTAGTTTGACTCGCATTCTGCTGCAACGTCAGATTGTTTCGTCCGTAACTCAACGCTCCGGATGAATTTGAAGGTGAATCCAATTGGGTTGGAAAGAGCACAAAATCTAGTTTCCAACAAAAAAAGAATCACCCAATTCGGAGTCCGTATGAAAAAGTTGTTGGCGTTTTGAGTCAGGTATGTCTGTGCAGTCCGAATCTGAATCCAGAACGTGAGAGACTTGGACTCTATCTTCTCTTGGCCCAAAAGTGACGTGAGAGGACTTTTTGAACACAACCTAAACTTCTCCTTTTCCCTTGTCTTCATATGTGGATTGTACAAATGTCCCATACACCTGCAATTAGACAAAACACAAAAGTGTGTGAAGTATTTTTGTTCTGGATAACATAAATAGATTATTGAATAGTTTGCATTAGAAATCACCTGACAAATATGCATGTATGCAATATTTTTGGTCGTATCCAAGGTAGTCATGTCCTCATCACACTTTAACCTTGCTGTTTAGGTGAAACAAGCTAATACACTTTTTATGCATAAGAACTTTAACCTTCATTTGAATATGGGCCCATTTCAACTTGTTTGACATTGTATTAGGCAGGACACATCATTTTGCCATGTCATAGCATGCATCATATTGTTGCATATTGTCATGTGTTGATTATGTGTTGTGTGTCCTTCGTGGTAGGTTCTGCCTCTGAGGATATCTCTGAGTATCCAACTGAAGGGCAGTACCCTACTACCACTCCATCAGGCAAGCAGTCCCATTGATCATACCGATACAATCCCATGTTCTCGCCTCTGCTCTCATTTATTGCATTAAGACAACAACGTTTCAAACTGCTGTGTGCTACGGTAGTTGAACCCTTATCCTCTTCATGACTTGTCATTGCCACAGTAATTAGGTGAAACCCACTAGCATGTGTAGGAGTTGATTGAGCCATATATGTGTTTCCTACCTTGCTATGCCTGCTATGCTTAGAGTTGTGTCAGGTCTGGTTCATCTGGGTGATGGGCTAGAGTGAAATGATTATGTCGGTAATGTGAGGGTTGTGCTGAACATGTTTTGGTAAAGGTATCGATGAGAGGCCATGTAGGAGTACATGGTGGGTTGTTTCATTGAGGCCGTCCATAAGAACTGAGATCTGTATGCGTGATTTAAGATTCAGCTACTACCACCCACTGGGCCATGAAATATGACCCCGCTCGACTTACTGACCCCTCTCTTCCTCTGTCCAGGAGTTGCAACTAGTTTCTGGTGTTTGTAGGTTATGTGTTGGCGGCCGTGCGTAGCACTGACCCTAGGGGTGGGCTATGATGCGGTAGATACACCGTGGCACGATGTACCGAGTCGCCCATTTGGTGTCTCGGGAACCCTTTACACATCGTTTGGGGCCGTTGAGGACACCCCGGCCGGATTTCCTTGCGGATGGAACCTGAATAGGCGATAAACCTGGACTAGAGACTTGTGCGGTTAGTCAGGTCGTGGTCTACACCCACGTCGGTTTTCGCTTGAAGTCTGCCGAGCACATGTCGTGTGCAGATGCTAAGTGGTGGAAACATGTGTGATGAAGTACACCCCTGCAGGGTATAAAACTATTCGAATAGCCGCGTCCGCGGTAAAGGACTACTTGGTGGCCTATACAGTTCATAGACAACTTAATGGATACTACTAAAAGACTCAAGATAAGTGTGAGTACCGAGGATGGCCCTCTCGTAGGATGACAAGGGAGGATCCCCGGTGGAGTATTGTGTTGGTGAGTAGTGGACTCGTGTGCGAAAACTATTTTACTAGTGGAGTCTCGTAGGATAGCTTAGCCAAGAGTCAAAGATGGCTTGCTGCAATAACTCCACCACCTTCTTGAGAATGAGCATGTATAGTAGGTTCTGATGTAAGACTTGCTGAGTACCTTTGTACTCATGTTTGCTTAATTACTATTTTCAGACGACAACACCGCCCCCTCCGATGGGTTTTATGTAGATCTCGAAGTCGATGAGTGACTTGCCACCCAGGTGGTGATCCTGGCCATGGAGGGCCCTATGTAGATAGACAGGCTTCGAGAGGCCTTCTTTCTTTCTAGTGTCTGTACTCAGACTATTTGCTTCCGCATGTGCTTGTATGCTTGTATGACTTGAGTGTCGGGTCATGTGACCCCTACCTGTATGAACATGTTATGTATGGCTCTTTGGAGCCTTTAAATAAAGTACTTGAGTTGTAGAGTTTTGTTGTGATGCCATGTTGTATTTGCACATATCGAGCATATTGTGTGTATGATTGAAATGCTTGGTATGTGTGGGATCCGACAATCTAGTTGTTTATCCTTGGCAGCCTTTCTTATGGGGAAATGTAGTCTAGTGCTCCTCGAGCCATAGTAGTCCGCTACAGCCCGGTTCACCGGAGTCCTGCTAGCCTAGCACTACTGCTCAGGACACTTGACTGGCCGGCATGTGTTTCACTTCGTTCCTATGTCTGTCCCTTCGGGGAAATGTCACGCGGTGACTTCCGGAGTCCTTCCTAGCCTGCTACAGCCCGGGTTCCCCGGTGTCCTGTTAGCCCAGTGCTACAGCCCGGATTCACACGCTAATGACCGACATGCTCGATGTGATTCACGTATGCCTGTCTCCATAGGTCTGTGCCGCTTTGGGTTCACGACTAGCCATGTCGGCCTGGGTTCTCTGTCATATGGATGCTAGCGACACTGTAAGTGCATCTAGTGCCACCCCTAGTTGGTTTTGGAGTATGACGACAAACCTAGTTGAGGGACTAATATGTTTGTGAGAATTGCAGGATAACACAGGTAGAAGTCCCTCATTGATTCGGTTTTACTACCAGAGATGACCCCTAAAAATGTATGAAGACATTGAAGCCAAAGGTGGTATATGAAGATATTCACATTGAAGACTATGACAAAAGAAGACACGTTATGAAGCCTATGGAGCTCGAAGACTTAGATCTTTCGTAGTTCTTTTTCTTTTGTGTTGAGTCATAGGAACCACCGTACTGTTAAGTGGGGTCCAGGAGAACCAGTTAGAATGACTGAAGTGATGCCTAAACCAAAACCCTATGTCTTCGAGTGAAGACAATGAGAGCGAATCTTGTCCAGAGCCGGACAAGTCAGCTTTGCTTGTAGCCCAAGTAAAGTTGCCATGAGAGTTTGAAATCTGACCGTTGAGACACGTGTCAGTTCCTTAGTGACCCAGGGTCATTTCGGACAAATCAGGTCGGGTTGCCAAGTGGCTATAAATAGCCCACCCCCTACAACCATAAACTGTTGGCTGCTCAGATTTTAGTGCACGGCTTTTGTCGTTTGAGAGCAACCCACCTCGAAGCCTTTGAGAGAAAATTCCTAGCGAGGAGAAAAGCCCTAACCACCCAGAGCCAGAGAACATTGGGCATCACTTAAGTCTTCTTGTCTGTGTGATCTGAAGACTTATTACACTTGAGGACTGTGAATCCTCCAGACGGTTAGGCGTCGCGTTCAGAGCATCCAAGAGACATTGTGGATTGCCAGTGAATGAAGTCTGTGAAGGTTTGGGAGTCTACCTTGAAGACTTACCAGAGTGATTGGGCGAGGACTATGTGACCTTAGCTCAAGGAGAATACGGTGAGGACTTGGTGTCCTGAGCTGCGTGTTCAGGACTGGGTGTCCGGGACTGTGTGTCCTAAGGTTTAAATACCTAGCCGCTCCAACCAGACGTACAGTTGTCACAGCAACTGGAACTGGTCCAACACATCATTGTCTTCAACGAGTCACCGGTTTCATCTTCACTTCCTTTTTCTTACTGTTACTCATTGTGAAGCCATTGCATGCTTGCTCTATCTTTTGTCTTCACAACGTGAATGTATGATCTGTTTGGCTTCATAACTTCTTCCTACCTGATCCTTATTACACTGCAGCTATTTGTCTTTGTGCTTTCACTCTATTGAATACTTGACCATGGCTTGCCTAGTGTAATCTAACTTCCGCTGCATAGTAATAGGCAAAATCTTCGCTGTTTGTCTTCATAACTCCCACGTTTTGAAGACTTCCATAAAAATCGCCTATTCACCCCCCCTCTAGTCGATATAACGCACTTTCAATTGGTATCAGAGCAAGGTGCTCCCTTGTTCTGTGTGATTCGGTTTAACCACCTGGAGTTTTAGCTATGTCGACTGCAGGGATAATCAAAGTCTCTGCTGCGTGCTCCGTCTTCGATGGAACTGAATATCCCTACTGGAAGAATAAGATGCGCATGCATCTTGAATCCATTGACGTTGACCTATGGTATGTCGTCGAGAACGGCGTTCCCAAGGCTGGAGAAGGTGTCACTCCTGCTGATGTCAAGAAGTTCACTCAACTGGACTCTACTGCCAAAAATATCATCTGTGGTCATCTGACAAAAGGACAGTATGGCCGTGTGAGTGCCTTGAAGACATCCAAGCTGGTCTGGGACTGGCTCTCCAAGGTCAATGAAGGCATCTCAACCCAGAGAGATCAGAGAATCAGTGTTCTTCGCAACCTCTTCAACCGCTTCAAGCGAAATGACAATGAGAATGTCCAGCACACATTTGACCGGCTCACTGACATCACAAATGAACTTCAAGCCCTCGGCGCCACTGAGATCACCAAACATGAAATCGTCAAGACGCTGCTGAGATCACTTGATAGTTCGTTTGACATCCTAGCCCTGATGATTCAAGAACGTCCTGATTTCAAGACACTCGATCCGTCTGACATACTTGAGAGGCTCAACACACATGAGTTCCAGCTTTCTGAGAAAAGAGATATCTACGGTCCAAACTATGGGCGAACTCGTGCCTTGAAGGCAAAAGCTGTTTCCTCATCTGAAGAAGAATCTGACAGCAGTTCTGATGATCCTGAAGACATTGGAAGGGAACTTGCAATGCTAGTGAAGAAGTTCCAAAAATTCACCAAGAAGAAAGGCTTCAGAAAATCTTCACGACCAAGCTCAAGGAATGATGAAGCTTCTGCTCATGACTACAAGAAGAAAACTTGTCACAAGTGCAAGAAAACTGGACACTTCATCTCTGAGTGTCCACAGTGGGACAATGAGAACAGAAGGAAGAAGAAGAGCAAGGAATATGATTCTGACGACAAGAAGAAGAAAAATTCTCAAAGTCTTCTTCCACGTCTTCCTCAAAGTCTTCATCACACAAGAAGAGCTCATCTGGCAAGGCACGTGCATTTGTTGGCAAGGAAATGGATTCAGAGGAGGAGTCCGCTTCTGAGGAGGCAGAGGTGGAATCTGAGGAGGAGTCTGATTCTGGCATTGCGAGTCTGGCTACAGCATACGTCGCCAAGTCCATCTTCAACACTGAAGACAATGACTTCATCACCGACACTGATGCAAATGACAAGAATGACTCCACTCCTACCTACTGCTTCATGGCACGCGGTGCCAAGGTAAACACACGCACTACTCGCTATCAAACATCTAGTGACGATGACTCTGACTGTGATTCAAAACCCAGCTACAAAACACTTGCTAAAATTGCAACCGAACAACAGAAAGCTATGGAACATATTCAAAAACTGTTAGACAGAAGCGATGATCTGTTGGGTGCTGAAATGACTCGATCTGAATCCTTAATTGAAGACATAAAAAATCTTCACGTTAAGTATCAGGAACTTGAAGATCGTCTTGATACTCTCTCAACAACTCATGAAAAGCTTTCCTATGATTATCTTCAAAGGAAGCAAGAACTTGAGAAATTGAGAGCGGCTCATGAAGATCTTCAAAAGGAAAACGAATCACTTCGCGCCGAACAGATCAGTTCCGCTCAGGAAGGATTTGAACCACCATGTCTTAAATGCATTGAGCGTGATAATGCTACTTCTGTTGCTGAATGTTCCACTGCTACTGCTGTTGCAATATCTTCAACTGTTGATGTGGTAACTAACCCCTCTGCTGAGGATACCACTGCTATTGCTGATGAGAATGCTAGGTTGAAGACATTGCTTGAAACAGGGATGTACAAAAGTCTTAAAGGACATCAGACATTATGTGATGTCCTCAAGAAGCAGATTCTGAACCGAAACCCTAGGAAAGAGGGTGTTGGGTTCGTAAGGAAAATAAATGCAGATGGCTCTTACTGGAAACCTGAGCAGTACCCCAAAACCACATGGGTTGCTGCAAAGGAACCTTCAGCAGATCCATCCAATTTATCTGGCTTCACATGTGCTAACCCCATTATTATTGATGAATCCTTTGATGCAAACTATAAACTGTTTAAGAATCAGAATGGTGAAGTGTTTGCCAGGTACATTGGCACTAACTACAGGAATGGACCGCCTATGAAGAACATCTGGGTTCCGAAAAAGTGTCTGGAAAATCTTCCTGTGAATGTCTTCATGACACCTCACTTGAAGAAGACAAACCTCAGACCAAAGGCTTCATACGGTCCAAAGGCTTCATATAAACAGAGGACTCACCTGAGTCACACTAACGCAAATGTTTTGCAGGGAAACCATACTCAGGCATATGAATATGAGAGCGGTTCATCGAACCGTCATGTTCATATGACCAAAAATTATTCTGCTTATTCATATGAGTATTATTGTCCACCTGCAAGACTGTTTGCTAAGGCTTCAAAGCCAAAATTCTCAGATGTTGCACTTAGAGTTATTGCTTCTAAGCCACCCTTGAAGATGTGGGTGGTTAAGAAAGCTTAACTCTCTTTTGCAGGGAAAGGTCTCCAGCAGAAAAACAAAATCTTCTGAAGCTATTGCTGGGGACCTTACAAATCTTGTAGGGCGCAAGATAAAATGCCTGAATGGCATCATTATGTACTTCGTTCCTGAATCGCATGCTACTCTCCCTATTAGTCCTAATCTGGATCTAAGTTTTCATAACCCACTGGTTCGTCAAATGTTTTTGCTTCACAATTCTCTTCGTGAAGCCTATCCCCCTAACTGCACTGTAGGGTACGACACCAGCGTCTTCAAAGTCTTCAGAATGGATTATTGACAGTGGGTGTACAAATCACATGACTGGCAAAAGAAGCCTTCTTATGGACTCAACCTTACATCCATCCGACAAGAGCCACATCACATTTGCTGACACTGGTAAAAGTAAGGTATTGGGTCTAGGTAGAGTTGCAATCTCAAAGGATCAACACATGGATAAAGTCATGCTTGTTGAATCCCTTGGCTTCAACTTAATGTCGGTCTCAATGCTTTGCGATTTGAGCATGATCGTAATGTTTGGAAAATATCGTTGCCTAGTACTAATGGAATCTGACAAGTCTCTAGTGTTTGAAGGGTATCGAAAAGATGATCTATACGTGGTAGATTTCTCAGCAGGGCCACAACTTGCAGTATGTCTTCTTGCAAAAGCTTCAGAATGCTGGCTTTGGCATCGGAGGCTTGGGCATGCTGGCATGAGGAACCTCCACACCCTTGCGAAGAAGAAGCATGTCATAGGCATCGAGGGCGTCAAGTTCAAGAAAGATCACTTATGCGGTGCCTGTGAAGCAGGGAAGATGACAAGGGCAAAACATCCTTCGAAGACAATCATGACTACTACTCAACCCTTCGAACTGCTCCACATGGATCTTTTCGGCCCCACTCACTACTCAACTTTTACTACTACTGCTTGCCTCTATGGCTTCGTCATTGTTGATGATTACTCTAGATATACTTGGGTGCACATAATCCTTTACAAGACTGAAGTGCAGGATGTCTTCAGACGCGTCGCCAATCGTGCTATGAACAATTTTGGCGCCAAGATAAAACACATCAGAAGTGACAATGGCACTGAATTCAAGAACACTGGCCTTGATACATATCTTGATACCTTGGGCATCACACATGAATTCTCAGCTCCGTACACGCCACAGCAGAATGGCGTCGTCAAACGCAAGAACAGAACACTCATTGAGATGGCCAGAACAATGCTAGATGAATACAAGACTCCAAGAAAATTCTGGACTGAAGCCATTGACACTGCATGCCATACAATCAATCGTGTTTATCTTCACAAGCTTCTGAACAAGACATCTTATGAACTCCTAACTGGCAAGAAGCCAAATGTCAGTTACTTCAGAGTATTTGGCGCAAGGTGCTGGATCAAGGACCCACACCACACCTCAAAGTTTGCACCAAAAGCACATGAGGGCTTTATGCTTGGATATGGAAAGGATTCGCACTCCTACAGAGTCCTCAATCTCTTTCATTACAAAGTGGTTGAAACAGTGGATGTGCGGTTCGATGAGACAAATGGTTCACAAAGAGAGCAACTGCCAAATGTGCTAGATGAGATTCCAGCTAGTGAATCAATCAAGCTAATGGGAACTGGAGAGATTATACCTTCTGAAGCTCATCCTGAAGAAGAACTTATCATCTCAGCACCTGATCAACATGAAGACAATGCTTAGCCTGAAGACATTCCTCCCAACAACAACATAGATCAGCAAGAGCAAAGTCTTCGCCCTGTACATCCTCGTGTTGCCAATGAAGTGCAGATTGACAGAATAATTGACAGCATCAATGCACCTAGTCCACTCACTCGTTCAAGGGCAACTCAGCTAGCAAATTTCTGTGGGCACTTCGCATTCGTCTCAATATCAGAACCCAAGAAAGTTGAAGAAGCCTTCATGGAATCTGAATGGATTCAAGCTATGCAAGAAGAGCTTCAAGAGTTTGAGCTGAATAATGTATGGGAACTGGTTAAGCGTCCTGATCCACGGAAGCACAACATAATAGGCACCAAATGGATATACCGCAACAAACAAGATGAGCATGGTCAAGTTGTCAGAAACAAAGCTCGTCTCGTTGCTCAAGGATATACTCAAGTGGAAGGAATTGACTTCGATGAAACATTTGCTCCCGTGGCTAGGCTTGAAGCCATAGCATTCTGCTGGCCTATGCAAATCATCATAACATACTTCTATATCAAATGGATGTGAAAAGTGCCTTTCTCAATGGCAAGATTGAAGAAGAAGTGTATGTTGCACAACCGCCTGGCTTTGAAAATCCAAAACATCCTGACATGGTATACAAGCTCAACAAGGCACTGTATGGCCTCAAACAAGCCCCTAGGGCCTGGTATGACACACTCAAATACTTCCTGAAGAGCAAAGGCTTCATACCTGGTTCCCTGGATCCCACTCTTTTCACGAAGACATATGATGGTGAACTGTTTGTGTGCCAAATATATGTGGATGACATTATCTTCGGCTGCACCAATCAGAAGTACAGTGAAGAGTTTGGATATATGATGCAAGAGCAATATCAGATGTCCATGATGGGGGAGCTGAAGTTCTTCCTTGGTCTTCAAATACGACAACAACGCAATGGCATCTTCATATCTCAAGTGAAGTATCTCAAAGATTGCCTGAAGAAGTTCGGTATGCAAGACTGCAAAGTCTTCACAACACCAATGCCAGCCAAACATCATCTAGGTCCTGACGACAATGGTAAAGAGTTCGATCAAAAGGTATACTGCTCCATGATTGGTTCTTTGCTTTATTTATGTGCATCTAGGCCAGATATTATGCTTAGTGTTTGCATGTGTGCTCGATTTCATGCGGCACCAAAAGAGTCGCATCACTTAGCTGTGAAGCGAATTCTTCGATATTTGGCTCACACCCCAACTCTAGGATTATGGTATCCAAAGGGCTCAGAGTTTGATTTGGTTGGATTTTCGGATGCTGATTATGCTGGTGACAAAGTTGATCGCAAGTCTACATCAGGCACATGTCACTTTCTGGGACGATCGCTTGTATGTTGGTCTTCAAAGAAGCAGAACTGTGTATCTCTCTCCACTGCTGAATCTGAATACATTGCTGCTGGACCTTGCTGCGCTCAGCTTCTGTGGATGAAGCAAACACTCAAGGATTATGGCATTCATCTGAAGCAAGTACCACTTTACTGCGACAACGAAAGTGCCATCAAGATTGCCAACAACCCAGTTCAGCACTTGAAGACAAAGCACATTTGATGAGGACATCAATACCATTGTTACACCCACAGCCCCTACTGTTACATATACTGGACCAATTACTAGAGCTCGCGCACGCCAATTAAATTACCAGGTACTTTTGTTTCTTGGTAATGATTCTAATGTTCATGAGATTATGATGCTGCCTAAATTGGATACATTTGTTTTGCTTACAAATGAAGGGCCTAGCTTGGAGAAGGATGAACATTGGAGCAAGAACACGCATGGAGTTGATGGCATGCGCAAGGGGATCAAGAACGGAGTTACAAGTGATGATTTCAGGACTTTGAAGCCGCCATAAGGAGTGCATGAAGCCTTGGACGAAATATACAAGATGCCACTTCATAATATTCGTCCATAGGCTATTCTAGGTGCTGTGTAACCTTATTAATGGGCCAGGCCCATGTAATTTCGAAATACTTAAGTATAGGCTATTTTTAGAGTCCGTATGTGTGGGGAAACAAGAGTTAGGGTTGGTTTCAGACCCCACCCTCAAGGGCCACGAAATTCCCCCCTCTTCCTCCATATATACAGCCCTTAGGGCGTCGTTTAGACTTTGGGTTTTGTTTAGATTAAAAGTTCGCCATAGCTGCAACTTCGCGTACTTCGTTTGTGTCCAACGACCAGACCAAGACGTCACAGAACCCCACCTTGATCAATAAAGCTTTCATCTTATATTCGCAATATCCCGATTGCAATCTCAGTTTCTTGCTTGTTCTTCGTTTGCTCGCAGGAAACAGACCCTCGTGGTCAGGTTGATCGTGCTCCGGCGTGGTCAACAACCCTCGGAAGTTGGTTTAGCGATTGCTAAGGCGCGACGTCTCGCACGTTCGTAGTCGGATCGTCAAAGTCGACTCCCACAGAAAATGATAGCCACCATCTCATCGAAACATCGGGACACCTTAGCCTCTATCAAGTGGTATCAGAGCCAGGTTGCTCGGTGAGATTTTTACAGTTTTTCGTAGATTAGATCGAGTCTGTTCTTCATACCTACAGTCCACGAAAAAAAGCCACACAAAAAAATTAGGGTTAGTTCATCATATCCGAACCAATCTGAGCCTTTGCATAATCTTTTTAGGGTTTTTGCTTTGTGGAATTTGCGGTTGCATCGTCGTGTCAAGTTGCTGGTCTTAGAGTCTAGTCTTTTAGAGTTTCGAGTTCTGGTCATAAGTTGTCACGCCGCCGCCGCACCATCATCATCGCCCATCTACCACTTTTGCTTATCCGCCACCGCTCTGAATCCATATCCATATACCACCACCAATCCGTATCCATATACCACCACCAATCTGTATCCATATACCACCACCACTACCATATACCACCACCGCTGCAATATACCACAACTATATATCCACCACCAATCCGAGTTCTTCTCATATTAGGTTTGTTCTTGAGATCAATCTAAATTCCGAGTCGTGTTTCCTTGCCTGCGTAGGTCTCGGAAAAAAAAAGTCTGGAGACCCCCGGGCAGTTTTTAGGCCAAAATTTTCACGGGCAAATTTTTTTTCCCTATCCTATTTTTAGGCTTTTCTGAGTCTTCTGAGCCACGTGCCATCACAGTGATTTTTTCTCGCACTTTTTCGTCGTCGCTGCCCTGATTTCCAAAAAAAAGTGAAAAAAAAAATTTCCGTGCCCATCCTATCAGTTTGACGAGGGAAGAGTTTTGAGACACTCGCCATTATAGTGATTTTTCACAAAAAAAAGAGGAGCGCAAAAAAAAGGAGCGCAAAAAAAAAGCGCGAAAAAAAAAGTTCCAGAGTGTGCTTTTCCCTTATTTACGTGCAGCGCCGTGATTTTGTTAGTGTTCTAGGCTCGCGTCTCTAGCACGGTCTAGCCTAGGACCAGCACAGTACCGTCATTGAGCGTTTATTCAACTTTGCATCTCTGAATTGATTATTGCTGACCCTTTTTGCTACCATACTATAAGCCTTCCCAGCTCCACATACATCTACGTCGTGCGTTTGACTCTCCCTGGCAATCGCTCTATCCAAGCTTTTGAGAGTTTTTGACTACAACGGTTGCCGATCACCGCCTGCTGCTGGGTAAGAACTGGTAAGAATTTGAGATTTGCTTGACGGATTTGTGACACCCGCCACCACCACCACTTGTTAGTAGTCTGTAGGATCATATTCTTGTGTGTTTCTATTGCTGCTAACCATGCCAGGATCACAAGCCGACGAGACTGACTGGGAGAACTTGATGAACAAGGAGCTTCATGATACGTTTCAGCAAATGATGAATGGACAGGTGCAAGATGTGATAAACAGATTTGAAGAGGCCATGGAGAAGATAGATGGCATGGAGAAGACGTTTGAAACAAAGCTCGATAACGAGTTTGCTGAATTGCTTTCGCGTTTTCCACCACCACCACCGGCTGCTCCTGCCGCACCTCTGCAACAACAGCAACAACACCGACTACCTCCACGTCGGGAAACAGCCCTCCGCCGAGCGAGCCGTGTCCCTCTTCAGTCGGGCCAAACTGCTGGTGCTGCTATTGATACTTCTGTGGCTCCTACTGCTGATGTGGAGGAGGATGCTTATGTGGGAGATTATGAGGATGAGGTTGATCAAAATCAGAACTACGTGCAACCAACAGCACAGCAACCACCACGTCGTCCACATGCAAATAATGGCAATGGTAGGGCTCACCCTCAGGTACGAGATCATGACCATCTCCCTAAACTGAAATTGAATATTCCACCATTTGAGGGTAGATATGTTCCTGATATATATCTTACTTGGGAGTTAGAAACTGAACAACGATTTACATGTTTACAATATCCCGAGGAGAGACGTGTTCCTGTTGCTGTTTGTGCTTTCACTAGTTTTGCATGTGTTTGGTGGTCTGAGCATTGTAGATTATATCCTATTCCGGCAACTTGGGCTGCTTTGAAAACTGCTATGCGTACTCGTTGGGTTCCACCATATTATCAACGTGAATTCCTTCAAAAATTGCAGCGCTTAAGACAGGGAAAAAATTCTATAGAAGAATATTATCAGGAATTACAAACTGGCATGATTAGATGTGGTATTGTTAAGGAGAGTGAAGCTATGCTTGCACGTTTTATGGGTGGATTAAATAGAGAGATTCAGACGATTCTAGAGTATAAGGAGTATACTAATATCACTCGTTTATTCCATCTTGCTTGTAAAGCTGAACGTGAAGTGCAGGATCGACAGGCATTGGCGCGGACTAACTTTTCTGCAGGTCGACCTTCATCATGGACACCACGTGCATCATCTACTTCCACACGTTCTGCTACACCGGCGCCTCCGTCGGCTACCACCTCCAACCGTGATACAATAAAGCAGGCACAATCACCACTATCTGCCAAGAGCACACCTTCTGGGCCTGCAAAGAGCTCTTCTTCATCCATGGCATCAACAGGGCAAACACATGATATTATTTGTCGACGTTGCAAGGGTGGAGGTCATTATGCGAGAGAATGCCCATATAAGCGTGTGATGATTGTTACTGAGGATGGTGGGTATGAGTCCGCTAGTGACTATGATGAGGAGACTTTGGCTCTTATTACACGTGACGAACATGGTGGAGACGATTCTGATCATGAGACGCAATACATGGCTCCTGAAGATGCTGACAGGTATGAAAGTTTAGTTGCTCAACATGTTTTGAGTGTGCAGGTTACACAAGCTGAGCAAAATCAGAGGCATAATTTGTTCCATACAAAGGGAGTTGTGAAGGAACGTTCTGTTCACGTGATCATAGATGGAGGGAGCTGCAATAACTTGGCTAGCATGGAGATGGTGGAGAAGCTATCTCTCACCACAAGACCACATCCACATCCTTACTACATCCAATGGTTCAACAACAGCGGCAAGGTTAAGGTAACACGTACTGTTCGTGTGCATTTTAGTATCTCTACATATGCTGATTATGTTGATTGTGATGTGGTACCTATGCAAGCATGTTCCTTATTACTTGGTAGACCATGGCAATTTGATAAAAATTCTGTACACCATGGTAGAAACAATCAGTACACTCTTGTTCATAACGATAAAAATATTACTTTGCTTCCTATGACTCTTGATTCCATTTTGAAAGATGATATTAATAGAGCTAATAAAGCAAAACAGGAGACAAATAAGAGTGAAAATCAGATTGTGGCAAAAGAATTTGAGCACCAAATGAAGCCTAATAATAAACCATCTACTGTTGTTTCTGAAATTAAATTGAAAAGTGCATGTTTACTTGCCACCAAATCTAATATTGATGAGCTAGATTTCAGCAAATCTGTTTGCTATGCTTTTGTGTGCAAAGAGGCATTATTTTCATTCGAGGACGTGCCTTCCTCTTTGCCCCCTGCTGTCACTAACATTTTGCAGGAGTTCGCTGACGTCTTTCCACAAGACGTGCCACCGGGATTACCACCTATTCGAGGGATTGAGCATCAAATTGACTTAATTCCCGGTGCTTCGCTACCCAACCGTGCACCATACCGTACCAATCCAGAGGAGACGAAGGAGATTATGCGTCAAGTACAAGAACTGCTCGACAAAGGTTATATACGCGAATCCCTTAGTCCTTGTGCTGTTCCTATCATTTTAGTGGCGAAAAAGGATGGTACGTCGCGTATGTGCGTTGATTGTAGAGGCATTAATAATATTACTATTCGTTATCGTCATCCTATTCCTAGGCTAGATGATATGCTTGATGAATTGAGTGGCTCTACAATATTCTCCAAAGTTGATTTGCGTAGTGGATACCATCAAATTCGTATGAAATTGGGTGATGAATGGAAAACAACATTTAAAACTAAGTTTGGATTATATGAGTGGTTAGTCATGCCTTTTGGGTTAACTAATGCACCTAGTACTTTCATGAGGTTAATGAACGAAGTATTACGTGCTTTCATTGGACGATTTGTGGTAGTTTACTTTGATGACATATTGATTTATAGCAAATCTTTGGAGGAACATTTGGAACATTTACGTGCTGTTTTTATTGCTCTACGTGATGCACGTTTGTTTGGAAACCTTGGAAAGTGCACCTTTTGCACCGACCGAGTATCTTTTCTTGGCTATGTTGTTACTCCACAGGGAATTGAAGTTGATAAAGCCAAGATTGAAGCTATTGAGAGTTGGCCGCAGCCCAAAACGTTCACACAAGTGAGGAGTTTCCTTGGCCTCCCTGGTTTCTATAGGCGTTTTGTGAGAGATTTCAGCACCATTGCTGCACCTCTCAACGAGCTTACAAAGAAGGATGTGCCTTTTGTTTGGGGTACCGCACAGGAAGAAGCCTTCACGGTTTTGAAAGATAAGTTGACACGTGCTCCTTTACTCCAACTTCCTAATTTCAATAAGACTTTTGAGCTTGAATGTGATGCTAGTGGAATTGTATTAGGAGGTGTGTGTGATGCTAGTGGAATTGTATTAGGAGGTGTGTTATTACAACATGGAAAACCTGTTGCATACTTTTCTGAAAAATTGAGTGGGCCTAGTCTGAACTATTCTACTTATGATAAAGAATTATATGCTCTTGTTCGGACCTTAGAAACATGGCAACATTATTTATGGCCCAAGGAATTTGTTATACATTCTGATCATGAATCTTTGAAACACATTAAAAGTCAAGCAAAACTGAACCGTAGACATGCTAAATGGGTTGAATTCATTGAGACTTTCCCTTATGTCATTAAACACAAGAAGGGTAAAGAAAATGTTATTGCCGATGCCTTGTCTCGTCGTTATACTATGCTTTCACAACTTGACTTTAAAATATTTGGTTTGGAGACCCTCAAAGATCAATATGTTCATGATGCTGAATTTAAAGATGTATTGCAGAATTGTAAGGAAGGGAGAACTTGGAACAAGTTCGTTCTTAACGATGGATTTGTGTTTCGTGCTAACAAGCTATGCATTCCAGCTAGCTCCGTTCGTCTTTTGTTGTTGCAGGAGGCGCATGGAGGAGGATTAATGGGACACTTTGGCGTCAAGAAGACGGAGGATATACTTGCTACACATTTCTTTTGGCCAAAGATGAGACGGGATGTTGAGCGTTTTGTTGCTCGCTGCACTACATGTCAAAGAGCTAAGTCACGACTCAATCCTCATGGTTTATATATGCCTTTGCCTGTACCTAGTGTTCCTTGGGAGGATATATCTATGGACTTTGTTTTAGGTTTACCTCGAACAAAGAAGGGGAGGGATAGCATATTTGTTGTCGTGGATAGGTTCTCGAAAATGGCACACTTTATACCATGTCATAAAAGCGATGATGCTGTTAATGTTGCTGATTTGTTCTTTCGTGAAATTATTCGCTTGCATGGTGTGCCAAATACTATTGTTTCAGATCGTGATACTAAATTTCTTAGCCACTTTTGGAGATGTTTATGGGCTAAGTTGGGGACTAAGCTGCTTTTTAGTACTACTTGTCACCCCCAAACTGATGGACAAACTGAAGTAGTCAATAGAACATTGTCTACTATGCTTAGGGCTGTTTTGAAGAATAACAAGAAAATGTGGGAAGAATGCTTGCCTCATATTGAATTTGCTTATAATCGTTCATTGCATTCTACTACTAAGATGTGCCCTTTTGAAATTGTGTATGGTTTCCTACCTCGTGCACCAATTGATTTGTTGCCTCTTCCATCTTCAGAGAAGCTTAATTTTGATGCTAAAGAACGTTCTGAATTGATTGTAAAAATGCATGAGTTAACTAAGGAAAACATTGAGCGTATGAATGCTAAATATAAACTTGCTGGAGATAAGGGTAGAAAACATGTTGTGTTTGCGCCTGGAGATCTTGTTTGGTTACATTTGCGTAAAGATAGATTTCCTACTCTGCGCAAATGAAAGCTAATGCCACGTGCTGATGGTCCTTTTAAGGTGTTAGAGAAAATAAATGATAATGCATATAAACTTGAGCTACCTGTAGATTTTGGGGTTAGTCCCACTTTTAACATTGCAGATTTGAAGCCTTATTTGGGTGAGGAAGATGCGCTTCCGTCGAGGACGACTTCATTTCAAGAAGGGGAGGATGATGAGGACATCAATACCATTGTTACACCCACAGCCCCTACTGTTACATATACTGGACCAATTACTAGAGCTCGCGCACGCCAATTAAATTACCAGGTACTTTCGTTTCTTGGTAATGATTCTAATGTTCATGAGATTATGATGCTGCCTAAATTGGATACATTTGTTTTGCTTACAAATGAAGGGCCTAGCTTGGAGAAGGATGAACATTGGAGCAAGAACACGCATGGAGTTGATGGCATGCGCAAGGGGATCAAGAACGGAGTTACAAGTGATGATTTCGGGACTTTGAAGCCGCCATAAGGAGTGCATGAAGCCTTGGACGAAATATAAAAGATGCCACTTCATAATATTCGTCCATAGGCTATTCTAGGTGCTGCGTAACCTTATTAATGGGCCAGGCCCATGTAATTTCGAAATACTTAAGTATAGGCTATTTTTAGAGTCCGTATGTGTGGGGAAACAAGAGTTAGGGTTGGTTTCAGACCCCACCCTCAAGGGCCACGAAATTCCCCCCTCTTCCTCCATATATACAGCCCTTAGGGCGTCGTTTAGACTTTGGGTTTTGTTTAGATTAAAAGTTCGCCATAGCTGCAACTTCGCGTACTTCGTTTGTGTCCAACGACCAGACCAAGACGTCACAGAACCCCACCTTGATCAATAAAGCTTTCATCTTATATTCGCAATATCCCGATTGCAATCTCAGTTTCTTGCTTGTTCTTCGTTTGCTCGCAGGAAACAGACCCTCGTGGTCAGGTTGATCGTGCTCCGGCGTGGTCAATAACCCTCGGAAGTTGGTTTAGCGATTGCTAAGGCGCGACGTCTCGCACGTTCGTAGTCGGATCGTCAAGGTCGACTCCCACAGAAAACGATAGCCACCATCTCATCGAAACATGGGGACACCTTAGCCTCTATCAGAAAGGGAGGATCGTCTTCGACTTGAGTACCCCACCTTCTTCCCGGAGGATCCTAAATCTCGGGACGAGATTCTTTTGAGTGGGGGTGAGTTGTCACATCCCTGATTTTAGTCATGCATTAGGATTGGATGAACATGTGCATCATGTTTAAATTTCTTTTAAACTTGAAATGGGGCCTAATCAACCCCAACACCCCCCTGAAAATGCTAATTTCCAACAATTGGAATTTCAATGAACCCAAAATGCCCTTCATAAAAGCCCACCATTTTTGGTCTTGACTAAAACCTCTGCCAAAAATGGTCTTGCAATTTATGAAGCCATTCTGGATTTTTGAACAAGCCATAAGTATTTGAATTTGGCCATTTTAAATGCTATAAATATTTTAAAGTGCTCAAATAATCTTGGAAGCATTTTTAGGGAGTTGAGAATATTCCCAAATGTGCCTCTGAATATTTCCAGAGTTTTTGGAAATGAAATAGTATTTATTCTATTTCAATACACATAGCAGGAAATAAATAAAAGCAAAACAGAAAAGAGAGAGAGAGAGAGTTAGAGCTTACCTGTCGCCCTGGCCTGGCCCAGCTCGGCCCAGCCCACTGGCTACCGCCAGTCATACCCCTCCTCTCGCCAGGAGGACGAGAGGCGCGTGGCCGACGCCCGCAGCCACACGCCGGCCACCTCCTGCTTCTGCTGACACCCAGGACGCCGTCTAAGAGTGCCACGCACTCTCCCTCGTCCCCCTCTCACTTTCCCCACTCTTCCCGTGCCATCTCCCTCCTCTGGCTCTCTCCCCATCCCCTCCCGAGAGGAGCTCGTCGCCACCGTCGCCGTCCACCACGGCCATCGGCCCTCTCTCGTCTCTTCGACGTGTCCCCGAGCACCGCCGATGTCTTCCTCTTCCTCACGGGCGAGCCACGATGCCTCGGATGCACTGGAACGCCACTAGCGCCGTCTTCTTCCACCTCGGTCCGCCGAGATCGCCGGCGACCGTACGCCGCCCCTGATGCCTCCCCGAGCTTGCTGAGGCCACCGCTACACTCCCCGTGAGCTCCTTCTCCGTTCCCCTCTCTTTCCTTGCCGTTTTTTCCCTCTAACCACGGGCTCCGTTGAGCCCGAGAACTCGACTCCGCCGGCCATGTCGCCGCCGTGGCCACAGGCGCGTAAGCTCGATTCCGAGCGCATCACCACACTCACCACGTTTCCAGGAGCCTAACGCACCACTCCCCGCGCCTCGTCGTGCCCCGTAGCTTCGGGTTTATCCTCGCCCGAACTCCGGCGACCACCAAGGTCATCGTCGGCGTCGTTTCTGGCCTCCCCGAGCTCCACTTCCACCACCAAACGCCGCGGCTTGCCCCCAGCTATGTGTAGGACCAAACCGCAGTCGATTTGGTCGACTGTGGGCGAAACCCGAGCCCCTCCGCCGCGTCTGTCGTCACCGGCGTCAAGCCGCCGGCGAGTTGACCATGTTTTGACCCGTGGACTGACGTGTGGGCCCAGGTTGACTTCCCCCCCCCCCCTTAGCCTATGACAGGTGGGGCCAGCCTGTTAATTAGTTTAGGATTAATGCCAACTAATTATAATTAGTTTAGGTCACTGACATGTGGGCCCAGGCCCCACTGACAGTTAGTTAGTATTAACTTAATCCTGTTAGTTAGCTGAGTCACTGACAGACAGGGCCCACCAGTCAGGTTTGACTGGCCCTGGCGCCTTTGACTCGCTGATGTCACAATGACGCAGTGCTGACGCAACTATTCTTTTTCTAGATTTATTTTTATATAGGAAATTCCAGAAAATAGCCAAAACTTTTAAAAATCATAGAAAATCAACCATAGCTCCAAATCAAACAAATTATATATGAAAAATGATCAGAAAAATTCAATCTATCCATCTGTAATGGTTTCATGCATGAAAAACCACTTTAACCTTGCTGTTTAGGTGAAACAAGCTAATACACTTTTTATGCATAAGAACTTTAACCTTCATTTGAATCTTTGATTCAAATGGACCCATTTCAACTTGTTTCACATTGTATTAGGCAGGACACATCATTTTTCCATGTCATAGCATGCATCATATTGTTGCATATTGTCATGTGTTGATTATGTGCTGTGTGTCCTTCGTGGTAGGTTCTGCCTCCGAGGATATCTCCGAGTATCCAACTGAAGGGCAGTACCCTACTACCACTCCATCAGGCAAGCAGCCCCATTGATCATACAATCCCATGTTCTCGCCTCTGCTCTCATTTACTGCATTAAGGCAACAACGTTTCAAACTGCTGTGTGCTTCGGTAGTTGAACCCTTATCCTCTTCATGACCTGTCATTGCCACAGTAATTAGATGAAACCCACTAGCATGTGTAGGAGTTGATTGAGCCATGTATGTGTTTCCTACCTTGCTATGCCTGCTATGCTTAGAGTTGTGTCAGGTCTGGTTCATCTGGGTGATGGGCTAGAGTGAAATGATTATGTCAGTAATGTGAGGGTTGTGCTGAACATGTTTTGGTAAAGGTATCGATGAGAGGCCATGTAGGAGTACATGGTGGGTTGTTTCATTGAGGCCGTCCATAAGAACTGAGATCTGTATGTGTGATTTAAGATTCAGCTACTACCACAGATTGGGCCCTGAAATATGACCCCGCTCGACTTACTGACCCCTCTCGTCCTCTGTCCAGGAGTTGCAACTAGTTTCTGGTGTTTGTAGGTTATGTGTTGGCGGCCGTGCGTAGCGCTGACCCTAGGGGTGGGCTATGATGCGGTAGATACACTGTGGCACGGTGTACCGAGTCGCCCGTTTGGTGTCTCGGGAACCCTGCACAAATCATTTGGGGCCATTGAGGACACCCCGGCCGGATTTCCTTGCGGATGGAACCTGAATAGGCGATAAACCTGGACTAGAGACTTGTGCGGTTAGTCAGGTCCTGGTCTACACCCACGTCGGTTTTTGCTTGAAGTCTGCCGAGCACATGTCATGTGCAGACGCTAAGTGGTGGAAACATGTGTGATGAAGTACACCCCTGCAGGGTATAGAACTATTCGAATAGCCGCGTCCGCGGTAAAGGACTACTTGGTTGCCTATAGAGTTCATAGACAAGTTAATGGATACTACTAAAAGACTCAAGATAAGTGTGAGTACCGAGGATGGCCCTCTCGTAGGATGACGAGGGAGGATCCCCGGTGGAGTATTGTGTTGGTGAGTAGTGGACTCGTGTGCGAAAACTATTTTACTAGTGGAGTCTCGTAGGATAGCTTAGCCAAGAGTCAAAGCTGGCTTGCTGCAATAACTCCACCACCTTCTTGAGAATGAGCATGTATAGTAGGTTCTGATGTAAGACTTGCTGAGTACCTTTGTACTCATGTTTGCTTAATTACTGTTTTCAGACGACAACACCGCCCCCTCCGATGGGTTTTATGTAGATCTCGACGCCGATGAGTGACTTGCCACCCAGGTGGTGATCCTGGCCATGGAGGGCCCTATGTAGATAGACAGGCTTCGAGAGGCCTTCTTTCTTTCTAGTGTCTGTACTCAGACTATTTGCTTCCGCATGTGCTTGTATGCTTGTATGACTTGAGTGTCGGGTCATGTGCCCCCTACCTGTATGAACATGTTATGTATGGCTCTTTGGCCTTTAAATAAAGTACTTGAGTTGTAGAGTTTTGTTGTGATGCCATGTTGTATTTGCACATATCGAGCATATTGTGTGTATGATTGAAATGCTTGGTATGTGTGGGATCCGACAATCTAGTTGTTTATCCTTGGTAGCCTTTCTTATGGGGAAATGTAGTCTAGTGCTCCTCGAGCCATAGTAGTCCGCTACAGCCCGGTTCACCGGAGTCCTGCTAGCCCAGCACTACTGCTCAGGACACTTGACTGGCCGGCATGTGTTTCACTTCGTTCCTATGTCTGTCCCTTCGGGGAAATGTCACGCGGTGACTTCCGGAGTCCTGCCTAGCCTGCTACAGCCCGGGTTCCCCGGAGTCCTGTTAGCCCAGTGCTATAGCCCGGATTCACACGCTGATGACCGACATGCTCGATGTGATTCACGTTGATAGAGGCGAGGGTCCCGATCTTTCGATGAGATGATAACTATCGATTTGGTGGAGACGACTTTGACGATCCGACTACAAACGTGCACGACGTTGCGCCTTAGCAATCGCTAAACCAATCTCCTGAGGTTACTGACGATGCTGGAAGCACGGTCAGCCTGACCACGAAGGTCTATTCCTGCAAGCAATCGAAGAACGAGCAAGAATATGATAAAGCAATCTGAATATTGCAAATATATATGAAGTATTGATAATGGTGGGGATTCGGAAGCGGTCTTGGTCTGGTCGTTGGACACAAACGAAGTACACGAAGTTGCAATGGCTAACTTTTAACTAAACAAATCCCCAGGAAAAAGCTACTAGATGGATCTACTTATATAGGAGCAAGGGGTGGCGGCCAAGGAGGTGGGAGGACGTCCCAAGGCAGCCTAAAACTAACCCTAGGTCGTACAAGGCTCATGGGCCCAAGTGGAGGTGATGCAACACCTTTGGGCTTGTAGTTTGACTCGGATTCTGCTGCAACGTTAGATTGTTTCATCCGTAACTCAACGCTCCGGATGAATTTGAAGGTGAATCCAATTGGGTTGGAAAGAGCACGAAATCTAGTTTCCAACAAAAAAAGAATCACCCAATTCGGAGTCCGTATGAAAAAGTTGTTGGCGTTTTGAGTCAGGTATGTCTGTGCAGTCCGAATCTGAATCCAGAACGTGAGAGACTTGGACTCTATCTTCTCTTGGCCCAAAAGTGACGTGAGAGGACTTTTTGAACACAACCTAAACTTCTCCTTTTCCCTTGTCTTCATATGTGGATTGTACAAATGTCCCATACACCTGCAATTAGACAAAACACAAAAGTGTGTGAAGTATTTTTGTTCTGGATAACATAAATAGATTATTGAATAGTTTGCATTAGAAATCACCTGACAAATATGCATGTATGCAATATTTTTGGTCGTATCCAAGGTAGTCATGTCCTCATCACACGTATGCCTGTCTTCATAGGTCTGTGCCGCTTTGGGTTCATGACTAGCCATGTCGGCCCGGGTTCTCTGTCATATGGATGCTAGCGACACTATCATATACGTGAGCCAAAAGGTGCAAACGGTCCCGGGCCATGGTAAGGCGACACCCGTGGGGATACCGTGCGTGAGGCCGCAATGTGATATGAGGTGTTCCCGGCTAGATCGATGTGACTTGGAATCGGGGTCCTGACAGCACCTACACCTCCAACGACACCACTTGGAGCAATGAAACGAGCCCGAGCCAAGGCTATCGAAGATAAGGTGAACTCACTCCTCTCCGAACTCCCACTTTCTATGCATGAGACATGGCTACTACCTAAGTCTGAGGTGTTGTGCATGATTAGGCACCAAGAGGGCCCTCCCGAAGATGGGCATGAAGATGTACAAGTCCCCAAGTCCACGGATGAGGAGAACCAACGAAAGGAGCCAATGGCATCTCCCAGGCCCCGGACATCCGGCCAAGGCCCCGGACATCCGGCCTCTGGAGCGTCATCCACTTCAGCAGCACAGCCGCCAGAAGCTACAGGCCTCGGACATCCGGCCCCGACAGCCCGGGCATCCGGCCTCTCCTGAGCCCCCGGACATCCAGCCACTGGCCCGGAAATCCGGCCCCTCTGAACCCGAGAGCAACAAATGCCACCACTCCAGCCCGGACATCCGGCCCCCCCAGCCCGGACATCGGGTGTTGCCTGAAAGCCCGGACATCCGGCCCGACCAGCCCGGACGTTCGGCCTCCCCTGTCTGCGCACAGTGAAGGGCCGAGGCCCATGTATCCCTTCTCCCGCCTAGACTATTTATACTCCACCCCATACAATTTTCTAGGGTTAGCATTGGTTTAGCTCATTTTAGAGATAGAGCATTGCTCATCCACATCGGATCTACTCCACGAGAGAGACCACGGCCTCTTCGGAGAAGATCCCTTTGGATTCAAGACCTCCTTTTGGAGAAGAACTTCAAGACCTCCTCACGTAGAAGACCAGTTACCGTGTATCGTCCCTAGTTGATTGTGGATCATGTATCTTACTTTATGTACTCAAGGATCTAGCACATGTGTGACTATTTCTTGTTGGTTGAGTGATTCTCTCGTGTTTCCCCTCATGATTTCCCTCGTTTTCCCCTCGTGTTCCTCGTGTTCTTCACGGGATCTGCTCCTTTCGTGAAAGATCGGGCGATTAGGGTTCTACCCTACATCACATACCTAGTGCATCGGGTCCAATGAAAATCTTTTGTGACAATACTGGTGCAATTGCCTTGGCAAAGGAATCCGGATTTCACAAAAGAACCAAGCACATCAAGAGACGCATCAATTCCATCCGGGATCAAGTCCAGGTGGGAGACATAGAGATTTGCAAGATACATGCGGGTCTGAATGTTGCAGACCCGTTGACTAAGCCTCTTCCACGAGCAAAACATGATCAGCACCAAGACTCCATGGGTTTTAGAATCATTATTTTGTAGTCTAGATTATTGACTCTAGTGAAAGTGGGAGACTGAAGGAAATATGCCCTAGAGGCAATAATAAAGTTATTATTTATTTCCTCATATCATGATAAATGTTTATTATTCATGCTAGAATTGTATTAACCAGAAACATAATACATGTGTGAATACATAGAAAAACATGGTGTCACTAGTATGCCTCCACTTGACTAGCTCATTGATCAAAGATGGTTGAGTTTCCCAGCCATAGACATGAGTTGTGATTTGAACAACGGGATCACATCATTAGTAGAATATTCTGATTGACATGACCCATTCCGTTAGCTTAGCACTTGATCATTTAGTTTATTGCTATTGCTTTCTTCATGACTTATACATGTTCCTATGACTATGAGATTATGCAACTCCCGATTACCAGAAGAACACTTCGTGTGCTACCAAACGTCACAAAGTAACTGGGTGATTATAAAGGTGCTCTACAGGTGTCTCCAATGGTGTTCGTTGAGTTGGCATAGATCGAGAATAGGATTTGTCACTCCGATTGTCGGAGAGGTATCTCTGGGCCCTCTCGGTAATGCACATCACTATGAGCCTTGCAAGCAATGTGACTAATGAGTTAGTTACGGGATGATGCATTACGGAACGAGTAAAGAGACTTGCCAGTAACGAGATTGAAGTAGGTATTGAGATACCGACGATCAAATCTCGGGCAAGTAACATACCGATGACAAAGGGAACAACGTATGTTGTTATGCGGTTTGACTGATAAAGATCTTTGTAGAATATGTATGAACCAATATGAGCATCCAGGTTCAGCTATTGGTTATTGACCGGAGATGTGTCTCTTCATGTCTACATAGTTCTTGAACCCATAGGGTCCGCACGCTTAAAGTTCTGTGACGATCGGTATTATGAGTTTTTTGTGTTTTGATGTATCGAAGGTAGTTCGGAGTCCTGGATATATTGGACGACTATGTCGGACACCAGAAGTGTTTCGGGAGGTGTTGGACATATACCGGAGTACCCTGAGGTTACCAGAACCCCCCGAGGAGTATATTGGGCAGTGGGAGAAGAGGAGCGCCGACCAGGGCAGCCGCGCGCCCCCTCCCCCTCTAGTCCGAATTGGACAAGGAGGGGAGCGGCGCCCCCCTTTCCTTCTTTTCTTCTCTCCCTTCCTCTCCTACTCCTACTCCTACTTGGAAGGGGGAGTCCTCATGTGGCGCGCCATAGGAGGCCGGCCCCCTCCCCCTCCTCCACTCCTTTATATACGGGGAGGGGGGCACCCCTTGGAGACACAACAATTGATCATTGATCTTTTAGCCGTGTGCGGTGCCCCCCTCCACCATAATCCACCTCTGTCATATCGTAGCGGTGCTTAGGCGAAGCCCTGCGTCGATAGCTTCATCAACACCGTCACCACGCCGTCGTGCTGATGAAGCTCTTCCTAGAAGCTCTACTGGATCGTGAGTTCGCGGGACGTCACCGAGCTGAACGTCTGCTGAACGCGAAGGTGCCGTACGTTCGGTACTAAGGATCGGTCGATCATGAAGACGTACGACTACATCAACCGTGTTGTCATAACGCTTTCGCTTACGGTCTACGAGGGTACGTAGATGACACTCTCCCCTCTCATTGCAATGCATCACCATGATCTTGCGTGTGCGTAGGAAATTTTTTGAAATTACTATGTTCCCCAACATCTTGGACGAAGAAGGGGCATCTGCTTTCTTCTTCGCCACCACAACCTTCACCGCCTTCCCCGCCGCCGCGGCTCTCATCTGGTGCATGGGCGCCTCCAGAGTAGACAATGTTCTATTGACTAATTCAGTTTGTCCATCAGTTTGGGGGTGACAAGTAGTACTAAAAAGCAGTTTAGTCCGCAACTTAGCCCATAAACATCTTGATGAGGACATCAATACCATTGTTACACCCATAGCCCCTACTGTTACATATACTGGACCAATTACTAGAGCTCGCGCACGCCAATTAAATTACCAGATACTTTCGTTTCTTGGTAATGATTCTAATGTTCATGAGATTATGATGCTGCCTAAATTGGATACATTTGTTTTGCTTACAAATGAAGGTCCTAGCTTGGAGAAGGATGAACATTGGAGCAAGAACACGAATGGAGTTGATGGCATGCGCAAGGGGATCAGGAACGGAGTTACAAGTGATGATTTCAGGACTTTGAAGCCGCCATAAGGAGTGCATGAAGCCTTGGACGAAATATACAAGATGCCACTTCATAATATTCGTCCATAGGCTATTCTAGGTGCTGCGTCACCTTATTAATGGGCCAGGCCCATGTAATTTCGAAATACTTAAGTATAGGCTATTTTTAGAGTCCGTATGTGTGGGGAAACAAGAGTTAGGGTTGGTTTCGGACCCCACCCTCAAGGGCCACGAAATTCCCCTCTCTTCCTCCATATATACAGCCCTTAGGGCGTCGTTTAGACTTGGGTTTTGTTTAGATTAAAAGTTCGCCATAGCTGCAACTTCGCGTACTTCGTTTGTGTCCAACGACCAGACCAAGACGTCACAGAACCCCACCTTGATCAATAAAGCTTTCATCTTATATTCGCAATATCCAGATTGCAATCTCAGTTTCTTGCTTGTTCTTCGTTTGCTCGCAGGAAACAGGCCCTCGTGGTCAGGTTGATCGTGCTCCGGCGTGGTCAATAACCCCTCGGAAGTTGGTTTAGCGATTGCTAAGGCGCGACGTCTCGCACGTTCGTAGTCGGATCGTCAAGGTCGACTCCCACAGAAAACGATAGCCACCATCTCATCGAAACATCGGGACACCTTTGCCTCTATCAAGTGGTATCAGATTTCCAGGTTGCTCGGTGAGATTTTACAGTTTTTCGTAGATTAGATCGAGTCTGTTCTTCATACCTACAGTCCACGAAAAAGCCACACAAAAAAAAATTAGGGTTAGTTCATCATATCCGAACCAATCTGAGCCTTTGCATAATCTTTTTAGGGTTTTTGCTTTGTTGAATTTGCGGTTGCATCGTCGTGTCAAGTTGCTGGTCTTAGAGTCTAGTCTTTTAGAGTTTCGAGTTCTGGTCATAAGTTGTCACGCTGCCGCCGCACCATCATCATCGCCCATCTACCACTTTTGCTTATCCGCCACCGCTCTGAATCCATATCCATATACCACCACCAATCCGTATCCATATACCACCACCAATCTGTATCCATATACCACCACCACTACCATATACCACCACCGCTGCAATATACCACAACTATATATCCACCACCAATCCGAGTTCTTCTCATATTAGGTTTGTTCTTGAGATCAATCTCAATTCCGATTCGTGTTTCCTTGCCTGCGTAGGTCTCGAAAAAAAAAAGAGTCTGGAGACCCCCGGGCAGTTTTTAGGCCAAAATTTTCTCGGGCAAAATTTTTTTTCCCTATCCTATTTTTAGGCTTTTCTGAGTCTTTTGAGCCACGTGCCATCATAGTGATTTTTTGTCGCACTTTTTCGTCGTCGCTGCCCTGATTTCCGAAAAAAAAAGTGGAAAAGAAATTTTCGTGCCTATATTATCAGTTTGACGAGGGAAGAGTTTTGAGACACTCGCCATTATAGTAATTTTTCGCAAAAAAAAAAGAGGAGCGCAAAAAAAAAAAGAGGAGCGCAAAAAAAAAAAGAGGAGCGCAAAAAAAAAAGCGAAAAAAAAAGAAGTTCCAGAGTGTGCTTTTCCCTTATTTACGTGCAGCGCCGTGATTTTGTTAGTGTTCTAGGCTCGCGTCTCTAGCACGGTCTAGCCTAGGACCAGCACAGTACCGTCGTTGAGCGTTTATTCAACTTTGCATCTCTGAATTGATTATTGCTGACCCTTTTTGCTACCATACTATAAGCCTTCCCAGCTCCACATACCTCTACGTCGTGCGTTTGACTCTCCCTGGCAATCGCTCTATCCAAGCTTTTGAGAGTTTTGACTACAACGGTTGCCGGTCACCGCCTGCTGCTGGGTAAGAACTGGTAAGAATTTGAGATTTGCTTGACGGATTTGTGACACCCGCCACCACCACCTCTTGTTAGTATTCTGTAGGATCATATTCTTGTGTGTTTTCTATTGTTGCTAACCATGGCAGGATCACAAGCCGACGAGACTGACTGGGAGAACATGACGAATTAGGAGTTGCATGATAAATTTCAGCAAATGATGAATGGACAGGTGCAGGATGTGCTAAACAGATTTGAAGAGGCCATGGAGAAGATAGATGACATGGAGAAGACGTTCGAAACAAAGCTCGATGACAGGTTTAATGAATTGCTCGCGCGTCTTCCACCACCACCACCGGCTGCACCTAACGCACCTCTACAACAACAACAACGACGACTACCTACACATCGTGAAACAGCCCTCCGCCGAGCGAGCCGTCTCCCTCTTGCACCTGGCCAAACTGTTGGTGCTGCTGTTGCTACTTCTGTGGCTCCTGCTGCTGATGCGGAGGAGGATGATTTTGCTGGCGATTACGAGGATGAGGTTGATCAAAATCAGAACTACGTGCCACCACCAGCACAGCAACCATCAGGTCGTCCACATGCAAATAATGGCAATGGTAGGGCTCACCCTCAGGTACGAGATCATGACCATCTCCCTAAACTAAAATTGAATATTCCACCATTTGAGGGTAGATATGTTCCTGATATATATCTTACTTGGGAGTTAGAAACTGAACAACGATTTACATGTTTACAATATCCCGAGGAGAGACGTGTTCCTGCTGCTGTTTGTGCATTCACTAGTTTTGCATGTGTTTGGTGGTCTGAGCATTGTAGATTATATCCCATTCCTGCTACTTGGGCTGCTTTGAAAACTGCTATGCGTACTCGTTGGGTTCCACCATATTATCAACGTGAATTACTTCAAAAATTGCAGCGCTTAAGACAGGGAAAAAATTCTGTAGAAGAATATTATCAGGAATTACAAACTGGCATGATTAGATGTGGTATTGTTGAGGAGAATGAAGCTATGCTTGCACGTTTTATGGGTGGATTAAATAGAGAGATTCAGACGATTCTAGAGTATAAGGAGTATACTAATATCACTCGTTTATTCCATCTTGCTTGTAAAGCTGAACGTGAAGTGCAGGATCGACAGGCATTGGCGCGGACTAACTTTTCTGCAGGTCGACCTTCTTCATGGACACCACGTGCATCATCTACTTCCACACGTTCTGCTTCACCGGCGCCTCCGTCGGCTGCCACCTACAACCGTGATACAATAAAGCAGGCACAATCACCACTATCTGCCAAGAGCACACCTTCTGGGCCTGCAAAGAGCTCTTCTTCATCCATGGCATCAACAGGGCAGACACATGATATTATTTGTCGACGTTGCAAGGGTGGAGGTCATTATGCGAGAGAATGCCCATCTAAGCGTGTGATGATTGTTGCTGAGGATGGTGGGTATGAGTCCGCTAGTGACTATGATGAGGAGACTTTGGCTCTTATTACACGTGACGAACACGGTGGAGACGATTCTGATCATGAGACGCAATACATGGCTCCTGAAGATGCTGACAGGTATGAATGTTTAGTTGCTCAACGTGTTTTGAGTGTGCAGGTTACACAAGCTGAGCAAAATCAGAGGCATAATTTGTTCCATACAAAGGGAGTTGTGAAGGAACGTTCTGTTCGCGTGATCATAGATGGAGGGAGTTGCAACAACTTGGCTAGCATCGAGATGGTGGAGAAGCTATCTCTCACCACAAGACCACATCCACATCCTTACTACATCCAATGGTTCAACAACAGCGGCAAGGTTAAGGTAACACGTACTGTTCGTGTGCATTTTAGTATCTCTACATATGCTGATTATGTTGATTGTGATGTGGTACCTATGCAAGCATGTTCCTTATTACTTGGTAGACCATGGCAATTTGATAAAAATTCTATTCACCATGGTAGAAACAATCAGTATACTCTTGTTCATAAGGATAAAAATATTACTTTGCTTCCTATGACTCCTGATTCCATTTTGAAAGATGATATTAATAGAGCTAATAAAGCAAAACAGGAGAAAACTAAGAGTGAAAATCAGATTGTGGCAAAAGAATTTGAGCAACAAATGCAGCCTCATAATAATAAACAATCTAGTGTTGCTTCTGAAATTAAATTGAAAAGTGCATGTTTACTTGCCACCAAATCTGATATTGATGATCTAGATTTTATCAAATCTGTTTGCTATGCTTTTGTGTGCAAAGAGGCATTATTTTCATTCGAGGACGCGCCTTCCTCTTTGCCTCCTGCTGTCACTAACATTTTGCAGGAGTTCGCCGACGTCTTTCCACAAGACGTGCCACCGGGATTACCACCTATTCGCGGGATTGAGCATCAAATTGACTTAATTCCCGGTGCATCATTACCCAACCGTGCACCATACCGTACCAATCCAGAGGAGACGAAGGAGATTATGCGTCAAGTACAAGAACTGCTCGACAAAGGTTATATACGCGAATCCCTTAGTCCTTGTGCTGTTCCTATCATTTTAGTGCCGAAAAAGGATGGTACGTCGCGTATGTGCGTTGATTGTAGAGGCATTAATAATATTACTATTCGTTATCGTCATCCTATTCCTAGGCTAGATGATATGCTTGATGAATTGAGTGGCTCTACAATATTCTCCAAAGTTGATTTGCGTAGTGGTTACCATCAAATTCGTATGAAATTGGGAGATGAATGGAAAACAGCATTTAAAACTAAGTTTGGATTATATGAGTGGTTAGTCATGCCTTTTGGGTTAACTAATGCACCTAGTACTTTCATGAGGTTAATGAACGAAGTTTTACGTGCTTTCATTGGACGATTTGTGGTAGTTTACTTTGATGACATATTGATTTATAGCAAATCTTTGGAGGAACATTTGGAACATTTACGTGCTGTTTTTATTGCTCTACGTGATGCACGTTTGTTTGGTAACCTTGGAAAGTGCACCTTTTGCACCGACCGAGTATCTTTTCTTGGCTATGTTGTTACTCCACAGGGAATTGAAGTTGATAAAGCCAAGATTGAAGCTATTGAGAGTTGGCCGCAGCCCAAAACGGTCACACAAGTGAGGAGTTTCCTTGGCCTCGCTGGTTTCTATAGGCGTTTTGTGAGAGATTTCAGCACCATTGCTGCACCTCTCAACGAGCTTACAAAGAAGGATGTACCTTTTGTTTGGGGTACCGCACAGGAAGAAGCCTTCACGGTATTGAAAGATAAGTTGACACATGCTCCTTTACTCCAACTTCCTAATTTCAATAAGACTTTTGAGCTTGAATGTGATGCTAGTGGAATTGGATTAGGAGGTGTGTTATTACAAGATGGAAAACCTGTTGCATACTTTTCTGAAAAATTGAGTGGGCCTAGTCTGAACTATTCTACTTATGATAAAGAATTATATGCTCTTGTTCGGACCTTAGAAACATGGCAACATTATTTATGGCCCAAGGAATTTGTTATACATTCTGATCATGAATCTTTGAAACACATTAAAAGTCAAGCAAAACTGAACCGTAGACATGCTAAATGGGTTGAATTCATTGAGACTTTCCCTTATGTCATTAAACACAAGAAGGGTAAAGAAAATGTTATTGCTGATGCCTTGTCTCGTCGTTATACTATGCTTTCACAACTTGACTTTAAAATATTTGGTTTGGAGACCATCAAGGATCAATATGTTAATGATGCTGAATTTAAAGATGTATTGCAGAATTGTAAGGAAGGGAGAACTTGGAACAAGTTCGTTCTTAACGATGGATTTGTGTTTCGTGCTAACAAGCTATGCATTCCAGCTAGCTCCGTTCGTCTTTTGTTATTGCAGGAGGCGCATGGAGGAGGATTAATGGGACACTTTGGCGTCAAGAAGACGGAGGATATACTTGCTACACATTTCTTTTGGCCAAAGATGAGACGGGATGTTGAGCGTTTTGTTGCTCGCTGCACTACATGTCAAAGAGCTAAGTCACGACTCAATCCTCATGGTTTATATATGCATTTGCCTGTACCTAGTGTTCCTTGGGAGGATATATCTATGGACTTTGTTTTAGGTTTACCTCGAACAAAGAAGGGGAGGGATAGCATATTTGTTGTCGTGGATAGGTTCTCGAAAATGGCACACTTTATACCATGTCATAAAAGCGATGATGCTGTTAATGTTGCTGATTTGTTCTTTCGTGAAATTATTCGCTTACATGGTGTGCCAAATACTATTGTTTCAGATCGTGATACTAAATTTCTTAGCCACTTTTGGAGATGTTTATGGGCTAAGTTGGGGACTAAGCTGCTTTTTAGTACTACTTGTCACCCCCAAACTGATGGACAAACTGAAGTAGTCAATAGAACATTGTCTACTATGCTTAGGGCTGTTTTGAAGAATAACAAGAAAATGTGGGAAGAATGCTTGCCTCATATTGAATTTGCTTATAATCGTTCATTGCATTCTACTACTAAGATGTGCCCTTTTGAAATTGTGTATGGTTTCCTACCTCGTGCACCTATTGATTTGTTGCCTCTTCCATCTTCGGAGAAGGTTAATTTTGATGCTAAAGAACGTTCTGAATTGATTTTAAAAATGCATGAGTTAACTAAGGAAAACATTGAGCGTATGAATGCTAAATATAAACTTGCTGGAGATAAGGGTAGAAAACATGTTGTGTTTGCACCTGGAGATCTTGTTTGGTTACATTTGCGTAAAGATAGATTTCCTAATCTGCGCAAATCAAAGCTAATGCCACGTGCTGATGGTCCTTTTAAGGTTTTAGAGAAAATAAATGATAATGCATATAAACTTGAGCTACCTGCAGATTTTGGGGTTAGTCCCACTTTTAACATTGCAGATTTGAAGCCTTATTTGGGTGAGGAAGATGAGCTTCCGTCGAGGACGACTTCATTTCAAGAAGGGGAGGATGATGAGGACATCAATACCATTGTTACACCCATAGCCCCTACTGTTACATATACTGGACCAATTACTAGAGCTCGCGCACGCCAATTAAATTACCAGGTACTTTCGTTTCTTGGTAATGATTCTAATGTTCATGAGATTATGATGCTGCCTAAATTGGATACATTTGTTTTGCTTACAAATGAAGGTCCTAGCTTGGAGAAGGATGAACATTGGAGCAAGAACACGAATGGAGTTGATGGCATGCGCAAGGGGATCAGGAACGGAGTTACAAGTGATGATTTCAGGACTTTGAAGCCGCCATAAGGAGTGCATGAAGCCTTGGACGAAATATACAAGATGCCACTTCATAATATTCGTCCATAGGCTATTCTAGGTGCTGCGTCACCTTATTAATGGGCCAGGCCCATGTAATTTCGAAATACTTAAGTATAGGCTATTTTTAGAGTCCGTATGTGTGGGGAAACAAGAGTTAGGGTTGGTTTCGGACCCCACCCTCAAGGGCCACGAAATTCCCCTCTCTTCCTCCATATATACAGCCCTTAGGGCGTCGTTTAGACTTGGGTTTTGTTTAGATTAAAAGTTCGCCATAGCTGCAACTTCGCGTACTTCGTTTGTGTCCAACGACCAGACCAAGACGTCACAGAACCCCACCTTGATCAATAAAGCTTTCATCTTATATTCGCAATATCCAGATTGCAATCTCAGTTTCTTGCTTGTTCTTCGTTTGCTCGCAGGAAACAGGCCCTCGTGGTCAGGTTGATCGTGCTCCGGCGTGGTCAATAACCCCTCGGAAGTTGGTTTAGCGATTGCTAAGGCGCGACGTCTCGCACGTTCGTAGTCGGATCGTCAAGGTCGACTCCCACAGAAAACGATAGCCACCATCTCATCGAAACATCGGGACACCTTTGCCTCTATCACATCTCCAAAAGTGGCTAAGAAATTTAGTATCACGATCTAAAACAATAGTATTTGGCACACCATGCAAGCGAATAATTTCATGACAGAACAAATCAGCAACATTAACAACATCATCGCTTTTATGACAAGGTATAAAGTGTGCCATTTTCGAGAATCTATCCACGACAACAAATATGATATCCCTCCCCTTCTTTGTTCGAGGTAAACCTAAAACAAAGTCCATAGATATATCCTCCCAAGGAACACTAGGTACAGGCAAAGGCATATATAAACCATGAGGATTGAGTCGTGACTTAGCTTTTTGACATGTAGTGCAGCGAGCAACAAAACGCTCAACATCCCATCTCATCTTTGGCCAAAAGAAATGTGTAGCAAGTATATCCTCCGTCTTCTTGACGCCAAAGTGTCCCATTAATCCTCCTCCATGCGCCTCCTGCAACAACAAAAGACGAACGGAGCTTGCTGGAATGCATAGCTTGTTAGCACGAAACACAAATCCATCGTTAAGAACAAACTTGTTCCAAGTTCTCCCTTCCTTACAATTCTGCAATACATCTTTAAATTCAGCATCATGTACATATTGATCTTTGATGGTCTCCAAACCAAATATTGTAAAGTCAAGTTGTGAAAGCATAGTATAACAATGAGACAATGCATCAGCAATAACATTTTCTTTACCCTTCTTGTGTTTAATGACATAAGGGAAAGTCTCAATGAATTCAACCCATTTAGCATGTCTACGGTTCAGTTTTGCTTGACTTTTAATGTGTTTCAAAGATTCATGATCAGAATGTATAACAAATTCTTTGGGCCATAAATAATGTTGCCATGTTTCTAAGGTCCGAACAAGAGCATATAATTCTTTATCATAAGTAGAATAGTTCAGACTAGGCCCAGTCATTTTTTTAGAAAAGTATGCAACAGGTTTGCCAACTTGTAATAACATACCTCCTAATCCAATTCCAATAGCATCACATTCAATCTCAAAAGTCTTACTATAATCAGGAAGTTGGAGTAAAGGAGCATGTGTCAACTTATCTTGGAATACCGTGAAGGCTTCTTCATGTGCGGTACCCCAAACAAAGGCACATCCTTCTTTGTAAGCTCATTGAGAGGTGCAGCAATGGTGCTGAAATCTCTCACAAAACGCCTATAGAAACCAGCGAGGCCAAAGAAACTCCTCACTTGTGTGACCGTTTTGGGCTGCGGCCAACTCTCAATAGCTTCAATCTTGGCTTTATCAACTTCAATTCCCTATGGAGTAACAACATAGCCAAGAAAAGATACTCGGTCGGTGCAAAAGGTGCACTTTCCAAGGTTACCAAACAAACGTGCATCACGTAGAGCAATAAAAATAGCACGTAAATGTTCCAAATGTTCCTCCAAAGATTTGCTATAAATCAATATGTCATCAAAGTAAACTACCACAAATCGTCCAATGAAAGCACGTAAAACTTCGTTCATTAATCTCATGAAAGTACTAGGTGCATTAGTTAACCCAAAAGGCATGACTAACCACTCAGATAATCCAAACTTAGTTTTAAATGTTGTTTTCCATTCATCTCCCAATTTCATACGAATTTGATGGTATCCACTACGCAAATCAACTTTGGAGAATATTGTAGAGCCACTCAATTCATCAAGCATATCATCTAGCCTAGGAATAGGATGATGATAATGAATAGTAATATTATTAATGCCTCTACAATCAACGCACATACGCGACGTACCATCCTTTTTCGGCACTAAAATGATAGAAACAACACAAGTACAAAGTGATTCGCGTATATAACCTTTGTCGAGCAGTTCTTATACTTGACGCATAATCTCCTTCGTCTCCTCTGGATTGGTACAGTATGGTGCACGGTTGGTAATGATGCACCGGGAATGGAGTCAATATGATGCTCAATCCCTCGAATAGGTGGTAATCCCGGTGGCACGTCTTGTGGAAAGACGTCAGCAAACTCCTGGAAAATGTTAGTGACAGCAGGAGGCAAAGAGGAAGGCACGTCCTCGAATGAAAATGATGCCTCTTTGCACACAAACGCATAGCAAACAGATTTGCTAAAATCTAGATCATCAATATCAGGTTTGGTGGCAAGTAAACATGCACTTTTCAATTTAATTTCCAAAGAAACACTAGATGCTTTATTATTAGGCTTCATTTGTTGCTCAATTTTTTTTGCCACAATCGGATTTTCACCTTATTTTAATCCTGCTTTGCTTTATTAGCTCTATTAATATCATCTTTCAAAATGGAATCAGGAGTCATAGGAAGCAAAGTAATATTTTTATCCTTATGAACAAGAGTATACTGATTGTTTCTACCATGGTGTACATAATTTTTTATCAAATTGCCATGGTCTACCAAGTAATAAGGAACATGCTTGCATAGGTACCACATCACAATCAACATAATCAGCATATGTAGAGATACTAAAATGCACACGAATAGTACATGTTACCTTAACCTTGTCGCTGTTGTTGAACCATTGGATGTAGTAAGGATGTGGATGCGGTCTTGTGGTGAGAGATAGCTTCTCCGCCATCTCCATGCTAGCCAAGTTATTGCAGCTCCCTCCATCTATGATGACGCGAATAGAACGTTCCTTCACAACTCCATTTGTATGTGATAGAGGCGAGGGTCCCGATCTTTCGATGAGATGATAACTATCGATTTGGTGGAGTAGACTTTCACTATCTGACTACAAACGTGCACGACGTTGCGCCTTAGCAATCGCTAAACCAATCTCCCGAGGTTACTGACGATGCTGGAAGCACGATCAGCCTAACCACGAAGGTCTATTCCTGCACGCAATCAAAGAACAAGCAAGAATATGATAATGCAATCTGAATATTGCGAATATAGATGAAGTATTGATAAAGATGGGGATCCGAAAGCGGTCTTGGTCTGGTCGTTGGACACAAACGAAGTACACGAAGTTGCAATGGCTAACTTTTAACTAAACAAATCCCAAGTCTAAACGATGCCTTAAGGGCTATATTTATAGGGAAAAGAGAGGGGATTTTGTCCACCCTTGGCAAGGTGGGACTAAAACACCTCCTAAGTCCTTTCCCCTACAATATGGACTCTAAAAATAGAATACATGGGCCTGGCCCAAAATAAAGTCGCGCCACACCAATAATAAGCTATGGACGAAATTTATGAAAGGTCATCTTGTATATTTCGTCCATCTTCTTGTATGTCATCATGGTGGCTTGAAAGTCCGGAAATCTCCAGTTGAACCTCCGTTCTTGTTCTCTTCGCACGCACCTTCTTCTCTGTGCTTGACCATGCTCCAATGTTCAACCTTCTTGTCCGTGCTAGGCCCTTCAATTACAAGCAACACAAACGTATCTAAGTTAGGCAGCATCATATTCTCATGAACACTAGAAACATTACCAAGAAACGAAAGTACCTGATAATTTAATTGGCATATCTGAGCTCTAGCAACTGTTCTAAGAGGTAAAAAAAAGCAGGGGATATGGGTGTAACTGTGGTGGCCATGTCGTCATCATCCTCCCCTTCTTGAAAACAAAGTCGTCCTCGGCGTTGCTTAATCTGAAATCTGGCTAACAAAAGAGACAAGGTGTACACGTTGTATATGTATATGTCATCCATTTTTCCTGATGTCAGTTGGGGCACATGTGACACGGTTATACAAGAGCACCCTTCAAAAGTCGTGAAATATAAAGCCAATATATTATCACAAGAAGTCAAAGGCATGAAAATATTGCAACTCAGTTTGCACATATAAGTGAAGCTCTTATTCATATCACAAGATTGACAATGCTTATCATTAAACCATCCTAACATTGATGAATCATCACCAAGATTAGAGGTCATATCAAAATGATTAAACATTGGCACAATTATTTTCAAACGTATTTGATCCAAATATGAGTTATTCCCTGATTCACATGATTCTTTTGCGTCAACAGTTAATTCAATGGGTTCACTCAAAATTGTTTGATCACATGGCAAAGTCAAATCATGAACATAGTCCTCTAAAATAGCTGGTGTGATCAAAGTAGTGGGTAGCTCATCGCATGGTTCATTTAAATTGACAAGGCATTCATCATACTCATGTGGAGGTGGAAGATCGGTACCTTTGTCATTACCTCTCATGATCAACAAAGATGATGTAGGCACTCTAGGTGGCGACACGGCACATGGTGGAGGTGATGTAGTGCTCTCAACAATGGATGTTATTTTCATAGGAGACGCAGTGGTGGAAGGAACACCCGTCACAACTCTTGGGATTTGCCCCTTCCGCTTGTTTGTCTTGTGGGCAACATGTCTTGTTATCTCCTGTTCAGCTTTGCAAGCAAGACGAAACAAACATTCCATAGAATAACATGTTTCATGAATTAGTATATCCTGAATGTCACGGTTTAATCCTCCCCAAAATCTATCCAAAAAATCTTCTTCACTTTCTTCTAAAGAGGAATGCAGCAAGGTTGTTTGTAAAGTATCATAATATTTTGTTATGGTGTCACTACCTTGTTTCAAATGTTGCAATTTTTTAATCATGTCACGAGTATAATAAGCGGGAACGAATGTATGTCGCATGGCAAGTTTCAAATCATCCCAAGAAGTAGGTATATCATTAGGGTGTAACCGACAATATTCACTCCACCAAACTATAGCATAACCAGTGAAAGAACCAACCGCAACCTTAACTTTTTTACGTTCATCAAAATTATTATAAGAAAATATATTATTTATATCAAACTCCCATTCAATATATAAAGCAGGTCTAAAACGGCCATTAAATGGTGGTATAGAAACATTAACCTGATCATGTGCATTTGGATGTTTGTGCACCTCTCGTGACGGTTGTGGTATTTTCATAGGTGATGGCACGTCTCCCACGATAGACAAACCCCATGAATTGACTCTAGATCCTATCATGATTAGTAGAAACAAGAAACAAAATCCAAAAATAATGTTCCTATGAACTACTGGGAAATGATGGTAAAACGCTCACAGTATAGCAAATCGAAGTCTTACAAGTTCTTACCATGCAGCAAGTGGTGACCGGCAACCAGCAGTGTCAAATAACTTCAAGAGTTGGGTAAAGCGATTGCCAGGTGAACGTATGTATGCACGATGTAGAAATATGTGGAGCTGGGTTGGCTTTATATATGTGGGAAAAATGTTACAATCACGTTAATTAATGCAAGCTGAAATTTTGTTCAAAATGGTCGAGTGCTGGTTCTGGGGTAGACTGTGCTAGAGACGCGAGCCTAAGACACAGACAAGTTCACGAAAAACAACTATAATAAGCAACGAAAAGGTGGTGTGAAAATGGACAACCGTCTGATCTCTGTGGAGAGCACACTTGTACGTGCAAATAATAGATGAAGGGCTCACGCCAAAAAAATATATGTCTCGGAAATTGCAAGTCACCAAACTGCAATGTATAGTCCAAGGAAACAGATTCCCAGATGCTCTCACGTAAAGAATTGATGTGGCCACTTCTTTTTTTCCAACAACAATCGTGCCAAACCAAGACACAACTTCAACACGTCAATGAAGTCCGAACAGTGGTTTTTTTTCCTTTTCTTTGAAACCATCCACGTGCACACCAAAAACAGATCTGCAGCAAGTTTTTTTTCTTTCCAAACGCGCAACCCTTTTTTTTGGCCGACCCTACCTTCACACATAGAATGTGTCAACCACCAAACCGTTTTTTACTACTCCCTCTCTCTTATCTCCACGTTTGGCTCTGCGTGCCACCAAGATATTCTGGTTTGAAAACAACATGAAGATTGGAAACTTAAACCAGTAGGATTCCCAACGAAAAAAAACACAACCAACACTTTCCTTTTATTAATTTCGTTGGGAAACCCAAACTTGCCAACAAAACTGATGTGTTGCTCCAAAATACGTATCTTTCCTTCCCTAAATATCTCTCTTAATATATATATATTTAGTAAATCTCCACGGATCTGATTCTCAAGACCACAAATCCAATCTTTCCAAACCAACTCAACCGACCAGCTTTCAATAACTGGTTTTCTTTACCAACGAAATCTCCCCAGCCAAAAAAAAGGAATTTCTTATTTTGGGGACCCGGCCAATATTTCTTTCCTTTTACTTCTGATTTTTTTCACCAACTACGTGGCATGATTGACTTGCAAAAGGAAAGAATCACGTCGGGGATCAGGCCCCTAAATATGCACCATGTTATTTCGTGGTTTCCAATCTCCACAATATCACGAAATTAAATGATGGCTTTATATGGAGAACTGATACACAAAAAAATCTTCCAAAAGGCAGGAAACAATTACTTATTTGGTAGCCGAACAAAACCTCCTTTTTTCTCTCTTTCCAAACGTGATCTTGCCAAATAAACAAATCAGTCCACACTTTCCTTCTCTCTTTGCGTGGAGAGACCAAACTGCAGTTTTTTTTCTCCTTTCTTTTCAATCTGGCCGATCCACTTTTTTTTTTCAAAAACCAACGTGGCTGACTAGTACTTTCCAAATAAATCAAACAATGTGGGAGGGAATCACGTCCCAATCCCAACCGATCTGCTCCTCTTTTTTTTTTCCTAGCTGATTTGGTCTCTTAACTTTTCAACTGATCCGAGCTTGCACTCTTTTCTTCCAACTTTTTGAAAGGAACCGTGAGAGATTGCAACCAACGATGGATGTGTGCACCCAACCTTTTTTTTGTGTCGGTCTCTACTTGCAAAACGAATCTGATCTCTCTTTTTGTAGGATCTTTCCCCAACTTTTTGTCTCCAGGAGACTAAAGATGCTCCAAGACGGCGATGAACAACAACAATGGATGAATGGTGGTGGTGGCGACAGTGGTAGCAGAATATGAGAATGAGATGAATGATGGTGTATGTGGACACGGCGTGAACAAAACGTGACTAGAACTCGAAACTCTAAAAGTCAAAAACCAAAAGCAGCAACTCGACACACGATGCAACCAAAAATTCAACAATGCAAAAACTAAGTGGCACTGGCGAAAAGGCTCAGACTGTCTGGGATATGATGAACTAATCTAACTTTCTTGTGGTTTTTTCTTGGACTCTGGGTATGAAGAACAAATGCGATCTAGACTATGAAAAACTAGAAAAAAATCTCACCGAGCAACCTGAAAACCGATACCACTTGATAGAGGCGAGGGTTCCGATCTTTCGATGAGATGATAACTATTGATTTGGTGGAGTCGACTTTCACTATCCGACTACAAACCTGCATGACGTTGCGCCTTAGCAATCGCTAAACCAATCTCCCGAGGTTACTGACGATGCTGGAAGCACGACCAGCCTAACCACGAAGGTCTATTCCTGCACGCAATTGAAGAACAAGCAAGAATATGATAATGCAATCTGAATATTGCGAATATAGATGAAGTATTGATAAAGATGGGGATCCGAAAGCGGTCTTGGTCTCGTCATTGGACACAAACGAAGTACACGAAGTTGCAATGGCTAACTTTTAACTAAACAAATGTTAGTGACAGCAGGAGGCAAAGAGGAAGGCACGTCCTCGAATGAAAATGATGCCTCTTTGCACGCAAACGCATAGCAACCAAATTTGCTAAAATCTAGATCATCAATATCAGGTTTGGTGGCAAGTAAACATGCACTTTTCAATTTAATTTCCAAAGCAACACTAGATGGTTTATTATTAGGCTTCATTTGTTGCTCAATTTTTTTGCCACAATCTGATTTTCACTCTTATTTTAATCCTGCTTTGCTTTATTAGCTCTATTAATATCATCTTTCAAAATGGAATCAGGAGTCATAGGAAGCAAAGTAATATTTTTATCCTTATGAACAAGAGTATACTGATTGTTTCTACCATGGTGTACATAATTTTTATCAAATTGCCATGGTCTACCAAGTAATAAGGAACATGCTTGCATAGGTACCACATCACAATCAACATAATCAGCATATGTAGAGATACTAAAATGCACACGAATAGTACGTGTTACCTTAACCTTGTCGCTGTTGTTGAACCATTGGATGTAGTAAGGATGTGGATGCGGTCTTGTGGTGAGAAATAGCTTCTCCGCCATCTCCATGCTAGCCAAGTTATTGCAGCTCCCTCCATCTATGATGACGCGAATATAATGTTCCTTCACAACTCCATTTGTATGTGATAGAGGCGAGGGTCCCGATCTTTCGATGAGATGATAACTATCGATTTGGTGGAGTAGACTTTCACTATCTGACTACAAACGTGCACGACATTGCGCCTTAGCAATCGCTAAACCAATCTCCCGAGGTTACTGACGATGCTGGAAGCACGATCAGCCTAACCACGAAGGTCTATTCCTGCACGCAATCGAAGAACAAGCAAGAATATGATAATGCAATCTGAATATTGCGAATATAGATGAAGTATTGATAAAGATGGGGATCCGAAAGCGGTCTTGGTCTGGTCGTTGGACACAAACGAAGTACACGAAGTTGCAATGGCTAACTTTTAACTAAACAAATCCCAAGTCTAAATGATGCCTTAAGGCTATATTTATAGGGAAAAGAGAGGGGATTTTGTCCACCCTTGGCAAGGTGGGACTAAAACACCTCCTAAGTCCTTTCCCCTACAATATGGACTCTAAAATAGAATACATGGGCCTGGCCCAAAATAAGGTCGCGCCACACCAATAATAAGCTATGGACGAAATTTATGAAAGGTCATCTTGTATATTTCGTCCATCTTCTTGTATGTCATCATGGTGGCTTGAAAGTCCGGAAATCTCCACTTGAACCTCCGTTCTTGTTCTCTTCGCACGCACCTTCTTCTCTGTGCTTGACCATGCTCCAATGTTTAACCTTCTTGTCCGTGCTAGGCCCTTCAATTGCAAGCAACACAAACGTATCTAAGTTAGGCAGCATCATATTCTCATGAACACTAGAAACATTACCAAGAAACGAAAGTACCTGATAATTTAATTGGCATATCTGAGCTCTAGCAACTGTTCTAAGAGGTAAAAAGCAGGGGATATGGGTGTAACTGTGGTGGCCATGTCCTCATCAGTATGGAACAAATTATGCCTTTGATTTTGCTCAGCTTGTTTAACCTGCACACTCAAAACACGTTGAGCAACTAAACATTCATACCTGTCAGCATATTCAGCAGCCATGTATTGCGTCTCATGATCAGAATCATCTCCACCGTGTTCTTCATGTGTAGTAAGAGCCAAAGTCTCCTCATCATAGTCACTAGCGGACTCATACCCACCATCCTCAGTAGCAATCATGACACGCTGAGATTTGCATTCTCTCGTAAAATGTCCTCTTCCCTTTCAACAACGACAATAATATCATTTGTGTGCCCTGTTGATGCCATGGGAGGAAGAGCTCTATGCAGGCCCGGCAGGTGTGCTCTTGGCAGATAATGGTGGTTGTGTCTGCTTTCTTGTATCACGGTTGGAGGTGGCACCTGATGGAGGTGTTGGTGCAGTGGAAATAAAAGATGCACGTGGTGTCCATGATGAAGAGCGACCTGCAGAAAAGTTAGTTCGCGCCAATGCCTGTCGATCCTGCACTTCACGTTCAGCTTTACAAGCAAGATGGAATAAACGAGTGATATTAGTATACTCCTTATACTCTAGAATGGTCTGAATCTCTCTATTTAATCCACCCATAAAAGGTGCAAGCATAGCTTCATGCTCCTCAACAATACCACATCTAATCATGCCAGTTTGTAATTCCTGATAATATTCTTCTACAGAATTTTTTCCTTGTCTTAAACGCTGCAATTTTTGAAGTAATTCACGTTGATAATATGGTGGAACCCAACGAGTATGCATATCAGTATTCAAAGCAGCCCAAGTAGCTGGAATAGGATATAATCTACAATGTTCAAACCACCAAACACATGCACAGCTAGTGAAAGCACAAACAGCAGCAGGAACACGTCTCTCCTCAGGATATTGTAAACATGTAAATCGATGTTCAGTTTCTAACTCCCAAGTAAGATATATATCAAGAACATATCTACCCTCAAATGGTGGAATATTCAATTTCAGTTTAGGGAGATGGTCATGATCTCGTACCTGAGGGGGAGCCCTACCATTGCCATTATTTGCATGTGGACGACCTGGTGGTTGTGGTGCTGGTGGTTGCACGTAGTTCTGATTTTGATCAACCTCATCCTCGTAATCTCCCACATAATCATCCTCCTCTGCATCAGCAGCAGGAGCCACAGAAGAATCAACAGCAGCACCAACAGTTTGACCAGGCGCAAGAGGGACACGGCTCGCTCGGTGGAGGGCTATTTCGCGACCTGGAGGTAGTCGTTGTTGTTGTTGTTGTTGTTGTTGTTGTTGTAAAGGTGCGTTAGGTGCAGCCGATGGTGGTGGTGGAAGATGCGCGAGCAATTCATTAAACTTGTTATCGAGCTTTGTTTCGAACGCCTTCTCCATGCCATCTATCTTCTCCATGGCCTCTTCAAATCTGTTTAGCACATCTTGCACCTGTCCACTCATCATTTGCTGAAATTTATCATGCAACTCCTTATTCGTCATGTTCTCCCAGTTAGTCTCATCGGCTTGTGATCCTGCCATGGTTAGCAGCAATAGAAACACACAAGAATATGATCCTACAGACTACTAACAAGAGGTGGTGGTGGGTGTCACAAATCCGGCAAGCAAATCTCAAATTCTTACCAGTTCTTACCCAGCAGCAGGCAGTGATCAGCAACCGTCGTAGTCAAAACTCTCAAAGCTTGGATAGAGCGATTACCAGGAAGAGTCAAACGCACGACGTAGATGTATGTGGAGCTGGGAAGGCTTATAATATGGTAGCAAAAAGGGTCAACAATAATCAATTCAGAGATGCAAAGTTGAATAAACGCTCAACGACGGTACTGTGCTGGTCCAAGGCTAGACCGTGCTAGAGACGCAAGCCTAGAACACTAACAAAATCACAGCACTGCACGTAAACAAGGGAGGAGCACGCTCTGAATTTTTTTATTTTTGTCACTTTTTTGCACTTTTCCCCTCTTTTTTTTGCTCCGCAACAAATTTTTTCGAAAAAGTCTACAAATGGTCTAAAAACTACCTAGCCAGAATTTTCCAGACTTAGTTTTTTTTAGTTTGGAACTATTTTTTCTACTACGGATGTCACGGAATCTCGAGAGTCCTACTCGGTCACGACTTGAAGTATCGCGTGATCTGGAACTCGAAAGCAAGGCAACAAATACTGGACTCAGACTAGGATTGGTGGTGGAGATGAATCTGGTGGAACTCTGACTAGTGGTGAATATATGTAGGGCGGTGGAACACTGGCTGGTGGCGAATCGGTGATGGAGGTGGACTCGGATTATCGTGATGGCAGTGAATATGTGGTATATGGCAGCGACGATGACGATGGTGGTATATGGCAGCGGTGATGACGATGGTGGTGTATGGCAGCGGTGATGACGATGGTGGTATATGGCAGCGGTGATGATGATGATGATGATGCGACGGCGGCGTGACTACTTGTGAACAGAACTCAAAACTCTAAAGGACTAGACACTAAGACCAGCAACTAGACACGACGATGCAACCGCAAACTCAACAATGCAAAACCCTAAAATGATTATGCAAAGGCTCAGATTGGTTCGGATATGATGAACTAACCCTACTTTTTTTGTGGCCTTTTCGTGGAATGTAGGTATGAAGAACAAACTCGATCTAAACTACGAAAACTGTAAAATCTCACCGAGCAACCTGGAAATCTGATACCACTTGATAGAAGCAAAGGTGTCCCGTCTTTCGATGAGATGGTGTCTATCGTTTTCTATGGGAGTTGACTTTGACGATCCGACTATGAACGTGCGAAGATGTCGCGCCTTAGCAATCGCTAAACCAACTTCCGAGTGTTATTGACCACGCGAGAGCACGATCAACCAGACCACGAGGGTCTATTTCCTGCGAGCAAACGAAGAACAAGCAAGAAACTGAGATTGCAATCTGGATATTGCGAATTAAAGAGGAAAGCTTTATTAATAAAGGTGGGGTTCTGTGACGTCTTGGTCTGGTCGTTGGACACAAACGAAGTACGCGAAGTTGCAGCTATGGCGAAATTTTAATCTAAACAAAACCCAAAGTCTAAACGACGCCCTAAGGGCTGTATATATGGAGGAAGAGGGGGGAATTTCGTGGCCCTTGGAGGAGGGGTCCGAAACCAACCCTAACTCTTGTTTCCCCACACATACAAACTTTAAAAACAGTCTACACTTAAGTATTTCGAAAATACATGGGCCTGGCCCAATAATAAGGTAACGCAGCACCTAGAATAGCCTCTGGACGAAATTTATGAAGTGACATCTTGTATATTTCGTCCAAGGCTTCATGCCCTCCTTATGGTGGCTTCAAAGTCCCGAAATCATCACTTGTAACTCCATTCTTGATCCCCTTGCGTATACCATCATCTCCATGCTTGGTCTTGCTCCAGTGTTCATCCCTCTTATCCATGCCAGGCCCTTAATTTGTAAGCAAAACAAATGTATCCAATTTAGGCAGCATCATATTCTCATGAACATTAGAATCATTACCAAGAAACGAAAGTACCTGATAATTTAATTGGCGTGCGCGAGCTCTAGTAATTGGTCTAGTATGTATAGTAGCAGGGGCTTTGGGTGTAATAATGGCATTGATGTCCTCATCACCGGCGAACTAGGGGACGCTTGATGCGGGGTACGGGATCGAAAGATGGGGGAAGGGGCTAGAGTAGGCCGAGCAGCGAAGGTTCTGGTGTGAATAGTGGTTCCGGTGACGACCGATCAATCGGTTTTGACTGTACATCGCTCTTGTCGCGTTCGCGTTGCAGCCCAGCATGCTAGACCCTCCACGTCGCTCACCGAGTGGAACGCGCTTCGTCTTGCGTTTTCGCTCGCTTGTGGAACCGCAGTTGAGAGCAAACCGACGTCCCTCCCCATCCCCCGCCCGCGTCATTTTATGCAGAGTAAATAAAAACAGAGGGAGTATACTATGGATGAGGATCCCCTGGCGTGGCCGAACCCATTGAGTAACTAACATGCGGGGCCTAGCAAGCATGGAGTCTGCCAGTAAGTGACCGAAAGGGAGGGTAAGGTAGGGATACGTTTGTGAAAGGAGCTTCCAATGATATAATTTTCACATTATACATCTCATGTACTATTAATCTTGTCAATAGTCAAATGCGGTTTTGAAAAACGCATTAGAGCATGGTTAATAATATAGCCAGTCGATGGCTATAAGGAACTGCCATGTCATCTATAGCCATCATCTATTATATGCACTCATACACCCGCAAAAAAAATTATAAGGTTGCCTATTGTATTAGTACTTTTTTCCATCTCCTCCACATCTCTTTCTTCATATTTATTGTACATATTTAACTAGGAATGCGTATATAGCTAGGCTCTTGCATGAGAGCTCACTCCCCTTACTTTTTCACATCTCTCTCCTCCACATAGGCCCTATATAAATGGAAGGAGGGAGTACAACTATGAGCACTGCATACTCTAGTACAGATGTTGTCAGTACTCCACTAGTACTATTGCACAGGGAGCTTAAAAAAGTTACTATTGGACTAGCTATACGTGGCAAAATCCTAGTAGGAAGAGCATGCGCGAGAACAAGCACATTCACGTGGTTGAAAACAAATTGGAAACCATCTCGAGTACAAATCTAGGAGTACGTTCGAATCTAACAATATTGATTGGGCGTTGTTGAATGTTGATACTTTTTTTATCAAAGTAGAGATACTTTGACTACACATAAAACTTATATGTAAACTAGAAAGGATAGGAGGGAGTATATTGTACGTTCAAAATGAAAAGAACATTGAATACCCTTTATATATGATTTTCGGATGCTATGATCACCGGTTCAAAATTTTGAATCCGCCTTAGGTATCACACATGCCCCCACTCGTTCTCTCTCGATTTCATCTTGGGGTCCGGAGATCGATTGAAAGAAGACTAGGGTGGGTACAACACGTTTGTTTCGCTTATGAACTTACAATATACTCCCTCTGATCCCCACCCCCCCCCCCCCGCGGGTCATTTCTATCACAGAAACAGACCAAACCTTTATCTCCTTGCACGGCACGCAATTGATCTCTGAACATCAATCGATCTCGTCAACATGTGTCAGGGCATGAACCGAATGGGATGTCAAAACAAAGACGTGAAGCGACACATAGTGGAGGCAAAGTGAAACTTCAAACGAACCGTTTGTTTGTATGCATGTTCGACAAATTACAAATAAACATTGGAAATTCAAGCATGGTCTAGGCCCACATGCGAATGATACTCGGCGGAATGTTCAAATGAGGCATGCGGGGGGATGGACTCGACCAGAGGGTGACATGATCGATGGAGAAGACGGTTGGAGAGGAATGAGAAATAAGCAAACGCCACATGATTATACTTGAACGGCTCAAATAAATAATAAGTTGTCTTGCTTGGCCTACACAGTGAAAGGCCTAATGCGCAACGCGGAGCACTGACGCTCGAATATGGCCGGGACAACAGGGAAACCGACATGTGGGGCACACCTGTCGGGACGATGTAGCGCAAACTAGTCCAATGGAGGAGCTGGCCCATGACCTCCTCGCCACCGGCAACCGTTCATGTGGGTCGCGGGGGCCAACAATGTGGTGCAGCTCTAGCACCGCTTCTGGACATGGCGACTGCGCTGAGCGACACACTCATCGTCGCTAGACACGATCGGTTTCAGTGTGCCGAGGGTGGCGTTAGTGTTGTGGCACGACCAATAGTATGTTTGGTTTGTGCCCAAGGTTGCCCCATCAAATCATTGGATAGCCAAAATTTTGGTTGAGGTTTTGGTTGCCCATGATTTGGCTGACATTGGTAAGAAAAATGAACTAGAGTTGGCTAGAGTTCCTTGGCATGCCAAAAAATGGCAACCATCCATTTTTGGGTCATGACCAAAACCTCAAAAAATGGCAACCATCCAAACAAAGACCAATCTTTGGGTCATGACCAAAATTTTGGTAAGGTGCACTTTGGCCACAATCCAAACACACCCCAACACCCGGCTCGTTGAGGATGCACGGGGCGCCGGGACGCGTCCGCGGAGTGGTGTAGCGGGGCCAACTGCATCCTCAGGACCTGAGACCATGCCGGGTCGTCTTGCTTTTTCAATGACATGCATCGATCGCATGTGAGCAAAGGGCATCTCCAACGTTGCCACGACCGCAGCTGACTACCCTGGCACACCAAAAACCCTCGTCCTCGCACTGTCGCGCGGTGCGTTCCTAGTCGGCGCCGGCTGCCCGCATTCATGTTGTCCGTCCGTATGTCGTTATTAAGAGGCTCGGTGCCCGAGCAACCAACTCCAGCGACTTAATGACGCACCAGGACGCTTGGCCTCACCAGAATGTGCTACTTAAAGTGGCAACTCCCAGCTAACCTCCACACCATAGCGCATCGTCCTCCTACCTGGCACCACATCCTCCATGACCGCAAGCGCGAACGCTCCGCGGGAGAGCTTGTCTTCGGGGATGGAGCTCGGGGTGGCCGCCCTCGCCCAAGTCACCGCCCTCGCTCAAGTCGCCGCACAAGCGGTGGCCACGCTGGCGGCCGACGACGAGAGCACCATCAGCCACGCATCCTACTTGCCGCCGTCCAACGTCCGGCACCGCCAAGGTTGGGGACTCCTTCGAGGATGAGTAGGGCATAGGAGGCGGCAGGGCAAGGTGTGCCAACTGGCCGGTCCCTCTCCCGTGTTCTACTTTTCCTCGCCGGAGACCGCACCTTCACTTCACGGGTCTTGAACCCCGCCCCCGTACATGGAGATCGCAGATGGAGGACGTCGGTCACCACCGCAGAATAGGTTTAGGGTCGGGTTTCTTTTGTTTTTCTGTCCTATAAAAGTTCGAAATGTAATGAAAATCTGCCGTGTTTGCATTAATCTCGGCCGGTGTATATGAACTTTCACAATAATATAGTATATTGTAGGAGTACTAGCAAGATGCCCGTGCGTTGCACGGAAGATCAAGATCTTGTGGGAGAAAAGGATGAATGAGGGAAGGCCTTATCTGTAAATGCACATTCACGCATTTCACATTTTTCTACATCTACGGGAACCTACGAAAGGGTTAACGTAAATTGCCTCTCTCTCTCCTCCCCTGATTTTCATGGTGGTGGGCCCCTTCCTCCCCCCGATCTACAATTAACAGCTCACACATTTCACATTATGTTAATTACGTAACTGGGATTACGTAGGTGTAGCATTACTCGTCCTAAAAAACCCAACTAAGCCAACCTCCCGGCATATCGCGCGGGAAAAGACTCGGCCACGCCGTTTTAGTCGGGATTACCGGATTACTAGTAGTAGTATCGATGGATCGCGCGAAGCAACAAGTTTTTTTTGAGGGGGCGAAGCACCTAGTTTAAAAGGAAAAAAGGCGGTACACTCACAACACCCCTGTCGCGGTCGCATTGCACCCCACACATGTTCGGTCCTGCACACGGCTTACGCAAACGAAACACTCTTGGGCTTGCCTCTTCACTGACACGTGGGACTACACTTGGAGAAACCGACCATGCGCCAAACTCCCCCCGCCCACCGTGCGAAAATCCTCCCCCCCACCCAAAATTTCCCCCCAAATCCTAGATTCAACCGCCCTTCGGCCAACTAGCCAATATATTCCCCAAACCCCCTCCCCCCCACCCCCCGTCCCCCTCCACTCCATTCGCTCCGCCAAAGCCGCCCTCCCCGCCACGCCGATACGTCGGCGCCGCGGTTCGTCGAGGGGATGCACGGCGATCCTCTCGCTCCCACAGTATGCTCTCATAGACTGCCGTCCGCTAGTCGCGCCGCCACCGCTGGCGACGTTGTTGTGGAGGCACACGACGGTCAGTGCCTCCACCGCTGGCGACATTCTTGTGGAGACACACGGCGGTCAGCTTCTCCCACGGTACGCGCATTCTAGACTGAGGCCCTGTGCATGTTGGTGTAGCGCTGAATGTTAGCTGATAGACGCTGTAAATCTCACTGTTTGCCGAAGTAGTTTACAATCAATATGCTCTGCTTAAGAAGCTTCCTTGCCCTGTTCTGCACTCAATCTGCTTAGCTGAGATGGCATGCCAAGGCCGATTAGTTGCTAAAATATCCTGCCATATATTTATTGTGACGTAGATTGCCATGGTCTAGTAACCAATCTATTAGGTGAAATAGCTCTATACCGTTTTATACTCGATCTTTGTTGCTGCGATGGCCTTCGATAGTTAGATGGCTGTGTGCTCGGCCTCATTGACTGCTGAAACAGCCTGCCATAATTTAGCACTCAAATCTGTTTACTGAGTTAGCTTTACATATATTTCGTTACTTAGATCTGCTCGTCCAAATATCTTGCCATAGCTTTAGACATCGACCTAGGTATTTTCTTCTGGACTTCATAAAAAAGCATATATGTTTTTCCTGTAATATCTAGTAGAAGAACTAATTTGTATGTCTAACAGATGGACAGGACTTGGATAACTTCTGCTCGAAGATTCTCCACTGCATATGTCGAGGGGGTTGAAAACTTCATGAACTTTATCAGAGCTGAGTATGGTGGTCCGAAATCAGATGTGCTCTGCCCGTGTAGCAGTTGTATTAATTCAGTTACAAGACCCCAGTCAACTGTGCAAAAAATCATCTACACTTGTATGGGATGTCGGTCACATATACTAGGTGGGTTCATCATGGTGAAGCTATGAACGTCAATGTTATTGACTACGTGGAAGCAGCAGATCACCATCTTGATTTGCCTGATGCTCAGGTGGAAGAGGAGGAGGAGGAGGTGGTGGCGGAGCCAGTGAGTTTGACTAACATTGAAACAATGCTACGAAATGCTCATGCATTCCGTGAACTTTAACCTGCAGAAGAAAAACAGTGGGCCCGCATGTTGGAACAATGCAACGTGGCTATCACCCCAGGAAATAAGCTGTCGGTATTCTCAGCTATGGTGACCTTTCTTCATGTGAAGACATCTGAGTGGATGACCAACAAATCATTCGATGCGATGTTGGCTGCTTTCCGCAAAGCTTACCCAGATGCGTCTGAGCTGCCACACACCTAAAGTAAAATGAAGAATTTCCTTCGTGTATTTGGAATTGGATATGATATGATCCATGTTTGTAAGAAAAATTGTGTTCTGTTCCGGAAGGATTATGCCAACTTAAGTGAATATCCAAAATGCAAATCATCAAGATGGAAAGATGGCGATGCTGTGAAGAGGATTCCTCATAATGTTCTGAGACATTTTCCAATTACACCAAGATTGCAGAGGTTGTTTCATGATTTAGAAACAAGAGAGGATGTATTGTGGCATTCTAGGAACCAGGAGTACAGAGATCAGAATGTAATGAGCCATCCATCACATGGTAGTGAGTGGAAAAGCTTCAATCAGACGCACGAAAAGTTTGTTGCTGACCCGAGAAACAGTAGACTTGGCTTAGCTTCAGATGGATTTAACCCATTTGGCCACCAGAGCTTGTTATCCCTTACAACATGCCTCCAAATGTCTGCACCAAAGAATCAAACTACATGATGGCCTTGCTCATCCCAGGTCCAAAAAGTCCTGGAAAGGATTTTGATTTGTTCATGGAGCCTCTTGTGGAGGAACTTCAACAGCTATGGAGGGGTGTTCTCACTCGAGACCTATATAGCAGCCCACTAGCTGATTTCTTTCCGCGTGCTATTATAATTTGGTGCATCCATGATTATCCGGCTTTGGGCACTATGTCAGGGCGAATGACACATGGTTACAATGCATGTGTTCGTTGTGACAGGAATCCGCTGTCATACGCAATACTTAGCGAGATCTGTTACATTGGACACCGCTGTTTCCTTGCCAAGGACAAGCCGCATCCTAGAAAATACCGAAGACATATGTTCAATGCAAAGCATGAAAACCATGATGCGCCAAAGAGGCTCACCGCCGATGAGTTGCAAGTGGAATTAGAGAAGGTCATGCATATTACACCAGGAAACCATCCTGATAGTGGTAGCGGGAAAAGGAAGTGTGGCAGGGCAGAAGAGAGATTATTGTTTACCCGCATGTCCACTTTGTGGGACTTGGAGTATTGGAAATATTTGGATCTGCGGCATAATCTTGATGTGATGCACATCGAGAAAAATATATGTGCCAGCATTATCGGCACACTTCTTAATATTGAAGGCAAGACGAAAGATACCTTAAAATCTAGGATTGATTTGACACGCCTGGGTATTAGACAGGATTTGCAGGTGCAAGATGAAGGTAAACCATGGGATATGGCACCAGCTGTGTACATCTTGGACAAGGTAAAAAAGAAAAGAATTCTGCAAGGTCCTGTCATGTGTGAGATTCCCACATGGATTTGCTTCCAACCCTGAAAGGAGAGTCAGTGCAGATGGAGACAAGGTACAAGGTTTGAAAACTCATGACTGCCACGTCCTACTTCAGAGGGTTTTACCTGGTATCCTTAGAGGATTGGGCCACCCTGACTTATACAGAGCAGTTGCAAAGTTGGGACAATTCTTCAGGGAACTCTGCAGTAGAAATATCAGGATAGATGCTTTGGAGCGTCTTAGAGACAAGATACCAACTATCCTATGCGACCTTGAGAAGATATATCCTCCAGCCTTCTTTGATGTGATGGTGCATTTGGCTGTTCATCTACCTGATGAGGCACTACTTAGAGGTCTAGTACAGTATGGCTGGATGTACCCTATTGAAAGGCGGCTAGGCACTTTCAAGGGCTATGTTAGGAACAGAGCAAGACCCGAGGGTTCCATTGCAGAGGCCTACATTGCTACAGAAGCGTTGACATTCTGCTCAAAATACATTGAAACAGCTGATCAGCTTAGCAAAGACATGGATGAAGACAATCCCGGGCTCAATGTTTTCGATTATTCTGTTCGAGTTCAGGGAAGAGTCGACAAGAGGACAAACCTAAAGATTTGGACAAAATGGTTTGGTATGTGTTGAATAACTGTCCTGAGATACTACCTTATATCAAGTAAGTGCTAAGTACTGCAGCTTATACATCGTAATCTACTAAACTTGCAGCACATTCTTATATATTTAGATATTTGACGCGATCACTATGTTGTGCAGCATCTAACAAAAGGAGTTACTGCCGCAAAATCCAAGAAACATTGACAAACTGGTTATGGCAGGATTTGCGAAATGGTTCAAGAGCCATGTAAGCTTTTGAATTGCACTGTCAGTTTTTTTAATATATTGAGTACATAAGATGATCAGCTTGTCTATTTTCTAACCATAGGTTAAGAAGATGCGGGAGGATAGGCAGGCAGTTGATGACGCCCTTTACTCACTACCAATGGGTCCTGATACTCGGGTAAGACATTATGAATCTTGCATTGTTGGAGATGTGCGCTACAACACCCTTGCACGAGATGAAGGCAGGAAGACACAAAACAGTGCCATCATGAGCACGGATACGTATAACAAAGAGACAACTGAAATGTATGCTAACATAACAGACATTGTTCAGTTGTAGTATATCTCCAGTTTCGAGGATCATCGGTGTGTGGTTCTGTTGTGCTGTCGTTGGTATAACTTGTTTTCCAGGATCACAAAACCCAGAGCTAATGATTATTTCAAATCCATCAATGTCAAGGTGGCGTACCAGACCAATGAGCCTTTTATTTTGGCAAATCAAGCAACACAGATATTTTTCTTGGAGGACACATTTGCACGTAGCGATGACTGGAGAGTAGTGCAAAGGTTTGAGCAGAGGAATTCGTTTAATGAAGTTGCACAACAAGATGATGCTTACACTGCTCCTGATGTACAAGATAACACAAATGTTCCTAATATCTTTGAGAACCATCATGTCAATGACGCCGGTGAAAAGATTGCCTGTCGTGTTGTGGACATACAAGAGTTGATTAAGAAGAAGCAAACGTTTGAGGACGTTGAGGACGAAGAAGAAGATGACACTGTGGGGAATTATGATTCAGATTGATACACATGGCAAAGATGTTGACGCTGCTGCTGCGGATGATGATTACATTGCTTTTGTCGTATTTGCCTGTCAGAAGACATTTTTTTATCTACTATGTGAAATTGTGTTTGCTATGACAACTGAAACCTGATGAACATGTTGTTTAGTATTTTCCCGTGAGAACATCACTTGTTATGTATGCTGATTTATGTTTGGTGATTGTATGACAACTAAAACATGATGACATTGTTGTTTAGTTGTACTCATATTTGGCTGTGAAACTTGAATTTGATGACATAGTTTGCTGTTGGACTGCATTTGCTCGACGTCTTCGAATGAGAACAAAGCTGGCCCGACAGGTCCACTGCTAATTTATTTATTTATTACCAAAAGGGCCTCTGGTATTTATTTATTTATTTATGTGACGCCCCGAGACCGATGCTCGAGAAGACTTCCTTATATTCCTGGTTTCGCCGTGTGTTTCATTTGTGCTTGCCCTTTTATTTTTGCATTGCATCATGTCATCATGCCATCATATCATAAATCTTTTGCATCTCAACTAAATAAATTGTATGGATCTTCGATCCATTTAAGTCGAGGGAAGGATGACTTCTCTTTATAATATATCCTCCCGATATTAGTGGAGCTATTTAAAATAATCCATTCTTATGGAATCACCTAAAACACACTTGCAAATTTCCCCATGCCTTTGTAATCTCGCTGCTTGACCTCGAACCTTGTCCGTAAATTCTTTCGTCATTTTTCGGAGCTCCACCAAAAATCTGAATATTTTTGGACTCTTCATTACCTTGAACTTATTCAAACCATTTGAATTAAATTCAAATGGATTTGAATTTAGATCTTTCAATTTTGGCCTTCTCTATTTTTCGCGGAACAAACACATTTTTTTGTGAGTCCAGGAAATTTATCCCCATGCCTAATCCTTTCTCCACCCTTCCTTTCCTTTTTTATCTTTCTTTCTTTCCTTTGCTGTTTTTTCTGGGCTTTAGAAGAGAGGAAGGGAGAGAGAGCCTGCAGCACAGCCGGCCTCTAAGCCCGCAACCCAGTTGCATCGAGGATAAGGCCCAGCGCTGGTGCCAGTTAACCCTAGCCGATCCCCACTCGCTACCCTCTCCCGATCCCACTCCTCGTTTCCTCGCGCCGCCAGGGAACCGCTGCCCGATCCCATCCTCCTCCCACGATCCCATCTCCTTCCCTCCAGTGTCGCGCTCGACCCCGCTCTCCTTCTCAATCCCCATCTTCCTCCTCCCGATGTGATGAGGACATGAATACCATTGTTACACCCACAACCCTACTGTTACATATACTGGACCAATTACTAGAGCTCGCGCACGCCAATTAAATTACCAGGTACTTTCGTTTCTTGGTAATGATTCTAATGTTCATGAGATTATGATGCTGCCTAAATTGGATACATTTGTTTCGCTTACAAATGAAGGGCCTAGCTTGGAGAAGGATGAACATTGGAGCAAGAACACGCATGGAGTTGATGGCATGCGCAAGGGGATCAAGAACAGAGTTACAAGTGATGATTTCAGGACTTTGAAGCCGCCATAAGGAGTGCATGAAGCCTTGGACGAAATATACAAGATGCCACTTCATAATATTCGTCCATAGGCTATTCTAGGTGCTGCGTCACCTTATTAATGGACCAGGCCCATGTAATTTCGAAATACTTAAGTATAGGCTATTTTTAGAGTCCGTATGTGTGGGGAAACAAGAGTTAGGGTTGGTTTCGGACCCCACCCTCAAGGGCCACGAAATTCCCCCCTCTTCCTCCATATATACAGCCCTTAGGGCGTCGTTTAGACTTTGGGTTTTGTTTAGATTAAAAGTTCGCCATAGCTGCAACTTCGCGTACTTCGTTTGTGTCCAACGACCAGACCAAGACGTCACAGAACCCCACCTTGATCAATAAAGCTTTCATCTTATATTCGCAATATCCCGATTGCAATCTCAGTTTCTTGCTTGTTCTTCGTTTGCTCACAGGAAACAGACCCTCGTGGTCAGGTTGATCGTGCTCCGGCGTGGTCAATAACCCTCGGAAGTTGGTTTAGCGATTGCTAAGGCGCGACGTCTCGCACGTTCGTAGTCGGATCGTCAAGGTCGACTCCCACAGAAAACGATAGCCACCATCTCATCGAAACATCGGGACACCTTAGCCTCTATCAAGTGGTATCAGATTTCCAGGTTGCTCGGTGAGATTTTTACAGTTTTTCGTAGATTAGGTATGAAGAACAGACTCGATCTAATCTACGAAAAACTGTAAAAGTCTCACCGAGCAACCTGGAAATCTGATACCACTTGGTAGAGGCAAAGGTGTCCCGATGTTTCGATGAGATGGTGGCTATCGTTTCCTGTGGGAGCCGACCTTGACGATCCGACTACGAACGTGCGAGACGTCGCGCCTTAGCAATCGCTAAACCAACTTCCGAGGGGTTATTGACCACGCCGGAGCACGATCAACCTGACCACGAGGGCCTGTTTCCTGCGAGCAAACGAAGAACAAGCAAGAAACTGAGATTGCAATCTGGATATTGCGAATATAAGATGAAAGCTTTATTGATCAAGGTGGGGTTCTGTGACGTCTTGGTCTAGTCGTTGGACACAAACGAAGTACGAGAAGTTGCAGCTATGGCGAACTTTTAATCTAAACAAAACCCAAAGTCTAAACGACGCCCTAAGGGCTATATATATGGAGGAAGAGAGGGGAATTTCGTGGCCCTTGAGGGTGGGGTCCGAAACCAACCCTAACTCTTGTTTCCCCACACATACGGACTCTAAAAATAGCCTATACTTAAGTATTTCGAAATTACATGGGCCTGGCCCATTAATAAGGTGACGCAGCACCTAGAATAGCCTATGGACGAATATTATGAAGTGGCATCTTGTATATTTCGTCCATGGCTTCATGCACTCCTTATGACGGCTTCAAAGTCCTGAAATCATCACTTGTAACTCCGTTCTTGATCCCCTTACGCATGCCATCAACTCCATGCGTGTTCTTGCTCCAATGTTCATCCTTCTCCAAGCTAGGCCCTTCATTTGAAAGCAAAACAAATGTATCTAATTTAGGCAGCATCATAATCTCATGAACATTAGAATCATTACCAAGAAACGAAAGTACCTGGTAATTTAATTGGCGTGCGTGAGCTCTAGTAATTGGTCCAGTATATGTAAGAGTAGGGGCTGTGGGTGTAACAATGGTATTGATGTCCTCATCAGGACCGGAGCCCCTACCTTGCTCCACCACGTCGCCGACCTCCTGCCGTGGCCTCCTCCTCGCTTCAAGTCCTTGCTGTCAAGCATCATGTCGCCGCCCTGCTACGTTCGTCACCGGAGATCACCAGATCTGGTCGCGTTGGGTCGGATCCTCCCGTCCCTGCCTTGCTGCTGGCCACCAGAGGCCTTCCGTCTCGCGTGTGTTTTGGATCAACAAGGATGAGACACCAAGAACCGTACCCGGACCGTCAAGCACCTTCTCCAAGGATTTTGCCAAGTAACATGACATGAACGACCCTTGAACGCGTCAAGTACCACTACCATCAAGTACCTCTTCGCAAGACCAAGTTCCTCTAAGATACATGTATGACTACACGACGAACCGCCAAGACCCAAGTACCATGACGCCAAGTACCTCTTCGGATCGTCAAGGTGGATCTCGAACGTTGACGAGGTTCCGATAAGACCCTCGACGTGTACGGCTACAATGTGAACGTGTACCCGACGACCCCGGAGACCTATGTTACACCAAGTACCACGACGATCTTCGACGTGTACCCCTACATCGCACCGAAACGCCGAGTTCCTCGCCGAGACCGTGAACTTTTACGGAACCTTGTGCGACTATGGATGTGAACGACCACCGTCGAACCAAAGTTACTCGGATTCGTCAAGTCCCTCTACGAAAATGTTGTACGACTACTTCCGTGGTCGAAGGCCCGTGTACAACTACCGTCGCCGTGAACGACTACTTCCTCTACGAACCCGAACCGCTCCGAGAATGCACCTGGAAGGTAGAACCACCGAGACGATGACCCATGGACGAAAGCATGTGTTGTATGAGATGCATGTTTAGTTGTTTTTTTCACTCGTGAACATTAGTCGCTCCTCCTCGGTTGCCATGCCGTCGACCCATGGGAAACCCGGTATCCAGGATCATCCCACCATCCTCGCATGATCCTTTCATCCACATTTTCTCTTGCACCGACATCTCAACGAATTGTCGGATCACCCGGAATGTTGCCGTGGCACCATTTCCGTTGTAGTTGCCGTGACACCCCTTTTGTTCCGCCATGGCGACCAAATGCTTCTTAATATACTCTTGTCAACTTTTCTTAAAATTGCATAAAACTTGAGCATCTCATCCTCATCATGTTAACAACATTAAGATGGCTTAAATTATTGTTGCATCAAATTACTAATGCATGTGGGGATTTACCGGATTCGTTGTTTGTTATATCCGGCCCCATTTAAATTGCTTAGATTGTGTAGTTTACTCATGTTTCACCTCTTGCCATGTTAACCAACATTTAATAGTGTTGAGTGCCTAACCGAGAGTGAACTAAATAATTGATGTGGTGTTCTGTCAATATGCAATGGAGTTGCATATTGAGCTCCACTTAACTTGTAGTTTTGTTTGTGCCCTTTGCCATGCCATGCATATTTGAACCGGGCATGCATCATACTTGTTTGCGCATCATGCCATGTTCATGTGTTGGTTGTTTACTACGTTGTGTGTTTCTTTCCGGTGTTGCTTCTTCGGGTTGGTTCCGATAACGTCGCGTTTGTGAGGACCTGTTCGACTACGTCCGTTTGTCTTCTTCATGGACTCGTTCTTCTTCCTTGCGGGATCTCAGGCAAGATGACCATACCCTCGAAATCACTTCTATCTTTGCTTGTTAGATGCTCGCTCTTTTGCTATGCCTATGCTGCGATACCTACCACTTGCTTATCATGCCTCCCATATTGTTAAGCCAAGCCTCTAACCCACCTTATCCTAGCAAACCGTTGTTTGGCTATGTTACCGCTTTGCTTAGCCCCTCTTATAGCGTTGTTAGTTGCAGGTGAAGATTGGAGCTTGTTCCATGTTTGGAACATGGATATTTTGTTGGGATATCACAATATCTCTTATTTAATTAATGCATCTATATACTTGGTAAAGGGTGGAAGGCTCGGCCTTATGCCAGGTGTTTTGTTCCACTCTTGCCGCCCTAGTTTCCGTCATATCGGTGTTATGTTCCCGGATTTTTGTTGGAAATATGCCCTAGAGGCAATAATAAAAGCATTATTATTATATTTCCTTGTTCATGATAATTGTCTTTATTCATGCTATAATTGTGTTATCCGGAAATCGTAATACATGTGTGAATAACAGACACCAACATGTCCCTAGTAAGCCTCTAGTTGACTAGCTTGTTGATCAACAGATAGTCATGATTTCCTGACTATGGACATTGGATGTCATTGATAACGAGATCACATCATTAGGAGAATGATGTGATGGACAAGACCCAATCCTAAACATAGCACAAGATCGTATAGTTCGTCTGCTAGAGTTTTTCCAATGTCAAAGTATCTTTTCCTTAGACCATGAGATCGTGTAACTCCCGGATACCGTAGGAGTGCTTTGGGTGTACCAAACGTCACAACGTAACTGGGTGACTATAAAGGTAGACTACGGGTATCTCCGAAAGTGTCTGTTGGGTTGACATGGATCAAGACTGGGATTTGTCACTCCGTATGACGGAGAGGTATCACCGGGCCCACTCGGTAATGCATCGTCATAATGAGCTCAAAGTGACCAAGTGTCTGGTCACGGGATCATGCATTACGGTACGAGTAAAGTGACTTGCCGGTAACGAGATTGAACGAGGTATTGGGATACCGACGATCGAATCTCGGGCAAGTAACATATCGATTGACAAAGGGAATTGCATACGGGGTTGATTGAATCCTCGACATCGTGGTTCATCCGATGAGATCATCGTGGAGCATGTGGGAGCCAACATGGGTATCCAGATCCCGTTGTTGGTTATTGACCGGAGAGTCGTCTCGGTCATGTCTGCTTGTCTCCCGAACCCGTAGGGTCTACACACTTAAGGTTCGGTGACGCTAGGGTTGTGAAGATATGTACATGCAGTAACCCGAATGTTGTTCAGAGTCCCGGATGAGATCATGGACGTCACGAGGAGTTCCGGAATGGTCCGGAGGTAAAGAATTATATATAGGAAGTGCTGTTTTGGCCATCGGGACAAGTTTCGGGGTTATCGGTATTGTACCGGGACCACCGGAGGGGTCCCGCGGGCCCACCGGGTGGGGCCACCTGTCCCGGGGGGCCACATGGGCTGTAGGGGGTGCGCCTTGGCCTAGATGGGCCAAGGGCACCAGCCCCTATAGGCCCATGCGCCTAGGGTTTCCACAAAGGAAGAGTCCAAGTGGTGGAAGGCACCTCTAGGTGCCTTGGGGGGGAGGGAAACCTCCCCTTGGCAGCCGCACCTAGGAGATTGGATCTCCTAGGCTGCGCACCACCCCCCCTTGGCCCTCCTATATATAGTGGGGGAGAGGAGGGACTTGACACCAGCCCCTGGCGCCTCCCTCTCTCCCCGTTACGTCTCTCCTTCGTAGTATAGGCGAAGCCCTGCTACTGTGACGCCCTGCATCCACCACCACGCCGTCGTGCTGCTGGATCTTCATCAACCTCTCCTTCCCCTTGCTGGATCAAGAAGGAGGAGACGTCTCCCGTCCCGTACGTGTGTTGAACGCGGAGGTGCCGTCCGTTGGGCGCTTGGTCATCGGTGATTTGGATCACGTCGTGTTCGACTACATCATCACCGTTCTTTGAACGCTTCCGTGCGCGATCTACAAAGGTATGTAGATGCATCCAATGACTCGTTGCTAGATGAACTCCTAGATGATCTTGGTGAAACGAGTAGGAAAATTTTTGTTTTCTGCAACGTTCCCCAACAGTGGCATCATGAGCTAGGTCTATGAGTAGTTCTTCTTGCGCGAGTAGAACACAATTAGTTGTGGGCGTAGATTTGTCAACTTTCTTGCCGTTACTAGTCTTTTCTTGCTTCAGCGGTATTGTGGGATGAAGCGGCCCGGACCAACCTTACACGTACGCTTACGTGAGACCGGTTCCACCGACTAACATGCACTAGTTGCATAAGGTGGCTGGCGGGTGTCTGTCTCTCCCACTTTAGGTGGAGCGGATTCGATGAACAGGGTCCTTATGAAGGGTAAATAGAAGTTGACAAATCACGTTGTGGCTTTAACGTAGGTAAGAAGACGTTCTTGCTAGAACCCTAATTCAGCCACGTAAAACTTGCAACAACAATTAGAGGACGTCTAACTTGTTTTTGCAGCAAGTGGTGTGTGATATGATATGGCCAAAGTTGTGATGAATGATGAATGATCTATATGTGATGTATGAGATGTTCATGCTATTGTAATAGGAATCACGACTTGCATGTCGATGAGTATGACAACCGGCAGGAGCCATAGGAGTTGTCTTTATTCTTTTATATGACCTGCGTGTCATCAAGAAACGCCATGTAAATTACTTTACTTTATTGCTAAACGTGTTAGCCATAGTAGTAGAAGTAATAGTTGGCGAGCAACTTCATGGAGACACGATGATGGAGATCATGATGATGGAGATCATGGTGTCAAGCCGGTGACAAGATGATCATGGAGCCCCAAGATGGAGATCAAAGGAGCCATGTGATATTGGCCATATCATGTCACGTTAATTTTTTGATTACATGTGATGTTTATCATGTTTTGCATGTTGTTTACTTAGAACGACGGTAGTAAATAAGATGATCCCTCATAACAATTTCAAGAAGTGTTCTCCCCTAACTGTGCACCGTTCCTAAAGTTCGTCGTTTCTAAGCACGCCGTGATGATCGGGTGTGATGGATCCTTACGTTCACATACAACGGGTGTTGACGAGCCTAGCATGTACAGACATGGCCTCAGAACACATGCAAAACACTTAGGGTTAACTTGACGAGCCTGGCATGTACAGACATGGCCTTGGAACACAGAAGACCGAAAGGTCGAGCATGAGTCGTATAGAAGATACGATCAACATGAAGATGTTCACTGACGTTGACTAGTCCGTCTCACGTGATGATCGGACACGGCCTAGTCAACTCGGATCATGTAATACTTAGATGACTAGAGGGATGTCTAATCTAAGTGGGAGTTCATTAATAATTTGATTAGATGAACTTAATTATCATGAACTTAGTCTAAAATCTTTGCAATATGTCTTGTAGATCAAATGGCCAACATAGTCCTCAACTTCAACGCGTTCCTAGAGAAAACCAAGCTGAAAGACGTTGGCAGCAACTATACGGACTGGGTCCGAAACCTGAGGATCATCCTCATAGCTGCCAAGAAAGATTATGTCCTACAAGCACCGCTAGGTGATCCACCCGTCCCACAGAACCAAGACGTTATGAACGCTTGGCAGACACGTGTTGACGACTACTCCCTCGTTCAGTGCGGCATGCTTTACAGCTTAGAGCCGGGGCTCCAAAAGCGTTTTGAGAGACATGGAGCATATGAGATGTTCGAAGAGCTGAAAATGGTTTTTCAAGCTCATGCCCGGATCGAGAGATATGAAGTCTCCGATAAGTTCTTCAGCTGTAAGATGGAGGAAAATAGTTCTGTCAGTGAGCACATACTCACTATGTCTGGGTTACACAACCGCTTGTCTCAGCTGGGAGTTAATCTCCCGGATGATGCGGTCATTGACAGAATCCTCCAGTCGCTTCCACCAAGCTACAAGAGCTTTGTGATGAACTTCAACATGCAGGGGATGCAAAAGACCATTCCTGAGTTGTTCTCAATGCTGAAATCAGCGGAGGTAGAAGTCAAGAAGGAGCATCAAGTGTTGATGGTCAATAAAACCACTAAGTTCAAGAAAGGCAAGGGTAAAAAGAACTTCAAGAAGGACGGCAAGGAAGTTGCCGCGCCCGGCAAGCAAGCTGCCGGGAAGAAGCCAAAGAATGGACCCAAGCCTGAGACGGAGTGCTTTTATTGCAAAGGGAAGGGTCACTGGAAATGGAACTGCCCCAAATACTTAGCGGACAAGAAGGCCAGCAACGCCAAAGGTATATTTGATATACATGTAATTGATGTGTACCTTACCAGTACTCGTAGTGACTCCTGGGTATTTGATACCGGTGCCGTCGCTCATATTTGTAACTCACAGCAGGAGCTGCGGAATAAACGGAGACTGGCGAAGGACGAGGTGACGATGCGCGTAGGGAATGGTTCCAAGGTTGATGTGATCGCCGTCGGCACGCTGCCTCTACATTTACCTACGGGATTAGTTTTAAACCTCAATAACTGTTATTTAGTGCCAGCTTTGAGCATGAACATTGTATCGGGATCTCGTTTAATTCGAGATGGCTACTCATTTAAATCTGAGAATAATGGTTGTTCCATTTATATGAGAGATATGTTTTATGGTCATGCTCCTATGGTGAATGGTTTATTCTTAATGAATCTCGGACGTATTACTACACATGTTCATAATGTGAGTACCAAAAGATGTAAGGTTGATAATGATAGTCCCACATACTTGTGGCACTGCCGCCTTGGTCACATAGGTGTCAAACGCATGAAGAAGCTCCATGCAGATGAACTTTTAGAGTCTCTTGATTATGAATCATTTGACACGTGCGAACCATGCCTCATGGGTAAAATGACCAAGACTCCGTTCTCAGGAACAATGGAGCGAGCAACCAACTTATTGGAAATCATACATACTGATGTGTGCGGTCCAATGAGTGTTGAGGCTCGCGGTGGCTATCGTTATGTTCTCACCCTCACTGATGACTTGAGTAGATATGGGTATGTCTACTTAATGAAACACAAGTCTGAAACCTTTGAAAAGTTCAAGGAATTTCAGAGTGAGGTTGAGAATCAACGTGACAGGAAAATCAAGTTTCTACGATCGGATCGTGGAGGAGAATACTTGAGTCACGAATTTGGCACACACTTAAGAAAATGTGGAATAGTTTCACAACTCACGCCGCCTGGAACACCTCAGCGTAACGGTGTGTCCGAACGTCGTAATTGCACTCTATTGGATATGGTGCGGTCTATGATGTCTCTTACTGATTTACCGCTATCTTTTTGGGGCTATGCTTTAGAGACTGCCGCATTCACTTTAAATAGGGCTCCGTCGAAATCCATTGAGACGACACCGTATGAATTATGGTTTGGGAAGAAACCTAAGCTGTCGTTTCTAAAAGTTTGGGGATGCGATGCTTATGTCAAGAAACTTCAACCTGAGAAGCTCGAACCCAAGTCGGAAAAATGCGTCTTCATAGGATACCCTAAAGAAACTATTGGGTACACCTTCTACCTCAGATCCGAAGGCAAGATCTTTGTTGCCAAGAACGGACTCTTTCTGGAGAAAGAGTTTCTCTCGAAAGAAGTAAGTGGGAGGAAAGTAGAGCTTGATGAAGTATTGCCTCTTGAACCGGAAAATGGCGCAACTCAAGAAAATGTTCCTGAGGTGCCAGCACCGACTAGAGAGGAAGTTAATGATAATGATCAAGATACTTCTGATCAAGCTCCTACTGAAATTCGAAGGTCCACAAGGACACGTTCCGCACCAGAGTGGTACGGCAACCCTGTCCTGGAAATCATGTTGTTAGACAACGGTGAACCTTCGAACTATGAAGAAGCGATGGCGGGCCCGGATTCCGAAAAATGGCTAGAAGCCATGAAATCCGAGATAGGATCCATGTATGAAAACGAAGTATGGACTTTGACTGACTTGCCCGTTGAACGGCGAGCCATAGAAAATAAATGGATCTTTAAGAAGAAGACAGACGCGGATGGTATTGTGACCATCTACAAAGCTCGTCTTGTCGCTAAGGGTTATCGACAAGTTCAAGGGGTTGACTACGATGAGACTTTCTCACCGGTAGCGAAGCTAAAGTCCGTCCGAATCATGTTAGCAATTGCCGCATTCTACGATTATGAGATATGGCAAATGGACGTCAAAACGGCATTCCTTAATGGTTTCCTTAAGGAAGAATTGTATATGATGCAGCCGGAAGGTTTTGTCGATCCTAAGAATGCTGACAAGGTGTGCAAGCTCCAACGCTCGATTTATGGGCTGGTGCAAGCATCTCGGAGTTGGAACATTCGCTTTGATGAGATGATCAAAGCGTTTGGGTTTACGCAGACTTATGGAGAAGCCTGCGTTTACAAGAAAGTGAGTGGGAGCTCTGTAGCATTTCTCATATTATATGTAGATGACATACTATTGATGGGAAATGATATAGAACTCTTGGACAGCATTAAGGCCTACTTGAATAAGAGTTTTTCAATGAAGGACCTTGGAGAAGCTGCTTATATATTAGGCATCAAAATCTATAGAGATAGATCGAGACGCCTCATAGGTCTTTCACAAAGCACATACCTTGATAAAATATTGAAGAAGTTCAATATGGATCAATCTAAGAAGGGGTTCTTGCCTGTGTTACAAGGTATGAAATTGAGCTCAGCTCAATGTCCGACCGCGGTAGAAGATATAGAAGAGATGAGCGTCATCCCCTATGCATCAGCCATAGGTTCTATTATGTATGCCATGCTGTGTACCAGACCTGATGTAAACCTTGCCGTAAGTTTGGTAGGAAGGTACCAAAGTAATCCCGGCAAGGAACACTGGACAGCGGTCAAGAATATCCTGAAGTACCTGAAAAGGACTAAGGAAATGTTTCTCGTTTATGGAGGTGACGAAGAGCTCGTCGTAAAGGGTTACATCGACGCTAGCTTCGACACAGATCTGGATGACTCTAAGTCACAAACCGGATACGTGTATATTTTGAATGGTGGGGCAGTAAGCTGGTGCAGTTGCAAGCAAAGCGTCGTGGCGGGATCTACATGTGAAGCGGAGTACATGGCAGCCTCGGAGGCAGCACATGAAGCAATATGGGTGAAGGAGTTCATCACCGACCTAGGAGTCATACCCAATGCGTCGGGGCCGATCAAGCTCTTCTGTGACAACACTGGAGCTATTGCTCTTGCCAAGGAGCACAGGTTTCACAAGAAGACAAGGCACATCAAGCGTCGCTTCAACTCCATTCGTGAAAATGTTCAAGATGGAGACATAGAGATTTGTAAAGTGCATACGGACCTGAATGTAGCGGATCCGTTGACTAAACCTCTCCCTAGAGCAAAACATGATCAACACCAGAATTCCATGGGTGTTCGATTCATCACGATGTAACTAGATTATTGACTCTAGTGCAAGTGGGAGACTGTTGGAAATATGCCCTAGAGGCAATAATAAAAGCATTATTATTATATTTCCTTGTTCATGATAATTGTCTTTATTCATGCTATAATTGTGTTATCCGGAAATCGTAATACATGTGTGAATAACAGACACCAACATGTCCCTAGTAAGCCTCTAGTTGACTAGCTCGTTGATCAACAGACAGTCATGATTTCCTGACTATGGACATTGGATGTCATTGATAACGAGATCACATCATTAGGAGAATGATGTGATGGACAAGACCCAATCCTAAACATAGCACAAGATCGTATAGTTCGTCTGCTAGAGTTTTTCCAATGTCAAAGTATCTTTTCCTTAGACCATGAGATCGTGTAACTCCCGGATACCGTAGGAGTGCTTTGGGTGTACCAAACGTCACAACGTAACTGGGTGACTATAAAGGTAGACTACGGGTATCTCCGAAAGTGTCTGTTGGGTTGACATGGATCAAGACTGGGATTTGTCACTCCGTATGACGGAGAGGTATCACCGGGCCCACTCGGTAATGCATCATCATAATGAGCTCAAAGTGACCAAGTGTCTGGTCACGGGATCATGCATTACGGTACGAGTAAAGTGACTTGCCGGTAACGAGATTGAACGAGGTATTGGGATACCGACGATCGAATCTCGGGCAAGTAACATATCGATTGACAAAGGGAATTGCATACGGGGTTGATTGAATCCTCGACATCGTGGTTCATCCGATGAGATCATCGTGGAGCATGTGGGAGCCAACATGGGTATCCAGATCCCGCTGTTGGTTATTGACCGGAGAGTCGTCTCGGTCATGTCTGCTTGTCTCCCGAACCCGTAGGGTCTACACACTTAAGGTTCGGTGACGCTAGGGTTGTGAAGATATGTACATGCAGTAACCCGAATGTTGTTTGGAGTCCCGGATGAGATCCCGAACGTCACGAGGAGTTCCGGAATGGTCCGGAGGTAAAGAATTATATATAGGAAGTGCTGTTTTGGCCATCGGGACAAGTTTCGGGGTTATCGGTATTGTACCGGGACCACCGGAGGGGTCCCGCGGGCCCACCGGGTGGGGCCACCTGTCCCGGGGGGCCACATGGGCTGTAGGGGGTGAGCCTTGGCCTAGATGGGCCAAGGGCACCAGCCCCTATAGGCCCATGCGCCTAGGGTTTCCACAAAGGAAGAGTCCAAGTGGTGGAAGGCACCTCTAGGTGCCTTGGGGGGGAGGGAAACCTCCCCTTGGCAGCCGCACCTAGGAGATTGGATCTCCTAGGCTGCGCACCACCCCCCTTGGCCCTCCTATATATAGTGGGGGAGAGGAGGGACTTGACACCAGCCCCTGGCGCCTCCCTCTCTCCCCGTTACGTCTCTCCTTCGTAGTATAGGCGAAGCCCTGCTACTGTGACGCCCTGCATCCACCACCACGCCGTCGTGCTGCTGGATCTTCATCAACCTCTCCTTCCCCTCGCTGGATCAAGAAGGAGGAGACGTCTCCCGTCCCGTACGTGTGTTGAACGCGGAGGTGTCGTCCGTTCGGCGCTTGGTCATCGGTGATTTGGATCACGTCGTGTTCGACTACATCATCACCGTTCTTTGAACGCTTCCGTGCGTGATCTACAAAGGTATGTAGATTCATCCGATGACTCGTTGCTAGATGAACTCCTAGATGATGGTGAAACGAGTAGGAAAATTTTTGTTTGCTGCAACGTTCCCCAACAATTTTGCGTTCCTTACGCTGTTGGGTTATAATGGGAACCCCTTGACAGTTCGCCTTGAATAAAACTCCTCCAGCATGACCCAACATTGGTTTTACCATTCGCCATCTAGCCTTTTCTTTCTCTTGGGTTCTGCAGACTCAAGGGTCATCTTTATTTTAAACCCCCGGGCCAGTGCTCCTCTGAGTGTTGGTCCAAACTGAGCGATGTCCGGAGCTACCAGGGGCAACTCTGGGCTGGCCCACCCGACGTCTGGCTCATCTAGTGTGCCCTGAGAACGAGATATGTGCAGCTCCTATCGGGATTTGTCGGCACATCTGGGTGGCTTTGCTGGTCTTGTTTTACCATTGTCGAAATGTCTTGTAACCGGGATTCCGAGTCTGATCGGGTCTTCCCGCTAGAAGGAATATCCTTCGTTGATCGTGAGAGCTTGTGATGGGCTAAGTTGGGACACCCCTGCAAGGATTTGAACTTTCGAAAGCCGTGCCCGTGGTTATGGGCAGATGGGAATTTGTTAATGTCCGGTTGTAGAAAACCTGAAGTTGACCTTAATTAAAATACATCAACCGCGTGTGTAACCGTGATGGTCTCTTCTCGGCGGAGTCCGGGAAGTGAACACGGTGTTGGAGTAATGCTTGACGTAGGTTGTTCTAGGATCACTTCTTGATCATAGTTTCTCGGCCGTGCTTTTGCCTTCTCTTCTCGCTCTCATTTGCGTATGTTTAGCCACCATATATGCTAGTCGCTTGCTGTAGTTCCACATCATACCTTTTACCTTACCCATAAGCTTAAATAGTCTTGATCGCGAGGGTGTGAGATTGCCGAGTCCCCGTGACTCACAGATACTTCCAAAACCAGTTTGCAGGTGCCGATGTTACTGTGCAGGTGATGCAACCAAGCTCAAGGAGGAGCTCTATGAAGATCGTGTTCTTTATGTTGTTCCATTTTCCAGTTGATCAGTAGTGGAGCCCAGTTGGGACGATCGGGGATCTGTGTAGCATTGGGGTAGTCTTCTTTTATTTTGGCTCCGTAGTCGGGCCTTGATTGCATTTGGATGATGTAATGCTTTATTCATGTAATTGTGTGAAGTGGCGAGTGTAAGCCAACTATGTATCTCTTTCCCTTATGTATTACATGGGTTGTGTGAAGATTACCTCACTTGCGACATTGCTTTCAATGCGGTTATGCCTCTAAGTCGTGCTTCGACACATGGGAGATATAGCCGCATCGAGGGTGTTACAAGTTGGTAATCAGAGCCATCCCCGACCTAAGGAGCCCCCTGCTTGATCGAATCGCTGGCGTTATTGAGTCTATAAATGTTTTGAGTCATTTAGGAATTATATATATCGGAGAGTTAGGACTTCTTTTTACTCCTCAGTCCCTTCGTCGCTCTGGTGAGGCATCCTGACATAGAGTTTTGACTCTTCTCTTCTCAAATTTCACTAAAAAATTTTAGGATCACGCGGGTATCTTGGAATCGTTCCAATGATTTTGTGACGAGAACATTGTTCTTGGTGCCTCCTGTCATTTAGGGGTTGTGGCAGTGTCCCAGGGAGTTGAGCTCCGAGGTGTTGTCGTCACAATTTTATCGTTGCAGTTCTGGAATACCTGAGATTAGTTTCGCCGACATCGAAAATCTCTTTTATGCAGTTGTTGGTGAGATAACCTCGACGCCACCCAGTACTGGGGCGGGAGTTCGGGAGTATTGCCATAACTCATATAACGGATGCTTTTCGAAGGTTAAGGTAAACGATTTCCGAAGGTTTCTTGGTTATGTGTTCAAGGATGGATACAGCTGGATGTAGGATTTGTTAGTTTTGGGTGAGATATTATGCTTCCCATGTATCCCCAACACCTGATTGCATAACCGGAAAATTTCGGGAGTTTACAAGTGGGAAATCAAGTAGCTCTTAGGATATCTTTCTGATAGATGTATGATATGAAATTGGGGTTCGACGTCTAGTGGTCCGCCTATCCACGGTTGGTTTTACAGTGGTCTCGTTGTGTCTTAAAGAGTCCATGGCTATGCCGACTCGGGGACGCTTCGTATGTCATGTGCACTGCCTTGTACATGATGGTGATGTACGATCGAGCCCGTGTAGGCCCCACCACGAAAACTTCGGACGAAATCTCTATCATATGTTTGTTCCGGCTTATTTTGCAAGCCAATCCTTTGTTTTGCTTTTGAGTTGTGGTATTTGAGTTGCTTCAATGTCAAGTGTTGATTCCATACCTTTCCTAAGTGGTGTTCTCATATTTCTATGTGAATACCAATCCCTCATGATCATCGAGATTACCATCTTAATTCTTTTTCAACCGGCGTGTTTCTCTTCAAGTGGATCCGACCATTTCAACATCAGCGAGATCAATTCTCAGTTCTTCTCAACGGTGTTTATTTCATCCGTCTCCAAGTTGCCTTTGTTTTTCCCTCCCTCCCTCCCTTGTTTTCTCCGAGGACTCAGAATTTTTACTCAAGTATCCTTTTATTGATGGGAAGTCTCTCCATTCCTTTCCGTCAATGTTCTTACCCGGTGATGCTCATGAAGATTCTAACGGAGCCTCAAGTTATCATTCTTTGTTCTTTTATCTTCCCCGGTGTGTTCAATGCAATCTTTCAATGGTGATCACATCCTTTTCCTTGTTTCAAATGTGTTCTTATGCCGGTGCACCTCATAATCATTCCCCGCTTGCTATTCAATTGTTCCGGAGTGCTGAAGAAATCTCAGAAGGCTAGTTTTGTCATTCAAGATCCGTTCAACTTATTTCAAGGATGTTATCTCATTCAAGTCTTTTAATTCAGCCGGTGCAACCTGTCTTTTAAATCATTTCAACGATGTTTCTTTTGAGTAGGCCCTAACCCATAGGTCTTTTCCCAGGATCTTACCTGACTCTTCTTATTTTCCCGGAGCTATCCTCAAATTTCTTTACGAAGTTTGACGTAAGAATGAATTATCATCAGTCTTATGTTTTTCTCCAAGATCTGTCGAATTCTTTTCATCGTTGGCTCAACCTCTTCGTTTTGATTCTTCCGGAGTGCCTAAACGATTCATAGTGTTGTGTCTCGTCGTCATTTTTAGATTTTGAAGACCGAAGAAGAGTTTTACCTCCATATCTTATCCGTTCTCTCAGAGATTCTTGATTCTAGTTGGAGCCCATCCTCTCATAATTGCTTTCGATTGTCAGAATTCTTTTCACCTATCCGGAGCAATTCAAGATTCTGTTCAGTTTGATTATTCGGAGCCCATCATCGAAGATTTATTTATTCTCAGCTTTCAGCTCTCTTTCTCTAAATCTTACCAGTGCATCGATCAAATATCCTCTAATCAGTTCTTGATCTCTTCGTTCTCTTGTATCTAAACTCTCTCATGTATCTTCATTTATTTACTAATGCTTACCGGTAATTCATCCCTTTACTCCATTCATTTTCAATTCTTACGGTGGTTCGTTCTAGATCTCTCTTCCCTGGTTATCATATCAATTCATTCGTTTTTTCCAATCCTACCGGTGGTTCGTTGAAGACCTTCTCAAGTTTGCGCTACGAGAATAAGTAGTATGCCAAATCCATTGCTTGTCATCAATTTTAATTGATGAGGGATAAGCATAATGTAATTATTAATATTGTTTCATCGAGTAAATTCAATTCCTGCTTTCCGGAGTGGTTCATTATATCACATTCTCGGTTCGAGATGCTTCATCTTTTCTTTTCGGAGTTCCATGTTTTCCGTTCTATCTCGTCGCGAAGCTCCTTCTAAATCTTTACAAGGTTTCACTTTGTGTTTTCAACTTCTCTTTCTTTTCGTTGTCCTTTTAGTTACCGGAGTTCTTCATGGAGGCTCTACATGATGGCTCATCAAAGATTTAATTCCTTCTCGAAGTGTTCATCGAGATTCTTTTCAGAGGAGCTCAAGTATTCTTTATCTTGCATTTCAAAGTGCAATTCTTTCAACCGTATCATTCGAGGTGGTATTATGTCATTCTTGATAATTTGAGTTCATGTCTCATGATTCACATGTTGTTAAGAATGAGGTATTTTAAATCCATCAATCTCGTCATTGGAGTTATCTGGGGTTATATTTCACCTAAAGCTTTCCCTAAGGATTAATGATATTAATGGTCATAATATATGATCCAAGTTCTCCATCTACCCTCCCCGTGAAATATTTTCTCGTCTCCTTGTTCATATCAGTCTAATCAAATCTTTTCCGTGAGTGGCAAGTTGTCACCTCATAATTTTGAGATGTCTTCTATAAGTCCATATCAAGCTTATCCTTTTCGTTGTTGTTTTTCCAACAACTCCGTTCGACCCTTCTCCTAAGGATGCCTTTTTCAAGATCATTCGAGATAGAAGATACTGTTCTCTCCTCCGTTCATTCCATTCCATTCTCTCTTTTCTTCCGGAGGCATTGTGATGTTACTCCCTTCAACCCTTCTTCTTATTTTTGTCAGGATCAAGTTCTTTTCTTGGTTTATCCATTTAACCGGAGTGTTGCGCCCTTTTGCTCAAGTTCTTTTCGCCTTATCAAGCCTTGCATCTCTTTTCAACCGGAGTGCTGTCTGAGACTTTTCTTACCCCTTGCTCCATTCATTCAATTGTTCTGGAGGCACTGTGTTGTCATTCCATCAAGCATCTTCTCACCTTACCAAGTTCTTATTCAATTCCTTTTCTTTTCAATCGGAGTGTTTTCAACTTTGTCATCTCCATTGTATTCTTTTCTTGAAATGGCTTAACCTTTTCAAGGTTCTTTGGTCTCACTCGTTTGTCAAAGAAGCAACTTAGCTTTACCTCTCCTCTTTCTCTTCCGTTGTCCCTCCGGTGCCATTCTAGATCTCGGGACGAGATCCTCTCGTAGTGGTGAAGTGTTGTGACGCCCCGAGACCAATGCTCGAGAAGACTTCTTTATATTCCGGGTTTCGCCATGTGTTTCATTTCTGCTTGCCCTTTTATTTTTGCATTGCATCATGTCATCATGCCATCATCTCATAAATCTTTTGCATCTCAACTAAATAAATCGTATGGATCTTCGATCCATTTAAATCGAGGGAAGGATGACTTCTCTTTATAATATATCCTCCCGATATTAGTGGAGCTATTGTAAAATAATCCATTCTTATGGAATCAACTAAAACATACTTGCAAATTTCCCCATGCCTTTGTTATCTCGCTGCTTGACCTCGAACCTTGTCCATAAATTCTTTCGTCATTTTCCGGAGCTCCACCAAAAATCCGAATATTTTTGGACTCTTCATTACCTGGAACTTATTCAAACCATTTGAATTAAATTCAAATGGATTTGAATTTAGATCTTTCAATTTTGGCCTTCTCTATTTTTCGTGGAACAAACACATTTTTTTGCGAGTCCAGGAAATTTATCCCCATGCCCAATCCTTTCTCCACCCTTCCTTTCCTTTTTTATCTTTCTTTCTTTCCTTTGCTGTTTTTTTTCTGGGCTTTAGAAAAGAGGGAGGGAGAGAGAGCCTGCAGCACAGCCGGCCTCTCAGCCCGCAGCCCAGTTGCACTAAGGCTAAGGCCCAGCGCCGGTGCCAGTTAACCCTAGTCGATCCCCGCTCGCTACCCTCTCCCGATCCCACTCCTCGTTTCCTCGCGCCGCCAGGGAACCGCTGCCCGATCCCATCCTCCTCCCACGATCCCATCTCCTTCCCTCCAGTGTCACGCTCGACCCCGCTCACCTTCTCGATCCCCATCTTCCTCCTCCCGATGGCGCTGGATCGGCCTCCCGCGCACACGTAGAGGGACGGCACTATTGCCTCGTCCCCAGCCGCCTCTCCCCTCCTTCTTCCGCGTGCCTGCCGCCGCTGCCTTCTTCCAGCTGCCCTCGGCCTCTCGTCGAGCACCCGCGCCTGTAGCCGTCGTCCTCTGCGCCGCAGATGTCGCCCGTCGCCGGTGCCCCAAGTCCGCGTCGCCGAGTCCCTCGTCCTGCCGGAGCTGCTCCTCCCGCCGCCCAAGTACCTCCCCGCCTCCGGCCATGGTGCCCGCACCAGGACCGCCCTCCACCGCCGGTTCTATCTCCGGCGAGCGCCGCGCTGTCTCCCTGCCTCATCTGCGGTGCCGGCGTCAACAACAGCAGTGGACCGGAGCCCCTACCTTTCTCCACCATGTCGCCGACCTCCTACCGTGGCCTCCTCCTCGCTTCAAGTCCTTGCTGTCAAGCATCACGTCGCCGCCCTGCTATGTTCGTCACCGAAGATCGCCAGATCCAGTCGCGTTGGGTCGGATCCTCCCGTCCCTGCCTTGTTGCTGCCCACAGAGGCCTTCCATCTCGCATGTGTTTTGGATCAGCAAGGATGAGACACCAAGAACCGTACCTGGACCGTCAAGCACCTTCTTCGAGGTTTTTGCCAAGTACCATGACATGAACGACCCTCGAACGCGTCAATTACCACTACCGTCAAGTACCTCTTCGCAAGACCAAGTTCCTCTACGATACATGTATGACTACACGACGAACCGCCAAGACCCAAGTACCATGACGCCAAGTACCTCTTCGGATCGTCAAGATGGATCTCGAACGTTGACGAGGTTCCGATAAGACCCTCGACGTGTACGGCTACAATGTGAACGTGTACCCGACGACCCCGGAGACCTATGTTACACCAAGTACCATGACGACCTTCGACTTGTACCCCTACATCGCACCGAAATGCCGAGTTCCTTGCCGAGACCCCGAACTTTTACGGAACCTTGTGCGACTATGGATGTGAACGACCACCGTCGAACCCAAGTTACTCGGATTCGTCAAGTCCCTCTACGAAAACGTTGTACGACTACTTCCGTGGCCGAAGGCCCGTGTACAACTACCGTCGTCGTGGATGACTACTTTCTTTACGAACCCGAACCGCTCAGAGAATGCACCTAGAAGGTATAACCGCCGAGACGATGACCCGTGGAGGAAAGCATGTGTTGTATGAGATGCATGTTTAGTTGTTGTTTTCGCCCGTGAAAGTTAGTCGTTCCTCCTTAGTTGCCATACCGTCGACCCATGGGAAACCCGGTATCCGGGATCATCCCACCATCCTCACATGATCCATTCATCCACATTTTCTCTTGCACCGACATCTCAATGAGTTGTCGGATCACCCGGAATGTTGCCGTGGCACCATTTCCGTTGTAGCTGCCGTGACACCCCTTTTGTTCCGCCATGGCGACCAAATGCTTCTTAATATGCTCTTGTCAACTTTTCTTAAAATTGCATAAAACTTGAGCATGTCATCCGCATCATGTTAACAACATTAAGATGGCTTAAATTGTTGTTGCATCAAATTACTAATGCATGTGGGGATTTACCGGATTCGTTGTTTGTTATATCCGGCCCCATTTAAATTGCTTAGATTGTGTAGTTTACTCATGTTTCACCTCTTGCCATGTTAACCAATATTTAATATTGTTGAGTACCTAGCCGAGAGTGAACTAAATAATTGATGTGGTGTTCCGTCAATATGCAACGGAGTTGCATATTGAGCTCCAATTAACTTGTAGTTTTGTTTGTGCCCTTTGCCATGCCATGCATATTTGAACCGGGCATGCATCATACTTGTTTGCGCATCATGCCATGTTCATGTGTTGGTTGTTTACTATGTTGTGTGCTTCTTTTCGGTGTTGCTTCTTCGGGTTGGTTCCGATAACGTCGTGTTTGTGAGGACCCATTCGACTACGTCCGTTTGTCTTCTTCATGGACTCGTTCTTCTTCCTTGCGGGATCTCAGGCAAGATGACCATACCCTCGAAATCACTTCTATCTTTGCTTGCTAGATGCTCTCTCTTTTTCTATGCCTATGCTGCGATACCTACCACTTGCTTATCATGCCTCCCATATTGTTAAGCCAAGCCTCTAACCCACCTTATCCTAGCAAACCGTTGTTTGGCTATGTTACCGCTTTGCTCAGCCCCTCTTATAGCGTTGTTAGTTGCAGGTGAAGATTGGAGCTTGTTCCATGTTTGGAACATGGATATTTTGTTGGGATATCACAATATCTCTTATTTAATTAATGCATCTATATACTTGGTAAAGGGTGGAAGGCTCGGTCTTATGCCTGGTGTTTTGTTCCAGTCTTGCCGCCCTAGTTTCCGTCATATCGGTGTTATGTTCCCGGATTTTGCGTTCCTTACGTGGTTGGGTTATAATGGGAACCCCTTGATAGTTCGCCTTGAATAAAACTCCTCCAGCATGGCCCAACATTGGTTTTACCATTCGCCACCTAGCCTTTTCTTTCCCATGGGTTCTGCAGACTCAAGGGTCATCTTTATTTTAAACCCCCGGGCCAGTGCTCCTCTGAGTGTTGGTCCAAACTGAGCGATGTCCGGAGGTACCAGGGGCAACTCTGGGCTGGCCCACCCAACGTATGGCTCATCCGGTGTGCCCTGAGAACGAGATATGTGCAGCTCCTATCGGGATTTGTCGGCACATCTGGGTTGCTTTGCTGGCCTTGTTTTACCATTGTCGAAATGTCTTGTAACCGGGATTCCGAGTCTGATCGGGTCTTCCCGCTAGAAGGAATATCCTTTGTTGACCGTGAGAGCTTGTGATGGGCTAAGTTGGGACACCCCTGCAGGGATTTGAACTTTCAAAAGCCGTGCCCGCGGTTATGGGCAGATGGGAATTTGTTAATGTCCGGTTGTAGAAAATCTGAAGTTGACCTTAATTAAAATACATCAACCGCGTGTGTAACCGTGATGGTCTCTTCTCGGCGGAGTCCGGGAAGTGAACACGGTGTTGGAGTAATGCTTGACGTAGGTTGTTCTAGGATCACTTCTTGATCATAGTTTCTCGACCGTGCTTTTGCCTTCTCTTATCGCTCTCATTTGTGTATGTTTAGCCATCATATATGCTAGTCGCTTGCTGCAGCTCCACATCATACCTTTTACCTTACCGATAAGCTTAAATAGTCTTGGTCGCGAGGGTGTGAGATTGCTGAGTCCCCGTGACTCACAGATACTTCCAAAACTAGTTTGCAGGTGCCGATGTTACCGTGCAGGTGACGCAACCAAGCTCAAGGAGAAGCTCTATGAAGATCATGTTCTTTATGTTGTTCTGTTTTCCAGTTGATCAGTAGTGGAGCCCAGTTGGGACGATCGGGGATCTGTGTAGCATTGGGTAGTCTTCTTTTATTTTGGCTCCGTAGTCGGGCCTTGATTGTATTTGGATGATGTAATGCTTTATTCATGTAATTGTGTGAAGTGGCGAGTGTAAGCCAACTATGTATCTCTTTCCCTTATGTATTACATGGGTTGTGTGAAGATTACCTCACTTGCGACATTGCTTTCAATGCAGTTATGCCTCTAAGTCATGCTTCGACATGTGGGAGATATAGCCGCATCAAGGGCGTTACAATTTATGAGAAAAAGGGGATACCCCCTGATTTCCGTTAATCGAAATCATTAGATGTTCACAACACTACACCCAGCCTGCTGCACAGGTTTCATTCATTACTAGTTTCAGCAAAGTACTCAGCCACTGAATACATCACGAGTGCTACATACACTGTATATAAAGAGACAATCATCCTACAGAGCACATCGATTTTGCCCATTATCTTCACAAGCTCTTTGATCTCCTCATTGATGTCAAGGCCGTTCAGCAGCTGTTGCTTGGCCATGATCAGAGGAACTGCATCTTTAACCTTCTGCTCTGCATCTTCCTCTTCTGCCGTTCCTTCAGTTACTTGTCCAACACCCCAACCTGCTAGTATTGGGATTCCTCGGCTAACCAAATAATCAGCGTAGTTGCACTCCCCCACATCAGCAACTTCCCAGAAATAGAAATCACACGAATCTTCCCTTTTCTGCACGAATCAAATTGGAAGATCATCAACCAAACTATTAAAAAAATCAGCAATTGAAAGCAGCAGAACAACACTTAAACATATTATTACCCCATGATTCGGGCATTTGTAGAAGACTCGGCCAGGGTTGAGGATTGTGGTTGAGACGCGACGGATGACTCTGTGTGATTTACAGCAGTGGCACCACACCAACGGCGGCGGGTTGCGATGAGCAACCGGCTGCAGTGCACGTGCCGGCGGGGGTGTGATGAGACCCACAGGCGATGGTACGGGTGGCGACTTGGCGCATATTTGGTTGTTGCCTGCTGAAGAGCAAGTGGATAAGCAGCCAGCGGACATGGTTGATGCGGCCAGAGCTTATGATGCTAGGCAGAGTAAGTAGAGAAGAGAAGCGAACGTTGGATATGTCAGTTTCATTACTTGCAGAGTAGCATAGCACCATATATAGTCATAGTTTAGGTTTGTATTCGAACCAACTACAGGAGCACGTCTCTCTTCTTTTTAAAACTAAGCAATGTCTCTTTACTGGTACACTAGCTTTGTTCTGTACGCCTTCTCAAGTCTTTGATTCCTCCACCTGACATCTAGGACCCACCGAAAGGGCCTCTGTATTTCGCGAACATGCCCCCCGCTGATCGGTCGGACCCACCAGCTATCTTCGCACGCAAGGAAGTGCCTCCTTATTACGCACAAAAAAATGAATACTCCCCCTGCCAGCTGCAACCCAGCATCGTGGGAGGCTGACTTGTGGGCCTACCAAGTTGACGGGGACGGAGGCCTTTGTCAACTTAGTCAATATGAATGATTCTAGCTCCAGTTACCGTACAATGTTCATCCAACGGCAGTAGTGCTTCTTCAACCTCTGGTCCTCTTGCTCCAGCCGCCCAAACCAGCGCCGGTCGTGCCGCGCGCTCCTACCACCCGTGGCCGGCTGTGATGCCGCGGAGGCCTCACCGCCCCTACTACTCCCACCGCCGGCCAGGCCATCTCTCTACTCACCCACACCCCGTGTTATTCTGCGGCGACGGCAGCCTCACACCGTAGCCGAACCAGTGAACCCTCGTACTCCTCTCCGCATGGGCATCCACTGTCGTGTCTTCCCCGGCTCCATGTTGTCCCCTTCCTAGGCCTCGCCGTCGTACACCGCCTTGGTGCTCTCGGCGCGGCGTGGTCAATATGGTCAACGACCAACTTCCATCGAAAGAGTACTGTACGTGGAGAGGCTGACAACTGGGTCCACGGCCGCAGCTGGGTCCACGGTCACAGCCCAGTTTTTTGTCATTTGCCAAGTAAGTCGCTTTGTTAGGCCTGTTGGGCTACAAATCTTTCAAGACGAGGAGAGCTTCATTCGGCTGGCCGAGAAAATGGCCTATCAGTAATGAGAAATGGGTTGTACATTTTTAAAACACATCAAACCGGCAATTTGTTTCGAATTGCTTTTTTTCATTTCAAGATTTTAAATTGCATTGATTTTTATGCATGGACTATTTGTTGGATTTTATATTGATATACATTTTTTTAAAATCAGTTTGAATGTGACTCGAAATTTCGAGATTAAAAATAGTTCGGACCGCACTGAAATATGCAAAATTTTGTATATTTAGAATAGCTCCAAGTAGAACAGTTATTTGAAATGGCTCCAAATGTAGCGTAGTAGTTGCATCCACAAGATGACATAGAAATTTGCGAAGTACATACGGATCTGAATGTTGCAGACCCGTTGACTGAAACCTCTCTCACAAGCATAACATGATCAAACCCAGAACTCTTTGGGTGTTAGTCACATGGGGATGTGACCTTGAGTGTTAATCACATAGCGATGTGAACTGGATTATTGACTCTAGTGCAAGTGGGAGACTGATGGAAATATGCCCTAGAGGCAATAATAAATTGGTTGTTATTATATTTCCTTGTTCATGATAATCGTTTATTATCCATGCTAGAATTGTATTGATAGGAAACTCAGATACATGTGTGGATACATAGACAACACCATGTCCCTAGTAAGCCTCTAGTAGACTAGCTCGTTGATCAATAGATGGTTACGGTTTCCTGACCATGGACATTGGATGTCGTTGATAACGGGATCACATCATTAGGAGAATGATGTGATGGACAAGACCCAATCCTAAGCCTAGCACAAGATCATGTAGTTCGTATGCTAAAGCTTTTCTAATGTCAAGTATCATTTCCTTAGACCATGAGATTGTGCAACTCCCGGATACCGTAGGAGTGCTTTGGGTGTGCCAAACGTCACAACATAACTGGGTGGCTATAAAGGTACATTACAGGTATCTCCGAAAGTGTCTGTTGGGTTGGCACGAATCGAGACTGGGATTTGTCACTCCGTGTAAATGGAGATGTATCTCTGGGCCCACTCGGTAGGACATCATCATAATGTGCATAATGTGATCAAGGAGTTGATCACGGGATGATGTGTTATGGAACGAGTAAAAGAGACTTGCCAGTAACGAGATTGAAGAAGGTATCGGGATACCGACGATCGAATCTCAGGCAAGTATCGTACCGCTAGACAAAGGGAATTGTATACGGGATTGATTAAGTCCTTGACATCGTGGTTCATCCGATGAGATGATCGTGGAACATGTGGGAGCCAACATGGGTATCCAGATCCCACTGTTGGTTATTGATCGGAGAGTTATCTCAGTCATGTCTGCATGGTTCCCGAACCCGTAGGGTCTACACACTTAAGGTTCGATGACGCTAGGGTTATAGGGAATAGATATACGTGGTTACCGAATGTTGTTCGGAGTTCCGGATGAGATCCCAGACGTCACGAGGAGTTCCAGAATGGTTCAGAGGTAAAGATTGATATATAGAAAGTATGGTTTTGGCCACCGGAAGTGTTCCGGGCATCACCGGTAGTGTAATGGGACCACCGGAGGGGTCCGGGGGTCCACCAGGTGGGGCCACCAGCCCCGGAGGCCTACATGGGCCAATAGTGGGAAGGGACCATCCCCTAGGTGGGCTGGGGCGCCTCCCACCAAGGCCCAAGGCGCCTCCAAGAGGGGAAGGGGGCAAACCCTAGGGCAGATGGGCCCTAAGGCCCACCCCAGGTGCGCCTTCCCCTTTTCCCCTTGTGGCCGCCACCCAGATGGGATCTGGGGGCTGCCGCCACCCCTAGGGAGGGAACCCTAGGTGGGGGCGCAGCCCCTCCCCTTCCCCTATATATACTTGAGGTATTGGAGGCTACAAGACACACGAGTTCCTCTCCTTCTTGGCGCAGCCCTACCCCTCTCCCTCCTCGTCTCTTGTGGTGCTTGGCGAAGCCCTGCTGGAGTACCATGCTCCTCCACCACCACCACGCCGTTGTGCTACTGCTGGATGGAGTCTTCCTCAACCTCTCCCTCTCTCCTTGCTGGATCAAGGCATGGGAGACGTCACCGGGCTGTACGTGTGTTGAACACGGAGGTGCCGTCCGTTCGGCACTAGGATCATCGGTGATTTGGATCACGACGAGTACGACTCCTTCAACCCCGTTCTCTTGAACACTTCTGCGTAGCGATCTACAAGGGTATGTAGATTCACTCTCCTTCCCCTCGTTGCTGGTCTCTCCATAGATAGATCTTGGTGACACGTAGGAAAATTTTGAATTTCTGCTACGTTCCCCATGAGTGGTATCAGAGCCAGGTCTATGCGTAGTTACTATGCACGAGTAGAACACAAAGTAGTTGTGGGCGTTGATTTTGTTCAATATGCTTACCGTTACTAGTCCAATCTTGATTCGGCGGCATTGTGGGATGAAGCGGCCCGGACCGACCTTACACGTACTCTTACGTGAGACTGGCTGCTACGTTCCCCATCAGTGGTATCAGAGCCAGGTCTATGCGTAGTTACTATGCACGAGTAGAACACAAAGTAGTTGTGGGCGTTGATTTTGTTCAATATGCTTACCGTTACTAGTCCAATCTTGATTCGGCGGCATTGTGGGATGAAGCGGCCCGGACCGACCTTACACGTACTCTTACGTGAGACTGGTTCCACCAACTGACATGCACTAGTTGCATAAGGTGGCTAGCGGGTGTCTGTCTCTCCCACTTTAGGCGGATCGGATTCGATGAAAAGGGTCCTTATGAAGGGTAAATAGCAATTGGTATATCACGTTGTGGTTTTTGCGTAGGTAAGAAACGTTCTTGCTAGAAACCCATAGCAGCCACGTAAAACATGCAAACAACAATTAGAGGACGTCTAACTTGTTTTTGCAGGGTATGATATGTGATGTGATATGGCCAAGAAGAATGTGATGAATGATATGTGATGTATGAGATTGATCATGTTCTTGTAATAGGAATCACGACTTGCATGTCGATGAGTATGACAACCGGCAGGAGCCATAGGAGTTGTCTTTATTTATTGTATGATCTGCGTGTCATTGTACAACGCCATGTAATTACTTTACTTTATTGCTAACCGGTAGCCATAGTAGTAGAAGTAATAAGTTGGCGAGACAACTTCATGGAGACACAATGATGGGGATCATGATGATGGAGATCATGGTGTCATGCCGACGACAATGATGATCATGGAGCCCCGAAGATGGAGATCAAAAGGAGCAATATGATATTGGCCATATCATGTCACTATTTGATTGCATGTGATGTTTATCATGTTTATACATCTTATTTGCTTAGAACGACGGTAGTAAATAAGATGATCCCTCATTAAAATTTCAAGAAAGTGTTCCCCCTAACTGTGCACCGTTGCGAAAGTTCGTCGTTTCGAAGCACCACGTGATGATCGGGTGTGATAGATTCTTACGTTCACATACAACGGGTGTAAGCCAGATTTACACACGCGAAACACTTAGGTTGACTTGACGAGCCTAGCATGTACAGACATGGCCTCGGAACACAAGAGACCGAAAGGTCGAGCATGAGTCGTATGGTAGACACGATCAACATGAAGATGTTCACCGATGATGACTAGTCCGTCTCACGTGATGATCGGATACGGCCTAGTTGACTCGGATCATGTAATCACTTAGATGACTAGAGGGATGTCTATCTGAGTGGGAGTTCATAAGATGAACTTAATTATCCTGAACATAGTCAAAAGGTCTTCGCAAATTATGTCGTAGCTCGCGCTTCAGTTCTACTGTTTAGATATGTTCCTAGAGAAAATTTAGTTGAAAGTTGATAGTAGCAATTATGCAGACAGTAGAAGGCTTATGTCCTTAATGCACCGCTCAGTGTGCTGAACCTCGAACGTCGTCTGTGGATGTTGCGAACATCTGACATACACGTTTTGATGACTACATGATAGTTCAGTGCGTAATGCTAAATGGTTTAGAATTGAGGCACCAAAGACGTTTTTGAAACATCGCAGAACATATGAGATGTTCCAAGGACTGAAATTGGGATTTCAGGCTCGTGCCCACGTCAAGAGGTATAAGACCTCCGACGATTTTCTTAGCCTGCATAATAAGGGAGAAAAGCTCAATCTTGAGCTTGTGCTCAGATTGTCTGAGTACAACAATCGCTTGAATCGAGTGGGAGTTGATCTTCCAGATGAAATAGTGATGTTCTCCAAAGTCACTGCCACCAAGCTACTAGAGCTTCGTGATGAACTATAACATATCAGGGATAGATATGATCCTTGAGCTATTCGCGACACCGCGAAAGTAGAAATCAAAAGGGAGCATCAATCGTTGATGGTTAGTAAAACCACTAGTTTCAAGAAGGGCAAGGGCAAGAAAGGGATACTTCATGGAACAACAATTCAGTTGCTATTCTAGTGAAGAAACCCAAAGTTGAACCCAAGCCCAAGACTAAGTGCTTCTATAATAAGGGGAACAGTCACTGGAGCAGAATTACCCTAGATACTTGGTAGATGAGAAGGCTGGCAAGGTCGATAGAAGTATATTGGATATACATTGTGTTAGTGTGTACTTTACTAGTACTCCTAGTAGCACCATGGTATTAGATACTGGTTCGGTTGCTAAGTGTTAGTAAACTCGAAATAAAAGGCTGCGGAGTAAACGGAGACTAGCTAAAGGTGAGCTGGCGATATGTGTTGGAAGTTTTTCCCAAGCTTGATGTGATCAAGCATCGCACGCTCCCTCTACCATCGAGATTGGTGTTTGCATTGAGCGTAGACATGATTGGATTATGTCTATCGCAATACGGTTATTCATTTAAGGAGAATAATGGTTACTCTGTTTATTTGAATAATACCTTCAATGGTCTTGCACCTAAAATGAATGGTTTATTGAATCTCGATCTTAGTGATACACATGTTCATGCCAAAAGATATAAGATAGTAATGATAGTACCACCTACTTGTGGCACTGCCATGTAAGTCATATCGGTATAAAACGCATGAAGAAGCTCCATGTTGATGGATCTTTGGGCTCACTCGTTTTTGAAAAGTTTGAGACATGCGAACCATGTCTATTGGTGTATATGCATGAAGAAACTCCATGCAAATGGACCGTTTGGACTCACTTGATTTTGAATCACTTGAGACATGCAAATCATACCACATGGGCAAGATGACTGAAAGCCTCGTTTTCAGTAAAATGGAACTAGAAAGCAACTTGTTGGAAGTAATACATTTTGATGTGTGCAGTCCAATGAGTGCTGAGGCGTGTAGTGGATATCGTTATGTTCTTACTTCACAGATGATTTGAGTAGATGTTGAGTATATTTACTTGATGAATCACGAGTCTGAATTATTGAAAGGTTCAAGTAATTTTAGGGTGAAGTTGAAAGATCGTCGTGACAAGAGGATAAAATATCTATGATATGATCATAGAGATGAATATCTGAATTACGAGTTTGGCACAGAATTAAGACATTGTGGAAATTGTGAAACAACTAATACAGCCTGGAACACCATAGTGTGATGGTGTGTCCGAACATCATAACTACACCCTATTGGATATGATGCATACCATGATGTCTCTTATCGAATAGTTTATGGGTTAGGCATTAGAGACAACCACATTCACTTTAAATAGGGTACCATGTAATTCCGATGAGATGACACCGTATGAACTATGGTTTAGGGAAACCTAAGCTGTCATTTCTTAAAAGTTTGGGGCTGCAACGCTTATGTGAAAAAGTTTCTGGCAGATAAGCTCGAACCCAAAGCGGATAAATGCATCTTCATAGGACACCCAAAACAGTTGGGTATACCTCCTGTCTCAGATCCGAAAGCAATAAGGGATTGTTTCTAGAATCGGGTCCTTTCTCGAGGAAAAGTTTCTCTCGAAAGAATTGAGTGGGAGGATGGTGGAGACTTGATGAGGTTATCGAACCGTCTCTTCAACTAGTGTGTGGCAGGGCACAGGAAGTTGTTCCTGTGGCACCTACACCAATTAAAGTGGAAGCTTATGATAGTGATCATGAAACTTCAAATCAAGTCACTACCAAACCTCGTGGGATGACAAGGATGCGTACTACTTCAGAGTGGTACATAATCCTGTCTCGGAAGTCATGTTGCTAGACAACAATGAACCTACAAACTATGGAGAAGCAATGGTGGGCCTGGATTCCAAAATGGCTCGAGGCCATATAATCCGAGAGAGGATCCGTATTTGAAAACAAAGTGTAGACTTTGGAAGAACTACTTGATGGTCGTAAGGCTGTTAGGTACATATGGATTTTAAAAGGAAGACGAACAATGATGGTAAGTATCACCATTGAGAAAGCTCGACTTGTCGTTAAGATGTTTCCTGACAAGTTCAAGGAGTTGACTACGATGAGACTTTCTCACATGTAGCGATGCTAAAAGTCTGTTGGAATTATGTTAGCAGTTACTGCATTATTTATGAAATCTTGCAGACAGGATGCCAAAACATTGTTTCCTCAACGATTTTCTTGAGGAAAGGTTGTATGTGATACAACCAGAAGGTTTTGTCAATCCTGAAAGATGCTAACAAGTATGCAAAGCTCCAGCAATCCTTCTAAGGACTGGAGTAAGCATCTCGGAGTTGGAATGTATGCTTTGATGAGATGATCAAAGTTTTGGGTGTATACAAAGTTTATGAGAAATTTGTAATTCCAAAGAAGTGAGTGGGAGCACTATAGAATTTCTGATGAGTATATGTTGTTGACATATTGTTGATCAGAAATGACGTAGAATTTCTGGAAAGCATATAGGGTTATTTGGAAAGTGTTTTTCAATGGAAAGCCTGGATTAAGCTACTTGAACATTGAGCATCAAGATCTATAAGGATAGATCAAAACGCTTAATGGTACTTTCAAATGAGCACATACCTTGACATGATCTTGAAGGTGTTCAAGATAGATCAGTCAAAGAAGGAGTTCTTGCCTGAGTTGCAAGGTATGAAGTTAAGACTTAAAGCTCGACCACGGCAGAAGAAAGAGGAAGGACGAAGGTCGTCCCCTATGCTTTTGTCATAGGCTCTATACGGTATGCCATGCTGAGTACTACACCTGATGTGTGCCTTGCCACATATCTGGCAAGAGGGTATAAAGGTAATCTAGGAGTAGATCACCAGATAGCGGTCTAAATTATCCTTAGAGGAATAAGGATATGTTTCTCGGTTTTGGAGGTGATAAAGAATTCGACATAAAGAGTTACGTCGATGCAAACTTAACACCTATCCGGATAGCTCTGAGTAGAGATATCGGATACGTATAATGGAGCAACAATTTAGAATAGCTCCAAGTAGAACAGTTATTTGAAATGGCTCCAAATGTAGCGTAGTAGTTGCATCCACAAGATGACATAGAAATTTGCGAAGTACATACGGATCTGAATGTTGCAGACCCGTTGACTGAAACCTCTCTCACAAGCATAACATGATCAAACCCAGAACTCTTTGGGTGTTAGTCACATGGGGATGTGACCTTGAGTGTTAATCACATAGCGATGTGAACTGGATTATTGACTCTAGTGCAAGTGGGAGACTGTTGGAAATATGCCCTAAAGGCAATAATAAATTGGTTATTATTATATTTCCTTGTTCATGATAATCGTTTATTATCCATGCTAGAATTGTATTGATAGGAAACTCAGATACATGTGTGGATACATAGACAACACCATGTCCCTAGTAAGCCTCTAGTTGACTAGCTCGTTGATCAATAGATGGTTACGGTTTCCTGACCATGGACATTGGATGTCGTTGATAACGGGATCACATCATTAGGAGAATGATGTGATGGACAAGACCCAATCCTAAGCCTAGCACAAGATCATGTAGTTCGTATGCTAAAGCTTTTCTAATGTCAAGTATCATTTCCTTAGACCATGAGATTGTGCAACTCCCGGATACCGTAGGAGTGCTTTGGGTGTGCCAAACATCACAACGTAACTGGGTGGCTATAAAGGTACATTACAGGTATCTCCGAAAGTGTCTGTTGGGTTGGCACGAATCGAGACTGGGATTTGTCACTCCGTGTAAATGGAGAGGTATCTCTGGGCCCACTCGGTAGGACATCATCATAATGTGCACAATGTGATCAAGGAGTTGATCACGGGATGATGTGTTACGGAACGAGTAAAAGAGACTTGCCAGTAACGAGATTGAACAAGGTATCGGGATACCGACGATCGAATCTCGGGCAAGTATTGTACCGCTAGACAAAGGGAATTGTATACGGGATTGATTAAGTCCTTGACATCGTGGTTCATCCGATGAGATCATCGTGGAACATGTGGGAGCCAACATGGGTATCCAGATCCCGCTGTTCGTTATTGACCGGAGAGTTATCTCGGTCATGTCTGCATGGTTCCCGAACCCGTAGGGTCTACACACTTAAGGTTCGATGACGCTAGGGTCAAAGGGAATAGATATACGTGGTTACCGAATGTTGTTCGGAGTTCCGGATGAGATCCCGGACGTCACGAGGAGTTCCGGAATGGTCCGGAGGTAAAGATTGATATATAGGAAGTATGGTTTTGGCCACCGGAAGTGTTCCGGGCATCACCGGTAGTGTACCGGGACCACCGGAGGGGTCCGGGGGTCCACCAGGTGGGGCCACCAGCCCCGGAGGCCTACATGGGCCAATAGTGGGAAGGGACCATCCCCTAGGTGGGCTGGGGCGCCTCCCACCAAGGCCCAAGGCGCCTCCAAGAGGGGAAGGGGGCAAACCCTAGGGCAGATGGGCCCTAAGGCCCACCACAGGTGCGCCTTCCCCTCTCCCCCTTGTGGCCGCCACCCCTAGGGAGGGAACCCTAGGTGGGCGCGCGGCCCCTCCCCTTCCCCTATATATACTTGAGGTATTGGAGGCTGCAAGACACACGAGTTCCTCTCCTTCTTGGCGCAGCCCTACCCCTCTCCCTCCTCGTCTCTTGCGGTGCTTGGCGAAGCCCTGCTGGAGTACCACGCTCCTCCACCACCACCACGCCGTTGTGCTGCTGCCGGATGGAGTCTTCCTCAACCTCTCCCTCTCTCCTTGCTGGATCAAGGCATGGGAGACGTCACCGGGCTGTACGTGTGTTGAACACGGAGGTGCCGTCCGTTCGGCACTAGGATCGTCGGTGATTTGGATCACGACGAGTACGACTCCTTCAACCCCGTTCTCTTGAACGCTTCCGCGTAGCGATCTACAAGGGTATCTAGATTCACTCTCCTTCCCCTCGTTGCTGGTCTCTCCATAGATAGATCTTGGTGACACGTAGGAAAATTTTGAATTTCTGCTACGTTCCCCATCAGTTGACACACAAGCAGTGACTGTTGGATGTCCATCCAACGGCCGTCGTGCTTCTTCAATCTCTGATCTTCCTGCTCCAGCCGCTCAAACAAGCACCGGCGGGACTGCCTGCTCTCTCCTACCCGCGGTCGGCTATGCTGCCGCACAGGCCTCACCACCCCACCATACTCCCATCGCTGGCCTAGCCATCCCTCTACTAACCCACACCTGCTGTTATTCTCCGGCGACGGCAGACGAATCAGTAAACCCTCGTACAGTCGTACTCCCCTCCGCGTGGGAAACAACTGCCGAGTCTTCCCTGCCTCCGTGTCATTCCCTTCCTAGGCCTCGCCGTCGTCCACCGCCCTGGTGCTCTCGGCACGGCCTGGTCAACGTGGTCAACGACCGACATGCATCTGAAGTGGACTATACGTGGAGAGGATGACAGCTGGGTCCACGGCCGCATGCAAGGAAATGCCTCCTTATTATGTGCAAAATAATGATTCATCCACCTGACATCTGGGACCCACCGAAAGGGCCTCTATATTTCGCGAAAAAAACGTTACCGCCGCTGACAGCTTGGACCCACCAGCTATATCTTCGCATGCAAGGAAGTGCCTCCTTATTACGCACAAAAAATGAATACTCCCCCTGCTAGCTGGGACCCAGTATAGTGGCAGGCTGACTTGTCGGCCTACTAAGTTGACGGGGACGGAGGGCTTTGTCAACTTAGTCAATATGCATGATTCTAGCTCCAGTGACCGTACGATGTCCATCCAACGGCCCTAGTGCTTCTTCAACCTCTGGTCTTCTTGCTCCAGCCGCCCAAACCAGCGCTGGTCGTGCCTCGTGCTCCTGCCTCCCGTGGTCGGCTGCGATGCGGTGGAGGCCTCAACGCCCCCTACTACTCCCACCACTGGCCAGGCCATCCCTCTACTCACCCACACCCCCTGTTATTCAGCGGCGACGGCAGCCTCACACCGCAGCAAACCAGTGAACCCTCGTACTCCTCTCCGCTTGGGCATCCACTGCCGCGTCTTCCCTGGCTCCGCGTCGTCCCCTTCCTAGGCCTCACTATCGTCCACCGCCCTGGTGCTCTCGGCGCGGCGTGGTCAACGTGGTCAAGGAACAACTTCCATCGGAACAGTACTGTACGTGGAGAGGCTAACAGCTGGGTCCACGGAAGCCGCAAGGAAGTGCTTCCTTATTACGCGGAAAATAATTATTCCTCCACCTGACAGCAGGGACCCACCAGACGGGCCACCGTATTTGGCAAAAAAATGTTTCCCCCCTGACTGCTGGGACCCATCGGACGGTCCAACGTATTTCGCGAAAAAACGTTCCCCCCGCTGTCAGCTCGGACCCACCGGAGGTGCCTCCTTATTACGCACAAAAAAATGAATACTCCCCCTGCTAGTTGGGACCCACCTTGGTGGGAGGCTGACTTGTGGGCCTACTAAGTTGACGGGGACGGAGTGCTTTGTCAACTTAGTCAATATGAACGATTCTAGCTCCAGTGACCGTACGATGTCCATCCAACGGCCATAGTGCTTCTTCAACCTCTGGTCTTCTCGCTCCAGCCTCCCAAACCAGCGCCGATCATGCCTAGTGCTCCTGCCTTCCGTGGCCGGCTGCGATGCGGCGGAGGCCTCACCGCACCCTACTACTCCCACTGCTAGCCAGGCCATCCCTCTACTCACCCACACCCCCTGTTATTCTACGGCGACGGCAGCCTCACACCGCAGCGAACCAGTGAACCCTCATACTCCTCTACGCGTAGGCATCCACTGTCGCGTCTTCCCCGGCTCCGCGTCGTCCCCTTCCTAGGCCTCGTCGTCGTCCACCGCCCTGGTGCTCTCGGCGCGGCGTGGTCAACGTGGTCAAGGAACGGCTTCCATCGGACGTGGATTGTACGTGGAGAGGCTGACAGCTGGGTCCATGGCCGCAGCAAGGAAGTGCCTCCTTATTACGCGCAAAATAATTATTCCTCCACCTGACAGCGGGGACCCACCAGACGGGCCACCGTATTTCGCGAAAAAAATGTTTCCCCCTGACTGCTGAGACCCACTAGCTACATCTTCGCACGCAAGGAAGTGCCTGACAGTCGGGACCCACCTGGTCGAAGCGTACGTAGCGTTGTTATTCTAGTCGCGAACGTGTACGTACATACTGGTCGATGTAGAGGCGCGCACGTAGCATGTACACGTACGTATAGCGGCCAGTGTGCAAGAAAGAAAATACGGCCACGTACGTACATACGGGAAGGGTCTCGAATGCCTACTCGCGCATAAGTACGACCAGGGCTCGTGTACATGGCTGGTTCGAAACGGAGAAACAACGTCGTCGTCGTGTTCATGGGGAGCCAACCGGCTGGGTCGGAACGGAATGCGTCGTCGTGTTCATCGGCAGGGCTTGGACGGAACAGCCGATGGAAATGAGGCATGTCTTACTGCAGAACGGAGGAAACGGCCTTGTGTTCGACCGACCATGTTAAACGGGATCCTGTTCATCGGGAGGGGTCTGGCCTACCGCAAAATGGAGGAAACGGACCTCCTACGGTCGAACCGGGGGTCCGGTTGATCAGGGGGGGTGTGGTGTACCGTAAAACGGAGGAAACAGACTTGTGTTGAAGCGCTACGGTCGAAACGGGGGTCCTGTTCATCGGGAGGGGTATGGCGTACCGCAAAACGGGACTCCACGGAATACTGTTCATCTCCACCGTCGACCCCCTCCAGCCTTCACGGGCTACTGTTCATCCAGCGTCGACCTCCTCCAGCCTCCACCTGTGATTTTTCATCCACGGGCTCCTGTTCATCCAACCTCCACCGCGCGCTACTCCACGGGCTGCTGTTCAACCAGCCCTCCCCACGGGCTCCTGTTCAACCACCCCTCCACAGGCTACTGTTCATCCTGCCCTCCACCGTCTACTGTTCATCCCGCCCTCCACGGGGTGGTCCTGTTCATCCTGCCCTCCACGGGGTCCTGTTCATCCAGCCCCAACCGGCTCGATCGATCGGGGTACTGCTCATCCAAAGGCAACACCACGGGGTCATGTTCATCCACCCCCCCCCCCCGCAACACTCACTGTTCATCCAGAGGCAACATCGATCGGCTTCAGTTAGCAGCAGTAGCGAAGGAATCACTCGATCGGGTTCAGTTAACAGCCATCGATCGATTGCTCGTGTTCAGTAACGCGTAGCCTGCAGTGCAATCGCTCGGATTCAGTTAGAGCCCAACGTCTCGCTCGGGTTCAGTTAGAGCTCAACGCCTCGCACACACGCGCGTACGTATGAGAGAAACGCGCATCGCTCGGCCCCTGACCACCCATCGTAACCGGGGGCTCCCCGATATTTTCTGCGCCCTCGCTTCTACCATGGTTTTTTCCGTCATGGACGGCTCAAAGAATGTCATGCAGCTGCGTCTCCGGCCTGCCCAGGACGAAAAGCCCATTTTCTGTCATGATTTTTTGTCATAGAAGTAGGACCCCACCACATCTATGATGATACCGGGTTTTGTCACAATTATCGTCATAGAAGTGTCATAAGTATGACAGAAAAAAAATCGTTTGGCCCAAAATGTCACGGATGTGTCTTTTTTTTGTAGTGTAGCCCAACAGCGCGTTGCGCTTATGTGTGGCCCAGGCTCGGGGGCTCCTGTTGGTGTACAAAAGTAGGGGCTATCCTTTTGCACCCCTTTACTTGTGCACGGGCAGTCAGGGCCGCGCCCACGGCCACACTAAGCAGGGCAGGGGATGGATGCCGGAGCACAAAACGACCGGAGCAACGCCAAAACCAGAGACGCAAAGAGAGCAAGAGCGAGGTGGACTCCCCCAGAAAGACCCTTGCCGGGGTGGCTTTCGCAGCCTCGGCAAGATCCTTGCCGGGGCAACTTGCCTGACGCCAGCAGTGATGAGGACATGACTACCTTGGATACGACCAAAAATATTGCATACATGCATATTTGTCAGGTGATTTCTAATGCAAACTATTCAATAATCTATTTATGTTATCCAGAACAAAAATACTTCACACACTTTTGTGTTTTGTCTAATTGCAGGTGTATGGGACATTTGTACAATCCACATATGAAGACAAGGGAAAAGGATAAGTTTAGGTTGTGTTCAAAAAGTCCTCTCACGTCACTTTTGGGCCAAGAGAAGATAGAGTCCAAGTATCTCACGTTCTGGATTCAGATTCGGACTGCACAGACATACCTGACTCAAAACGCCAACAACTTTTTCATGTGGACTCCGAATTGGGTGATTCTTTTTTTGTTGGAAACTAGATTTCGTGCTCTTTCCAACCCAATTGGATTCACCTTCAAATTCATCCGGAGCGTTGAGTTACGGACGAAACAATCTGATGTTGCAGCAGAATCCGAGTCAAACTACAAGCCCAAAGGTGTTGCATCACCTCCACTTGGGCCCATGAGCCTTGTATGACCTAGGGTTAGTTTTAGGCTGCCTTGGGACATCTTCCCACCTCCTTGGCCGCCACCCCTTGCTCCTATATAAGTAGATCCATCTAGTAGCTTTTTCCTTGGGATTTGTTTAGTTAAAAGTTAGCCATTGCAACTTCGTGTACTTCGTTTGTGTCCAACGACCAGACCAAGACCGCTTCCGGATCCCCACCATTATCAATACTTCATATATATTTGCAATATTCAGATTGCTTTATCATATTCTTGCTCGTTCTTCGATTGCTTGCAGGAATAGACCTTCGTGGTCAGGCTGACCGTGCTTCCAGCATCGTCAGTAACCTCAGGAGATTGGTTTAGCGATTGCTAAGGCGCAACGTCGTGCACGTTTGTAGTCGGATCGTCAAAGTCGTCTCCACCAAATCGATAGTTATCATCTCATCGAAAGATCGGGACACCTTTGCCTCTATCAAGTGGTATCAGTTTTCAGGTTGCTCGGTGAGAATTTCCAGTTTTCCTAGATTAGATTTATTTTCGTACCTATTGTCCAAGAAAAAGCCACAAAAAAGAGTTAGATCTATTCATCCTTGGTCCAAGCCAGTCTGAGCCTTTGCAATTTTCTTTTCATTGCTTGCATAGTTGAATTATCGGTTGCATCGTCGTGTCGAGTTGCTGGTCTTAGTGTCTAGTTCGTTTAGAGTTTCGAGTTCTGTTCACATTAGTCACGCCACCGCTGCATCATTATCTCTTCCGCTGTCCACCACCCATCCATCAATTTCCACCACGTGCTACCCACCATTCATTGTCATAATAATAGTTGAGATCGTTCACATCTTCACTTGATCCAATCTGCATCTTATCTAGTTTGTTTTGGAAAGAGGGAGAAAAAAAGAGAGAAAAAAAAACGAGAGAAAAAAAAAGTCAGAGAAAAAAAGGAGAGAAAGAAAAAAAAGTGCGAGAAAAAAAAAGAGAAAAAAACAAAATTCGGATCTTTTTAGACTCAATCTCGTAGTTGAATTCGGATTGAAATCTGTTTTGTGCACTGTTCAGTAAAACAGCTTGGCTGTTGTCTCACATCATTATCTTTACTGCCGTTGTGATCTTCACTTATATCTTGCTGTCCAGAGCTACTTAGTATCCTTCATTGATGCTGGTTGTGCTACGACGTGACCTCCTTAGTGTTCTAGGCTCGCGTCTCTAGTTCGGTCTAGCTTAGGACCAGCACAGTACCGTCGTTGAGCGTTTATTCAACATTGCATCTCTGAATTGATTATTGCTAATCTTTTGCTACCATATATAGCCAACCCAGCTCCACATATTTCTACACCGTGTATACGCACGTTCCCCTGGCAATCGCTTTACACAATCTTCGGAGTTATTTGACACCGCTGGTTGCCTGTCACCACCTGCCGCATGGTAAGAACTTGTAAGATATTGATATTTGCTTTACTGTGAGCACTTTACAACCACATCCTAGTAGTTCATAGGAACATTATTCTCGAATTTTGGTTCTTGTTTCTACTAATCATGACAGGTTCCAGAGATAGAAGTTCTTGGACGACGGACACATCTTCACCATCACGAGAGTTGGGACAACACACACAAGCATATGGTCAGGTTATCTCTTTACCATCATTTGAGGGTAGATTTAATCTTTCTATTTATCTAGCTTGGGAGCTTGAAGTAGAACAAGTTTTTAGTCACCATGATTTTTCTGAACTTGAGAGAGTACGAGCTACCATTAGAGCATTTACTGGTTTTGCTTCTGTTTGGTGGAGTGTACATTGTAAGAAAAACATTGATAACCAACCCACAACTTGGAAAGTTTTGAAAGCTGTAATGAGACAACAATTTTTTCCTCCTTACTATCGTCGTGAATTGCGTTGCAAATTGGAGCAATTAAAACAAGGCAGTAACACTGTTCATGCTTACTACCAAGAGTTCAAATCTTATATGCATCATTGTGACATAGAAGAATCTGAGGATGATACAATGAATAGATTTTTTGGTGGTTTGAACCATGATATTCAGGCAAGATTTCGGTATATTCCTCGTTGCATTACTGGTATGTATGTCCGTGCTTGTACCTTTGAGAGACAGATACAGGAGGATGCATTGGGTGACTACAACAACTATTATTCCAGTTCATGCTCACCATCGCCGGTTGGTTACTCCACTATTGCACCTACTAGAGCAGCCCTACCTCGGATTGTGAGCGCAATAGCATCTCAAGAGTATGGTACATTGTCAACGTCTGTACCTACATCAGCTACATCTCTGCGAGGTAACAGTAAAGGTATTGATGATATAACTTCACATGAGAATGAAGCATGCCTAGTTAACTTGAATGCATCATGTGTTGAGTTACCTGTTGATTTGAGCACACCACCTATTTTAAGACTCTTGTTACTATCATGAATGCGTCATGTGATCAAACAACTGAAATATCAACAATTTTGAGTGCACCCATTGAATTAACTGTTGATGCAAAAGAACCAATGTTTAATCATTTTGATATGACCTCTAATCTTGATGATGATTCTGTGTCCAATGACTTATTGCATGTTTGTTTATTTAAGCATGTTGTAGCATGTAAATTTGATGCAAGTAAGGTTTATTCATCGAAGTTAGGATGGTTTAATGATGAACATTGCCAATCTTTTGAAGAGAATAAGAGCTTCACTTCTATGTGCAAACCGAGTTCCATTATTTTCATGCCTTCTACTTCTTGTGATAATTTTTTGGCTTTAGATTTTATGAACAATGAAAGTTACTCATGTATACATGTGACATATGTGCAAAAATCAAGGGAAGTTAAAATGGATGACATATACATATACAATATGTACACCTTGTCTCTTTTGTTAGCCACATTTCAGATTAAGCAATGCCGAGGGCGGCTTTGTTTTCAAAAAGGGGAGGATGATGAGGACATGACTACCTTGGATACGACCAAAAATATTGCATACATGCATATTTGTCAGGTGATTTCTAATGCAAACTATTCAATAATCTATTTATGTTATCCAGAACAAAAATACTTCACACACTTTTGTGTTTTGTCTAATTGCAGGTGTATGGGACATTTGTACAATCTACATATGAAGACAAGGGAAAAGGATAAGTTTAGGTTGTGTTCAAAAAGTCCTCTCACGTCACTTTTGGGCCAAGAGAAGATAGAGTCCAAGTCTCTCACGTTCTGGATTCAGATTCGGACTGCACAGACATACCTGACTCAAAACGCCAACAACTTTTTCATGCGGACTCCGAATTGGGTGATTCTTTTTTTGTTGGAAACTAGATTTCGTGCTCTTTCCAACCCAATTGGATTCACCTTCAAATTCATCCGGAGCGTTGAGTTACGGACGAAACAATCTGATGTTGCAGCAGAATCCGAGTCAAACTACAAGCCCAAAGGTGTTGCATCACCTCCACTTGGGCCCATGAGCCTTGTACGACCTAGGGTTAGTTTTAGGCTGCCTTGGGACATCTTCCCACCTCCTTGGCCGCCACCCCTTGCTCCTATATAAGTAGATCCATCTAGTAGCTTTTTCCTTGGGATTTGTTTAGTTAAAAGTTAGCCATTGCAACTTCGTGTACTTCGTTTGTGTCCAACGACCAGACCAAGACCGCTTCCGGATCCCCACCATTATCAATACTTCATATATATTTGCAATATTCAGATTGCTTTATCATATTCTTGCTCGTTCTTCGATTGCTTGCAGGAATAGACCTTCGTGGTCAGGCTGACCGTGCTTCCAGCATCGTCAGTAACCTCAGGAGATTGGTTTAGCGATTGCTAAGGCGCAACGTCGTGCACGTTTGTAGTCGGATCGTCAAAGTCGTCTCCACCAAATCGATAGTTATCATCTCATCGAAAGATCGGGACACCTTTGCCTCTACCAAGCAGAGTGTGCCACCCTTGAGCCCAAGGGGTTCCCACGCCATAGTGGAACCAAGGATCTGGAGGCACCTCCGTGGTGGCATGCAGATCTTTGTAGAGATCATAGACACACAAGATCAGATAGAAACCAGAAGACGACGATCCTTGGCGAGATCCTTGCCATGGAGATCCACGAGACCCTCGGCAAGATCCTTGCCAGGGACGACCGCGGTGCCACGGCAAGACCCTTGTCGGGCCTTCGGCAAGACCCTTGCCGAGGACGTCTGCGAGGCCGCAGCCAGGCCCGCGTCCGCGAAGGCTCCACCGCCGCTCCCATACAGCTGCTAGCTCGACCAGCTGAGCAGGCATCTGCGTGGCAGCGCATGGCCTCTACACCAACTCAGCAAGCACCTTCGTGGTGGCATGCAGATGATGAGGACATCAATACCATTGTTACACCCACAGCCCCTACTGTTACATATACTGGACAGATTACTAGAGCTCGTGCACGCCAATTAAATTACCAGGTACTTTCGTTTCTTGGTAATGATTCTAATGTTCATGAGATTATGATGCTGCCTAAATTGGATACATTTGTTTTGCTTTCAAATGAAGGGCCTAGCTTGGAGAAGGATGAACATTGGAGCAAGAACACGAATGGAGTTGATGGCATGCGCAAGGGGATCAAGAACGGAGTTACAAGTGATGATTTCAGGACTTTGAAGCCGCCATAAGGAGTGCATGAAGCCTTGGACGAAATATACAAGATGCCACTTCATAATATTCGTCCATAGGCTATTCTAGGTGCTGCGTCACCTTATTAATGGGCCAGGCCCATGTAATTTCGAAATACTTAAGTATAGGCTATTTTTAGAGTCCGTATGTGTGGGGAAACAAGAGTTAGGGTTGGTTTCGGACCCCACCCTCAAGGGCCACGAAATTCCCCTCTCTTCCTCCATATATACAGCCCTTAGGGCGTCGTTTAGACTTTGGGTTTTGTTTAGATTAAAAGTTCGCCATAGCTGCAACTTCTCGTACTTCGTTTGTGTCCAACGACCAGACCAAGACGTCACAGAACCCCACCTTGATCAATAAAGCTTTCATCTTATATTCGCAATATCCCGATTGCAATCTCAGTTTCTTGCTTGTTCTTCGTTTGCTCGTAGGAAACAGGCCCTCGTGGTCAGGTTGATCGTGCTCCGGCGTGGTCAATAACCCCTCGGAAGTTGGTTTAGCGATTGCTAAGGCGCGACGTCTCGCACGTTCGTAGTCGGATCGTCAAGGTCGACTCCCACAGAAAACGATAGCCACCATCTCATCGAAACATCGGGACACCTTAGCCTCTATCAAGTGGTATCAGATTTCCAGGTTGCTCGGTGAGATTTTTACAGTTTTTCGTAGATTAGATCGAGTCTGTTCTTCATACCTACAGTCCACGAAAAAGCCACAAAAAAATTAGGGTTAGTTCATCATATCCGAACCAATCTGAGCCTTTGCATAATCTTTTTAGGGTTTTTGCTTTGTTGAATTTGCGGTTGCATCGTCGTGTCAAGTTGCTGGTCTTAGAGTCTAGTCTTTTAGAGTTTCGAGTTCTGGTCATAAGTTGTCACGCCGCCGCCGCACCATCATCATCGCCCATCTACCACCCTTGCTTATCCGCCACCGTTCTGAATCCGTATCCATGTACGACCACCAATCCGTATCCATATAGCACCACCAATCTGTATCCATATATCCACCACCAATCCGAGTTCTTCTCATATTAGGTTTGTTCTTGAGATCAATCTCAATTCCGATTCGTGTTTCCTTGCCTGCGTAGGTCTCGGAAAAAAAAAGAGTCTGGAGACCCCCGGGCAGTTTTTAGGCCAAAATTTTCACGGGCAAAAATATTTTTTCCCTATCCTATTTTTAGGTTTTTCTGAGTCTTTTGAGCCACGTGCCATCATAGTGATTTTTTGTTGCACTTTTTCGTCGTCGCTGCCCTGATTTCCGAAAAAAAAGTGAAAAAAAAAATTGCGTGCCCATCCTATCAGTTTGACAAGGGAAGAGTTTTGAGACACTCGCCATTATAGTAATTTTTCGCAAAAAAAAAGCGAAAAAAAAAAGTTCCAGTGTGTGCTTTTCCCTTATTTACGTGCAGCGCCGTGATTTTGTTAGTGTTCTAGGCTCGCGTCTCTAGCACGGTCTAGCCTAGGACCAGCATAGTACCGTCGTTGAGCGTTTATTCAACTTTGCTTCTCTGAATTGATTATTGCTGACCCTTTTTGCTACCATACTATAAGCCTTCCCAGCTCCACATACCTCTACGTCGTGCGTTTGACTCTCCTTGGCAATCGCTCTATCCAAGCTTTTGAGAGTTTTGACTACAACGGTTGCCGATCACCGCCTGCTGCTGGGTAAGAACTGGTAAGAATTTGAGATTTGCTTGACGGATTTGTGACACCCGCCACCACCACCTCTTGTTAGTATTCTGTAGGATCATATTCTTGTGTGTTTTCTATTGTTGCTAACCATGGCAGGATCACAAGCCGACGAGACTGACTGGGAGAACATGATGAATCAGGAGTTGCATGATAAATTTCAGCAAATGATGAATGGACAGGTGCAGGATGTGCTAAACAGATTTGAAGAGGCCATGGAGAAGATAGATGACATGGAGAAGACGTTCGAAACTAAGCTCGATAACAGGTTTAATGAATTGCTCGCGCGTCTTCCACCACCACCACCGGCTGCACCTAACGCACCTCTACAACAACAACAACGACGACTACCTACACATCGTGAAACAGCCCTCCGCCGAGCGAGCCGTCTCCCTCTTGCACCTGGCCAAACTGTTGGTGCTGCTGTTGCTACTTCTGTGGCTCCTGCTGCTGATGCGGAGGAGGATGATTTTGCTGGCGATTACGAGGATGAGGTTGATCAAAATCAGAACTACGTGCCACCACCAGCACAGCAACCATCAGGTCGTCCACATGCAAATAATGGCAATGCTAGGGCTCACCCTCAGGTACGAGATCATGACCATCTCCCTAAACTAAAATTGAATATTCCACCATTTGAGGGTAGATATGTTCCTGATATATATCTTACTTGGGAGTTAGAAACTGAACAACGATTTACATGTTTACAATATCCCGAGGAGAGACGTGTTCCTGCTGCTGTTTGTGCATTCACTAGTTTTGCATGTGTTTGGTGGTCTGAGCATTGTAGATTATATCCCATTCCTGCTACTTGGGCTGCTTTGAAAACTGCTATGCGTACTCGTTGGGTTCCACCATATTATCAACGTGAATTACTTCAAAAATTGCAGCGCTTAAGACAAGGAAAAAATTCTGTAGAAGAATATTATCAGGAATTACAAACTGGCATGATTAGATGTGGTATTGTTGAGGAGAATGAAGCTATGCTTGCACGTTTTATGGGTGGATTAAATAGAGAGATTCAGACGATTCTAGAGTATAAGGAGTATACTAATATCACTCGTTCATTCCATCTTGCTTGTAAAGCTGAACGTGAAGTGCAGGATCGACAGGCATTGGCGCGGACTAACTTTTCTGCAGGTCGACCTTCTTCATGGACACCACGTGCATCATCTACTTCCACACGTTCTGCTACACCGGCGCCTCCGTCGGCTGCCACCTCCAACCGTGATACAATAAAGCAGGCACAATCACCACTATCTGCCAAGAGCACACCTTCTGGGCCTGCAAAGAGCTCTTCTTCATCCATGGCATCAACAGGGCAAACACATGATATTATTTGTCGACGTTGCAACGGTGGAGGTCATTATGCGAGAGAATGCCCATCTAAGCGTGTGATGATTGTTACTGAGGATGGTGGGTATGAGTCCGCTAGTGACTATGATGAGGAGACTTTGGCTCTTATTACACGTGACGAACACGGTGGAGACGATTCTGATCATGAGACGCAATACATGGCTCCTGAAGATGCTGACAGGTATGAATGTTTAGTTGCTCAACGTGTTTTGAGTGTGCAGGTTACACAAGCTGAGCAAAATCAGAGGCATAATTTGTTCCATACAAAGGGAGTTGTGAAGGAACGTTCTGTTCGCGTGATCATAGATGGAGGGAGTTGCAACAACTTGGCTAGCATCGAGATGGTGGAGAAGCTATCTCTCACCACAAGACCACATCCACATCCTTACTACATCCAATGGTTCAACAACAGCGGCAAGGTTAAGGTAACACGTACTGTTCGTGTGCATTTTAGTATCTCTACATATGCTGATTATGTTGATTGTGATGTGGTACCTATGCAAGCATGTTCCTTATTACTTGGTAGACCATGGCAATCTGATAAAAATTCTATTCACCATGGTAGAAACAATCAGTATACTCTTGTTCATAAGGATAAAAATATTACTTTGCTTCCTATGACTCCTGATTCCATTTTGAAAGATGATATTAATAGAGCTAATAAAGCAAAACAGGAGAAAACTAAGAGTGAAAATCAGATTGTGGCAAAAGAATTTGAGCAACAAATGCAGCCTAATAATAATAAACAATCTAGTGTTGCTTCTGAAATTAAATTGAAAAGTGCATGTTTACTTGCCACCAAATCTGATATTGATGATCTAGATTTTAGCAAATCTGTTTGCTATGCTTTTGTGTGCAAAGAGGCATTATTTTCATTCGAGGACGTGCCTTCCTCTTTGCCTCCTGCTGTCACTAACATTTTGCAGGAGTTCGCCGACGTCTTTCCACAAGACGTGCCACCGGGATTACCACCTATTCGTGGGATTGAGCATCAAATTGACTTAATTCCCGGTGCATCATTACCCAACCGTGCACCATACCGTACCAATCCAGAGGAGACGAAGGAGATTATGCGTCAAGTACAAGAACTGCTCGACAAAGGTTATATACGCGAATCCCTTAGTCCTTGTGCTGTTCCTATCATTTTAGTGCCGAAAAAGGATGGTACGTCGCGTATGTGCGTTGATTGTAGAGGCATTAATAATATTACTATTCGTTATCGTCATCCTATTCCTAGGCTAGATGATATGCTTGATGAATTGAGTGGCTCTACAATATTCTCCAAAGTTGATTTGCGTAGTGGTTACCATCAAATTCGTATGAAATTGGGAGATGAATGGAAAACAGCATTTAAAACTAAGTTTGGATTATATGAGTGGTTAGTCATGCCTTTTGGGTTAACTAATGCACCTAGTACTTTCATGAGGTTAATGAACGAAGTTTTACGTGCTTTCATTGGACGATTTGTGGTAGTTTACTTTGATGACATATTGATTTATAGCAAATCTTTGGAGGAACATTTGGAACATTTACGTGCTGTTTTTATTGCTCTACGTGATGCACGTTTGTTTGGTAACCTTGGAAAGTGCACCTTTTGCACCGACCGAGTATCTTTTCTTGGCTATGTTGTTACTCCACAGGGAATTGAAGTTGATAAAGCCAAGATTGAAGCTATTGAGAGTTGGCCGCAGCCCAAAACGGTCACACAAGTGAGGAGTTTCCTTGGCCTCGCTGGTTTCTATAGGCGTTTTGTGAGAGATTTCAGCACCATTGATGCACCTCTCAACGAGCTTACAAAGAAGGATGTACCTTTTGTTTGGGGTAACGCACAGGAAGACGCCTTCACGGTATTGAAAGATAAGTTGACACATGCTCCTTTACTCCAACTTCCTAATTTCAATAAGACTTTTGAGCTTGAATGTGATGCTAGTGGAATTGGATTAGGAGGTGTGTTATTACAAGATGGAAAACCCGTTGCATACTTTTCTGAAAAATTGAGTGGGCCTAGTCTGAACTATTCTACTTATGATAAAGAATTATATGCTCTTGTTCGGACCTTAGAAACATGGCAACATTATTTATGGCCCACGGAATTTGTTATACATTCTGATCATGAATCTTTGAAACACATTAAAAGTCAAGCAAAACTGAACCGTCGACATGCTAAATGGGTTGAATTCATTGAGACTTTCCCTTATGTGATTAAACACAACAAGGGTAAAGAAAATGTTATTGCTGATGCCTTGTCTCGTCGTTATACTATGCTTTCACAACTTGACTTTAAAATATTTGGTTTGGAGACCATCAAAGATCAATATGTTAATGATGCTGAATTTAAAGATGTATTGCAGAATTGTAAGGAAGGGAGAACTTGGAACAAGTTCGTTCTTAACGATGGATTTGTGTTTCGTGCTAACAAGCTATGCATTCCAGCTAGCTCCGTTCGTCTTTTGTTGTTGCAGGAGGCGCATGGAGGAGGATTAATGGGACACTTTGGCGTCAAGAAGACGGAGGATATACTTGCTACACATTTCTTTTGGCCAAAGATGAGACAGGATGTTGAGCGTTTTGTAGCTCGCTGCACTACATGTCAAAGAGCTAAGTCACGACTCAATCCTCATGGTTTATATATGCCTTTGCCTGTACCTAGTGTTCCTTGGGAGGATATATCTATGGACTTTGTTTTAGGTTTACCTAGAACAAAGAAGGGGAGGGATAGCATATTTGTTGTCGTGGATAGGTTCTCGAAAATGGCACACTTTATACCATGTCATAAAAGCGATGACGCTGTTAATGTTGCTGATTTGTTCTTTCGTGAAATTATACACTTACATGGTGTGCTAAATACTATTATTTCAGATCGTGATACTAAGTTTCTTAGCCACTTTTGGAGATGTTTATGGGCTAAGTTGGGGACTAAGCAACTTTTTAGTACTACTTGTCACCCCCAAACTGATGGACAAACTGAAGTAGTCAATAGAACATTGTCTACTATGCTTAGGGCTGTTTTGAAGAATAACAAGAAAATGTGGGAAGAATGCTTGCCTCATATTGAATTTGCTTATAATCGTTCATTGCATTCTACTACTAAGATGTGCCCTTTTGAAATTGTGTATGGTTTCCTACCTCGTGCACCTATTGATTTGTTGCCTCTTCCATCTTCGGAGAAGGTTAATTTTGATGCTAAAGAACGTTCTGAATTGATTTTAAAAATGCATGAGTTAACTAAGGAAAACATTGAGCGTATGAATGCTAAATATAAACTTGCTGGAGATAAGGGTAGAAAACATGTTGTGTTTGCACCTGGAGATCTTGTTTGGTTACATTTGCGTAAAGATAGATTTCCTAATCTGCGCAAATCAAAGCTAATGCCACGTGCTGATGGTCCTTTTAAGGTTTTAGAGAAAATAAATGATAATGCATATAAACTTGAGCTACCTGCAGATTTTGGGGTTAGTCCCACTTTTAACATTGCAGATTTGAAGCCTTATTTGGGTGAGGAAGATGAGCTTCCGTCGAGGACGACTTCATTTCAAGGAGGGGAGGATGATGAGGACATCAATACCATTGTTACACCCACAGCCCCTACTGTTACATATACTGGACCAATTACTAGAGCTCGCGCACGCCAATTAAATTACCAGGTACTTTCGTTTCTTGGTAATGATTCTAATGTTCATGAGATTATGATGCTGCCTAAATTGGATACATTTGTTTTGCTTTCAAATGAAGGGCCTAGCTTGGAGAAGGATGAACATTGGAGCAAGAACACGAATGGAGTTGATGGCATGCGCAAGGGGATCAAGAACGGAGTTACAAGTGATGATTTCAGGACTTTGAAGCCGCCATAAGGAGTGCATGAAGCCATGGACGAAATATACAAGATGCCACTTCATAATATTCGTCCATAGGCTATTCTAGGTGCTGCGTCACCTTATTAATGGGCCAGGCCCATGTAATTTCGAAATACTTAAGTATAGGCTATTTTTAGAGTCCGTATGTGTGGGGAAACAAGAGTTAGGGTTGGTTTCGGACCCCACCCTCAAGGGCCACGAAATTCCCCTCTCTTCCTCCATATATACAGCCCTTAGGGCGTCGTTTAGACTTTGGGTTTTGTTTAGATTAAAAGTTCGCCATAGCTGCAACTTCTCGTACTTCGTTTGTGTCCAACGACCAGACCAAGACGTCACAGAACCCCACCTTGATCAATAAAGCTTTCATCTTATATTCGCAATATCCCGATTGCAATCTCAGTTTCTTGCTTGTTCTTCGTTTGCTCGCAGGAAACAGGCCCTCGTGGTCAGGTTGATCGTGCTCCGGCGTGGTCAATAACCCTCGGAAGTTGGTTTAGCGATTGCTAAGGCGCGACGTCTCGCACGTTCGTAGTCGGATCGTCAAGGTCGACTCCCACAGAAAACGATAGCCACCATCTCATCGAAACATCGGGACACCTTTGCCTTTATCAGCAGATCTTTGTGAAGGCTCCACCACCGCGCCAGCCCAGCAGCCAGCCAACGTGGCGCTACAACGCCTCGTCAGCTTGGACGCGCGTCGAAGCCAGGCGAGGCGACGACAGCTAGGACGAGCTTCTTTGCCGTCCCCAATAAAGCAAGAGGGGCACGTCGGCAGCGCATTAAATGCGTTTGTCCGACGGTGCTAGGGGATAGACTCAGCCCCTGTACACCTTTCCACCTCCCGTGTGCCACTGTGGCGACCCCTTTTTTGTCTATAAAATGAGGCGCGATGCGTACTAGAGAGGGATTCAGATCTTTTGGACTAGAGAGCCACTACAGCTAGTTCAAGAACACAAGAACACCTAAATACACATCAAAGCAGGACTAGGGTTTTACGCGTCTCCACGGCCTGAACCTGGGTAAACGATTAGTGTGCTGACTGCCAGACCCCGCTCTTTGCACAACCCCACGCCCGCCAATCGTAGAAGGGATCCCAGTGACCCCATAGGTGTCGTTTCCCACCGACATCTCGCTGCCGCTCAACCGTGCCCCTGCCTCCATCTCGTGATCCAGCCACCTGCCGCTTTGCCCATGGTGATAATCCGGCCGCCGGTAGCCTCACTACAACCGGATCCTCTGTCTGAGGCCATGACCTTCTCAGCTGCGGAGAAGAGGAGCAGGGAGAGGTCGCCATCGAGGAGAGACGTCGAGTGTCCACCTGTGATCTCCAACGCCCACCCAGGCCGCATCGTCCCTCATCTGCTAGGCTGCGACATCCACGGGCTAGTCCTGGCCGCCATGAGGGTGAGGAAGAGATCGATCTGGAGAGAAGGTCACGATCTGGGTTAGACAAGGATATTGTAGACTATTTCGTGGTTTAGGAATACGTGGCCCTAGGCAAGGAAATTAAGATTTTTGTAAGGAAAATTTAGGAAAGGGATGGGAAGGACCTTTTATCGGGTGGTGGGTTTACGAAAGGAAACCAATGACATAAGGTGGGGCTCGCGACTTCATCCTGATGGATGTGAAGGCAAACCAAACCAAACGACAACATACTCGCCCATTAGGTGTAGAGAAATTAGAAACAAAATGCAAAGATCAATGCATTAGGAAAGTTAGGATTTAGGATTGATTGTCATGAAATTGAATTTTATTGATTGGTAACGTGCTATCATTTCTTACCCGTTTGTAACATGTCTAGTTAGGAAATTTTGAAAAGGTTAGGAAAGTTTTCATTGTGAGGATAAAAAAACCAATGTGAGGAGATATGGTGGTGGGATGTGAGACGAAAATAAACCAGACGAAATATAACCAGGCGAAAAAAAGTCGTGGACGCAATCCTACCAACTCAGACATTAGGCTCAGACATTAGGAGTAGAGATATAGATAGAATAATTGAATGAAAAATAATTTTCCATGCATGATTAAATGTTGTGGTGGGTCTTTTCTCATACATAATGGGAAACACTTCCTATTTGTAGTATGATACAAACGTGTCATCATCAGACCACTCCTGCTTCGTTGATTCTGCATTCATCCCACGGCCAAGATACCCTGCAAAAACACCGTTCTAACCTATCATTTTTTAAGTAGTCACGTTCAACGTAATCCCACTAATCCCTCACCTGCTTCCTCTCCACCAGAGGCGCCCAGGTTCGGTCACCCGCTTCCAATCCACCTCATGGTCCACCTGTATCCACCGCGCCACACAGATTCGATCCCCTCCACCTCACCACTCCTTGACATAATAGAAGATGACGGCCTGGACGTCAACAACGGTGACTCGCCGTAGCGCCATGAATAAGAAAGCATGAATCTTGAATTCTTTATGTGCTAAAGTGAGTTCCGACTGGCCATGTCGTACTCCTCTAGAAGTTTTCCGATGTTCTTGTTGCAGATGGGCGCATTCAGGCGCTTCGTCGTCAGCCACCGTAGACAACCGGCTGACTCCCTTTGCTGCTTCCGCGTCGATGCACCATGCATGGAGCTCGGCGTGATCGGCAAACTCCAGTAGCCACACAACACAGTTTTGGGCATTGATGCTAGTGCTCGCTGACCTCACCTTGAGGAAACTTCACCGAGGGCCATGCAGGAAGCAAGTAGCCCAAGCAATGGACGATCTGTGATTAACCATATTATTGTTTGTCCAATAAACAATAACAGAAGCATCACCAATAGTGGATTCATGGTGAAGCAATTTTTATTTCTTCGGATACTCATCCCAACTCGTTAGAAGCATGTGTCAAGCTGAAGCTAATTTGCTTAACCAGGGAAGCTCATTCTTGGGTCGATGGAAGCATCAATTCGTTCCACTGAGAACAAACACTGAAGCAAATTTCATTAATCATGGAAGCTTCTTTTTTCAACAAACTAACCATGGAAGGTCAATCTCCAATGAGGGGAAGCACAAGTTTAATGTGTTCGAACCAAACCATCTAAAAAATATATTTGTTTTTTAGATAGAAGCAAACTCTGTTTCATGGGAGAAGCCAACTTGAATATCACTAGAAGCGAAATATCTTTCATAAGAAAGCAAAGTATATGTCTGGGAAACTCATTTGTTATTAGTTTCCTTCTTTAACAACCGAAATTTGTTTCCTAGAAGTCTGGAAGAGTAAATTAGGGAGCTAGCAGTTAATAGTAGATCCCACAGAATTAGCTTTAATTATTTTTTATTTAGTAATAACTCCCTTGGATGATGCATGCTGTCCACAATCCTTCATCCAACGATCCTGTGGTCTTTCATCCAAGGGCATTGGACTAGTCCGACGCGACCTAGTGATTTCCATACATAATTGAATGTTCATGTGGGTATTATCCCACTCATAATTGTATGATGAGGTGTCATCTTGTATGTTGAGAGAAATAAGTTAATGAGGATAACTCTCTTAGGTATAATATAGGATTACTCCCTCCATTTGAAGAAATTAAGTGAATTTCTAGCTTTGTCTTAGGTCAATAATTTTTAAGCTTGGTCAAGTTTACAGAAAAGTACATTGACACCGACAACACCAAATTAGTTCTGTTAGATTTTTCATAAAATATATTTCCATGTCTTAGGTTAGCACACACTCACGTGCGACACCATGTTCCTCTTTTTTTCCCCGAGTCATCTCCTTTCACCCAAATCCATGATGCATCCAAAATCTCAAGTCAGACCCCGAAGCTTGATGGACAAGGACAAGTCAAGGTTCAAGGTGCGTTCATGAACGAAACTACTGTCAAAACTCATATGCAACATTTAACAACAAACGGAATTAAACAAACCCAAACAAAATATGCTAATTTATGAAAAAATTCAACACACTGCCACATCTACATCACATCAGGAGTACTCATACCAAAATATTTCTTTTTGACTATGTACTGCAAGGCAACCGCCTCACAACTCTTTATTAGAAATAAAACAGTCCCAAGAGAATATTTACAGAGTGTAGGAAAGTAAGGATGACTACTTACAAAAACCCTACCTATGGAAGAGAGGAGATCTAGGAAAGAATATTATCTTTATATTTACATTTGACCCTATGTGCTAGCAATGAAAGATCATGAATGAAATTCCTCCTCCAAGCCCTAAAGCTTGGTCTCTCATTTCTGAAAATCTTACCATTTCTTTGCATCCATATGTTCCAAGTGGCAGTAAAGACCACTTCGGTAAAGAATGGTTTGCCAAAAATCCTTCCTAGTTGCTGCAGCCATCAAGAATATTGATTGATTGGACTGTGCTGACTAGTTGATCCCAAGATAACTCCAAATCCTCTGGCTGAAATTTGATGAGTGGTATTTTTACACTCATTTCACCTTTGTTTAAACCGAGATATTTCAATTAAAAAGAGATATTCGCTCTGATATTTGTACTAATGACTAATGAATGCAAATGATTCCACAAATCCTCTCATTGATGTGTTTCCACGGGAAATGGGCTAAAAAGAAAGAAATCACGTGTGGAAATTGAATGGAAGGAGAATGGAGGAGGAAGGAATCACCAAGACACGTCTGTGCGAAAATAACACAAAAGACGGTGTCCCGTATTGTTGGGAAACGTATCATGCAATTTTAAAAACTTTCCTACGCTCACACAAGATCTATCTAGGAGATGCATAGCAACGAGAGGGGGAGAGTGTTTCCACGTACCCTCGTAGACCAAAAGCGGAAGCGTTTGACAACGCGGTTGATGTAGTCAAACTTCTTCTAGCTCCAACCGATCAAGCACCGAACGTACGACACCTCCGAGTTTTGCACACGTTCAGCGCGATGACGTCCCTCGCCTTCTTGATCTAGCAAGGTGTCGAGGTATTAGATGCATTCCGTCAGCACGACGGCGTGGTGACGGTGATGGTGAAGTGATCCGCGCAGGGCTTCACCTAAGCACCACGAGAATATGACCGGAGGTGTAAACTGTGGAGGGGGGCACCGCACATGACTAACAATTGATGTTGTGTTGTGCTAGCCCCCCCCCCCCCCACACACACATATATATATAGGTGGGGGAGAGGGGAGGCAGCCAAGGAGGCGCTCAAGTAGGCCGAATCCTACTTGGAGCCTTCCTATGCCCCCCTTCCTTATCTGCCAGAGGGGGAAGGAAAGAGAGGAGGAGAGGGAAGGAAGGTGGAATCCTATTCCCTCTTTTTCCTTTCCCTTCCCCTCTTTCCTACTCCTTCTTAGCCGGACCATATGGGGGGCGCACCATCCCCTTGTGGCTGGTGCATTTCCCCCCTTGGCCCGTAAGGCTCATATCTTTTGCCAGGGGTGCCCGAAACCCCTTTCGGTGACCCAATATGTACCCGGTACCCTCCGAAACACTTCTGGTGTCCGAATACTATCGTCCTATATATAAATCTTTACCTCTCGGCCATTTCGAGACTCCTCATCAAGCCTGTGATCTCATCTAGGACTCCGAACGACATTCGGTCACCAAATCACATAACTCATACAATACTAAATCGTCATCGAACGTTAAGCATGCGGACCCTACAGGTTCGAGACACCTCTCTGGTCAATAACCAATAGAGGAACCTGGATGCTCATGTTGACTCCTACATATTCTACGAAGATCTTTATCGGTCAAACCGTTATGACAACATACATAATTCCCTTTGTCCATCGGTATGTTACTTGCCCGAGATTTGATCGTCAGTATCTTCATACCTAGTTTAATATCGTTACCGGCAAGTATCTTTACTCGTTTTGTAATACATCATCCTGCAACTAACTCATTAGTCACTTTTCTTGCGAGGCTTCTTATGATGTGCATTACCGAGAGGGCCCAGAGATACCTCTCCGATACTGGGAGTGACAAATCCTCATCTCGATCTATGCCAACTGAACAAACACCTTCGGAGATACCTGTAGAGCATCTTTATAATCACCCAGTTACGTTGTGATGTTTGATAGCACATAAGGCATTCCTCCGGTATCCGGGAGTTGGATAATCTCATAGTCGAAGGAATATGTATTTGACATGAAGAAAGCAATAGCAATAAAACTGAACGATGATTATGCTATGCTAACGGATGGATCTTGTCCACCACATCATTCTCATAATGATGTGATCACATTCATCAAATGATAACACATGTCTATGGTTAGGAAACTTAACCATCTTCGATGAACGAGCTAGTCTAGTAGAGGCTTACTAGGGACATGGTGTTTTATCTATGTATCCACACATGTATCAAGTTTCCGGTCAATACAATTCTAGCATGAATAATAAACATTTATCATGATATAAGGAAATATAAAATAACAACTTTATTATTGCCTCTAGGGCATATTTCCTTCAGTCTCCCAATTGCACTAGAGTCAATAATCTAGTTCACATCGCCATGTGATTTAATACCAATAGTTCACATCGTCATGTGATTAACACCCATAGTTCACATTGCCATGTGACCAACACCCAAAGGGTTTACTAGAGTCAATAATCTAGTTCACATCGCTATGTGATTTAACACCCAAAAGAGTACTTAAGGTGTGATCATGTTTTGCATGTGAGAGAGGTTTAGTCAATGGGTCTGTCACATTCAGATCCGTATGTATATTGCAAATTTCTGTGTCTACAATACTCTGCATGGAGCTGATCTAGTTAATTGCTCCCACTTTCAATATGTATCTAGATTGAGACTCTAAGTCATCTGGATCAGTGTTAAAGCTTGAATCGATGTAAACTTTTACGAGTAACTCTTTATCACCTCCATAACCGAGAAACATTTCCTTAGTCCTCTTAGGTAACTAAGGATAAATTTTGACCGTTGTCTAGTGATCTACTCCTGGATCACTATTGTACCCCCTTGCCAAACTCATGGCAAGGTACACAATAGGTCTGGTACACAACATGGCATACTTTATAGAACCTATGGCTGAGGCATAGGGAATGATTTTCATTCTCTCTCTATCTTCTGCAGTGGTCAGGCATTGAGTCTGACTCAACTTCACACATTGTAATACAGGCAAGAACCCTTTCTTTGACCGATCTGTTTTGAACTTCTTCAAAACTTTATCAAGTTATGTGTTTTGTGAAAGTCCTATTAAGCGTCTTGATCTATCTCTATAGATCTTGATGCCCAATATATAAGCAGATTCATCGAGGTCTTTCATTGAAAAACTTTTATTCAATATCCTTTTATGCTACCCAGAAATTTTACATCATTTCCAATCAACAATATTTCATCCACATATAATAGTATAAATACTACAGGGCTCCCACTCACTTTCTTGTAAATATAGGCTTCATCGTAAATCTCTATAAAACCATATGCTTTGATCACCTCATCAAAGCATATATTCCAACTCCGAGATGCTTGCATGAGTCCATAGATGGATCGCTGGAGCTTGCACACTTTGTTAGCACCTTTAGGATCGACAAAACCTTCTGGTTGCATCATATACAACTCTTCTTGAGATATCCATTAAGGAATGCAGTTTTGACATCCATTTGCTAGATTTCATAATCATAACATGTGGCAATTGCTAACATGATTCGGACGGACTTAAGCATCGCTACGGGTGAGAAAGTCTCATCGTAGTCAACTCCTTAAATTTGTCGAAAACCTTTCGCGACAAGTCGATCTTTGTAGATAGTAACATTACCATCAGCGTCAGTGTCAGTGTCAAAACCGGCGGATCTCGGGTAGGGGGTCCCAAACTGTGCGTCTAAGGCGGATGGTAACAGGAGGCAGGGGACACGATGTTTTACCCAAGTTCGGGCCCTCTTGATGGAGGTAAAACCCTACGTCCTGCTTGATTAATATTGATGATATGGGTAGTACAAGAGTAGATCTACCACGAGATCAGAGAGGCTAAACCCTAGAAGCTTGCCTATGGTATGATTGTATGTTGTCCTACGGACTAAAACCCTCCAGTTTATATAGACACTGGAAAGGGCTAGGGTTACACAAGGTCGGTTACAAAGGAGGAGATATACATATCCGTATTGCCTAGCTTGCCTTCCACGCCAAGTAGAGTCCCATCCGGACACGAGACGAAGTCTTCAATCTTGTATCTTCATAGTCTAACAGTCCGGCCAAAGGATATAGTCCGGCTGTCCGGAGACCCCCTAATCCAGGACTCCCTCAGTAGCCCCTGAACCAGGCTTCAATGACGATGAGTCCGGCGCGCAGTATTGTCTTCGGCATTGCAAGGCGGGTTCCTCCTCTGAATACATCACAGAAGAATTTGAATACAAGGATAGTGTCCGACCCTGCAAAATAAGTTCCACATACCACCTAGAGAGAATAATATTTCCACAAATCTAATCTGCTGACACGTTTTGGCAACATGACATTATGCCATGGCCCGGTAATTATTCGAACCGTTTCCTTTAACTAGCCCCGCACATAACGCGAGGTCGTTTCTTGACACGTCTTGTCAAAGAAGAGATCGTGTTCCCCTTATTACGGGATTCTCATCAATACGGGCATGGGTAACCCAACCGCGCCATCGATTATGGCGCTTGGGGGATAGGCGAGTTTTACCAGGCTAGTGGGGGCGCATAGTTTCGGCCGCCCATATAAAGGGATAAGGATTCACCTTTTCATCCACGCCTTCTTCCTCCCTTGCTCATCCATTTTCGCACACTCAAGCTCCAGCGCCCAAGTCCGCATTTCCCGCCTCAACCTTCTCCAACCATGTCCAGAGCGGGAGGCAGGTGGATGGTCTCCTCCATCACGGAGGGACACATCAAGAAGCTGAGGAGAGCCGGATACCTACCCGACGACATCGCACACCGGCTCCCAGATGAGGGGCAACTCATCCCCACCCCCAGGCCCCATGAGAGGGTAGTGTTCCTTACCCATTTCCTCCGCGGACTGGGATTCCCTCTCCACCCATTCGTCCGGGGGTTCATGTTCTACTATGGCCTGGATTTCCACGACCTGGCCCCGAACTTTATCCTCAACATCTCGGCGTTTATCGTCGTGTGCGAGGCCTTCCTCCGCATCAAGCCCCACTTTGGCTTATGGCTGAAGACTTTCAATGTCAAGCCGAAGGTAGTGAGCGGCCGCCAGGCGGAGTGCGGAGGCGCCATGGTGGGCAAGATGCCCAACGTCACATGGCTTGAGGGCTCCTTCGTGGAGACCATAAAGGGGTGGCAATCGGGGTGGTTCTACATCACCGAGCCGCGTGACTCTAAATGGGCAACGGCCCCCGAGTTCCGATCTGGCATCCCCACGCGGCTCACCTCCTGGCAAGAGAAGGGCCTGTCCTGGGGTAGTTCGGGAGAGCTGACCGGACTCCAAACTTGTATTCAAAACATGGTGAACAAGAAGCTCAAACTCGTCAATGTAGTCCAGGTCATGCTCATCCGCCGGATCCTCCCGTGCCAACAACGGGCTTTCAACTTGTGGGAGTTTGACCCGGCCCAGCACCGAACTATGAACAGGCTCTTCGACACAACACACGAGGATGCCTGGAAGGTGCTATTCAAGGGTGCCGAGGTTCCCCCTCCCACTACTAAGGATCACGGATTCAGCGCGAAGCACCAAGCCAACGCGGTAAGCTGTTTTACCTCTTACAGGATACTTGTTTTTCATAGTTTGACTCTATGCGGGATCTAAGCTCTCGTACCTTTGACAGGACTGGCAGGAGACGGCCGGACAGATCGACTGTCCGGCTCCTTTACCCGAAGGCCCAGCAGACGCTCTTTTGATGAGGATGATGACTCCGGCTCCTTACAAGGTGCTGGAGAAGACCAAGAAGGCCAAGGGAACCCGAAAGAGTTCCCGGCGCCAGGGGGTATCGGACTCATCATCCAAAAACTCCGCGACGCACTCCCCCCCCCCCCCCCCCCGAAGACGAGGAGGAAGATGAAGATGCTCCCCCTCCAGTAGGGGGAGAAAAGAAAAGAAGGTCGCCCCAACTGGGGAGGCCGAAGGGTCCAAGAAGGGAAGGACTCTCCTTCCGGACTACTCCACCACCGCCGCCGAAGGCGAAAACGAGTGGCTGCTCAGGGACAAGCCCCTGGCGAAGTCGTAAGTATTCGGATACCAGAGTAACTCATAGCATCCCTTTGTCGCACTGCTTCTCCTAACGCCGAACTATGACTATGCAGACCGCCACGAGCCCGTATCGACGCATCGTCGGACGGTTCCCTGGGCTCGTCGGATATGGATAGCGATCCACTTCCGACCGCCACCTCCCCTGGCCCTACGGACAATGCCGAGGTATTGTCTCAAGAGGCACCGGGTCGAGGGGAGACAGTCCCGGAGGCGCCTAAAGGCGACCTTCCGGACTCCGGGAGCAGAGGGAGCAAGGCTCCCAAGGGCTCCGAGTTTGGCCCTCAGCCGAACACCGCGCCGGAACCCCCAGTGGTTCCGGACTTGGGCAGGCGGCGTCCTTCCAAAAGGGGCAAGGCGCCTGTGCCGGTGCCTCTGTCCATCCAGAGGCATCGGACAATCTGCTGGGAGCGCTTCGCAGCGCTTCCATCAACGAAGAGCACTGCAGTATTATGAGTGCGGTGGTACATAAGGTTCAGTCCGCCAAGAGCGGACTGACTGAAGCCTGTGCTAGCCTTCTAACAGGCTTTGAGGTAAGTTTTTGAAATATAGGAAAAATATTACCGCATAGATAGTAGCCCCTGATGCTCTGTTCGGTGTTCACAAAGAAAAGCCGAACAGAGGATCAAACAATATCGCAGGAGTCTAATATAAGTATGTCTATATGCGTATGCAGGCTTCGCTGCTGGCCTCTGCCGCACTGACTGCGGAGGTCGTCGTACTGAAGCAGGACCTGAAAGGGTCCAAGGAAGAGCTCGGCCTTGCCAAGAGGCAGCTCGAGGAGAACAAAGGTAAGTAATACCCAGTCTATAGATATATATAAGAAAGATGCGATTGCAAAATGACAGGATCATCGTGAATTTGCCAGGGGCCACGGCCGAAGTGGCAGCCCTGAAGCCAGCGTTGTCTGAGGCCGAAAACAAAGCAGCCCGGGAGCGTGCCGAGCGGGAAAAACAAGAGGCGCGGGTGGGCGAGGTGCAGCAAGAGCTCCAAGCTCTCATGACGAAGCACGAGGCGTTGGAGCTTGACTCGAAGACGCGAGAGTCCGAGCTTGCCATGGCCCTGGAGAACGCAAAGAATGCCAAGGCCGAAGCCTAAAAGGCCCTCCAGGAGATTGATGCGATGAAGAAGATAGCGGCGGGTAAGGCATTCTATATGCAAAGCAAGCATGTGAAAATAAATTACCTGTTACTTACCCGGATCCGGAGCTCTCCAGGAGCATTCGCAGATTTGCCCCGCGGCGTGTCGGATGCCGCAAAATTTTACTGGGCCGAGGAAGGAAGCTCAACGGAGAAGTTGTTCTGGGCCCAGTATACTGGGACCGAACACCCAGTACCTATGAGCGACCAGCTAAAGCAGCTGGTCGAGCTACACAAGGCGGCCGAACAGGCCATGAAGGGCTTGATAGTCCGGATGTGGCCTGGCGACGCCCTTCCCAACAGCTACTTCAGCCTGGTGAGGCGGCTTGTGGATGCCTACCCACGGCTGGAAGTTATCAAGCTGTCCGTCTGCATCGAAGGTGCACGCCGGGCTTTCGCCCGTGTGAAGGTGCAATGGGCCAAGCTGGACGCCGCTGATCAAGGAAGGGCCGCCGGAGGGCAAGGAGCATCGCCACCCCGAGATGTATTATGAGGGTGTCCTGAAGGGTGCCGTCTTGTAGTAGACAAGTGCGCGAAAGATGTAATATTTGAATGAACTTGCTCGTGTGATCCTGTATGATGAGGACATCAATACCATTGTTACACCCACAGCCCCTACTGTTACATATACTGGACCAATTACTAGAGCTCGCGCACGCCAATTAAATTACCAGGTACTTTCGTTTCTTGGTAATGATTCTAATGCTCATGAGATTATGATGCTGCCTAAATTGGATACATTTGTTTTGCTTGCAAATGAAGGGCCTAGCTTGGAGAAGGATGAACATTGGAGCAAGAACACGCATGGAGTTGATGGCATGCGCAAGGGGATCAAGAACGGAGTTACAAGTGATGACTTCAGGACTTTGAAGCCGCCATAAGGAGTGCATGAAGCCATGGACGAAATATACAAGATGCCACTTCATAATATTCGTCCATAGGCTATTCTAGGTGCTGCGTCACCTTATTAATGGGCCAGGCCCATGTAATTTCGAAATACTTAAGTATAGGCTATTTTTAGAGTCCGTATGTGTGGGGAAACAAGAGTTAGGGTTGGTTTCGGACCCCACCCTCAAGGGCCACGAAATTCCCCTCTCTTCCTCCATATATACAGCCCTTAGGGCGTCGTTTAGACTTTGGGTTTTGTTTAGATTAAAAGTTCGCCATAGCTGCAACTTCTCGTACTTCGTTTGTGTCCAACGACCAGACCAAGACGTCACAGAACCCCACCTTGATCAATACAGCTTTCATCTTATATTCGCAATATCCCGATTGCAATCTCAGTTTCTTGCTTGTTCTTCGTTTGCTCGCAGGAAACAGGCCCTCGTGGTCAGGTTGATCGTGCTCCGGCGTGGTCAATAACCCCTCGGAAGTTGGTTTAGCGATTGCTAAGGCGCGACGTCTCGCACGTTCGTAGTCGGATCGTCAAGGTCGACTCCCACAGAAAACGATAGCCACCATCTCATCGAAACATCGGGACACCTTTGCCTTTATCAAGTGGTATCAGATTTCCAGGTTGCTCGGTGAGATTTTTACAGTTTTTCGTAGATTAGATCGAGTCTGTTCTTCATACCTACAGTCCACGAAAAAGCCACAAAAAAAATTAGGGTTAGTTCATCATATCCGAACCAATCTGAGCCTTTGCATAATCTTTTTAGGGTTTTTGCTTTGTTGAATTTGCGGTTGCATCGTCGTGTCAAGTTGCTGGTCTTAGAGTCTAGTCTTTTAGAGTTTCGAGTTTTGGTCATAAGTTGTCACGCCGCCGCCGCACCATCATCATCGCCCATCTACCACCATTGCTTATCCGCCACCGTTCTGAATCCGTATCCATATACCACCACCAATCCGTATCCATATACCACCACCAATCCGTATCCATATACCACCACCAATCTGTATCCATATACCACCACCAATCTGTAACCATATATCCACCACCAATCCGAGTTCTTCTCATATTAGGTTTGTTCTTGAGATCAACCTCAATTCCGATTCGTGTTTCCTTGCCTGCGTAGGTCTCGGAAAAAAAAAGAGTCTGGAGACCCCCGGGCAGTTTTTAGGCCAAAATTTTCACGGGCAAAAATATTTTTTCCCTATCCTATTTTTAGGTTTTTCTGAGTCTTTTGAGCCACATGCCATCATAGTGATTTTTTGTCGCACTTTTTCGTCGTCGCTGCCCTGATTTCCGAAAAAAAAAGTGAAAAAAAAATTTCGTGCCCATCCTATCAGTTTGACGAGGGAAGAGTTTTGAGACACTCGCCATTATAGTAATTTTTCGCAAAAAAAAGAGGAGCGCAAAAAAAAGCGAAAAAAAAAGTTCTAGAGTGTGCTTTTCCCTTATTTACGTGCAGCGTCGTGATTTTGTTAGTGTTCTAGGCTCGCGTCTCTAGCACGGTCTAGCCTAGGACCAGCACAGTACCGTCGTTGAGCGTTTATTCAACTTTGCATCTCTGAATTGATTATTGCTGACCCTTTTTGCTACCATACTATAAGCCTTCCCAGCTCCACATACCTCTACGTCGTGCGTTTGACTCTCCCTGGCAATCGCTCTATCCAAGCTTTTGAGAGTTTTGACTACAACGGTTGCCGATCACCGCCTGCTGCTGGGTAAGAACTGGTAAGAATTTGAGATTTGCTTGACGGATTTGTGACACCCGCCACCACCACCTCTTGTTAGTATTCTGTAGGATCATATTCTTGTGTGTTTTCTATTGTTGCTAACCATGGCAGGATCACAAGCCGACGAGACTGACTGGGAGAACATGACGAATCAGGAGTTGCATGATAAATTTTAGCAAATGATGAATGGACAGGTGCAGGATGAGCTAAACAGATTTGAAGAGGCCATGGAGAAGATAGATGACATGGAGAAGACGTTCGAAACTAAGCTCGATAACAGGTTTAATGAATTGCTCGCGCGTCTTCCACCACCACCACCGGCTGCACCTAACGCACCTCTACAACAACAACAACGACGACTACCTACACATCGTGAAACAGCCCTCCGCCGAGCGAGCCGTCTCCCTCTTGCACCTGGCCAAACTGTTGGTGCTGCTGTTGCTACTTCTGTGGCTCCTGCTGCTGATGCGGAGGAGGATGATTTTGCTGGCGATTACGAGGATGAGGTTGATCAAAATCAGAACTACGTGCCACCACCAGCACAGCAACCATCAGGTCGTCCACATGCAAATAATGGCAATGGTAGGGCTCACCCTCAGGTACGAGATCATGACCATCTCCCTAAACTAAAATTGAATATTCCACCATTTGAGGGTAGATATGTTCCTGATATATATCTTACTTGGGAGTTAGAAACTGAACAACGATTTACATGTTTACAATATCCCGAGGAGCGACGTGTTCCTGCTGCTGTTTGTGCATTCACTAGTTTTGCATGTGTTTGGTGGTCTGAGCATTGTAGATTATATCCCATTCCTGCTACTTGGGCTGCTTTGAAAACTGCTATGCGTACTCGTTGGGTTCCACCATATTATCAACGTGAATTACTTCAAAAATTGCAGCGCTTAAGACAGGGAAAAAATTCTGTAGAAGAATATTATCAGGAATTACAAACTGGCATGATTAGATGTGGTATTGTTGAGGAGAATGAAGCTATGCTTGCACGTTTTATGGGTGGATTAAATAGAGAGATTCAGACGATTCTAGAGTATAAGGAGTATACTAATATCACTCGTTTATTCCATCTTACTTGTAAAGCTGAACGTGAAGTGCAGGATCGACAGGCATTGGCGCGGACTAACTTTTCTGCAGGTCGACCTTCTTCATGGACACCACGTGCATCATCTACTTCCACACGTTCTGCTACACCAGCGCCTCCGTCGGCTGCCACCTCCAACCGTGATACAATAAAGCAGGCACAATCACCACTATCTGCCAAGAGCACACCTTCTGGGCCTGCAAAGAGCTCTGCTTCATCCATGGCATCAACAGGGCAAACACATGATATTATTTGTCGACGTTGCAAGGGTGGAGGTCATTATGCGCGAGAATGCCCATCTAAGCGTGTGATGATTGTTACTGAGGATGGTGGGTATGAGTCCGCTAGTGACTATGATGAGGAGACTTTGGCTCTTATTACACGTGACGACCACGGTGGAGACGATTCTGATCATGAGACGCAATACATGGCTCCTGAAGATGCTGACAGGTATGAATGTTTAGTTGCTCAACGTGTTTTGAGTGTGCAGGTTACACAAGCTGAGCAAAATCAAAGGCATAATTTGTTCCATACAAAGGGAGTTGTGAAGGAACGTTCTGTTCGCGTGATCGTAGATGGAGGGAGTTGCAACAACTTGGCTAGCATCGGGATGGTGGAGAAGCTATCTCTCACCACAAGACCACATCCACATCCTTACTACATCCAATGGTTCAACAACAGCGGCAAGGTTAAGGTAACACGTACTGTTCGTGTGCATTTTAGTATCTCTACATATGCTGATTATGTTGATTGTGATGTGGTACCTATGCAAGCATGTTCCTTATTACTTGGTAGACCATGGCAATCTGATAAAAATTCTATTCACCATGGTAGAAACAATCAGTATACTCTTGTTCATAAGGATAAAAATATTACTTTGCTTCCTATGACTCCTGATTCCATTTTGAAAGATGATATTAATAGAGCTAATAAAGCAAAACAGGAGAAAACTAAGAGTGAAAATCAGATTGTGGCAAAAGAATTTGAGCAACAAATGCAGCCTAATAATAATAAACAATCTAGTGTTGCTTCTGAAATTAAATTGAAAAGTGCATGTTTACTTGCCACCAAATCTGATATTGATGATCTAGATTTTAGCAAATCTGTTTGCTATGCTTTTGTGTGCAAAGAGGCATTATTTTCATTCGAGGACGTGCCTTCCTCTTTGCCTCCTGCTGTCACTAACATTTTGCAGGAGTTCGCCGACGTCTTTCCACAAGACGTGCCACCGGGATTACCACCTATTCGCGGGATTGAGCATCAAATTGACTTAATTCCCGCTGCATCATTACCCAACCGTGCACCATACCGTACCAATCCAGAGGAGACGAAGGAGATTATGCGTCAAGTACAAGAACTGCTCGACAAAGGTTATATACGCGAATCCCTTAGTCCTTGTGCTGTTCCTATCATTTTAGTGCCGAAAAAGGATGGTACGTCGCGTATGTGCGTTGATTGTAGAGGCATTAATAATATTACTATTCGTTATCGTCATCCTATTCCTAGGCTAGATGATATGCTTGATGAATTGAGTGGCTCTACAATATTCTCCAAAGTTGATTTGCGTAGTGGTTACCATCAAATTCGTATGAAATTGGGAGATGAATGGAAAACAGCATTTAAAACTAAGTTTGGATTATATGAGTGGTTAGTCATGCCTTTTGTGTTAACTAATGCACCTAGTACTTTCATGAGGTTAATGAACGAAGTTTTACGTGCTTTCATTGGACGATTTGTGGTAGTTTACTTTGATGACATATTGATTTATAGCAAATCTTTGGAGGAACATTTGGAACATTTACGTGCTGTTTTTATTGCTCTACGTGATGCACGTTTGTTTGGTAACCTTGGAAAGTGCACCTTTTGCACCGACCGAGTATCTTTTCTTGGCTATGTTGTTACTCCACAGGGAATTGAAGTTGATAAAGCCAAGATTGAAGCTATTGAGAGTTGGCCGCAGCCCAAAACGGTCACACAAGTGAGGAGTTTCCTTGGCCTCGCTGGTTTCTATAGGCGTTTTGTGAGAGATTTCAGCACCATTGCTGCACCTCTCAACGAGCTTACAAAGAAGGATGTACCTTTTGTTTGGGGTACCACAAAGGAAGAAGCCTTCACGGTATTGAAAGATAAGTTGACACATGCTCCTTTACTCCAACTTCCTAATTTCAATAAGACTTTTGAGCTTGAATGTGATGCTAGTGGAATTGGATTAGGAGGTGTGTTATTACAAGATGGAAAACCTGTTGCATATTTTCTGAAAAATTGAGTGGGCCTAGTCTGAACTATTCTACTTATGATAAAGAGTTATATGCTCTTGTTCGGACCTTAGAAACATGGCAACATTATTTATGGCCCAAGGAATTTGTTACACATTCTGATCATGAATCTTTGAAACACATTAAAAGTCAAGCAAAACTGAACCGTCGACATGCTAAATGGGTTGAATTCATTGAGACTTTCCCTTATGTGATTAAACACAAGAAGGGTAAAGAAAATGTTATTGCTGATGCCTTGTCTCGTCGTTATACTATGCTTTCACAACTTGACTTTAAAATATTTGGTTTGGAGACCATCAAGGATCAATATGTTAATGATGCTGAATTTAAAGATGTATTGCAGAATTGTAAGGAAAGGAGAACTTGGAACAAGTTCGTTTTTAACGATGGATTTGTGTTTCGTGCTAACAAGCTATGCATTCCAGCTAGCTCTGTTCGTCTTTTGTTGTTGCAGGAGGCGCATGGAGGAGGATTAATGGGACACTTTGGCGTCAAGAAGACGGAGGATATACTTGCTACACATTTCTTTTGGCCAAAGATGAGACGGGATGTTGAGAGTTTTGTTGCTCGCTGCACTACATGTCAAAGAGCTAAGTCACGACTCAATCCTCATGGTTTATATATGCCTTTGCCTGTACCTAGTGTTCCTCGGGAGGATATATCTATGGACTTTGTTTTAGGTTTACCTCGAATAAAGAAGGGGAGGGATAGCATATTTGTTGTCGTGGATAGGTTCTCGAAAATGGCACACTTTATACCATGTCATAAAAGCGATGATGCTGTTAATGTTGCTGATTTGTTCTTTCGTGAAATTATTCGCTTACATGGTGTGCCAAATACTATTGTTTCAGATCGTGATACTAAATTTCTTAGCCACTTTTGGAGATGTTTATGGGCTAAGTTGGGGACTAAGCTGCTTTTTAGTACTACTTGTCACCCCCAAACTGATGGACAAACTGAAGTAGTCAATAGAACATTGTCTACTATGCTTAGGGCTGTTTTGAAGAATAACAAGAAAATGTGGGAAGAATGCTTGCCTCATATTGAATTTGCTTATAATCGTTCATTGCATTCTACTACTAAGATGTGCCCTTTTGAAATTGTGTATGGTTTCCTACCTCGTGCACCTATTGATTTGTTGCCTCTTCCATCTTCGGAGAAGGTTAATTTTGATGCTAAAGAACGTTCTGAATTGATTTTAAAAATGCATGAGTTAACTAAGGAAAACATTGAGCGTATGAATGCTAAATATAAACTTGCTGGAGATAAGGGTAGAAAACATGTTGTGTTTGCACCTGGAGATCTTGTTTGGTTACATTTGCGTAAAGATAGATTTCCTAATCTGCGCAAATCAAAGCTAATGCCACGTGCTGATGGTCCTTTTAAGGTTTTAGAGAAAATAAATGATAATGCATATAAACTTGAGCTACCTGCAGATTTTGGGGTTAGTCCCACTTTTAACATTGCAGATTTGAAGCCTTATTTGGGTGAGGAAGATGAGCTTCCGTCGAGGATGACTTCATTTCAAGAAGGTGAGGATGATAAGGACATCAATACCATTGTTACACCCACAGCCCCTACTGTTACATATACTGGACCAATTACTAGAGCTCGCGCACGCCAATTAAATTACCAGGTACTTTCGTTTCTTGGTAATGATTCTAATGTTCATGAGATTATGATGCTGCCTAAATTGGATACATTTGTTTTGCTTGCAAATGAAGGGCCTAGCTTGGAGAAGGATGAACATTGGAGCAAGAACACGCATGGAGTTGATGGCATGCGCAAGTGATAGAGGCAAAGGTGTCCCGATGTTTCGATGAGATGGTGGCTATCGTTTTCTTGGGAGTCGACCTTGACGATCCGACTACGAACGTGCGAGACGTCGCGCCTTAGCAATCGCTAAACCAACTTCCGAGGGGTTATTGACCACGCCGGAGCACGATCAACCTGACCACGAGGGCCTGTTTCCTGCGAGCAAACGAAGAACAAGCAAGAAACTGAGATTGCAATCTGGATATTGCGAATATAAGATGAAAGCTTTATTGATCTAGGTGGGGTTCTGTGACGTCTTGGTCTGGTCGTTGGACACAAACGAAGTACGCGAAGTTGCAGCTATGGCGAACTTTTAATCTAAACAAAACCCCCAAAGTCTAAACGACGCCCTAAGGGTTGTATATATGGAGGAAGAGAGGGGAATTTCGTGGCCCTTGAGGGTGGGGTCCGAAACCAACCCTAACTCTTGTTTCCCCACACATACGGACTCTAAAAATAGCCTATACTTAAGTATTTCGAAATTACATGGGCCTGACCCATTAATAAGGTGACGCAGCACCTAGAATAGCCTATGGACGAATATTATGAAGTGGCATCTTGTATATTTCATCCATGGCTTCATGCACTCCTTATGGCGGCTTCAAAGTCCTGAAATCATCACTTGTAACTCCGTTCTTGATCCCCTTGCGCATGCCATCAACTTCATGCGTGTTCTTGCTCCAATGTTCATCCTTCTCCAAGCTAGGCCCTTCATTTGAAAGCAAAACAAATGTATCCAATTTAGGCAGCATCATAATCTCATGAACATTTGAATCATTACCAAGAAACGAAAGTACCTGGTAATTTAATTGGCGTGCGCGAGCTCTAGTAATTGGTCCAGTATATGTAACAGTAGGGGCTGTGGGTGTAACAATGGTATTGATGTCCTCATCATCCTCCCCTTCTTGAAATGAAGTCATCCTCGATGGAAGCTCATCTTCCTCACCCAAATAAGGCTTCAAATCTGCAATATTAAAAGTGGGACTAACCCCAAAATCTGCAGGTAGCTCAAGTTTATATGCATTATCATTTATTTTCTCTAACACCTTAAAAGGACCATCAGCACGTGGCATTAGCTTTGATTTGCGCAGATTAGGAAATCTATCTTTACGCAAATGTAACCAAACAAGATCTCCAGGTGCAAACACAACATGTTTTCTACCCTTATCTCCAGCAAGTTTATATTTAGCATTCATACGCTCAATGTTTTCCTTAGTTAACTCATGCATTTTTAAAATCAATTCAGAACGTTCTTTAGCATCAAAATTAACCTTCTCTGAAGATGGAAGAGGCAACAAATCAATAGGTGCACGAGGTAGGAAACCATACACAATTTCAAAAGGGCACATCTTAGTAGTAGAATGCAATGAACGATTATAAGCAAATTCAATATGAGGCAAGCATTCTTCCCACATTTTCTTGTTATTCTTCAAAACAGCCCTAAGCATAGTAGACAATGTTCTATTGACTACTTCAGTTTGTCCATCAGTTTGGGGGTGACAAGTAGTACTAAAAAGCAGCTTAGTCCCCAACTTAGCCCATAAACATCTCCAAAAGTGGCTAAGAAATTTAGTATCACGATCTGAAACAATAGTATTTGGCACACCATGTAAGCGAATAATTTCACGAAAGAACAAATCAGCAACATTAATAGCATCATCGCTTTTATGACATGGTATAAAGTGTGCCATTTTCGAGAACCTATCCACGACAACAAATATGCTAACCCTCCCCTTCTTTGTTCTAGGTAAACCTAAAACAAAGTCCATAGATATATCCTCCCAAGGAACACTAGGTACAGGCAAAGGCATATATAAACCATGAGGATTGAGTCGTGACTTAGCTCTTTGACATGTAGTGCAGCGAGCAACAAAACGCTCAACATCCCGTCGCATCTTTGGCCAAAAGAAATGTGTAGAAAGTATATCCTCCGTATTCTTGACGCCAAAGTGTCCCATTAATCCTCCTCCATGCGCCTCCTGCAACAACAAAAGACGAACGGAGCTAGCTGGAATGCATAGCTTGTTAGCACGAAACACAAATCCATCGTTAAGAACGAACTTGTTCCAAGTTCTCCCTTCCTTACAATTCTGCAATACATCTTTAAATTCAGCATCATTAACATATTGATCCTTGATGGTCTCCAAACCAAATATTTTAAAGTCAAGTTGTGAAAGCATAGTATAACGACGAGACAAGGCATCAGCAATAACATTTTCTTTACCCTTCTTGTGTTTAAACACATAAGGGAAAGTCTCAATGAATTCAACCCATTTAGCATGTCGACGGTTCAGTTTTGCTTGACTTTTAATGTGTTTCAAAGATTCATGATCAGAATGTATAACAAATTCCTTGGGCCATAAATAATGTTGCCATGTTTCTAAGGTCCGAACAAGAGCGTATAATTCTTTATCATAAGTAGAATAGTTCAGACTAGGCCCACTCAATTTTTCAGAAAAGTATGCAACAGGTTTTCCATCTTGTAATAACACACCTCCTAATCCAATTCCACTAGCATCACATTCAAGCTCAAAAGTCTTATTGAAATCAGGAAGTTGGAGTAAAGGAGCATGTGTCAACTTATCTTTCAATACCGTGAAAGCTTCTTCCTGTGCGGTACCCCAAACAAAAGGTACATCCTTCTTGGTAAGCTCGTGGAGAGGTGCAGCAATGGTGCTGAAATCTCTCACAAAACGCCTATAAAAACCAGCGAGGCCAAGGAAACTCCTCACTTGTGTGACCGTTTTGGGCTGCGGCCAACTCTCAATAGCTTCAATCTTGGCTTTATCAACTTCAATTCCCTGTGGAGTAACAACATAGCTAAGAAAAGATACTCGGTCGGTGCAAAAGGTGCACTTTCCAAGGTTACCAAACAAACGTGCATCACGTAGAGCAATAAAAACAGCACGTAAATGTTCCAAATGTTCCTCCAAAGATTTGCTATAAATCAATATGTCATCAAAGTAAACTACCACAAATCGTCCAATGAAAGCACGTAAAACTTCGTTCATTAACCTCATGAAAGTACTAGGTGCATTAGTTAACCCAAAAGGCATGACTAACCACTCATATAATCCAAACTTAGTTTTAAATGCTGTTTTCCTTTCATCTCCCAATTTCATACGAATTTGATGATATCCACTACGCAAATCAACTTTGGAGAATATTGTAGAGCCACTCAATTCATCAAGCATATCATCTAGCCTAGGAATAGGATGACGATAACGAATAGTAATATTATTTATGCCTCTACAATCAACGCACATACGCGACGTACCATCCTTTTTCGGCACTAAAATGATAGGAACAGCACAAGGACTAAGGGATTCGCGTATATAACCTTTGTCGAGCAGTTCTTGTACTTGACGCATAATCTCCTTCGTCTCCTCTGGATTGGTACGGTATGGTGCCCGGTTGGGTAATGATGCACCGGGAATTAAGTCAATTTGATGCTCAATCCCGCGAATAGGTGGTAATCCCGGTGGCACGTCTTGTGGAAAGACGTCGGCGAACTCCTGCAAAATGTTAGTGACAGCAGGGGGCAAAGAGGAAGGCACGTCCTCGAATGAAAATAATGCCTCTTTGCACACAAAAGCATAGCAAACAGATTTGCTGAAATCTAGCTCATCAATATCAGATTTGGTGGCAAGTAAACATGCACTTTTCAATTTAATTTCAGAAACAACAGTAGATGGTTTATTATTAGGCTTCATTTGGTGCTCAAATTCTTTTGCCACAATCTGATTTTCACTCTTATTTGTCTCCTGTTTTGCTTTATTAGCTCTATTAATATCATCTTTCAAAATGGAATCAGGAGTCATAGGAAGCAAAGTAATATTTTTATCGTTATGGACAAGAGTATACTGATTGTTTCTACCATGGTGTACAGAATTTTTATCAAATTGCCATGGTCTACCAAGTAATAAGGAACATGCTTGCATAGGTACCACATCACAATCAACATAATCAGCATATGTAGAGATACTAAAATGCACACGAACAGTACGTGTTACCTTAACCTTGCCGCTGTTGTTGAACCATTGGATGTAGTAAGGATGTGGATGTGGTCTTGTGGTGAGAGATAGCTTCTCCACCATCTCCATGCTAGCCAAGTTATTGCAGCTCCCTCCATCTATGATCACCCGAACAGAACGTTCCTTCACAACTCTCTTTGTATGGAACAAATTATGCCTCTGATTTTGCTCAGCTTGTGTAACCTGCACACTCAAAACACGTTGAGCAACTAAACATTCATACCTGTCAGCATCTTCAGGAGCCATGTATTGCGTCTCATGATCAGAATCGTCTCCACCGTGTTCGTCACGTGTAATAAGAGCCAAAGTGTCCTCATCATAGTCACTAGCGGACTCATACCCACCATCCTCAGTAACAATCATCACACGCTTAGATGGGCATTCTCTCGCATAATGACCTCCACCCTTGCAACGTCGACAAATAATATCATGTGTTTGCCCTATTGATGCCATGGATGAAGAAGAGCTCTTTGCAGGCCCAGAAGGTGTGCTCTTGGCAGATAGTGGTGATTGTGCCTGCTTTATTGTATCACGGTTGGAGGTGGCAGCCGACGGAGGCACCGGTGTAGCAGAAGTGCGGAAGTAGATGATGCACGTGGTGTCCATGAGGAAGGTCGACCTGCAGAAAAGTTAGTCCGCGCCAATGCCTGTCAATCCTGCACTTCACGTTCAGCTTTACAAGCAAGATGGAATAAACGAGTGATATTAGTATACTCCTTATACTCTAGAATCGTCTGAATCTCTTTATTTAATCCACCCATAAAACGTGCAAGCATAGCTTCATTCTCCTCAACAATACCACATCTAATCATGCCAGTTTGTAATTCCTGATAATATTCTTCTACAGAATTTTTTCCCTGTCTTAAGCGCTGCAATTTTTGAAGTAATTCACGTTGATAATATGGTGGAACCCAACGAGTACGCATAGCAGTTTTCAAGGCAGCCCAAGTAGCCGGAATAGGATATAATCTACAATGCTCAGACCACCAAACACATGCAAAACTAGTGAATGCACAAACAGCAGCAGGAACACGTCTCTCCTCGGGATATTGTAAACATGTAACTCGTTGTTCAGTTTCTAACTCCCAAGTAAGATATATATCAGGAACATATCTACCCTCAAATGGTGGAATATTCAATTTTAGTTTAGGGAGATGGTCATGATCTCGTACCTGAGGGTGAGCCCTACCATTGCCATTATTTGCATGTGGACGACCTGGTGGTTGCTGTGCTGGTGGTGGCATGTAGTTCTGATTTTGATCAACCTCATCCTCATAATCTCCCACATAATCATCCTCCTCCACATCAGCAGTAGGAGCCACAGAAGTATCAACAGCAGCACCAGCAGTTTGGCCCGACTGAAGAGGGACACGGCTCACTCGGCGGAGGGCTGTTTCCCGACGTGGAGGTAGTCGGTGTTGTTGCTGCTGTTGCAGAGGTGCGGCAGGAGCAGCCGGTGGTGGTGGTGGAAAACGCGAAAGCAATTCAGCAAACTTGTTATCGAGCTTTGTTTCAAACGTCTTCTTCATGCCATCTATCTTCTCCATGGCCTCTTCAAATCTGTTTATCACATGTTGCACCTGTACACTCATCATTTGCTGAAACGTATCATGAAGCTCCTTGTTCGTCAAGTTCTCCCAGTCAGTCTCGTCGGATTGTGATCTTGGCATGGTTAGCAGCAATAGAAACACACAAGAATATGATCCTACAGACTACTAACAATTGGTGGTGGTGGCGGGTGTCACAAATCCGTCAAGCAAATCTCAAATTCTTACCAGTTCTTACCCAGCAGCAGGCGGTGATCGGCAACCGTTATAGTCAAAACTCTCAAAAGCTTGGATAGAGCGATTGCCAGGGAGAGTCAAACGCACGACGTAGATGTATGTGGAGCTGGGAAGGCTTATAGTATGGTAGCAAAAAGGGTCAGCAATAATCAATTCAGAGATGCAAAGTTGAATAAACGCTCAACGACGGTACTGTGCTGGTCCTAGGCTAGACCGTGCTAGAGACGCGAGCCTAGAACACTAACAAAATCACGGCGCTACACGTAAATAAGGGAAAAGCACACTCTGGAACTCTTTTTTTTCGCTTTTTTTTGCGCTCCTTTTTTTTTGTGCTCCTCTTTTTTTTTGCGAAAAATCACTATAATGGCGAGTGTCTCAAAACTCTTCCCTCGTCAAACTGATAGGATGGGCACGAAATTTTTTTTTCACTTTTTTTGGAAATCAGGGCAGCGACGGCGAAAAAGTGCGACAAAAAATCACTATGATGGCACGTGGCTCAAAAGACTCAGAAAAGCCTAAAAATAGGATAGGGAAAAAAAATTTTCCTGTGAAAATTTTGGCCTAAAAACTGCCCGGGGGTCTCCAGACTCTTTTTTTTTCGAGACCTACGCAGGCAAGGAAACACGAATCGGAATTTAGATTGGTCTCAAGAACAAACCTAATATGAGAAGAACTCGGATTGGTGGTGGATATATGGTTGTGGTATATGGCAGCGGTGGTGGTATATGGTAGCGGTGGTGGTATATGGATACAGATTGGTGGTGGTATATGGATACGGATTGGTGGTGGTATATGGATATGGATTCGGCGCGGTGGCGGATAAGCAAAAGTGGTAGATGGGCGATGATGATGGTGCGGCGGCGGCGTGACAACTTATGACCAGAACTCGAAACTCTAAAAGACTAGACTCTAAGACCAGCAACTTGACACGACGATGCAACCGCAAATTCAACAAAGCAAAAACCCTAAAAAGATTATGCAAAGGCTCAGATTGGTTCGGATATGATGAACTAACCCTAAATTTTTTTTGTGGCTTTTTCGTGGACTGTAGGTATGAAGAACAGACTCGATCTAATCTATGAAAAACTGTAAAATCTCACCGAGCAACCTGGAAATCTGATACCACTTGATAGAGGCTAAGGTGTCCCGATCTTTCGATGAGATGGTGGCTATCGTTTTCTGTGGGAGTCGACCTTGACGATCTGACTACAAACGTGCGAGACGTCGCGCCTTAGCAATCGCTAAACCAACTTCCGAGGGTTATTGACCACGCCGGAGCACGATCAACCTGACCACGAGGGTCTGTTTCCTGCGAGCAAACGAAGAACAAGCAAGAAACTGAGATTGCAATCTGGATATTGCGAATATAAGATGAAAGCTTTATTGATCAAGGTGGGGTTCTGTGACGTCTTGGTCTGGTCGTTGGACACAAACGAAGTACGCGAAGTTGCAGCTATGGCGAACTTTTAATCTAAACAAAACCCAAAGTCTAAACGACGCCCTAAGGGCTGTATATATGGCGGAAGAGGGGGGAATTTAGTGGCCCTTGAGGGTGGGGTCCGAAACCAACCCTAACTCTTGTTTCCCCACACATACGGACTCTAAAAATAACCTATACTTAAGTATTTCGAAATTACATGGGCCTGGCCCATTAATAAGGTGACGCAGCACCTAGAATAGCCTATGGACGAATATTATGAAGTGGCATCTTGTATATTTCGTCCAAGGCTTCATGCACTCCTTATGGCGGCTTTACAGTCCTGAAATCATCACTTGTAACTCCGTTCTTGATCCCCTTGCGCATGCCATCAACTCCATGTGTGTTCTTGCTCCAATGTTCATCCTTCTCCAAGCTAGGCCCTTCATTTGTAAGCAAAACAAATGTATCCAATTTAGGCAGCATCATAATCTCATGAACATTAGAATCATTACCAAGAAACGAAAGTACCTGGTAATTTAATTGGCGTGCGCGAGCTCTAGTAATTAGTCCAGTATATGTAACAGTAGGGGCTGTGGTTGTAACAATGGTATTGATGTCCTCATCACTCTGCGGGCAAGCTATTGAGCCAATGCCGAGCTGGTCCTTTGAGTTTGAGTGGGAGGTATTTAATGGCGTGTAGATCATCACCGCGTGCCATGTGGATATGCAGGAGCAAATCCTCGATCCATACTGCAGGATCTGTTGTGCCGTCGTATGATTCTATATTTACGGGTTTAAAACCCTCTGGGATTTGATGATCCATTACTTCGTCTGTGAAGCATAAGGGGTGTGTGGCGCCTCTGTACTGGGCAATGTCGCGACGTAGCTCCAATGAGTCTTGTCCGCTGTGCTCGGCCCGGCCGGATTTACTTTTACCTGTATCCGGCGTGACGATTATCGTCTCGCGTAGTGGCGTGCCTTCGTGATCCGTAGATCGATCTTGCATGTTTTGCTTTGTCCTCCAATACGTCTCGCGGGTCTGGCGTATTTCCCCATGCCTTTTTATTTGAATGGCGTCGGGGTGCGGGATGAGCTTTTGGCTGGAATGCCTCTCTGTCGCGGCCACGGGGTGGCCGATCAGCCGCATCATACGCTTCTTCCTCCAGTCAGGGTAGCAATCTACAGTTTGGGTAACTCTTGGAGGGGCGTTCGAGTTTATATTCCTCGGCCGCCAGGACTTCAGCCCATCTGTCAGCTAGCAGATCTTGATCAGCTTGAAGCTGCTGCTGCTTTTTCTTAAGGCTATTTGTCGTGGCTATAAGCCGGCGCTTGAAGCGCTCTTGTTTGACGGGATCCTCTGGCACATTAAATTCGTCATCATCGAGGCTTGCCTCGTCTTCGGAGGGAGGCGTGTAATTATCACCCTCCTTGTCTGCCGCTCTCTCAGGAGGGCTGGCCTCTCTTAACAGAAGATAATCAACTACACCAAGTTATCATTTCTCATTCAAAAAACAATGCACTTGTGGACATATGATGGCTCTAGTTGAATTTATTAGTAGCACTAGTCGTCAAAAATGTTGACTTTAATTGAATTTCATCTAATAACTATTTTAACTTCTTCTTCCTTTCCCTTTCCCTCTTCTTCTTCTTCCTTTCCCTTTCCCTCTTCTTCTTCTCCCCCTCTCCTCTTTTCTTCTTCTTCTTCTTTTTTCTTCTCCTCCTCCTCTTCTTCTTTTTCTTATTCTTTTTCTTATTTATTCTTATTTTCCTTTTTCCTTTTTTTCCTTCTTCTTTTCTAATATGTAAACTATCTAAAACTATTTATTATCTAAAACTATATCTAATATCTAAAACAGGGGCAGGGGAGGTTTTCCTTTCCTTCTTCTCTTTTTCTTCTTCTTCTTCTTCTTCTTCTTCTTCTTCTTCTTCTTCTTCTTCTTCTTCTTCTTCTTCTTCTTCTTCTCCTCCTCCTCCTCCTCCTCCTCTTCTTCTTTTTCTTATTCTTGTTCTTATTTTTTTCTTCTTTTCCTTTTTTCTTTTTCCTTTTTTCCTTCTTCTTTTCTAATATGTAAACTATCTAAAACTATTTATTATCTAAAACTATATCTAATATCTAAAACAGGGGCGGGGGAGGTTTTCATTTCCTTCTTCTCTTCTTTTTCTTTTTCTTTTTCTCCTTCTTCTTCTTCTTCTTCTTCTTCTTCTTCTTCTTCTTTTTTCTTCTCCTCCTCCTCTTCTTCTTTTTCTTATTCTTGTTCTTATTTTTTCTTCTTTTCCTTTTTTCTTTTTCCTTTTTTTCCTTCTTCTTTTCTAATATGTAAACTATCTAAAACTATTTATTATCTAAAACTATATCTAGTATCTAAAACAGGGGCGGGGGGAGGTTTTCCTTTCCTTCTTCTCTTCTTTTTCTTTTTGTTTTTCTTCTTCTTGTTCTTCTTCTTCTTCTTTCTTCTTCTTTCTTCTTCTCCTCCTCCTCTTCTTCTTTTTCTTATTCTTGTTCTTATTTTTTCTTCTTTTCCTTTTTTGTTTTTCCTTTTTTTCCTTCTTCTTTTCTAATATGTAAACTATCTAAAACTATATCTAATATCTAAAACAAGGGCGGGGGAGGTTTTCCTTTCCTTCTTCTCTTCTTTTTCTTTTTCTTCTTCTTCTTCTTCTTCTTCTTCTTCTTCTTTCCTCTTCTCCCTCCTCCTCCTTATACTCCTCTTCTTCTTCTAAACTAAAACTAATCTAAAATAAACTAAAATAAAGTAAACTAAACTAAAACTAAAACTAAAACAGAAACTAAACTAAAAGAAACTAAAATAACTAAACTAAAAAAGGGGGAAGAACAAACCTGCAGGGGATCCCCGGTGGAGGGCGAGGTCGGACGGTGGGGCGGCCCAGCGCAGGCCTCTCCGGCACGGGGTGCGGCGGGGTGACGGGGCACGGCGGGGCGACGGGGCGGGGGGAGGGCTGGATGGCGGCGGGTGCTGGGTCCGGGGGGCGGGGCTGGCGGGCAGTGACGGCGGCAGAGCGGCAGGGGAGGAGAGAGGCGGACGCGTGGGTGGGAGACAGAGAAAGAGAGAGGGGGGAGACGGCTCGGCCCGTTAAGTGGGCCTTCTTTGCCGTCTGCTAGCAGATGGCAAAGAGGGCGGCCGTTTAGGGCTGGCCCACGTCTCCTCTTTGCCGTCCGCCGGCGGACGGCAAAGAACTTAACCTAGCCACGCCGTGTCCTGTGGGGCCCACCTGGCCCTTTGCCGTCTGCCTTCTAGCTCTTTGCCGTCAACTGGCTGACGGCAAAGAAGTAGCGGACGGCAAATAGACTTTTTGCCATCCGCACTTTCTTTGCCGTCAGCCGGCAGACGGCAAAGAGATTGCAGATGGCAAATTGCGAGATTCCAGTAGTGATGCGCTATTAGACAACGGACCATGCACATGCACAAATAAACCAAACATTAACTGAGGACGACATTACACAATACAACATACTCCTAATAGAAGATCAGACAATTAACCAAACCAAGCATGCTTAACAACTTGGAAATATAGCAATTGTATTTGTTTCTCATGTATTTAGTACATCCAAATTTGATTTATTTCTCACATGGTATACAATAACAGAATGTACCCACAACAATTGAATATCGCATTGCAGAATTGAACCAAGCAGTTAACTAAACACGACAACAAATGAACCAAACATTAACCGAGCACCACATTGCACAATATAACATACTCAATAGGAGACCAGAGAGTTAACCAAACCAAGCATGCTTAACAACTTGGAAATATAGCAATTGTATTTGTTTCTCATGTATTTAGTACAGCCAAATTCGATTTATTTCTCACATGGTATACAATAACAGAATGCACCCACAACAATTGAACATCGCATTGCAGAATTGAACCAAGCAGTAAACTAAACACCACAACAAATGAACCAAATGTTAACTGAGCACCACATTGCACAATATAACATACTCCTAGTAGAAGATCACAGAGTTAAACAAACCAAGCATGCTTAACAACTTGGAAATATAGCAATTGTATTTGTTTCTCATGTATTTAGTACAGCACATGGTATACAATAACAGAATGCACCCACAACAATTGAACATCGCATTGCAGAATTGAACCAAACAGTTAACTAAAAACCACAACAAATGAACCAAACAGTTAACTAAAAACCACAACAAATGAACCAAACAGTTAACTAAAAACCACAACAAATGAACCAAACGTTAACTGAGCACCACATTGCACAATATATGATAGAGGCTAAGGTGTCCCGATGTTTCGATGAGATGGTGGCTATCGTTTTCTGTGGGAGTCGACCTTGACGATCCGACTACGAATGTGCGAGACGTCGCGCCTTAGCAATCGCTAAACCAACTTCCGAGGGTTATTGACCACGCCGGAGCACGATCAACCTGACCACGAGGGTCTGTTTCCTGCGAGCAAATGAAGAACAAGCAAGAAACTGAGATTGCAATCGGGATATTGCGAATATAAGATGAAAGCTTTATTGATCAAGGTGGGGTTCTGTGACGTCTTGGTCTGGTCGTTGGACACAAACGAAGTACGCGAAGTTGCAGCTATGGCGAACTTTTAATCTAAACAAAACCCAAAGTCTAAACGATGCCCTAAGGGCTGTATATATGGAGGAAGAGGGGGGAATTTCGTGGCCCTTGAGGGTGGGGTCCGAAACCAACCCTAACTCTTGTTTCCCCACACATAAACTCTAAAAATAGCCTATACTTAAGTATTTTGAAATTACATGGGCCTGGCCCATTAATAAGGTGACGCAGCACCTAGAATAGCCTATGGACGAATAATATGAAGTGGCATCTTGTATATTTCGTCCAAGGCTTCATGCACTCCTTATGGCGGCTTCAAAGTCCTGAAATCATCACTTGTAACTCCGTTCTTGATCCCCTTGCGCATGCCATCAACTCCATGCGTGTTCTTGCTCCAATGTTCATCCTTCTCCAAGCTAGGCCCTTCATTTGTAAGCAAAACAAATGTATCCAATTTAGGCAGCATCATAATCTCATGAACATTAGAATCATTACCAAGAAACGAAAGTACCTGGTAATTTAATTGGTGTGCGCGAGCTCTAGTAATTGGTCCAGTATATGTAACAGTAGGGGCTGTGGGTGTAACAATGGTATTGATGTCCTCATCATCCTCCCCTTCTTGAAATGAAGTCGTCCTCGACGAAAGCTCATCTTCCTCACCCAAATAAGGCTTCAAATCTGCAATGTTAAAAGTGGGACTAACCCCAAAATCTGCAGGTAGCTCAAGTTTATATGCATTATCATTTATTTTCTCTAACACCTTAAAAGGACCATCAGCACGTGGCATTAGCTTTGATTGGCGTAGATTAGGAAATCTATCTTTACGCAAATGTAACCAAACAAGATCTCCAGGCGCAAACACAACATGTTTTCTACCCTTATCTCCAGCAAGTTTATATTTAGCATTCATACGCTCAATGTTTTCCTTAGTTAACTCATGCATTTTTAAAATCAATTCAGAACGTTCTTTAGCATCAAAATTAACCTTCTCTGAAGATGGAAGAGGCAACAAATCAATAGGTGCACGAGGTAGGAAACCATACACAATTTCAAAAGGGCACATCTTCGTAGTAGAATGCAATGAACGATTATAAGCAAATTCAATATGAGGCAAGCATTCTTCCCACATTTTCTTGTTATTCTTCAAAACAGCCCTAAGCATAGTAGACAATGTTCTATTGACTACTTCAGTTTGTCCATCAGTTTGGGGGTGACAAGTAGTACTAAAAAGCAGCTTAGTCCCCAACTTAGCCCATAAACATCTCCAAAAGTGGCTAAGAAATTTAGTATCACGATCTGAAACAATAGTATTTGGCACACCATGTAAGCAAATAATTTCACGAAAGAACAAATCAGCAACATTAACAACATCATCGCTTTTATGACATGGTATAAAGTGTGCCATTTTCGAGAACCTATCCACGACAACAAATATGCTATCCCTCCCCTTCTTTGTTCGAGGTAAACCTAAAACAAAGTCCATAGATATATCCTCCCAAGGAACACTAGGTACAGGCAAAGGCATATATAAACCATGAGGATTGAGTCGTGACTTAGCTCTTTGACATGTAGTGCAGCGAGCAACAAAACGCTCAACATCCCGTCGCATCTTTGGCCAAAAGAAATGTGTAGCAAGTATATCCTCCGTCTTCTTGACGCCAAAGTGTCCCATTAATCCTCCTCCATGCGCCTCCTGCAACAACAAAAGACGAACGGAGCTAGCTGGAATGCATAGCTTGTTAGCACGAAACACAAATCCATCGTTAAGAACGAACTTGTTCCAAGTTCTCCCTTCCTTACAATTCTGCAATACATCTTTAAATTCAGCATCATGAACATATTGATCTTTGATGGTCTCCAAACCAAATATTTTAAAGTCAAGTTGTGAAAGCATAGTATAACGACGAGACAAGGCATCAGCAATAACATTTTCTTTACCCTTCTTGTGTTTAATGACATAAGGGAAAGTCTCAATGAATTCAACCCATTTAGCATGTCTACGGTTCAGTTTTGCTTGACTTTTAATGTGTTTCAAAGATTCATGATCAGAATGTATAACAAATTCCTTGGGCCATAAATAATGTTGCCATGTTTCTAAGGTCCGAACAAGAGCATATAATTCTTTATCATAAGTAGAATAGTTCAGACTAGGCCCACTCAATTTTTCAGAAAAGTATGCAACAGGTTTTCCATCTTGTAATAAAATACCTCCTAATCCAATTCCACTAGCATCACATTCAAGCTCAAAAGTCTTATTGAAATTAGGAAGTTGGAGTAAAGGAGCATGTGTCAACTTATCTTTCAATACCGTGAAGGCTTCTTCCTGTGCGGTACCCCAAACAAAAGGCACATCCTTCTTTGTAAGCTCGTTGAGAGGTGCAGCAATGGTGCTGAAATCTCTCACAAAACGCCTACAGAAACCAGCGAGGCCAAGGAAACTCCTGACTTGTGTGACCGTTTTGGGCTGCGGCCAGCTCTCAATAGCTTCAATCTTGGCTTTATCAACTTCAATTCCCTGTGGAGTAACAACATAGCCAAGAAAAGATACTCGGTCGGTGCAAAAGGTGCACTTTCCAAGGTTTCGAAACAAACGTGCATCACGTAGAGCAATAAAAACAGCACGTAAATGTTCCAAATGTTCCTCCAAAGATTTGCTATAAATCAATATGTCATCAAAGTAAACTACCACAAATCATCCAATGAAAGCACGTAAAACTTCGTTCATTAACCTCATGAAAGTACTAGGTGCATTAGTTAACCCAAAAGGCTTGACTAACCACTCATATAATCCAAACTTAGTTTTAAATGCTGTTTTCCATTCATCTCCCAATTTCATACGAATTTGATGGTATCCACTACGCAAATCAACTTTGGAGAATATTGTAGAGCCACTCAATTCATCAAGCATATCATCTAACCTAGGAATAGGATGACGATAACGAATAGTAATATTATTAATGCCTCTACAATCAACGCACATACGCGACGTACCATCCTTTTTCGGCACTAAAATGATAGGAACAGCACAAGGACTAAGGGATTCGCGTATATAACCTTTGTCGAGCAGTTCTTTTACTTGACGCATAATCTCCTTCGTCTCCTCTGGATTGGTACGGTATGGTGCACGGTTGGGTAGCGAAGCACCGGGAATTAAGTCAATTTGATGCTCAATCCCTCGAATAGGTGGTAATCCCGGTGGCACGTCTTGTTTCCTGCGAGCAAACGAAGAACAAGCAAGAAACTGAGATTGCAATCGGGATATTGCGAATATAAGATGAAAGCTTTATTGATCAAGGTGGGGTTCTGTGACGTCTTGGTCTGGTCGTTGGACACAAACGAAGTACGCGAAGTTGCAGCTATGGCGAACTTTTAATCTAAACAAAACCCAAAGTCTAAACGATGCCCTAAGGGCTGTATATATGGAGGAAGAGGGGGGAATTTCGTGGCCCTTGAGGGTGGGGTCCGAAACCAACCCTAACTCTTGTTTCCCCACACATACGGACTCTAAAAATAGCCTATACTTAAGTATTTCGAAATTACATGGGCCTGGCCCATTAATAAGGTGACGCAGCACCTAGAATAGCCTATGGACGAAATTTATGAAGTGGCATCTTGTATATTTCGTCCAAGGCTTCATGCACTCCTTATGGTGGCTTCAAAGTCCTGAAATCATCACTTGTAACTCCGCTCTTGATCCCCTTGCGCATGCCATCATCTCCATGCTTGGTCTTGCTCCAGTGTTCATCCCTCTTATCCATGCCAGGCCCTTGATTTGCAAGCAAAACAAATGTATCCAATTTAGGCAGCATCATAATCTCATGAACATTAGAATCATTACCAAGAAACGAAAGTACCTGGTAATTTAATTGGCGTGCGCGAGCTCTAGTAATTGGTCCAGTATATGTAACAGTAGGGGCTGTGGGTGTAATAATGGTATTGATGTCCTCATCAATATAACATACTCCTAATAGAAGATCAGATAGTTAATCAAACCAAACATGCTTGACAACTTGGAAAATTGCACCCTGAAGAATTGAACATCACATTTCCAAAATTGAACCAAACAGTTAACTGAACACCACATTGCATGAAATATAGAACATATACACTAGAGTAGAAGATTGCATGGTAAAAGTAGATAGCACAATTCACTAGAATTTGTTAAGGAAAGGCAGTAGCTAGCAAACTGAACATGGGTCCTTATAGTGAGGTAATAAGACAAGCCACTCCTCATTGTCGGAGATATCGATGACAATTGGTTCCTTGGACATGGAAGAGGGCGTGTAGCGACCCGATCCGAAATCGTTCAAGTCTCTGTGTATCAGTACCATCCCAAGATCATGCTGGCACACGCAGTACATTGATGAAAAAATCAAAGTTCAACCACACCTGATTTATTACACGATTCTCATATCGAGTCTTTATTACAATATAATAAATTCGGTCGAAGGCCAACTCATGAGAAAAACTAAATGCTGCGGAAGCATAGACGATAAGCGAGTCCATTCGACTCCATGTGGCAATCACCGAGCGTAGATCGTAGCCTCACTCCTGGTGGGAAAACTCATCTACAACATGAAACGTTGCAGCCATGTAGGTCAGCATTTTGAATATGCCGACAAGTCATAGAGAGAACAACAATAATAATGCTAACACTATATGCAATTTGGTTGTGGGGCTCTAAGTATTATGTTTTTGTGAAAAAGCCAATTTTTCCCTACAACAAAGGACTTGCTTGCAATTAATACAAAATGTTGGTTGTTAACGAGATGGTTCCGCCAACCAGTGTCTCATATCCGAAATCATTAATAACCCATCAATCAATTAATTATGTTTGGTGTTGAGATTTCCGAAATAATCATATTCCAGAGGCTCATTTGTCCATAACCGGGGACACGGCTAATCGTTTAGGTTTCTACTCTACAGAGTCTTGTGCACTTTACCCGCAAGAATCGTTCCATCCTTTATGTCCTCGCACTGCCTAGTGTTTGAAGGTGGGACGGGTGAAACAGGGCCTTCCGTAGAGTTCCTCTGGGCCACTACCGGTGCCCATCCAATCCTACCGTTCTTCTACATCTTGTAGCACCGTCCGGCCAGAGTCACACATAGGGTCAACCTAGCCAGAGCCCATAATGGCTTGCGGCTGCACAGGTAAGCTTCCGGTCAAGGTGTATTCATCCGCCTCTTCATGGATGGGTGAAGCTTTCTGCAACATGGCATGGCGCTTCTCCATGCATCCCGGCCATCCGCTGGTTGCTCCAGGGTGCCCATCAAATCCGGCCTGCACCCAGTAGTGAGTTTGAAAACCATCTTGAGCATCTTGAAATCATGGGGTTGTCATCATCTTGTCTCTCACATCTCCCATATGAATCACTCAACCAACCCCATCTACAAGCATACCAAAATAAACTACATCTTCCCGGGCAATGGTAACAAAGGGATTTTGGGTCAACCTACCACATGATACTACTCAAGACCTATGCAATTTCTCCTACTGCATGCATGGTGGGGAGGAAATACTACTAATGCAATAGAACATAGGTAAATAATTTCATGATCAAGACTTGCCTGGCTGGCGGTCTTCGAACGCTAGTGACTCGTGATAGCAAGCTTCGCACTCCGAAAATTCTATCGAGTCAAACATAGCACAAATAAGTATACCTTCATAAAATTTCGACTACAACAACAAGTAAATTATAATAACACACAATCATACACACAAAGAAATCCAACAATAAAACCAATGAAGTCATAGAATCAAAGTAAGGTTTTTACTAAAAGTAAGACAACTCAAAAATAATTTTCTCCTACAAAATTTTTCTTAAACAGAGCCAAAACAAAAGCTTTGTTAACTAATAGAAGGGGAAACATTATAAAAACCTGTAGCGACCCGATCCCAATGGATCGAAGTCTCTGTGCTTAAGTGTCATCCCTGGATCGGTATGCTGACACACACAGTACTCGAGGAATTATAACAAAGTTCAATCACACACTTATTACATCGAGGTCCTCATAAAGAGTGTTTATTACAATAATATGGCTGAAGGCCATCTAATAAAAATAACTGCGGAAGCTTCGAAGGTAAATGAGTCCATCCAACTCCACGGCAAAACTGAGTGCAAGACAATGACCTATCGCACCTTAATCCTCGTCTGAAAATTCTGCAACATGAGACGTTGCAGCCGTGTAGGTCAGCACATGGAATATGCTGGCAAGATCACACTATAGAGCAATGATGAACAATGACTATCACTACATGCATATTTGGCTTGCGGAGGCTCTATGTTTAACATTTGCATAAAGCTAATTTTTCCCTACAACAAAGGAATACATTTTTATTTACTACCAAGTTTATGCCATAATTGAGAAGGTATCCCCAACTCAATCCCAAAATTACGAAGTAATAATAATATTAATAACAATTACCCCACAAATTCATTAAGTAAAGTGATGAGATCAACCCATAACTCAAATACCAGATACTCAAAATGTCCATAGCCGGGGACACGACTAATCATGATTAGTTTGTACACTATGCAGAGGTTTGCGCACTTTTCCCCACAAGACTCGACTGCATCCATGATCGGAAGATCGAGACATAGTCTTTCTGAAGAGGTCCCCTTAACCGATAGATAGGCCGGTACACCTACAATTCCCCTACATCTGCTAGCCCATCATGGAAAGGTTTCCCACAACTTACTTCACTATGCCAGAGCCCATAATGGCTTGTGGCTGCACACGGAAGTTTCTGAGCATGAATAATTTTATGATCCCTTTGAGCCTGGGTGGCATTCCATAGGATGATCACATGGGTACCCAGGGATCTCCTAGGACAACACTGGATTCCCCAGGTGCCCGCAACCAACCCGCCCATATGTGTATTAAAGTAGCCACCTTAAGTTTCTCTTAGTTATTATCTCTCACAACTTGCATGATTCTCACATATCAATTCTCGTCTACGAGCATGGCTAAGCAATATGAGCATAACATATATTCCCGAGGTGATCAAAGGTATTAGGTTCCTACCTCGTCAACTACATAACAATAACCACATGTTCCCAATCCTACTCATGCAAAGTCCGAGGGTGTAACTAATGCATAAAAATTGGGTAATAAAGGGTATGATCAAAGTGTAACTTGCCATGCTGACGATCGGTAAACCCTAGAGATTCGTAGTAGCAAGCTTCGCACTCCGGAAAATACATCATAGACAAACAATAGCATACCTAAGCACTCAAGCATGAAGATGCAAAGAAAACCAAAGAAAAAGATCTTAATAGAAATTTTAGGTCGAGAACTTCGATATGCAAAAAGAATCAACTAAATCAGAGTTGCGAAACTCAAATCATAATCAAAAGAAGTTCGAATTCAAATCTATTTGAAATCAAATTTTAAAATTTCAAAAACATGTTGAAGTTGGTTATCTGGATAGAGGGGATCATAACAAAGAATTTGGCGTTGGTTCCATTGGATTTGGCTAAGCGAGCAGAAAGTTAATAGGGTTTAAAGATCAGGGGCTAATTTGTGAAGAAACTATTCACGGATGGGTCCCTGGCCGAAAATAAAATAGAAAAAGGAAAATCTATTCGACGAATGTCCTCTACAAAACATAACGAACGAAAACATTCGCTATAACTAACTAAATAGAAAACGTTCATTACTTAACTAAACTAAATAAAATAAAACCGGGTTTAAACAAAAAACTGAAAACTAAAAGAAAATCGGACCGGACCGGGTGGTGGTTTTTTACAGGTCCGGGCGGTTCGATGGTGGCGGCGGCGGCGGCTTTCCGGCGACGCAGGGCGGTGGTTGCGGCTGCGGTTTGGGGAGGAGAGGGGATCCGGGGGCGGCGTATTTATTGGAGGGGAGGGAGTGCAGCGGGCTTGGAGGAGGGGGCAAGGCGGTGGCAGTGGAGTCCGAGGTGGACTCAGCTGCCATGGCGGTGCGGTGGACGGAGTCCCGCCCGGGATCGGGGCGAGCGGCGCTGGCTGGGCCGGCGCAGTTCGACGAAGAAGTTTTTTTTTCAGAAAGACGGAAAATACGAAAAAGATAACAAAAAATATTTTTTTAAAATTTGAGAAAAATTCACATAATTCCCTCCTAATATTTGGACAACATTTTTCTGGACCTAAATGCCTAAAATAAAATAAAGTTTTTAGTATTAATAAAAATAATTAAACACACCAATAAAATCAAATAAAATATATCTTTATTCAAAAATAAAATTTCAATATTTCTTTACTGTTTTTGAAGAAGTCATATTATCTTCTCTCATTATTTTATTTATTTGAAATTGTTGGAAAAATATTTTGAATAAATCTCTTTGATCCAATTTGACAATTTTGAAAATTCAAAAATGGATTTTTTTAGAAAACCTCCAACTCTCTCATTGGTCCTTGAGTTGCTTAAGGTTTCTAGGATTAAAATTCAAATAAAACAAATTTCAAAAAATGCATACGAATGATCTAAATAACATCCAAATTGAAAATTGGGATGTTACAAACCTACCCCCCTGAAGATGAATCTCAACCTCGAGATTCGGGTTGGCTAGCAAAAAGGTGTGGGTGGTCCTTTCTGAGGTCTTCTTCTCGTTCCGAGGTGGCTTCCTCCTCGTTATGGTGACTCCACTGAACCTTGCAAAACTTGATAACCTTGTTGTGAGCAACTCGGTTGGCGAGTTCAAGAATCTTGACGGGTTTCTCCTCATAAGTCAGGTCACTCTCCAACTAAATTACTTCTAGGGGCACTGTATCTCTCAAAGGAATATTGGCCATCTCTGCATGGCACTTCTTCAACTGGGAAACGTGAAACACATCATGAACTCCTGACAAACCTTCGGGTAATTCCAACTTGTAGGCAACCAAGATTCTGTATGGTCCCACAAATCATGGCGCCAACTTTCCTTTGACTCCAAACTGTTTAACTCCTCCAAGTGGCGACACACGAAGATATGCTTTGTCTCCGACTTCATAGGTTACCTCCTTGCGTTTAGTATCGGCATAACTCTTCTGCCTAGACTGGGCTATCTTGAGTCTATCACGAATCAACTTGACCTTCTCCTCGGACTCTCTAATTAAATCTGGTCCGAACAGTTGTCGGTCTCCAACTTCATCCCACATCAATGGTGTCCTGCACCTCCTTCCATACAAAGCTTCAAAAGGGGCCATCTTCAAACTATCTTGGTAGCTGTTGTTATACGAGAACTCTGCATAAGGCAAATTATCATCCCGGCCCACTATATCCATAATCTAGCGCACAAGCTCTCAACATGTCCTCTAGAATCTGATTGACTCTCTCGGTCTGCCCATCTGTCTGCGGATGAAAGGCTGTACTGAACTCTAGCCTGGTACCCAAAGTTTGGTGTAACTAATTCCAAAACTTCGAAGTAAACTGTGTTCCTTTATCTGATACTATGGTCCTTGGAACTCCATGCAGACATACAATCCTAGTCATATATATCTTGGCCAACTTAGCACTCGTATAAGTTGTTTTCACGGGATAAAGTGAGCCACCTTGGTCCGGGCAATGGTAACAAAGGGATTTTGGGTCAATGATACGTCTCCAACGTATCTATAATTTTTTATTGCTCCATGCTATTATATTATCTATTTTGGATGTTAATGGGCTTTATTTTACACTTTTATATCATTTTTGGGACTAACCTACTAACTGGAGGCCCAGCCCAAATTGTTGTTTTTTCCCTATTTTAGAGTTTCACCGAAAAGGAATATCAAACGGAGACCAATCGGAATGAAACCTTCGGGGACGTGATTTTCTCAACAAACATGATCCAGGAGACTTGGAGTGGGCATCAAGAAACGATCGAGGAGGGCACGAGGCAGGGGGCGCGCCCTCCACCCTCGTGGGCCCCTCATTGCTCCACCAATGTACTTCTTCCTCCTATATATCCACGTACCCCCCCTAAACATCCAGGAGCGCCATGAAAACCTAATTCCACCACCGCAACATTCTGTACCCGAGAGATCCCATCTTGGGGACTTTTCCGGAGCTCCGCCGGAGGGGGCATTGATAACGGAGGGCCTCTACATCAACTCCATGGCCTCTCCGGTGATGTGTGAGTAGTTTACTTCAGACCTTCAGGTCCATAGTTATTAGCTAGATGGCTTCTTCTCTCTCTTTGGATCTCAATACAAAGTTCTCCTCGATCTTCTTGGACATCTATTCGATGTAATCTTCTTTTGCGGTGTGTTTGTTGAGATCCAATGAATTGTGGGTTTATGATCAAGTTTATCTATGAACAATATTTGAATCTGCTCTGAATTCTTTTATGTATGATTGGCTTATCTTTGCAAGTCTCTTCGAATTATCAGTTTGGTTTGGCCTACTAGATTGATCTTTCTTGCAATGGGAGAAGTGCTTAGCTTTGGGTTCAATCTTGCGGTGCTCGATCCCAGTGACAGAAAGGGAAACGGCGCATATTTTATTGTTGCCATCGAGGATAAAAGATGGGGTTTATATCATATTGCATGAGTTTATCCCTCTACATCATGTCATCTTACTTAAAGCATTACTCTGTTCTTATGAACTTAATACTCTAGATGCATGCTGGATAGCGGTCGATGTGTGGAGTAATAGTAGTAGATGCAGATTCGTTTCGGTCTACTTGTCATGGACGTGATGCCTATATACATGATCATACCTATATATTATCATAACTATGCTCAATTCTATCAATTGCTCGACAGTAGTTCCTTTACCCACCGTAATACTTATGCTCTTGAGAGAAGCCACTAGTGAAACCTATGGCCCCCCGGTGTATCTTTCATCATATTAATCTTTCAACACTTAGCTATTTCTATTGTCGTTTATTTTACTTTGCATCTTTATTTCTCTTTATCATAAAAATACCAAAAAAATTATCTTATCATATCTATCAGATCTCACTCTCGTAAGTGATCTGAAGGGATTGACAACCCCTTTATCGCGTTGGTTGCGAGGTTCTTATTTGTTTGTTTAGGTGTGTGGGACTCGAGCGTGATCTCCTACTGGACTGATACCTTGGTTCTCAAAAACTGAGGGAAATACTTACGCTACTTTACTGCATCACCCTTTCCTCTTCAAGGGAAAACCTACGCAGTGCTCAAGAGGTAGCAAGAAGGATTTATGGCGCCGTTGCCGGGGAGATTCGCGCCAAGTCAAGTCAAGATTTGACTCCCGACAATGAGCCATTTCTGGCACCGTTGCCAGAGAGTCTATGCACAAGTGAAGACATACCAAGTACCCATCACAAACTCTTATCCCTCGCATTACATTATTTGCCATTTTCCTCTCGTTTTCCTCTCCCCCACTTCACCCTTGCCGTTTTATTCACCCTCTTTTTCCGTTCCCCTTCTCTTTTTCTATTTGCCTTTTTGCCTGTTTCTTGTTTGCTTGTGTGTTGGATTGCTTGTTTGTCACGATGGCTCAAGATAATACTAAATTGTGTGACTTTGCCAATACCAACAACAATGATTTTCTTAGCACTCTGATTGCTCCTCTTACCGATGCTAAATCTTGTGAAATTAATGCTACTTTGTTGAATCTTGTCATGAAAGATCAATTCGTCGGCCTTCCTAGTGAAGATGCCGCTACCCATCTAAATAGCTTTGTTGATTCATGTGATATGCTAAAGAAGAAAGATGTGGACAATGATATTGTTAAATTGAAGCTATTTCCTTTTCCCCTTAGAGATCTTCATCTTTGCCTAAAAATAGTATTGATTCATGGAATAAGTGCAAAGATGCTTTTATCTCTAAGTATTTTCCTCCCGCTAAAATCATCTCTCTTAGAAACGATATTATGAGTTTTAAGCAACTTGATCATGAACATGTTGCACAATCTTGGGAGAGGATGAAATTAATGATACGTAATTTCCCTACACATGGTTTGAATTTATGGATGATTATACAAAATTTTTATGCCGGATTGAATTTTGCTTCTAGAAATCTTTTAGATTCGGCCATGGGAGGCACTTTTATGGAAATCACTTTAGGAGAAGCTACTAAACTCCTAGACAATATTATGGTTAATTATTCTCAATGGCACACCGAAAGATCTACTAGTAAAAAAGTGCTCCTACTGATAAGAGTGCTCCTACTGATCCTAATGATATGCCTTTGTCTACTTTGATTGAGAATAATAATGAATCTATGGATGTGAATTTTTTTGGTAGGAACAATTTTGGTAACAACACGTATAGAGGTAATTTTAATTCTAGGCCATTTCCTAGTAATTCCTCTAATAATTATGGTAATTCCTACAACAATTCTTATGGAAATTTTAATAAGATGCCCTCTGAATTTGAGACTAGTGTTAAGGAGTTTATGAATCCGCAAAAGAATTTCAATGCTTTGCTTGAAGAAAAATTGCTTAAGGTTGATGAATTGGCTAGGAACGTTGATAGAATTTCTCTTGATATTGATTCTTTGAAACTTAGATCTATTTCACCTAAGCATGATATCAATGAGTCTCTCAAATCCATGATAATTTCCATTGATGAGTGCAAAGAAAGAACCGCTAGGATGCGTGCTAAGAAAGATTGCTTTGTGAAAGCGTGTTCTTCTAGTTTCTATGAAAATAAAGATGAAGATCTAAAAGTTATTGATGTGTCTCCCATTAAATCTTTGTTTTGCAATATGAATCTTGATAATGATGGGGCTGAAGATGAGCCACCTTTACCTAGAAGGCGTTCCAAAAATTCGAAGTTTTTAGATCTTGATGCAAAGATTGTTAAAAGTGGGATTGAAGAGATTACAACTTTAGACAGCAATGAACCCACTATCTTGGATTTCAAGGAATTTAATTATGATAATTGCTCTTTGATAGATTGTATTTCCTTGTTGCAATCTGTGCTAAATTCTCCTCATGCTTATAGTCAAAATAAAGCTTTTACTAAACATATCGTTGATGCTTTGATGCAATCTTATGAAGAAAAACTTGAGTTGGAAGTTTCTATCCCTAGAAAACTTTATGATGAGTGGGAACCTATTATTAAAATTAGAATTAAAGATCATGAATTCTATGCTTTGTGTGATTTGAGTGCTAGTGTTTCCATGATTCCAAAAGCTTTGAGTGATTTGCTAGGTTACCGTGATTTTGATGATTGTTCTTTAAACTTGCACCTTGCGGATTCCACTATTAAGAAACCTATGGGAAGAATTAATGATGTTCTTATTGTTGCAAATAGGAACTATATGCCCGTAGATTTCATTGTTCTTGATATAGATTGCAATCCTTCATGTCCTATTATTCTTGGTAGACCTTTCCTTAGAACGATTGGTGCAATTATTGATATGAAGGAAGGGAATATTAGATTCCAATTTCCGTTAAGGAAAGTCATGGAACACTTCCCTAAAAAGAAAATTAAATTACCATATGAATCTATTATGAGAGCCACTTATGGATTGCCTACCGAAGATGGCAATACCTAGATCTATCCTTGCTTTTATGCCTAGCTAGGGGCGTTAAACGATAGCGCTTGTTGGGAGGCAGCCCAATTTCATTTTTATTCCTTGATTTTTGCTCCTATTTAGTAATAAATAATTTATCTAGCCTATTTTTTAGTTGTGTTTTTTGTGTTTAATTAGTGTTTGTTCCAAGTAGAACCGTTGGGAAGACTTGGGAAAAGTCTTTTTGATCTTGCTGTAAAAAACAAAAACTTTAGCGCTCACGAGAATTGCTGCCATTTTTATTAGGAGAGTGCTATTTAGTTAATTATTTTGAAGATGATTAATAGATAAATTACTCACGTCCAGCAATTTATTTAAGAATTTTTGGGGTTCCATAAGTTTCCGTTAGCTACATATTACTACAGACTGTTCTGTTTTTGACAGATTCTGTTTTTCGTGTGTTGTTTGCTTATTTTGATGAATCTATGGTTAGTAAAAGAGCTTATAAACCACAGAGAAGTTTGAATACAGTAGGTTTAACACCAATATAAATAAATAATGAGTTCATTACAGCACCTTGAAGTGGTGTTTTGTTTTCTTTCGCTAACGGAGCTCACGAGATTTTCTATTTAAAGTTTTGTGTTGTGAAGTTTTCAAGTTTTGGGTAAATATTTGATGGATTATGGAACAAGGAGTGGCAAGAGACTAAGCTTGGGGATGCCCATGGCACCCCAAGGTAAAATTCAAGGACACCAAAAATCCTAAGCTTGGGGATGCCCCGGAAGGCATCCCCTCTTTCGTCTTCGTCTATCGGTAACTTTACTTGGAGCTATATTTTTATTCACCACATGATATGTGTTTTGCTTGGAGCATCTTGTATGATTTGAGTCTTTGCTTTTTAGTTTACCACAATCATCTTTGTTGTACACACCTTTTGAGAGAGACTCACATGATTTGAAATTTATTAGAATACTCTATGTGCTTCACTTATATCTTTTGAGTTATATAGTTTTTGCTCTAGTGCTTCACTTATATCTTTTAGAGCATGGTGGTGGGTTTGTTTTATAGAAACTATTGCTATCCCATGCTTCACTTATATTATTTCGAGAGTCCTTTAGAACAACATGGAAATTTTCTTTTAGGAATAATATAAAAACTTTCATAGAAGTGCATTGAATACTATGAGAAGTTTGATACTTGATAATTGTTTTGAGATATGGAGATGGCAATATTAGAGTCATGCTAGTTGAGTAGTTGTGAATTTGAGAAATACTTGTGTTAAAATTTGTGATTCTCGTAGCATGCACGTATGGTGAACCGTTATGTGATGAAGTCGGAGCATGATTTATTTATTGATTGTCTTCCTTGTGAGTGGCGGTCGGGGACGAGCGATGGTTTTTTCCTACCAATCTATCCCCCTGGTAGCATGCGCGTAATACTTTGTTTCGATAACTAATAGATTTTTGCAATAAGTATGTGAGTTCTTTATGACTAATGTTGAGTCCATGGATTATACGCACTCTCACCCTTCCACCATTGCTAGCCTCTCTAGTATCGCACAACTTTCGTCGGTATCTTAAACCCACCATATACCTTCCTCAAAACAGCCACCATACCTACCTATTATGGCATGTCCTTAGCCATTCAGAGATATATTGCCATGCAACTTTCCACCATTCCGTTATTATGACACGCTTCATCATTGTCATATTGTTTGCATGATCATGTAGTTGACATCGCATTTGTGGCAAAGCCACTGTTCATAATTCTTCATACATGTCACTCATGCATCATTGCACATCCCGGTACACCGCCGGAAGCATTCACATAGAGTCATATTTTGTTCTAAGTATCGAGTTATAATTCTTGAGTTGTAAGTAAATAAAGTGTGATGATCATCATTATTAGAGCATTGTCCCAAGTGAGGAAAGGATGATGGAGACTATGATTCCCCCACAAGTCGGGATGAGACTCCAGACGAAAAATAAAATTAAAAAAATAAAAGAGGCCAAAAAGAAAAGAAAGAAATAAAGAAGGCCCAAATAAAAAAATGAGAGAAAAAGAGAGAAGGGACAATGCTACTCTCCTTTTTCCACACTTGTGCTTCAAAGTAGCACCATGATCTTCATGATAGAGAGTCTCCTATGATATCACTTCCATATACTAGTGGGAATTTTTCATTATAGAACTTGGCTTGTATATTCCATTGATGGGCTTCCTCAAAATGCCCTAGGTCTTCATGAGCAAGCGAGTTGGATGCACACTGAGGGAGTCCGGGATTAGGGGGTATCCGGACAGCAGGACTCTATCCTTTGGCCGGACTGTTGAACTATTAAGACACAAGATTGAAGACTTCGTCTCGTGTCCGGATGAGACTCTACTTGGCGTGTGATGAGGACATCAATACCATTGTTACACCCACAGCCCCTACTATTACATATACTGGACCAATTACTAGAGCTCGCGCACGCCAATTAAATTACCAGGTACTTCCGTTTCTTGGTAATGATTCTAATGTTCATGAGATTATGATGCTGCCTAAATTGGATACATTTGTTTTGCTTACAAATGAAGGGCCCAGCTTGGATAAGGATGAACATTGGAGCAAGAACACGCATGGAGTTGATGGCATGCGCAAGGGGATCAAGAACGGAGTTACAAGTGATGATTTCAGGACTTTGAAGCCGCCATAAGGAGTGCATGAAGCCTTGGACGAAATATACAAGATGCCACTTCATAATATTCGTCCATAGGCTATTCTAGGTGCTGCGTCACCTTATTAATGGGCCAGGCCCATGTAATTTCGAAATACTTAAGTTGATGAGGACATCAATACCATTATTACACCCACAGCCCCTACTGTTACATATACTGGACCAATTACTAGAGCTCGCGCACGCCAATTAAATTACCAGGTACTTTCGTTTCTTGGTAATGATTCTAATGTTCATGAGATTATGATGCTGCCTAAATTGGATACATTTGTTTTGCTTTCAAATGAAGGGCCTAGCTTGGAGAAGGATGAACATTGGAGCAAGAACACGCATGAAGTTGATGGCATGCGCAAGGGGATCAAGAACGGAGTTACAACTGATGATTTCAGGACTTTGAAGCCGCCATAAGGAGTGCATGAAGCCATGGACGAAATATACAAGATGCCACTTCATAATATTCGTCCATAGGCTATTCTAGGTGCTGCGTCACCTTATTAATGGGCCAGGCCCATGTAATTTCGAAATACTTAAGTATAGGCTATTTTTAGAGTCCGTATGTGTGGGGAAACAAGAGTTAGGGTTGGATTCGGACCCCACCCTCAAGGGCCACGAAATTCCCCTCTCTTCCTCCATATATACAGCCCTTAGGGCGTCGTTTAGATTTTGGGTTTTGTTTAGATTAAAAGTTCGCCATAGCTGCAACTTCGCGTACTTCGTTTGTGTCCAACGACCAGACCAAGACGTCACAGAACCCCACCTTGATCAATAAAGCTTTCATCTTATATTCGCAATATCCAGATTGCAATCTCAGTTTCTTGCTTGTTCTTCGTTTGCTCGCAGGAAACAGGCCCTCGTGGTCAGGTTGATCGTGCTCCGGCGTGGTCAATAACCCCTCGGAAGTTGGTTTAGCGATTGCTAAGGCGCGACGTCTCGCACGTTCGTAGTCGGATCGTCAAGGTCGACTCCCACAGAAAACGATAGCCACCATCTCATCGAAACATCGGGACACCTTTGCCTCTATCAAGTGGTATCACATTTCCAGGTTGCTCGGTGAGATTTTACAGTTTTTCGTAGATTAAATCGAGTCTGTTCTTCATACCTACAGTCCACGAAAAAGCCACACAAAAAAAATTAGGGTTAGTTCATCATATCCGAACCAATCTGAGCCTTTGCATAATCTTTTTAGGGTTTTTGCTTTGTTGAATTTGCGGTTGCATCGTCGTGTCAAGTTGCTGGTCTTAGAGTCTAGTCTTTTAGAGTTTCGAGTTCTGGTCATAAGTTGTCACGCCCCGCCGCACCATCATCATCGCCCATCTACCACTTTTGCTTATCCGCCACCGCTCTGAATCCTTATCCATATACCACTACCAATCCGTATCCATATACCACCATCAATCTCTATCCATATACCACCACCGCTACCATATACCACCACCGCTGCCATATACCACTACCATATATCCACCACCAATCCGAGTTCTTCTCATATTAGGTTTGTTCTTGAGATCAATCTCAATTCCGATTCGTGTTTCCGTGCCTGCGTAGGTCTCGGAAAAAAAAAGTCTCGGGCAGTTTTTTAGGCCAAAATTTTCACGGGCAAAAATATTTTTTCCCTATCCTATTTTTAGGCTTTTCTGAGTCTTTTGAGCCACGTGCCATCATAGTGATTTTTTGTCGCACTTTTTCGTCGTCGCTGCCCTGATTTCCGAAAAAAAAAGTGGAAAAAAAAATTTTCGTGCCCATCCTATCAGTTTGACGAGGGAAGAGTTTTGAGACACTCGCCATTATAGTGATATTTCGCAAAAAAAAAGAGCGCAAAAAAAAAGCGAAAAAAAAAGAAAAGTTCCAGAGTGTGCTTTTCCCTTATTTACGTGCAGCGCCGTGATTTTGTTAGTGTTCTAGGCTCGCGTCTCTAGCACGGTCTAGCCTAGGACCAGCACAGTACCGTCGTTGAGCGTTTATTCAACTTTGCATCTCTGAATTGATTATTGCTGACCCTTTTTGCTACCATACTATAAGCCTTCCCAGTTCCACATACCTGTACGTCGTGCGTTTGACTCTCCCTGGCAATCGCTCTATCCAAGCTTTTGAGAGTTTTGACTACAACGGTTGCCGATCACCGCCTGCTGCTGGGTAAGAACTGGTAAGAATTTGAGATTTGCTTGACGGATTTGTGACACCCGCCACCACCACCTCTTGTTAGTATTCTGTAGGATCATATTCTTGTGTGTTTTCTATTGTTGCTAACCATGGCAGGATCACAAGCCGACGAGACTGACTGGGAGAACATGACGAATCAGGAGTTGCATGATAAATTTCAGCAAATGATGAATGGACAGGTGCAGGATGTGCTAAACAGATTTGAAGAGGCCATGGAGAAGATAGATGACATGGAGAAGACGTTCGAAACAAAGCTCGATGACAGGTTTAATGAATTGCTCGCGCGTCTTCCACCACCACCACCGGCTGCACCTAACGCACCTCTACAACAACAACAACGACGACTACCTACACATCGTGAAACAGCCCTCCGCCGAGCGAGCCGTCTCCCTCTTGCACCTGGCCAAACTGTTGGTGCTGCTGTTGCTACTTCTGTGGCTCCTGCTGCTGATGCGGAGGAGGATGATTTTGCTGGCGATTACGAGGATGAGGTTGATCAAAATCAGAACTACGTGCCACCACCAGCACAGCAACCATCAGGTCGTCCACATGCAAATAATGGCAATGGTAGGGCTCACCCTCAGGTACGAGATCATGACCATCTCCCTAAACTAAAATTGAATATTCCACCATTTGAGGGTAGATATGTTCCTGATATATATCTTACTTGGGAGTTAGAAACTGAACAACGATTTACATGTTTACAATATCCCGAGGAGAGACGTGTTCCTGCTGCTGTTTGTGCATTCACTAGTTTTGCATGTGTTTGGTGGTCTGAGCATTGTAGATTATATCCCATTCCTGCTACTTGGGCTGCTTTGAAAACTGCTATGCGTACTCGTTGGGTTCCACCATATTATCAACGTGAATTACTTCAAAAATTGCAGCGCTTAAGACAGGGAAAAAATTCTGTAGAAGAATATTATCAGGAATTACAAACTGGCATGATTAGATGTGGTATTGTTGAGGAGAATGAAGCTATGCTTGCACGTTTTATGGGTGGATTAAATAGAGAGATTCAGACGATTCTAGAGTATAAGGAGTATACTACTATCACTCGTTTATTCCATCTTGCTTGTAAAGCTGAACGTGAAGTGCAGGATCGACAGGCATTGGCGCGGACTAACTTTTCTGCAGGTCGACCTTCTTCATGGACACCACGTGCATCATCTACTTCCACACGTTCTGCTTCACCGGCGCCTCCGTCGGCTACCACCTCCAACCGTGATACAATAAAGCAGGCACAATCACCACTATCTGCCAAGAGCACACCTTCTGGGCCTGCAAAGAGTTCTTCTTCATCCATGGCATCAACAGGGCAAACACATGATATTATTTGTCGACGTTGCAAGGGTGGAGATCATTATGCGAGAGAATGCCCATCTAAGCGTGTGATGATTGTTACTGAGGATGGTGGGTATGAGTCCGCTAGTGACTATGATGAGGAGACATTGGCTCTTATTACACGTGACGAACACGGTGGAGACGATTCTGATCATGAGACGCAATACATGGCTCCTGAAGATGCTGACAGGTATGAATGTTTAGTTGCTCAACGTGTTTTGAGTGTGCAGGTTACACAAGCTGAGCAAAATCAGAGGCATAATTTGTTCCATACAAAGGGAGTTGTGAGTTGCAACAACTTGGCTAGCATCGAGATGGTGGAGAAGCTATCTCTCACCACAAGACCACATCCACATCCTTACTACATCCAATGGTTCAACAACAGCGGCAAGGTTAAGGTAACACGTACTGTTCGTGTGCATTTTAGTATCTCTACATATGCTGATTATGTTGATTGTGATGTGGTACCGATGCAAGCATGTTCCTTATTACTTGGTAGACCATGGCAATTTGATAAAAATTCTATTCACCATGGTAGAAACAATCAGTACACTCTTGTTCATAAGGATAAAAATATTACTTTGCTTCCTATGACTCCTGATTCCATTTTGAAAGATGATATTAATAGAGCTAATAAAGCAAAACAGGAGAAAACTAAGAGTGAAAATCAGATTGTGGCAAAAGAATTTGAGCAACAAATGCAGCCTAATAATAATAAACAATCTAGTGTTGCTTCTGAAATTAAATTGAAAAGTGCATGTTTACTTGCCACCAAATCTGATATTGATGATCTAGATTTTAGCAAATCTGTTTGCTATGCTTTTGTGTGCAAAGAGGCATTATTTTCATACGAGGACGTGCCTTCCTCTTTGCCTCCTGCTGTCACTAACATTTTGCAGGAGTTCGCCGACGTCTTTCCACAAGACGTGCCACCGAGATTACCACCTATTCGCGGGATTGAGCATCAAATTGACTTAATTCCCGGTGCATCATTACCCAACCGGGCACCATACCGTACCAATCCAGAGGAGACGAAGGAGATTATGCGTCAAGTACAAGAATTGCTCGACAAAGGTTATATACGCGAATCCCTTAGTCCTTGTGCTGTTCCTATCATTTTAGTGCCGAAAAAGGATGGTACATCGCGTATGTGCGTTGATTGTAGAGGCATTAATAATATTACTATTCGTTATCGTCATCCTATTCCTAGGCTAGATGATATGCTTGATGAATTGAGTGGCTCTACAATATTCTCCAAAGTTGATTTGCGTAGTGGTTACCATCAAATTCGTATGAAATTGGGAGATGAATGGAAAACAGCATTTAAAACTAAGTTTGGATTATATGAGTGGTTAGTCATGCCTTTTGGGTTAACTAATGCACCTAGTACTTTCATGAGGTTAATGAACGAAGTTTTACGTGCCTTCATTGGACGATTTGTGGTAGTTTACTTTGATGACATATTGATTTATAGCAAATCTTTGGAGGAACATTTGGAACATTTACGTGCTGTTTTTATTGCTCTACGTGATGCACGTTTGTTTGGTAACCTTGGAAAGTGCACCTTTTGCACCGACCGAGTATCTTTTCTTGGCTATGTTGTTACTCCACAGGGAATTGAAGTTGATAAAGCCAAGATTGAAGCTATTGAGAGTTGGCCGCAGCCCAAAACGGTCACACAAGTGAGGAGTTTCCTTGGCCTCGCTGGTTTTTATAGGCGTTTTGTGAGAGATTTCAGCACCATTGCTGCACCTCTCAACGAGCTTACAAAGAAGGATGTACCTTTTGTTTGGGGTACCGCACAGGAAGAAGCCTTCACGGTATTGAAAGATAAGTTGACACATGCTCCTTTACTCCAACTTCCTAATTTCAATAAGACTTTTGAGCTTGAATGTGATGCTAGTGGAATTGGATTAGGAGGTGTGTTATTACAAGATGGAAAACCTGTTGCATACTTTTCTGAAAAATTGAGTGGGCCTAGTCTGAACTATTCTACTTATGATAAAGAATTATATGCTCTTGTTCGGACCTTAGAAACATGGCAACATTATTTATGGCCCAAGGAATTTGTTATACATTCTGATCATGAATCTTTGAAACACATTAAAAGTCAAGCAAAACTGAACCGTCGACATGCTAAATGGGTTGAATTCATTGAGACTTTCCCTTATGTCATTAAACACAAGAAGGGTAAAGAAAATGTTATTGTTGATGCCTTGTCTCGTCGTTATACTATGCTTTCACAACTTGACTTTAAAATATTTGGTTTGGAGACCATCAAGGATCAATATGTTAATGATGCTGAATTTAAAGATGTGTTGCAGAATTGTAAGGAAGGGAGAACTTGGAACAAGTTCGTTCTTAACGATGGATTTGTGTTTCGTGCTAACAAGCTATGCATTCCAGCTAGCTCCGTTCGTCTTTTGTTGTTGCAGGAGGCGCATGGAGGAGGATTAATGGGACACTTTGGCGTCAAGAAGACGGAGGATATACTTGCTACACATTTCTTTTGGCCAAAGATGAGACGGGATGTTGAGCGTTTTGTTGCTCGCTGCACTACATGTCAAAGAGCTAAGTCACGACTCAATCCTCATGGTTTATATATGCCTTTGCCTGTACCTAGTGTTCCTTGGGAGGATATATCTATGGACTTTGTTTTAGGTTTACCTAGAACAAAGAAGGGGAGGGATAGCATATTTGTTGTCGTGGATAGGTTCTCGAAAATGGCACACTTTATACCATGTCATAAAAGCGATGATGCTGTTAATGTTGCTGATTTGTTCTTTCGTGAAATTATTCGCTTACATGGTGTGCCAAATACTATTGTTTCAGATCGTGATACTAAATTTCTTAGCCACTTTTGGAGATGTTTATGGGCTAAGTTGGGGACTAAGCTGCTTTTTAGTACTACTTGTCACCCCCAAACTGATGGACAAACTGAAGTAGTCAATAGAACATTGTCTACTATGCTTAGGGCTGTTTTGAAGAATAACAAGAAAATGTGGGAAGAATGCTTGCCTCATATTGAATTTGCTTATAATCGTTCATTGCATTCTACTACTAAGATGTGCCCTTTTGAAATTGTGTATGGTTTCCTACCTCGTGCACCTATTGATTTGTTGCCTCTTCCATCTTCGGAGAAGGTTAATTTTGATGCTAAAGAACGTTCTCAATTGATTTTAAAAATGCATGAGTTAACTAAGGAAAACATTGAGCGTATGAATGCTAAATATAAACTTGCTGGAGATAAGGGTAGAAAACATGTTGTGTTTGCACATGGAGATCTTGTTTGGTTACATTTGCGTAAAGATAGATTTCCTAATCTGCGCAAACCAAAGCTAATGCCACGTGCTGATGGTCCTTTTAAGGTTTTAGAGAAAATAAATGATAATGCATATAAACTTGAGCTACCTGCAGATTTTGGGGTTAGTCCCACTTTTAACATTGCAGATTTGAAGCCTTATTTGGGTGAGGAAGATGAGCTTTCGTCGAGGACGACTTCATTTCAAGAAGGGGAGGATGATGAGGACATCAATACCATTGTTACACCCACAGCCCCTACTGTTACATATACTGAACCAATTACTAGAGCTCGCGCACGCCAATTAAATTACCAGGTACTTTCGTTTCTTGGTAATGATTCTAATGTTCATGAGATTATGATGCTGCCTAAATTGGATACATTTGTTTTGCTTACAAATGAAGGGCCTAGCTTGGAGAAGGATGAACATTGGAGCAAGAACACGCATGGAGTTGATGGCATGCGCAAGGCGATCAAGAACGGAGTTACAACTGATGATTTCAGGACTTTGAAGCCGCCATAAGGAGTGCATGAAGCCTTGGACGAAATATACAAGATGCCACTTCATAATATTCGTCCATAGGCTATTCTAGGTGCTGCGTCACCTTATTAATGGGCCAGGCCCATGTAATTTCGAAATACTTAAGTATAGGCTATTTTTAGAGTCCGTATGTGTGGGGAAACAAGAGTTAGGGTTGGTTTCGGACCCCACCCTCAAGGGCCACGAAATTCCCCTGTCTTCCTCCATATATACAGCCCTTAGGGCGTCGTTTAGACTTTGGGTTTTGTTTAGATTAAAAGTTCGCCATAGCTGCAACTTCGCGTACTTCGTTTGTGTCCAACGACCAGACCAAGACGTCACAGAACCCCGCCTTGATCAATAAAGCTTTCATCTTATATTCGCAATATCCAGATTGCAATCTCAATTTCTTGCTTGTTCTTTGTTTGCTCGCAGGAAACAGGCCCTCGTGGTCAGGTTGATCGTGCTCCGGCGTGGTCAATAACCCCTCGGAAGTTGGTTTAGCGATTGCTAAGGCGCGACGTCTCGCACGTTCGTAGTCGGATCGTCAAGGTCGACTCCCACAGAAAACGATAGCCTCCATCTCATCAAAACATCGGGACACCCTCGCCTCTATCAGCGTGGAAGGCAAGCTAGGCAGTACGGATATGGATATCTCCTCCTTTGTAACCGACATTGTGTAACCCTAGCCCCTCCGGTGTCTATATAAACCGGAGGGTTTTAGTCCGTAGGACAACACACAATCATACCATAGGCTAACTTCTAGGGTTTAGCCTCTCCGATCTCGTGGTAGATCAACTCTTGTAATACCCATATCATCAAGAATAAATCAAGCAGGACGTAGGGTTTGACCTCCATCAAGAGGGCCTGAACCTGGGTAAAACATTGTGTCCCCTGCCTCCTATTACCATCTGCCTTAGACGCATAGTTCGGGACCCCCTACCCGAGATCCGCCGGTTTTGACACCGACATTGGTGCTTTCATTGAGAGTTCCTCTGTGTCGTCGCCGTTAGGCTTGATGGCTCCGACGATCATCGATAGCGATGCAGTCCAGGGTGAGACTTTTCTCCCCGGATAGATCTTTGTGTTCGGCGGCTTCGCGCTGCGGGCCAACTCGCTTGGCCATCTGGAGCAGATCGAAAGTTACGCCCCTGGCAACCAGGTCAGGTTTGGAAGCTTAAAGTACACGGCCGATGCCCGCGGAGACTTGATCTTCGACGGATTCGAGCCCCGGCCTTGTGCGCCACACGGTCACGAGAGGTATGATTTAGCTCTGCCATCGGACCGCATTCAGGAGATCGCACTGGCAGCCGCTCCGAGCCTCAATTCGGAGCCAGTTGCGCCATCCACGGACGGGTGGATAGACCCCGTCACGGAGTCCGTATCCTCAGCGGCGATCGAGCCGAATATCGACCTTACCCTTCACGAGAGCCGTGTTGTCAAACTGCCGGATCCTTCTCCGACCACGGACTCCGAACCGCCTGCGCCCGTTCCTATCGAATCCGATTGGGCGCCGATCATGGAGTTTACCTCCGCGGATATTTTTCAGCGCTCACCCTACGGTGACATACTGAACTCATTAAGGTCTCTCTCCTTGTCGGGAGGATCCTGGCCGAAATATGTCCAGCAGGATTGGGATGCGGATGACGAAGAAATTCACCGCCCACCCACCACCCACTTAGTATCCACTGTCGACGATTTAACGGACATGCTCGACTTCGACTTCGACTCCGAAGACATCGACGGTATGGACGATGATGCAGGAGACGAACAGGAACCACTGCCCACAGGGCACTAGACGCCCACTTCATCACATGACGTATATATGGTGGACACACCAAAAGAAAACGATGACGAGGAACAGAAGGACGCAACGAAGGATTGTCCCCTCGAGAAGCAGTCAAAGCGGCGGCGTAAGCGCCGCCCCAAATCCCGCCTCAGCAGAAACAACGATCATATAGACCTAGCGTTAGAGCAGGGTGAACAATCTCCGGACCACGGCAACATGGAGAATCAAACAGAACAACCCGACTCTGTCAAAGATAATAATCCGGACGACATCACACCGGACAGACACCCGGAGCAACAGAATGCCCATCAAAGGCTTGTTGCCACCGTGAGAAGTCTAAAAAAGCAGAAGCAAAGGCTCAAGGCTGCGCAAGACACACTCAGAATCAGATGGGGTAAAGTACTCAACACAGCGGCGAAGTACGGCAGTAATCGCCACACCAAGAGCTACCCGAAGCGGAAGTTGCTACCTGAATTCGATGAGGAGGCCTTAGATCCCCCGCAACCAAAAATTAAAATGGCCATTCGGCTGGATAGACGACCTCACGACCAACATAGAGCGGCAAACAACGCCGCACATAAGCCAATACGCGATCCACGCGAAGGCTCGCATCAAAAGGACGACACAACCAGATCCATTTATGGACCACACAAGTGCGCTCCAGCATATGATGCAACACAACAAGCATCCGAACACCATGGTACACCCAGATACAGGGGTGCTGCACACCCCCTATGTTTCACCACCGAGGTGCTGGACCATGATTTTCCAAAGGGATTTAAACCCATAAACATAGAGGCATACGATGGAACAACAGACCCTGGGGTCTGGATTGAGGACTATATCCTCCATATCCATATGGCTCGAGGAGATGATCTCCACGCCATCAAGTACTTACCCCACAAGCTCATAGGGCCAGCTCGGCACTGGCTTAAAAGCCTCCCCGAAAGCTCCATTGGAAGCTGGGAAGAGCTCGAAGACGCTTTTCGGGCGAATTTTCAAGGGACTTATGTCCGACCTCCGGATGCGGATGATTTGAGTCATATAACTCAACAGCTTGGAGAGTCAGCCCGAAAGCTTTGGAACAGGTTTCTTACTAAAAAGAACCAAATAGTCGACGGTCCGGACGCCGAAGCCTTGGCAGCCTTTAAGCACAGCGTCCGAGACGAATGGCTTGCCAGACACCTCGGCCAAGAAAAGCCGAGAACAATGGCAGCATTAACAAGCCTCATGACCCGCTTTTGTGTGGGCGAGGACAGCTGGCTAGCCCGATGCAGCACCAGCGACCCAAATGCATTCGAAGTTAGAGATGGAAACGGGAAATCGCGATGCAGCAAAAATAATAAGCGCCAGAATAAAGAAGACAGCTTGAAGAGCACGGCGGTAAACGCCGGATTCAGAAGCACTCGGCCAGGTCAGCACAAGCCGCCCTCTAAAGGCGCCAGAGATGAACTGTCCAGCTTAAACAAAATTCTGGACCAAATATGTCAGATCCATAGCACCCCCGATAAACCTGCAAATCATACCCACAGAGAATGTTGGGTCTTCAAGCAGTCTGGCAAGCTCAACGCCGAACATAAGGGGCAGGATACACCAAGCGAAGACGAGGATGAGCCTCGCAAGAAAAACACTGGGGAACAGAAGAAATTTCCACCAGAAGTCAAAACAGTAAATGTGTTACACGTGATAAAGGGGAGAAGCAAAGCGGCATTCCCAGATAAACATGCCCAAGGGCCTATCACCGCGGAGTTCTGCCACTGGCCGTCTCAACCAATCACCTTCGACCATCAGGATTACTTAGCAAGTATCCGGAGCGCAGGATGGGCTGCCTTGGTATTAGATCCAATAATTGACGGATACCACTTCACACGAGTCCTGATGGACGGCGGCAGCAGCTTAAACCTAATATATCAGGACACAATCCGCAAAATGGGGATAGACCCAACGAAACTTTGCCGCAGCAATACTACCTTTAGAGGAGTAACGCCAGGCCCAGGGGCTCATTGCACAGGCTCCCTGCTACTAGAAGTTGTATCCGGCTTCCCCGACAACTTCCGTAGCAAAAATTTAACCTTCCACATTGCTCTGTTCCAAAGTGGCCATCAAGCACTACTTGGACGTGAAGCTTTCGCTCGCTTTAACGCAATACCGCATTACACTTCCCTCATGCTTAAGATGCCCGGTCCACGTGGCATCATTACAGTAAATGGAAATATTGAGCGATCCCTGCGCGTCGAAGAGAGTGCGGCTGCCTTTGCAGCCGCACACTAAAACGGCCTCACCAACTAAAGCATTCGATAGGTCGTCAAGACCACGGACACGGTTAGACGAGTCCGGCGCAACTATATGTAATTCATACAGGTTTGATGATGACACCCCTATTACAAATACAAGGGGCTCAACGTGCGCAGACAAGTGGCAATTTTTACTCATCTTGAACTGTACATGGTTTCTTTAAACCTACTTTTTTGCACGACAACTTTTCACCTAAGTTCCTCTCTTTTACAGATCACCATCGTGCTACACCCGTCCAGAATACGGCACAACGGAGACACAGGCGCAGATGTGCAGCAGGGATTCTTTTTAGATTAAGACCCTGCGTCAACCTTTTTTACTGTCTCTTGTTGATACACATCCCTCGGATTCTCAGTACAATTGAGAAGGATGCTAACGTCTTGGCATGTGGCCACGCCAGAACAATGCACGTACCTAGACACTAGGGGCTCCTTACAAAGGGCACTGTTTAGGCCCGGTTCACACCATAAAGACCAATACCTTAGGGAGTGTTCGGCGTCGCGAGTTTGGCCTTATATGCATCAGCTTCGAATCATGTCTTTGGTCAAATGTTGGGTTTGCCTGGCTCCTGTGTTTTGCTGCCTTACGTTCCGCTCTATCGGCTAAGGCGGCACAAGGAGAATTACTGCGATTGTGCCCTGGTTCATCCGGATGAGCACCTCAGTAGAGAAAGACGAAAACTGACTGTCATGATATAGCGCGAGACTGGTCAACCACTCGATGACCTATCGGAATCTTAGAATTCCTCCGCCTTAACGAAGGGTCGTTTCCCGGCCAGGCATGTACGCACCCCGAACTCGGGTGAGTGCGGAGCCACCAGGGGCTATATGGCAGCCCCACTGTCAAACTCCTATGGCTAAGTGAAAGTGTTAAAGCATTATAGTCTGGTTTCCTAGTTCGCTGCGCTATCACCTCCTTATCAGGACCAAGACATTGGATTAAGTGTGAATACGCGTCTTCTACGAACACCCCCGCATTCTATGCGTGGGGGCTGAAGCCGACGACTGCAATCTTTCAGGTTATATACATGTATACATAAACGGCCGCACAGGAGGCATCACAATACTTTTGGGCACAAGTATAAATACAGCCTTGATAAATTCAATAAAACATTGTTTTTACAATAGGAATACATGTCACTCAAACATAATATTCTTCTAGCACTGGGCCTCTATCAAACGAGCACCCTCAAGAACTTCTTCAAAATAGTGCTCGGCAGCCACTTGGCCTATGGCCGAACCCTGCGCCGCAACAGTGGTAGCATCCATCTCCGCCCAGTATGCTTTGACACGGGCAAGGGCCATCTGTGAGCCTTCTATACACGCCGACCTCTTCACCGCATTGATGTGCGGCACCGCACCAAGGAACTGCTGCACTAAGCTGAAATAGTTGTTCGGCTTCGGCTTTTCCGGCCATAGATGATCTACGACGGACCTCATGGCAAGTCCGGACAATCTATTGAGTTTGGCCCATTCGGCAAGCTGATCAGTTAGTGGAAGCGGACGCTCTGGAACGTTAAACTACGACCAGAATAGCTTGTCCACTTCACGATCTGTTTGATCTCGGAAGTATTCGGCCGCATCGACAGCACTCGCCGTCAAATCCAGATATGCGTCTGCCAAACTCCACAGCCGATCCAGAGGGGCATACTGCGGATCTCCGGACTTCCTCTGCAGCAAAAAGGGCTTCCCAGCCACAATATCACAGGCTTCACACAGTTCCTCCTTCTTCGCTCTCATGGCAGAACGGGTGCCTTTGGTCGTCATCGTGGCCTTTTCAAGGTCTGTCGCCTTGGCTCGGTTTTCTTCTTCAAGGAACTGGCAACGGTCGGCAGTGTCTTTTAACTTTGCAGCCATCTTGGCCATTTTCTCTTTGCTCTCGCAATGCGCGGCCTTCTCGGCTTGCAACTCTTCGGCCGCCTTCAAAGCAGCCGCATTACTACTCCTTGCTTGTTCTTTGGCTCGGGCAAGTTCCGCCCGAAGGGTTTCCACGGTGGCAGCTCCATCTGCAGTCACAAAATATTAAAGATACTGGCATCACGCTGCTCTTACTATGTGACATTCACCAGAAAATATCACTTACCCTGTGCCTCGTCAAGCCTCTTGTTAACAAGCTCGATGTCGGCATCCCCCGCATCCAGTTGCCGCTTTAGTTCGGCAAACTCATGAATCCGTCTAGCCACCGGAGCTTCCACTACCTGCACATTAAAGCGGTATGGTTATTACCTGGGACTACGATCCTCTGCTTGACGCCGTTCTCGGTGACAATCAGAGTCTCAGGGGCTACTATCTACACAGGGCACACCTAAAAATGTGCGGTACTATTACAAAGGTATATCATTTTACGTACCTCAAAGCCCGTTAGTAGACACATAAAGGCGTCATGCAACCTGCTTTTGGCGGACGAAATCCTTTCCATCACCGTACTCATTAACGTACGGTGTTCTTCTGAGATGGTCGCTCGCTTCAATAGATCCCTCAGTGCGTCCGACCACATACCAGACGGGGCCGGACTCCTTTGTTTGCTCTCTTCAAGAGCCGGATGTTGGGGACTTTGGGTGACTATAGGATTATCTTCTGGCCTCATCGGATTCGGAGAGGCCCTCCGTGACGACACTTCGAGGTCGCCCACTTCTTGAGCGGGGGAGTCCGGGGGAGGCGTTTCGCTCTCCATCATCTCCGGAAGAAGGTCCCCTGAAGATGAGCTGTGTTGAGAAGGGCTAAGATCCGAACTACAAGACAAACGCTTCGGTTATTTTCGTCGGAAGTAAGGTAGAATATCTTTTACTATTAAGTATTTTTTGATCACTTACGGCTCGTTAGAGGGCTGATCCCCGTGCGGACTTTGTGCGGCAAGAGCACCCCCCAAGGCAGGACCCTCTGTTGGAGACTTTTTCTCCCATTTGGAAGCCTTGGTTTCCGGATCTTCAGAGGCAACCCTCTTCCTTCCCCGGAGTGAGAGAAGGTCAGAATCTTCCCCTTGGTTATCCTCCCTCATGGAGGCGCTCATTCCCTCGGTTGGAATTGGTAGCGATGGGGGCCCGCTTTCACCCTCATTATTCCCCCCTTTATCTTCCTTTGAGGGCTCCGGGCAAGGTGCTAGCTCGAGCATCTTTTCCAGTACCGGATTGTCCAAACCCTTAGGGAGGGGGCCGAACACCGAATCATCTTCACCTTTGTTAGCCAGTCCTGGTCGAAGAGCGATTTCTCAGAATGACCTCATGATAAATGAAAGACGTTGTGTTCGGCTAGAGGATTACTTACTTGGTAGGCGGTGCGGTTGCTGCTCAGGCCCACGTCCTCGGTAGTATCCGGACACTCTAATTGAGGTCCGAAGAATGATTTATACATCTCCTCGTGCGTCAGGCCGAGGAAGTTTTGAATAGCGCGCGGTCCTTCTGGGTTGAATTCCCACAAGCAAAGGGGCCGGCGTTTGCAAGGCTGGACTCGACGAACCAGCATGACTTGCATTACCATAAGCAAACTAAAATCTCCCTCGAAGAGATCCTGGATGCGGCTCTGCAATATGGGCACATCCTTGGCTGGACCCCAGCTCAGCCCCCTGCTGATCCATGACATCAGTTGTGGTGGAGGGCCCGAGCGAAAGGTGGGGGAAGCTACCCACTTGGCACTTCTGGGAGCGGTGATGTAGAACCATTCCCGTTGCCATAATCTGGACACCTCTGGAAAGGAACCTTTTGGCCACGAGGCTCCTGCAAGCTTGCTTATTAATGTGCCTCCGCACGCTGTGTACTGCCCCTCGACCGTCTTCGGCTTCACATCAAAGGTCTTGAGCCACAGGCCGAAGTGAGGGGTAATGCGGACGAAGCCCTCACATACGACAATAAATGCCGAGATGTGGAGAAAGGAATCCGGGGCTAGATCGTGGAAATCAAGCCCGTAATAGAACATAAAACCCCTTACGAAGGGATCCAGAGTGAGGCCTAGTCCTCGGAGGAAGTGGGAGATGAACACGACGTCTTCGTTGGGTTCAGGAGTAGGGACGATCTGCCCTCGGGCGGGCAGCCGATGTGAGACTTCGGCGGTCATGTATTTTGCCTCCCTCAACTTCTTGATATCCTCTTCCGTGACGGAGGAGGGCATCCACCGGCCCTGGAGGCTGGATCTGGACATGATTGAAGATCCGAAGCACCTGACCTAGGCTTTGAGTGTTGGAACTCTAGGCGGGGGAGGGATTCGATTGAGCACGGGAGGAAAAAAGTAAAAGCCTTGACCCTTTATAAAGAGGGTGAATATCAAGCGTCCGCCTCGTGGCCGTTTGGGACTTACCTAAAATCTAGGAGTCCTAGGTGTGGTTGGGTTACCCACGCCCGTATTGATGAGAATCCCGTAATAAGGGGAACACGATCTCTGCTTTGACAAGACGTGTCAAGAAACTGCCTCGCGCTATGTGCGAGGCTAGTTAAAGAAAAGCGGTTCGAATAATCGCCGAGCCATGGCATGATGTCATGTTGCCTAAACGTGTCAGCAGATTAGATTTGTGGAAATATTATTCTCTCTACAGTGGTATGTGGAACTTATTTTGCAGGGTCAGACACTATCATTTTATTTGAACTCTTCTGTGGTATATCCGGAGGAGGAACCCGCCTTGCAATGCCGAACACAACACTGCGCGCCGGACTCATCGTCATTGAAGCCTGGTTTAGGGGCTACTGAGGGAGTCCGGGATTAGGGGGTCTTCGGACAGCCGGACTCTATCCTTTGGCCGGACTGTTGAACTATGAAGATACAAGATTGAAGACTTCGTTTCGTGTCCGGATGAGACTCTACTTGGCGTGGAAGGCAATCTAGGCAGTACAGATACGGATATCTCCTCCTTTGTAACCGACCTTGTGTAACCCTAGCCCCTCCGGTGTCTATATAAACCGGAGGGTTTTAGTCCGTAGGACAACACACAATCATACCATAGGCTAGCTTCTAGGGTTTAGCCTCTCCGATCTCGTGGTAGATCAACTCTTGTAATACCCATATCATCAAGAATAAATCAAGCAGGACATAGTGTTTTACCTCCATCAAGAGGTCCCGAACCTGGGTAAAACATCGTGTCCCCTGCCTCCTGTTACCATCCGCCTTAGACGCACAGTTCGGGACCCCCTACCCGAGATCCGCCGGTTTTGACACCAACACACACCCACTTAGTTTCTTTTGTTGAGCTTTCATATACTTATAGCTCTAGTGCATCCGTTGCATGGCAATCCCTACTCACTCACATTGATATCTATTGATTGGCATCTCCATAGCCCGTTGATACGCCTAGTTGATTGAGACTATCTTCTCCTTTTTTGTCTTCTCCACAACCACCATTCTATTCCACCATAGTGCTATGTCCATGGCTCACGCTCATGTATTGCGTGAAGATTGAAAAAGTTTGAGAACATCAAAAGTATGAAACAATTGCTTGGCTTGTCATTGGGGTTGTGCATGATTTAAATATTTTGTGTGGTGAAGATAGAGCATAGCCAGACTATATGATTTTGTAGGGATAACTTTCCTTGGCCATGTTATTTTGAGAAGACATGATTGCTTAGTTAGTATGCTTGAAGTATTATAATTTTTATGTAAATATTAAACTTTATCTTGAATATTTCGGATCTGAACATTCATGCCGCAATTAAGAAAAATTACAATGAGAAATATGTTAGAAAGCATTCCACATCAAAAATTCTTCTTTTATCATTTACCTACTCGAGGACGAGCAGGAATTAATCTTGGGGATGCTTGATACATCTACAACGTATCTATAATTTTTGATTGCTCCATGCTATTATATTATCTATTTTCAATGTTAATGGGCTTTATTTTACACTTTTATATCGTTTTTGGGACTAACCTACTAACCGGAGGCCCAACCCAAATTGCTGTTTTTTTGCCTATTTTAGAGTTTCGCCGAACAGGAATATCAAACGGAGTCCAAACGGAATGAAACCTTCGGGAACGTGATTTTCTCAACAAACGTGATCCAGGAGACTTGGAGTGGGTGTCAACAAACGATCGAGGAGGGCACGAGGCAGGGGCGCGCCTACCCCCTGAGCGCGCCCTCCACCCTCGTGGGCCCCTCGTTGCTCCACCGACGTACTTCTTCCTCCTATATATATCCACGTACCCCCCAAACAGAGCACCACGAAAACCTAATTCCACCGCCGCAACCTTCTGTACCCGAGAGATCCCATCTCGGGGCCTTTTCCGGAGCTCCGCCGGAGGGGGCATTGATCACGGAGGGCCTCTACATCAACTCCATGGCCTCTCCGGTGATGTGTGAGTAGTTTACTTCAGACCTTCTGGTCCATAGTTATTAGCTAGATGGCTTCTTCTCTCTCTTTGGATCTCAATTCAAAGTTCTCCTTGATCTTCTTGGAGATCTATTCGATGCAATCTTCTTTTGCGGTGTGTTTGTCAAGATCCGATGGATTGTGGCTTTATGATGAAGTTTATCTATGAGCAATATTTGAATCTCCTCTGAATTCTTTTATGTATAATTGGTTTATCTTTGCAAGTCTCTTCAAATTATCAGTTTGGTTTAGCCTACTAGATTGATCTTTCTTGCAATGGAGAAGTGCTTAGCTTTGGTTTCAATCTTGCGGTGCTCGATCCCAGTGATAGAAAGGGAAATGACACGTATTTTATTGTTGCCATCGAGGATAAAAAGATGGGGTTTATATCATATTGCATGAGTTTATCCCTCTACATCATGTCATCTTATTTAAAGCATTACTCCGGTCTTATGAACTTAATACTCTAGATGCATGCTGGATAGCGGTCGATGTGCGGAGTAATAGTAGTAGATGCAGAATCGTTTCGGTCTACTTTTCACGAACGTGATGCCTATATACATGATCATACCTAGATATTCTCATAACTATGCTCAATTCTATCAATTGCTCGACAGTAATTCATTTACCCACCGTAATACTTATGCTCTTGAGAGAAGCCACTAGTGAAACCTATGGCCCCCCGGTGTATCTTTCATCATATTAATCTTTCAACACTTAGCTATTTCTATTGCCGTTTATTTTACTTTGCATCTTCATTTCTCTTTATCATAAAAATACCAAAAATATTGTCTTATCAGATCTCACTCTCGTAAGTGACCGTGAAGGGATTGACAACCCCTTTATCACGTTGGTTGCGAGGTTCTTATTTGTTTGTGTGTGTGTGTGGGACTAGAGCGTGATCTCCTACTGGATTGATACCTTGGTTCTCAAAAACAGAGGGAAATACTTATGCTACTTTACTGCATCACCCTTTCCTCTTCAAGGGAAAGCCAACGCAATGCTCAAGAGGTAGCAGTTAACCTACCACATGATACTACTCAAGACCTATTAAATTTCTCCTACTACATGCATGGTGGGGAGGAAATACTACTAATGCAATAAAACATAGGTAAATAATTTCATGATCGAGACTTGCCTGGCTGATGGTCTTCGAATGCTAGCGACTCGTGATAGCAAGCTTCGCACTCCGAAAATTCTATTGAGTCAAACATAGCACAAATAAGCATACCATCATAAAATTTCTACTATAACAACAAGTAAATTATAATAACACACAATCATACACACAAAGAAATCCAACAATAAAACCAACAAAGTCATAGAATCAAAGTAAGGTTTTTAATACAAGTAAGACAACTCAATAATAATTTTCTTCTACAAAAATTTTCTTAAATAGAGCCAAAACAAAAGCTTTGTTAACTAACAGAAGGGAAAACATTATAAAAACTTTGTGCAAAAAGAAATACATTAAAAGCTATTTCAAAACTCTAATTATGACTAAAACAACACTAGGAAGAAAAAGAAATAAAAAATTTATTTTTCTGTAAATAAAAGTTCACCTTCTAAAACTATAGAAACTAATCTGAAATAAAATACAGCAGAAGAGGAAAAATATTTTAAAGTAATTAAAACAACAGAAAATAGCAACAAAGTGACATAAAGTAAAACAGAGTTGTTTTTGCGTAAAACTAATTTTAATAAAACCTATAAATACCCAAATTAATCCTACTGCTAGGCAAGGTCAAACAAAGCAGTGGAAAAAAAGAATCGCCTAAAAATATTAATCCTAGCTCATTTTATAGTAGAAATACTAATCTGACTAAAACTCATATAAAACAATTTTAAAAATTAAAACATGGCCGAAACTATTTTATATAGAAACTTTACGAAATTTGCAAACTAGAGAAAAAAGAATCAACTCAAAATATTAAACAGCCTAAAAGATATATATTTTTCAAGATTTGAACTTTTCTGTTTCTAAAAACAGAAACGAAAAAACATACAAAAAACTAACGGGCGCTACTGGGCCGAAGGTGTGCGATCGGAAACTAAACAGCGCTTGGGCGATATATAAACTAACATGTATGTTTAATAAAAAGAAAATCTACCGGAAACTGAGAATAAACTGAACTAAACCAGAGATAAACCAATCTACTAAAAATAAACCAAACCCTTCGCTAGTTCTAATCTAGGCCCTAGATTCGAGATCTAACGGTGGAGGAGAATCCGGCGGCTTACAGTGGCGGTCGACGGCAGGGTTGGCTCGGGCGTCGGTGGCGGAGGTGCTCCGGTGGTCCTGGGCGGCGGCGATGACGTCGGGGCGACGCGGCGGAGCGAGGGGGTCCTCGGGGTGTTGTTGGTGGAGCTCGAAGACGACGGGGGCGACGAGGGTGAGGCGGTGCAGCGGCTCACGAGCTGCAGCTCCGGTGACGGGCGGCGATGCTTGTGGCGACGCGTCGGTGGTCCCTGGGCGGCGAGATGATGTCAGATGGATGCACAAGCTCGACGGGGTTCGGTTGGAGGAGTTTGGAAGGAAGGGGTGGCTCACCGGCGGCGGGCGCGAAGGTGAACGGCAGCGGCAGTGACGATATGTGATCGACGAGGGAACGAGCTACGGTGGGAGTTGGGGTAGGGTTTTAGAGGGTGCGATAGAGCAGAGGTAGGGCTGATAGAGGCAAAGGTGTCCCGATGTTTCGATGAGATGGTGGCTATCGTTTTCTGTGGGAGTCGACCTTGACGATCCGACTACGAACGTGCGAGACGTCGCGCCTTAGCAATCGCTAAACCAACTTCCGAGGGGTTATTGACCACGCCGGAGCACGATCAACCTGACCACGAGGGCCTGTTTCTTGCGAGCAAACGAAGAACAGGCAAGAAACTGAGATTGCAATCGGGATATTGCGAATATAAGATGAAAGCTTTATTGATCAAGGTGGGGTTCTGTGACGTCTTGGTCTGGTCGTTGGACACAAACGAAGTACGAGAACTTGCAGCTATGGCGAACTTTTAATCTAAACAAAACCCAAAGTCTAAACGACGCCCTAAGGGCTGTATATATGGAGGAAGAGGGGGGAATTTCGTGGGCCTTGAGGGTGGGGTCCGAAACCAACCCTAACTCTTGTTTCCCCACACATACAGACTCTAAAAATAGCCTATACTTAAGTATTTCGAAATTACATGGGCCTGGCCCATTAATAAGGTGACGCAGCACCTAGAATAGCCTATGGACGAATATTATGAAGTGGCATCTTGTATATTTCGTCCAAGGCTTCATGCACTCCTTATGGCGGCTTCAAAGTCCTGAAATCATCACTTGTAACTCCGTTCTTGATCCCCTTGCGCATGCCATCAACTCCATGCGTGTTCTTACTCCAATGTTCATCCTTCTCCAAGCTAGGCCCTTCATTTGAAAGCAAAACAAATGTATCCAATTTAGGCAGCATCATAATCTCATGAACATTAGAATCATTACCAAGAAACGAAAGTACCTGGTAATTTAATTGGCGTGCGCGAGCTCTAGTAATTGGTCCAGTATATGTAACAGTAGGGGCTGTGGGTGTAACAATGGTATTGATGTCCTCATCATCCTCCCCTTCTTGAAATGAAGTCGTCCTCGACGGAAGCTCATCTTCCTCACCCAAATAAGGCTTCAAATCTGCAATGTTAAAAGTGGGACTAACCCCAAAATCTGCAGGTAGCTCAAGTTTATATGCATTATCATTTATTTTCTCCAAAATCTTAAAAGGACCATCAGCACGTGGCATTAGCTTTGATTTGCGCAGATTAGGAAATCTATCTTTACGCAAATGTAACCAAACAAGATCTCCAGGTGCAAACACAACATGTTTTCTACCCTTATCTCCAGCAAGTTTATATTTAGCATTCATACGCTCAATGTTTTCCTTAGTTAACTCATGCATTTTTAAAATCAATTCAGAACGTTCTTTAGCATCAAAATTAACCTTCTCCGAAGATGGAAGAGGCAACAAATCAATAGGTGCACGAGGTAGGAAACCATACACAATTTCAAAAGGGCACATCTTAGTAGTAGAATGCAATGAACGATTATAAGCAAATTCAATATGAGGCAAGCATTCTTCCCACATTTTCTTGTTATTCTTCAAAACAGCCCTAAGCATAGTAGACAATGTTCTATTGACTACTTCAGTTTGTCCATCAGTTTGGGGGTGACAAGTAGTACTAAAAAGCAGCTTAGTCCCCAACTTAGCCCATAAACATCTCCAAAAGTGGCTAAGAAATTTAGTATCACGATCTGAAACAATAGTATTTGGCACACCATGTAAGCGAATAATTTCACGAAAGAACAAATCAGCAACATTAACAGCATCATCGCTTTTATGACATGGTATAAAGTGTGCCATTTTCGAGAACCTATCCACGACAACAAATATGCTATCCCTCCCCTTCTTTGTTCTAGGTAAACCTAAAACAAAGTCCATAGATATATCCTCCCAAGGAACACTAGGTACAGGCAAAGGCATATATAAACCATGAGGATTGAGTCGTGACTTAGCTCTTTGACATGTAGTGCAGCGAGCAACAAAACGCTCAACATCCCGTCTCATCTTTGGCCAAAAGAAATGTGTAGCAAGTATATCCTCCGTCTTCTTGACGCCAAAGTGTCCCATTAATCCTCCTCCATGCGCCTCCTGCAACAACAAAAGACGAACGGAGCTAGCTGGAATGCATAGCTTGTTAGCACGAAACACAAATCCATCGTTAAGAACGAACTTGTTCCAAGTTCTCCCTTCCTTACAATTCTGCAATACATCTTTAAATTCAGCATCATTAACATATTGATCCTTGATGGTCTCCAAACCAAATATTTTAAAGTCAAGTTGTGAAAGCATAGTATAACGACGAGACAAGGCATCAGCAATAACATTTTCTTTACCCTTCTTGTGTTTAATCATATAAGGGAAAGTCTCAATGAATTCAACCCATTTAGCATGTCTACGGTTCAGTTTTGCTTGACTTTTAATGTGTTTCAAAGATTCATGATCAGAATGTATAACAAATTCCTTGGGCCATAAATAATGTTGCCATGTTTCTAAGGTCCGAACAAGAGCATATAATTCTTTATCATAAGTAGAATAGTTCAGACTAGGCCCACTCAATTTTTCAGAAAAGTATGCAACAGGTTTTCCATCTTGTAATAACACACCTCCTAATCCAATTCCACTAGCATCACATTCAAGCTCAAAAGTCTTATTGAAATTAGGAAGTTGGAGTAAAGGAGCATGTGTCAACTTATCTTTCAATACCGTGAAGGCTTCTTCCTGTGCGGTACCCCAAACAAAAGGCACATCCTTCTTTGTAAGCTCGTTGAGAGGTGCAGCAATGGTGCTGAAATCTCTCACAAAACGCCTATAGAAACCAGCGAGGCCAAGGAAACTCCTCACTTGTGTGACCGTTTTGGGCTGCGGCCAACTCTCAATAGCTTCAATCTTGGCTTTATCAACTTCAATTCCCTGTGGAGTAACAACATAGCCAAGAAAAGATACTCGGTCGGTGCAAAAGGTGCACTTTCCAAGGTTTCCAAACAAACGTGCATCACGTAGAGCAATAAAAACAGCACGTAAATGTTCCAAATGTTCCTCCAAAAATTTGCTATAAATCAATATGTCATCAAAGTAAACTACCACAAATCGTCCAATGAAAGCACGTAAAACTTCGTTCATTAACCTCATGAAAGTACTAGGTGCATTAGTTAACCCAAAAGGCATGACTAACCACTCATATAATCCAAACTTAGTTTTAAATGCTGTTTTCCATTCATCACCCAATTTCATACGAATTTGATGGTATCCACTACGCAAATCAACTTTGGAGAATATTGTAGAGCCACTCAATTCATCAAGCATATCATCTAGCCTAGGAATAGGATGACGATAACGAATAGTAATATTATTAATGCCTCTACAATCAACGCACATACGCGACGTACCATCCTTTTTCGGCACTAAAATGATAGGAACAGCACAAGGACTAAGGGATTCGCGTATATAACCTTTGTCGAGCAGTTCTTGTACTTGACGCATAATCTCCTTCGTCTCCTCTGGATTGGTACGGTATGGTGCACGGTTGGGTAGCGAAGCACCGGGAATTAAGTCAATTTGATGCTCAATCCCTCGAATAGGTGGTAATCCCGGTGGCACGTCTTGTGGAAAGACGTCAGCGAACTCCTGCAAAATGTTAGTGACAGCAGGGGGCAAAGAGGAAGGCACGTCCTCGAATGAAAATAATGCCTCTTTGCACACAAAAGCATAGCAAACAGATTTGCTAAAATCTAGATCATCAATATCAGATTTGGTGGCTAGTAAACATGCACTTTTCAATTTAATTTCAGAAGCAACACTAGATTGTTTATTATTATTAGGCTGCATTCGTTGCTCAAATTCTTTTGCCACAATCTGATTTTCACTCTTAGTTTTCTCCCGTTTTGCTTTATTAGCTCTATTAATATCATCTTTCAAAATGGAATCAGGAGTCATAGGAAGCAAAGTAATATTTTTGTCCTTATGAACAAGAGTATACTGATTGTTTCTACCATGGCGAATAGAATTTTTATCAAATTGCCATGGTCTACCAAGTAATAAGGAACATGCTTGCATAGGTACCACATCACAATCAACATAATCAGCATATGTAGAGATACTAAAATGCACACGAACAGTACGTGTTACCTTAACCTTGCCGCTGTTGTTGAACCATTGGATGTAGTAAGGATGTGGATGTGGTCTTGTGGTGAGAGATAGCTTCTCCACCATCTCGATGCTAGCCAAGTTGTTGCAACTCCCTCCATCTATGATCACGCGAACAGAACGTTCCTTCACAACTCCCTTTGTATGGAACAGATTATGCCTCTGATTTTGCTCAGCTTGTGTAACCTGCACACTCAAAACACGTTGAGCAACTAAACATTCATACCTGTCAGCATCTTCAGGAGCCATGTATTGCGTCTCATGATCAGAATCGTCTCCACCGTGTTCGTCACGTGTAATAAGAGCCAAAGTCTCCTCATCATAGTCACTAGCGGACTCATACCCACCATCCTCAGTAACAATCATCACATGCTTAGATGGGCATTCTCTCGCATAATGACCTCCACCCTTGCAACATCGACAAATAATATCATGTGTTTGCCCTGTTGATGCCATGGATGAAGAAGAGCTCTTTGCAGGCCCAGAAGGTGTGCTCTTGGCAGATAGTGGTGATTGTGCCTGCTTTATTGTATCACGGTTGGAGGTGGCAGCCGACGGAGGCGCCGGTGTAGCAGAACGTGTGGAAGTAGATGATGCACGTGGTGTCCATGAAGAAGGTCGACCTGCAGAAAAGTTAGTCCGCGCCAATGCCTGTCGATCCTGCACTTCACGTTCAGCTTTACAAGCAAGATGGAATAAACGAGTGATATTAGTATACTCCTTATACTCTAGAATCGTCTGAATCTCTCTATTTAATCCACCCATAAAACGTGCAAGCATAGCTTCATTCTCCTCAACAATACCACATCTAATCATGCCAGTTTGTAATTCCTGATAATATTCTTCTACAGAATTTTTTCCCTGTCTTAAGCGCTGCAATTTTTGAAGTAATTCACGTTGATAATATGGTGGAACCCAACGAGTACGCATAGCAGTTTTCAAAGCAGCCCAAGTAGCAGGAATGGGATATAATCTACAATGCTCAGACCACCAAACACATGCAAAACTAGTGAATGCACAAACAGCAGCAGGAACACGTCTCTCCTCGGGATATTGTAAACATGTAAATCGTTGTTCAGTTTCTAACTCCCAAGTAAGATATATATCAGGAACATATCTACCCTCAAATGGTGGAATATTCAATTTTAGTTTAGGGAGATGGTCATGATCTCGTACCTGAGGGTGAGCCCTACCATTGCCAGTATTTGCATGTGGACGACCTGATGGTTGCTATGCTGGTGGTGGCACGTAGTTCTGATTTTGATCAACCTCATCCTCGTAATCGCCAGCAAAATCATCCTCCTCCGCATCAGCAGCAGGAGCCACAGAAGTAGCAACAGCAGCACCAACAGTTTGGCCAGGTGCAAGAGGGAGACGGCTCGCTCGGCGGAGGGCTGTTTCACGATGTGTAGGTAGTCGTCGTTGTTGTTGTTGTAGAGGTGCGTTAGGTGCAGCCGGTGGTGGTGGTGGAAGACGCGCGAGCAATTCATTAAACCTGTTATCGAGCTTTGTTTCGAACGTCTTCTCCATGGCCTCTTCAAATCTGTTTAGCACATCCTGCACCTGTCCATTCATCATTTGCTGAAATTTATCATGCAACTCCTGATTCGTCATGTTCTCCCAGTCAGTCTCGTCAGCTTGCGATCCTGCCATGGTTAGCAACAAGAGGTGTTGGTGGCGGGTGTCACAAATCCGTCAAGCAAATCTCAAATTCTTACCAGTTCTTACCCAGCAGCAGGCGGTGATCGGCAACCGTTGTAGTCAAAACTCTCAAAAGCTTGGATAGAGCGATTGCCAGGGAGAGTCAAACGCACGACGTAGAGGTATGTGGAGCTGGGAAGGCTTATAGTATGGTAGCAAAAAGGGTCAGCAATAATCAATTCAGAGATGCAAAGTTGAATAAACGCTCAACGACGGTACTGTGCTGGTCCTAGGCTAGACCGTGCTAGAGACGCGAGCCTAGAACACTAACAAAATCACGGCGCTGCACGTAAATAAGGGAAAAGCACACTCTGGAACTTTTTTTTTCGCTTTTTTTTGTTGCGCTCCTCTTTTTTTTTGCGCTCCTCTTTTTTTTTGCGCTCCTCTTTTTTTTTGCGAAAAATTACTATAATGGCGAGTGTCTCAAAACTCTTCCCTCGTCAAACTGATAGGATGGGCACGAAAATTTTTTTTCACTTTTTTTTTCGGAAATCAGGGCAGCGACGACGAAAAAGTGCGACAAAAAATCACTATGATGGCACGTGGCTCAAAAGACTCAGAAAAACCTAAAAAGAGGATAGGGAAAAAATATTTTTGCCCGTGAAAATTTTGGCCTAAAAACTGCCCGGGGGTCTCCAGACTCTTTTTTTTTTCGAGATCTACGCAGGCAAGGAAACACGAATCGGAATTGAGATTGATCTCATGAACAAACCTAATATGAGAAGAACTCGGATTGGTGGTGGATATATGGTTACAGATTGGTGGTGGTATATGGATACGGATTGGTGGTGGTATATGGATACGGATTCAGAACGGTGGCGGATAAGCAATGGTGGTAGATGGGCGATGATGATGGTGCGGCGGCGGCGTGACAACTTATGACCAGAACTCGAAACTCTAAAAGACTGGACTCTAAGACCAGCAACTTGACACGACGATGCAACCGCAAATTCAACAAAGCAGAAACCCTAAAAAGATTATTTAAAGGCTCAGATTGGTTCGGATATGATGAACTAACCCTAATTTTTTTGTGGCTTCTTCGTGGACTGTAGGTATGAAGAACAGACTCGATCTAATCTACGAAAAACTGTAAAAATCTCACCGAGCAACCTGGAAATCTGATACCACTTGATAGAGGCAAAGGTGTCCCGATGTTTCGATGAGATGGTGGCTAACGTTTTCTGTGGGAGTCGACCTTGACGATCCGACTACGAACGTGCGAGACGTCGCGCCTTAGCAATCGCTAAACCAACTTCCGAGGGGTTATTGACCATGCCGGAGCACGATCAACCTGACCACGAGGGCCTGTTTCCTGCGAGCAAACGAAGAACAAGCAAGAAACTGAGATTGCAATCGGGATATTGCGAATATAAGATGAAAGCTTTATTGATCAAGGTGGGGTTCTGTGACGTCTTGGTCTGGTCGTTGGACACAAACGAAGTACGAGAAGTTGCAGCTATGGCGAACTTTTAATCTAAACAAAACCCAAAGTCTAAACGACGCCCTAAGGGCTGTATATATGGAGGAAGAGGGGGGAATTTCGTGGGCCTTGAGGGTGGGGTCCGAAACCAACCCTAACTCTTGTTTCCCCACACATACGGACTCTAAAAATAGCCTATACTTAAGTATTTCGAAATTACATGGGCCTGGCCCATTAATAAGGTGACGCAGCACCTAGAATAGCCTATGGACGAATATTATGAAGTGGCATCTTGTATATTTCGTCCAAGGCTTCATGCACTCCTTATGGCGGCTTCAAAGTCCTGAAATCATCACTTGTAACTCCGTTCTTGATCCCCTTGCGCATGCCATCAACTCCATGCGTGTTCTTGCTCCAATTATCATCCTTCTCCAAGCTAGGCCCTTCATTTGAAAGCAAAACAAATGTATCCAATTTAGGCAGCATCATAATCTCATGAACATTAGAATCATTACCAAGAAATGAAAGTACCTGGTAATTTAATTGGCGTGCGCGAGCTCTAGTAATTGGTCCAGTATATGTAACAGTAGGGGCTGTGGGTGTAACAATGGTATTGATGTCCTCATCAAGGGCTTTATATAGGGCATGATCATGGGGAACGGGGCGACTCGGGATCACGATACCGGGAAGATCAGAACCGATGCGGCGCTCGGGCGTGCTCTGGTTCGGTTTCGTGAGCGAGGGGTTGGGGATGAGGGCGGGACTCATGGGTCAGTGGGAGAGAGAGGGGAGGGGATGAGCGGGCGTGATAGAGGCTAAGGTGTCCCGATGTTTCGATGAGATGGTGGCTATCGTTTTCTGTGGGAGTCGACCTTGACGATCCGACTACGAACGTGCGAGACGTCGCGCCTTAGCAATCGCTAAACCAACTTTCGAGGGTTATTGACCACGCCGGAGCACGATCAACCTGACCACGAGGGTCTGTTTCCTGCGAGCAAATGAAGAACAAGCAAGAAACTGAGATTGCAATCTGGATATTGCGAATATAAGATGAAAGCTTTATTGATCAAGGTGGGGTTCTGTGACGTCTTGGTCTGGTCGTTGGACACAAACGAAGTACGCGAAGTTGCAGCTATGGCGAACTTTTAATCTAAACAAAACCCAAAGTCTAAACGACGCCCTAAGGGCTGTATATATGGAGGAAGAGGGGGGAATTTCGTGGCCCTTGAGGGTGGGGTCCGAAACCAACCCTAACTCTTGTTTCCCCACACATACGGACTCTAAAAATAGCCTATACTTAAGTATTTCGAAATTACATGGGCCTGGCCCATTAATAAGGTGACGCAGCACCTAGAATAGCCTATGGACGAATATTATGAAGTGTCATCTTGTATATTTCGTCCAAGGCTTCATGCACTCCTTATGGCGGCTTCAAAGTCCTGAAATCATCACTTGTAACTCCGTTCTTGATCCCCTTGCGCATGCCATCAACTCCATGCGTGTTCTTGCTCCAATGTTCATCCTTCTCCAAGCTAGGCCCTTCATTTGTAAGCAAAACAAATGTATCCAATTTAGGCAGCATCATAATCTCATGAACATTAGAATCATTACCAAGAAACAAAAGTACCTGGTAATTTAATTGGCGTGTGCGAGCTCTAGTAATTGGTCCAGTATATGTAACAGTAGGGGCTGTGGGTGTAACAATGGTATTGATGTCCTCATCATCCTCCCCTTCTTGAAATGAAGTCGTCCTCGACGGAAGCGCATCTTCCTCACCCAAATAAGGCTTCAAATCTGCAATGTTAAAAGTGGGACTAACCCCAAAATCTACAGGTAGCTCAAGTTTATATGCATTATCATTTATTTTCTCTAACACCTTAAAAGGACCATCAGCACGTGGCATTAGCTTTGATTTGCGCAGATTAGGAAATCTATCTTTACGCAAATGTAACCAAACAAGATCTCCAGGCGCAAACACAACATGTTTTCCACCCTTATCTCCAGCAAGTTTATATTTAGCATTCATACGCTCAATGTTTTCCTTAGTTAACTCATGCATTTTTAAAATCAATTCAGAACGTTCTTTAGCATCAAAATTAACCTTCTCTGATCATGGAAGAGGCAACAAATCAATAGGTGCACGAGGTAGGAAACCATACACAATTTCAAAAGGGCACATCTTAGTAGTAGAATGCAATGAGCGATTATAAGCAAATTCAATATGAGGCAAGCATTCTTCCCACATTTTCTTGTTATTCTTCAAAACAGCCCTAAGCATAGTAGACAATGTTCTATTGACTACTTCAGTTTGTCCATCAGTTTGGGGGTGACAAGTAGTACTAAAAAGCAGCTTAGTCCCCAACTTAGCCCATAAACATCTCCAAAAGTGGCTAAGAAATTTAGTATCACGATCTGAAACAATAGTATTTGGCAAACCATGTAAGCGAATAATTTCACGAAAGAACAAATCAGCAACATTAACAGCATCATCGCTTTTATGACATGGTATAAAGTGTGCCATTTTCGAGAACCTATCCACGACAACAAATATGCTATCCCTCCCCTTCTTTGTTCGAGGTAAACCTAAAACAAAGTCCATAGATATATCCTCCCAAGGAACACTAGGTACTGGCAAAGGCATATATAAACCATGAGGATTGAGTCGTGACTTAGCTCTTTGACATGTAGTGCAGCGAGCAACAAAATGCTCAACATGCCGTCTCATCTTTGGCCAAAGGAAATGTGTAGCAAGTATATCCTCCGTCTTCTTGACGCCAAAGTGTCCCATTAATCCTCCTCCATGCGCCTCCTGCAACAACAAAAGACGAACGGAGCTAGCTGGAATGCATAGCTTGTTAGCACGAAACACAAATCCATCGTTAAGAACGAACTTGTTCCAAGTTCTCCCTTCCTTACAATTCTGCAATACATCTTTAAATTCAGCATCATGAACATATTGATCTTTGATGGTCTCCAAACCAAATATTTTAAAGTCAAGTTGTGAAAGCATAGTATAACGACGAGACAAGGCATCAGCAATAACATTTTCTTTACCCTTCTTGTGTTTAATGACATAAGGGAAAGTCTCAATGAATTCAACCCATTTAGCATGTCTACGGTTCAGTTTTGCTTGACTTTTAATGTGTTTCAAAGATTCATGATCAGAATGTATAACAAATTCCTTGGGCCATAAATAATGTTGCCATGTTTCTAAGGTCCGAACAAGAGCATATAATTCTTTATCATAAGTAGAATAGTTCAGACTAGGCCCACTCAATTTTTCAGAAAAGTATGCAACAGGTTTTCCATCTTGTAATAACACACCTCCTAATCCAATTCCACTAGCATCACATTCAAGCTCAAAAGTCTTATTGAAATTAGGAAGTTGGAGTAAAGGAGCATGTGTCAACTTATCTTTCAAAACCGTGAAGGCTTCTTCCTATGCGGTACCCCAAACAAAAGGCACATCCTTCTTTGTAAGCTCGTTGAGAGGTGCAGCAATGGTGCTGAAATCTCTCACAAAACGCCTATAGAAACCAGCGAGGCCAAGGAAACTCCTCACTTGTGTGACCGTTTTGGGCTGCGGCCAACTCTCAATAGCTTCAATCTTGGCTTTATCAACTTCAATTCCCTGTGGAGTAACAACATAGCCAAGAAAAGATACTCGGTCGGTGCAAAAGGTGCACTTTCCAAGGTTTCCAAACAAACGTGCATCACGTAGAGCAATAAAAACAGCACGTAAATGTTCCAAATGTTCCTCCAAAGATTTGCTATAAATCAATATGTCATCAAAGTAAACTACCACAAATCGTCCAATGAAAGCACGTAAAACTTCGTTCATTAACCTCATGAAAGTACTAGGTGCATTAGTTAACCCAAAAGGCATGACTAACCACTCATATAATCCAAACTTAGTTTTAAATGCTCTTTACCATTCATCACCCAATTTCATACGAATTTGATGGTATCCACTACGCAAATCAACTTTGGAGAATATTGTAGAGCCACTCAATTCATCAAGCATATCATCTAGCCTAGGAATAGGATGACGATAACGAATAGTAATATTATTAATGCCTCTACAATCAACGCACATACGCGACGTACCATCCTTTTTCGGCACTAAAATGATAGGAACAGCACAAGGACTAAGGGATTCGCGTATATAACCTTTGTCGAGCAGTTCTTGTACTTGACGCATAATCTCCTTCGTCTCCTCTGGATTGGTACAGTATGGTGCACGGTTGGGTAGCGAAGCACCGGGAATTAAGTCAATTTGATGCTCAATCCCTCGAATAGGTGGTAATCCCGGTGGCACATCTTGTGGAAAGACGTCAGCGAACTCCTGCAAAATGTTAGTGACAGCAGGGGGCAAAGAGGAAGGCACGTCCTCGAATGAAAATAATGCCTCTTTGCACACAAAAGCATAGCAAACTGATTTGCTAAAATCTAGCTCATCAATATCAGATTTGGTGGCAAGTAAACATGCACTTTTCAATTTAATTTCAGAAACAACAGTAGATGGTTTATTATTAGGCTTCATTTGGTGCTCAAATTCTTTTGCCACAATCTGATTTTCAGTCTTATTTGTCTCCTGTTTTGCTTTATTAGCTCTATTAATATCATCCTTCAAAATGGAATCAGGAGTCATAGGAAGCAAAGTAATATTTTTATCGTTATGAACAAGAGTATACTGATTGTTTCTACCATGGTGTATAGAATTTTTATCAAATTGCCATGGTCTACCAAGTAATAAGGAACATGCTTGCATAGGTACCACATCACAATCAACATAATCAGCATATGTAGAGATACTAAAATGCACACGAACAGTACGTGTTACCTTAACCTTGCCGTTGTTGTTGAACCATTGGATGTAGTAAGGATGTGGATGTGATCTTGTGGTGAGAGATAGCTTCTCCACCATCTCCATGCTAGCCAAGTTATTGCAGCTCCCTCCATCTATGATCACGCGAACAGAACGTTCCTTCACAACTCCCTTTGTATGGAACAAATTATGCCTCTGATTTTGCTCAGCTTGTGTAACCTGCACACTCAAAACACGTTGAGCAACTAAACTTCCATACCTGTCAGCATCTTCAGGAGCCATGTATTGCGTCTCATGATCAGAATCGTCTCCACCGTGTTCGTCACGTGTAATAAGAGCCAAAGTCTCCTCATCATAGTCACTAGCGGACTCATACCCACCATCCTCAGTAACAATCATCACACGCTTAGATGGGCATTCTCTCGCATAATGACCTCCACCCTTGCAACGTCGACAAATAATATCATGTGTTTGCCCTGTTGATGCCATGGATGAAGAAGAGCTCTTTGCAGGCCCAGAAGGTGTGCTCTTGGCAGATAGTGGTGATTGTGCCTGCTTTATTGTATCACGGTTGGAGGTGGTAACCGACGGAGGCGCCGGCGTAGCAGAACGTGTGGAAGTAGATGATGCACGTGGTGTCCATGATGAAGGTCGACCTGCAAAAAAGTTAGTCCACGCCAATGCCTGTCGATCCTGCACTTCACGTTCAGCTTTACAAGCAAGATGGAATAAACGAGTGATATTAGTATACTCCTTATACTCTAGAATCGTCTGAATCTCTCTATTTAATCCACCCATAAAACGTGCAAGCATAGCTTCATTCTCCTCAACAATACCACATCTAATCATGCCAGTTTGTAATTCCTGATAATATTCTTCTACAGAATTTTTTCCCTGTCTTAAGCGCTGCAATTTTTGAAGTAATTCACGTTGATAATATGGTGGAACCCAACGAGTACGCATAGCAGTTTTCAAAGCAGCCCAAGTAGCCGGAATAGGATATAATCTACAATGCTCAGACCACCAAACACATGCAAAACTAGTGAAAGCACAAACAGCAGCAGGAACACGTCTCTCCTCGGGATATTGTAAACATGTAAATCGTTGTTCAGTTTCTAACTCCCAAGTAAGATATATATCAGGAACATATCTACCCTCAAATGGTGGAATATTCAATTTTAGTTTAGGGAGATGGTCATGATCTCGTACCTGAGGGTGAGCCCTACCATTGCCATTATTTGCATGTGGACGACCTGGTGGTTGCTGTGCTCTTGGTGGCACGTAGTTCTGATTTTGATCAACCTCATCCTCATAATCTCCCACATAAGCATCCTCCTCCACATCAGCAGTAGGAGCCACAGAAGTATCAACAGCAGCACCAGTAGTTTGGCCCGACTGAAGAGGGACACGGCTCGCTCGGCGGAGGGCTGTTTCCCGACGTGGAGGTAGTCGGTGTTGATGCTGTTGTTGCAGAGGTGCGGCAGGAGCAGCCGGTGGTGGTGGTGGAAAACGCGAAAGCAATTCAGCAAACTTGTTATCGAGCTTTGTTTCAAACGTCTTCTCCATGCCATCTATCTTCTCCATGGCCTCTTCAAATCTGTTTATCACATCTTGCACCTGTCCATTCATCATTTGCTGAAACGTATCATGAAGCTCCTTGTTCGTCAAGTTCTCCCAGTCAGTCTCGTCGACTTGTGATCCTGGCATGGTTAGCAGCAATAGAAAACACACAATAATATGATCCTACAGACTACTAACAAGTGGTGGTGGTGGCGGGTGTCACAAATCCGTCAAGCAAATCTCAAATTCTTACCAGTTCTTACCCAGCAGCAGGCGGTGATCGGCAACCGTTGTAGTCAAAACCTCTCAAAAGCTTGGATAGAGCGATTGCCAGGGAGAGTCAAACGCACGACGTAGATGTATGTGGAGCTGGGAAGGCTTATAGTATGGTAGCAAAAAGGGTCAGCAATAATCAATTCAGAGATGCAAAGTTGAATAAACGCTCAACGACGGTACTGTGCTGGTCCTAGGCTAGACCGTGCTAGAGACGCGAGCCTAGAACACTAACAAAATCACGGCGCTGCACGTAAATAAGGGAAAAGCACACTCTGGAACTTTTTTTTCGCTCCTTTTTTTTGCGCTCCTCTTTTTTTTGCGAAAAATCACTATAATGGCGAGTGTCTCAAAACTCTTCCCTCGTCAAACTGATAGGATGGGCACGAAAAAAAAATTTCACTTTTTTTTTCGGAAATCAGGGCAGCGACAACGAAAAAGTGCGACAAAAAATCACTATGATGGCACGTGGCTCAAAAGACTCAGAAAAGCCTAAAAATAGGATAGGGAAAAAATTGCCCGTGAAAATTTTGGCCTAAAAACTGCCCGGGGGTCTCCAGACTTTTTTTTTCCGAGACCTACGCAAGCAAGGAAACACGACTCGGAATTTAGATTGATCTCAAGAACAAACCTAATATGAGAAGAACTCGGATTGGTGGTGGATATATGGTTGTGGTATATGGCAGCGGTGCTTGTATATGGTAGCGGTGGTGGTATATGGATAGAGATTGGTGGTGGTATATGGATAAGGATTGGTAGTGGTATATGGATATGGATTCAGAGCGGTGGCGGATAAGCAAAAGTGGTAGATGGGCGATGATGATGGTGCGGCGGCGGCGTGACAACTTATGACCAGAACTCGAAACTCTAAAAGACTAGACTCTAAGACCAGCAACTTGACACGACGATGCAACCGCAAATTCAACAAAGCAAAAACCCTAAAAAGATTATGCAAAGGCTCAGATTGGTTCGGATATGATGAACTAACCCTAATTTTTTTTGTGTGGCTTTTTCGTGGACTGTAGGTATGAAGAACGGACTCGATCTAATCTACGAAAAACTGTAAAATCTCACCGAGCAACCTGGAAATCTGATACCACTTGATAGAGGCAAAGGTGTCCCGATGTTTCGATGAGATGGTGGCTATCGTTTTCTGTGGGAGTCGACCTTGACGATCCGACTACGAACGTGCGAGACGTCGCGCCTTAGCAATCGCTAAACCAACTTCCGAGGGGTTATTGACCACGCCCGAGCACGATCAACCTGACCACGAGGGCCTGTTTCCTGCGAGCAAACGAAGAACAAGCAAGAAACTGAGATTGCAATCTGGATATTGCGAATATAAGATGAAAGCTTTATTGATCAAGGTGGGGTTCTGTGACGTCTTGGTCTGGTCGTTGGACACAAACGAAGTACGCGAAGTTGCAGCTATGGCGAACTTTTAATCTAAACAAAACCCAAAGTCTAAACGACGCCCTAAGGGCTGTATATATGGAGGAAGAGAGGGGAATTTCGTGGCCCTTGAGGGTGGGGTCCGAAACCAACCCTAACTCTTGTTTCCCCACACATACGGACTCTAAAAATAGCCTATACTTAAGTATTTCGAAATTACATGGGCCTGGCCCATTAATAAGGTGACGCAGCACCTAGAATAGCCTATGGACGAATATTATGAAGTGGCATCTTGTATATTTCGTCCAAGGCTTCATGCACTCCTTATGGCGGCTTCAAAGTCCTGAAATCATCACTTGTAACTCCGTTCTTGATCCCCTTGCGCATGCCATCAACTCCATGCGTGTTCTTGCTCCAATGTTCATCCTTCTCCAAGCTAGGCCCTTCATTTGTAAGCAAAACAAATGTATCCAATTTAGGCAGCATCATAATCTCATGAACATTAGAATCATTACCAAGAAACAAAAGTACCTGGTAATTTAATTGGCGTGCGCGAGCTCTAGTAATTGGTCCAGTATATGTAACAGTAGGGGCTGTGGGTGTAACAATGGTATTGATGTCCTCATCAGGGCGATCGAGGGGGAGAGTATTCGGGCGCGACGCGGGTGGAGCAGGCCGGCTCGACGCTGGTGGGTTGCGGCTCAGGGGTCAGCTGGGCCGGTTGGCCTAGGTGGCGCCTGGGTCTTTTTTTTAAATAAGATAGAAGGAAAAAAATAAATAGAGGGAAAATAAAAATACTTTTATATGGGACATATATATGTATCAAAATAATCAGAAAAACAAACTCTAAATAGGTGAACATTTTTCCAGAGGCAAAAGCCAAACTTTATAAAAACATTTTTTAAACTCCAAATAAATCCAAATTTGAATTCAAACTTTTGGCATATTTTCTTCTGACATTTTTGGAGTGCCATTTTAGCTCCACTCATACTTTTGAACAAGTATTTGTCATGAAAAAAATTTCGAAATAAATTTCAAATGCCAATTTGAATTCAAAGTCAAATAAAATTCAAATGCCTTTGAAATTTCCAAATGCCACTCATTGAAACAAAATGCATAGATGCTTAGCTAATAACTGTAAAACATTCCAAATTGAAAATTTGGGATGATACAAACCTACCCACCTTAAGATGAATCTCGCCCTCGAGATTCGGGTTGGCTAGCAAATAGGTGCGGGTGGTCTCAGCGGAGATCTTCTTCTCGCTCCCAGGTGGCTTCCTCCTCGGAGTGGTGGCTCCACAGAACCTTGCAGAACTTGATGATCTTGCTGCGGGTAACTCTGTTCACAGTCTCGAGAATTCTGACGGGTTTCTCCTCATAAGTCAGATCACTATCAAGCTGTATGGCCTCTAGGGGCACTGTGTCTCTCAAAGGAACATCGGCCATCTCAGCATGGCATTTCTTCAGCTGGGAAACATGAAAGACATCATGAACTCCTGACAATCCTTTCGGCAATTCCAGCTTGTATGCAACTTCTCCTCTATGTTCGAGGATTTTGTATGGGCCTATGAACCCAGGTGCTAACTTTCCTTTAACACTAAACCTCTTGATTCCTCGAAGTGGAGACACACGGAGATATGCTCGGTCTCCCACTTCGTATATTATCTCCTTGCGTTTACTCTTGGCATAACTCTCCTGTCTTGATTGAGCTATCTTAAGTCTGTCTCGAATCAGCTTGACCTTCTCTTCAGAGTCTCTGGTAAGATCGGGACCAAAAAGTTTTCGATCTCCAACACCATCCCACAACAATGGTGTTCTACACCTCCTTTCGTATAGAGCTTCGAAAGGGGCCATCTTCAGACTAGTCTGAGAGCTGTTGTTGTACGAGAACTCTGCGTATGGCAGATTGTCATCCCAGCTAGATCCATAGCCTAGCGCTTAGGCTCTCAACATATCCTCCAGAATCCGGTTGACTCTCTCGGTCGGTGCATCTGTCTGCGGATGAAAAGTTGTACTGAACTCCAACCTCGTACCCAAAGTTTCATGCAACTGGTTCCAAAACTTTGAGGTAAATTGTGTTCCTCTATATGCCACGGTACTCCTCGAAACTCCATGCAGACATACGATCCTAGTCATGTATATCTTGGCTAACTTAGTGTTGGTATATGTGGTCTTCACGGGAACGAAATGAGCTACCTTGGTCAAGTGATCAACTACTACCCAGAGAGAATCATAACCTGAATGGGTCCTGGGTATTCCTGTGATAAAATCCATTCCAAGTTTTTCCCATTCCCACTCGGGTATCAGCAAAGGTTGAAGTAACCCTGCCGGCTTCTGATGTTCCACCTTTACTCACTGACAAACATCACATACTGCTACGTACTCGGCAATATCCTTCTTCATACCTGTCCACCAGAAACTTTCCTTCAAATCCAGATACATCTTGGTGTTGCCTGGGTGAATTGAGTACGGTGAATCATGGGCCTCCTGAAGAATTAACTTCCTGACCTCTGGGTCATTGGGCAGATAGATACGATCCTCAAACCATAAGGTTTCGTGCTCATCCTCATGAAAACCTTTAGCCTTTCTGTTACTCATCTTTTCTTTTATCTCTACAATTTCCTTGTCCGTCTTCTGGGCTTCTCGGATTATTCCAGTCAAAGTGGACCAAATATCCAGGGTGGCGACATATCCTCTCGGTACTATCTCCAGTCAGAGCTCTCTGAGATCGTCGACTAATTCCTGTGGTAATCCTCCAGCTATGAGGGTGTTCACATAGCTTTTACGGCTCAAGGCATCTGCTACAACATTTGCCTTCCCTCGGTGATAATGCAATCTCATGTCATAGTCCTTGATCAACTCTAGCCATCTCCTCTGCCTGAGGTTTAACTCCTTCCACGTGAAAATATACTTTAAGCTCTTATGATCCGTGCAAACATCACAACTATTTCTGACAAGGAAATGTCTCCAGGTCTTGAGTGCGTGCACTACGGCAGCTAACGCCAAATCGTGTGTGGCATAATTCATCTCGTGAGGTCGTAGCTGTCTGGAGGTATAAGCTACAACTTTTCCTTCTTGCATGAGCACTCCTCCGAGTCCTTGACGAGAAGCATCACAATATACCTGGTAATCCTTGTGTATATCCGACAAAATTAGCATTGGGGTTGTAACCAAACGTTTCTTTAGCTCATGAAAACTGGCTTCATAATCCTTGGTCCAAACGTACTTAGTTTCCTTCTTCAACAGCTCTGTCATGGGCTTAGCAATCTTGGAGAAATTCTCAATAAATCTCCAATAATATCCCACAAGTCCGAGAAAACTGCGGATCTCCTTGACTGAGGTGGGGGGACTGCCATTTGGTGACCGATTCAACCTTGGTGGGGTCGGCTGCTATTCCTTCTCCTGAAATAACATGTCCAAGGAATCCGACTCTCTTCAACTAAAATTCACATTTGCTGAACTTGGCATATAACTGATGTTCTCAGAGTTTCTCCAGAACTAGATGCGAATGTTCCTTATGCTCTTCCTCGCTCTTGGAGAAAACCAATATGTCATCGATGAACACCATGACAAACTTGTCCAGATATTCCATAAATACCTAGTTCATCATTCTCATAAAATACGCAGGGGCATTAGTCAATCCGAATGACATGCCGGTATACTCATATAAACCATACCTAGTGGTGAAAACTGTTTTGGGTATATCTTGTTCACGAATCTTCAGCTGATGATACCCTGATCGAAGATCGATCTTGGAGAATACTTTGGCTCCGACTAGCTGATCAAATAAATCATTAATCATTGGCAGAGGGAACTTGTTCTTGATGGTCACGTCGTTCAACGAACGATAATCCACAACCATTCTCAGGGTTCCATCCTTCTTCTCTACCAAAAGAACTGGTGCTCCCCAAGGTGACAAGCTTGCCGAATATATTCCTTCTCCAATAGCTCATTAATTTTCTTCTTGATCTCTTCCAAGTCGTTCGGGGGCATCCGATAAGGCCTCTTGGATATTGGGGTTGTGCAAGGCAATAACTCAGTCAAAAACTCAATGTCTCTGTCCGGTGGCTGATACGTCTCCAACATATCTATAATTTTTTATTGTTCCATGCTATTATATTATCAACCTTGGATGTTTTATATGCATTTATATGCTATTTTATATGATTTTTGGGACAAGCCTATAAACCTAGAGCCCAGTGCCAGTTTCTGTTTTTCCTTGTTTTAGAGTATCGCAGAAAAGGAAAATCAAACGGAGTCCAATTGACCTGAAACTTCACTGAACTTATTTTTGGACCAGAAGAAGCCCACAGAGTATCGGAGATGGACTAGGAGAGTCCCGGGCTGCCCATGAGGGTGGGGGCGCACCCACCCCCCCGGGCACGCGCCCCTGCCACATGGACAGTCCGGAGATCCACCGACGTACTTCTTCCTCCTATATATATACCCATATACCCTAAAAACTTTGGGGAGCAGAATAGATCGGGAGTTCCGCCGCCGGAAGCCTCCGTAGCCACCGAAAACCAATCTAGACCCGTTCCGACACCCTGCCGGAGGGGGGAATCCCTCTCCGGTGGCCATCTTCATCATCCCGGTTCTCTCCATGACGAGGAGGGAGTAGTTCTCCCTCGGGGCTAAGGGTATGTACCAGTAGCTATGTGTTTGATCTCTCTCTCGTGTTCTTGAGGTGATATGATCTTGATGTATCGCGAGCTTTGCTATTATAGTTGGATCTTATGATGTTTCTCCCACTCTACTCTTTGTAATGGATTGAGTTTTCCCTTTGAAGTTATCTTATCGGATTGAGTCTTTAAGGATTTGAGAACACTTGATGTATGTCTTGCGTGGGATACCCGTGGTGACAATGGGGTATTCTATTGATCCACTTGATGTATGTTTTGGCGATCAACTTGCGGGTTCCGCCCATGAACCTATGCATAGGGGTTGGCACACGTTTTCGTCTTGACTCTCCGGTAGAAACTTTGGGGCACTCTTTGAAGTACTTTGTGTTTGTTTGAATAGATGAATCTGAGATTGTGTGATGCATATCGTATAATCATATCCACGGATACTTGAGGTGACATTGGAGTATCTAGGTGATATTAGGGTTTTGGTTGATTTGTGTCTTAAGGTGTTATTCTAGTACGAACTCTATGATAGATTGAACGGAAAGAATAGCTTCATGTTATTTTACTACGGACTCTTGAATATATCGATCAGAAAGGATAACTTTGAGGTGGTCTCGTACCCTACCATAATCTCTTCGTTTGTTCTCCTCTATTAGTGACTTTGGAATGACTCTTTGTTGCATGTTGAGGGATAGTTGATGAGGACATGACTACCTTGGATACGACCAAAAATATTGCATACATGCATATTTGTCAGCTGATTTCTAATGCAAACTATTCAATAATCTATTTATGTTATCGAGAACAAAAATACTTCACACACTTTTGTGTTTTGTCTAATTGCAGGTGTATGTGATAGAGGCAAAGGTGTCCCGATGTTTCGATGAGATGGTGGCTATCGTTTTCTGGGGGAGTCGACCTTGACGATCCGACTACGAACGTGCGAGACGTCGCGCCTTAGCAATCGCTAAACCAACTTCCGAGGGGTTATTGACCACGCCCGAGCACGATCAACCTGACCACGAGGGCCTGTTTCCTGCGAGCAAACGAAGAACAAGCAAGAAACTGAGATTGCAATCTGGATATTGCGAATATAAGATGAAAGCTTTATTGATCAAGGTGGGGTTCTGTGACGTCTTGGTCTGGTCGTTGGACACAAACGAAGTACGCGAAGTTGCAGCTATGGCGAACTTTTAATCTAAACAAAACCCAAAATCTAAACGACGCCCTAAGGGCTGTATATATGGAGGAAGAGAGGGGAATTTCGTGGCCCTTGAGGGTGGGGTCCGAATCCAACCCTAACTCTTGTTTCCCCACACATACGGACTCTAAAAATAGCCTATACTTAAGTATTTCGAAATTACATGGGCCTAGCCCATTAATAAGGTGACGCAGCACCTAGAATAGCCTATGGACGAATATTATGAAGTGGCATCTTGTATATTTCGTCCATGGCTTCATGCACTCCTTATGGCGGCTTCAAAGTCCTGAAATCATCAGTTGTAACTCCGTTCTTGATCCCCTTGCGCATGCCATCAACTTCATGCGTGTTTTTGCTCCAATGTTCATCCTTCTCCAAGCTAGGCCCTTCATTTGAAAGCAAAACAAATGTATCCAATTTAGGCAGCATCATAATCTCATGAACATTAGAATCATTACCAAGAAACGAAAGTACCTGGTAATTTAATTGGCGTGCGCGAGCTCTAGTAATTGGTCCAGTATATGTAACAGTAGGGGCTGTGGGTGTAACAATGGTATTGATGTCCGCATCATCCTCCCCTTCTTGAAATGAAGTCGTCCTCGACGGAAGCTCATCTTCCTCACCCAAATAAGGCTTCAAATCTGCAATATTAAAAGTGGGACTAACCCCAAAATCTGCAGGTAGCTCAAGTTTATATGCATTATCATTTATTTTCTCTAAAACCTTAAAAGGACCATCAGCACGTGGCATTAGCTTTGATTTGCGCAGATTAGGAAATCTATCTTTACGCAAATGTAACCAAACAAGATCTCCAGGTGCAAACACAACATGTTTTCTACCCTTATCTCCAGCAAGTTTATATTTAGCATTCATACACTCAATGTTTTCCTTAGTTAACTCATGCATTTTTAAAATCAATTCAGAACGTTCTTTAGCATCAAAATTAACCTTCTCCGAAGATGGAAGAGGCAACAAATCAATAGGTGCACGAGGTAGGAAGCCATACACAATTTCAAAAGGGCACATCTTAGTAGTAGAATGCAATGAACGATTATAAGCAAATTCAATATGAGGCAAGCATTCTTCCCACAGTTTCTTGTTATTCTTCAAAACAGCCCTAAGCATAGTAGACAATGTTCTATTGACTACTTCAGTTTGTCCATCAGTTTGGGGGTGACAAGTAGTACTAAAAAGCAGCTTAGTCCCCAACTTAGCCCATAAACATCTCCAAAAGTGGCTAAGAAATTTAGTATCACGATCTGAAACAATAGTATTTGGCACACCATGTAAGCGAATAATTTCACGAAAGAACAAATCAGCAACATTAACAGCATCATCGCTTTTATGACATGGTATAAAGTGTGCCATTTTCGAGAACCTATCCACGACAACAAATATGCTATCCCTCCCCTTCTTTGTTCTAGGTAAACCTAAAACAAAGTCCATAGATATATCCTCCCAAGGAACACTAGGTACAGGCAAAGGCATATATAAACCATGAGGATTGAGTCGTGACTTAGCTCTTTGACATGTAGTGCAGCGAGCAACAAAACGCTCAACATCCCGTCTCATCTTTGGCCAAAAGAAATGTGTAGCAAGTATATCCTCCGTCTTCTTGATGCCAAAGTGTCCCATTAATCCTCCTCCATGCGCCTCCTGCAACAATAAAAGACGAACGGAGCTAGCTGGAATGCATAGCTTGTTAGCACGAAACACAAATCCATCGTTAAGAACGAACTTGTTCCAAGTTCTCCCTTCCTTACAATTCTGTAATACATCTTTAAATTCAGCATCATTAACATATTGATCCTTGATGGTCTCCAAACCAAATATTTTAAAGTCAAGTTGTGAAAGCATAGTATAACGACGAGACAAGGCATCAGCAATAACATTTTCTTTACCCTTCTTGTGTTTAATCACATAAGGGAAAGTCTCAATGAATTCAACCCATTTAGCATGTCGACGGTTCAGTTTTGCTTGACTTTTAATGTGTTTCAAAGATTCATGATCAGAATGTATAACAAATTCCTTGGGCCATAAATAATGTTGCCATGTTTCTAAGGTCCGAACAAGAGCATATAATTCTTTATCATAAGTAGAATAGTTCAGACTAGGCCCACTCAATTTTTCAGAAAAGTATGCAACAGGTTTTCCATCTTGTAATAACACACCTCCTAATCCAATTCCACTAGCATCACATTCAAGCTCAAAAGTCTTATTGAAATTAGGAAGTTGGAGTAAAGGAGCATGTGTCAACTTATCTTTCAATACCGTGAAGGCTTCTTCCTGTGCGGTACCCCAAACAAAAGGCACATCCTTCTTTGTAAGCTCGTTGAGAGGTGCAGCAATGGTGCTGAAATCTCTCACAAAACGCCTATAGAAACCAGCGAGGCCAAGGAAACTCCTCACTTGTGTGACCGTTTTGGGCTGCGGCCAACTCTCAATAGCTTCAATCTTGGCTTTATCAACTTCAATTCCCTGTGGAGTAACAACATAGCCAAGAAAAGATACTCGGTCGGTGCAAAAGGTGCACTTTCCAAGGTTTCCAAACAAACGTGCATCACGTAGAGCAATAAAAACAGCACGTAAATGTTCCAAATGTTCCTCCAAAGATTTGCTATAAATCAATATGTCATCAAAGTAAACTACCACAAATCGTCCAATGAAAGCACGTAAAACTTCGTTCATTAACCTCATGAAAGTACTAGGTGCATTAGTTAACCCAAAAGGCATGACTAACCACTGATATAATCCAAACTTAGTTTTAAATGTTGTTTTCCATTCATCTCCCAATTTCATACGAATTTGATGGTAACCACTACGCAAATCAACTTTGGAGAATATTGTAGAGCCACTCAATTCATCAAGCATATCATCTAGCCTAGGAATAGGATGACGATAACGAATAGTAATATTATTAATGCCTCTACAATCAACGCACATACGCGACGTACCATCCTTTTTCGGCACTAAAATGATAGGAACAGCACAAGGACTAAGGGATTCGCGTATATAACCTTTGTCGAGCAGTTCTTGTACTTGACGCATAATCTCCTTCGTCTCCTCTGGATTGGTACGGTATGGTGCCCGGTTGGGTAATGATGCACCGGGAATTAAGTCAATTTGATGCTCAATCCCGCGAATAGGTGGTAATCCCGGTGGCACGTCTTGTGGAAAGACGTCGGCGAACTCCTGCAAAATGTTAGTGACAGCAGGAGGCAAAGAGGAAGGCACGTCCTCGAATGAAAATAATGCCTCTTTGCACACAAAAGCATAGCAAACAGATTTGCTAAAATCTAGATCATCAATATCAGATTTGGTGGCAAGTAAACATGCACTTTTCAATTTAATTTCAGAAGCAACACTAGATTGTTTATTATTATTAGGCTGCATTTGTTGCTCAAATTCTTTTGCCACAATCTGATTTTCACTCTTAGTTTTCTCCTGTTTTGCTTTATTAGCTCTATTAATATCATCTTTCAAAATGGAATCAGGAGTCATAGGAAGCAAAGTAATATTTTTATCCTTATGAACAAGAGTATACTGATTGTTTCTACCATGGTGAATAGAATTTTTATCAAATTGCCATGGTCTACCAAGTAATAAGGAACATGCTTGCATCGGTACCACATCACAATCAACATAATCAGCATATGTAGAGATACTAAAATGCACACGAACAGTACGTGTTACCTTAACCTTGCCGCTGTTGTTGAACCATTGGATGTAGTAAGGATGTGGATGTGGTCTTGTGGTGAGAGATAGCTTCTCCACCATCTCGATGCTAGCCAAGTTGTTGCAACTCCCTCCATCTATGATCACGCGAACAGAACGTTCCTTCACAACTCCCTTTGTATGGAACAAATTATGCCTCTGATTTTGCTCAGCTTGTGTAACCTGCACACTCAAAACACGTTGAGCAACTAAACATTCATACCTGTCAGCATCTTCAGGAGCCATGTATTGCGTCTCATGATCAGAATCGTCTCCACCGTGTTCGTCACGTGTAATAAGAGCCAAAGCCTCCTCATCATAGTCACTAGCGGACTCATACCCACCATCCTCAGTAACAATCATCACACGCTTAGATGGGCATTCTCTCGCATAATGACCTCCACCCTTGCAACGTCGACAAATAATATCATGTGTTTGCCCTGTTGATGCCATGGAAGAAGAAGAGCTCTTTGCAGGCCCAGAAGGTGTGCTCTTGGCAGATAGTGGTGATTGTGCCTGCTTTATTGTATCACGGTTGGCGGTGGCAGCCGACGGAGGCGCCGGTGAAGCAGAACGTGTGGAAGTAGATGATGCACGTGGTGTCCATGAAGAAGGTCGACCTGCAGAAAAGTTAGTCCGCGCCAATGCCTGTCGATCCTGCACTTCACGTTCAGCTTTACAAGCAAGATGGAATAAACGAGTGATATTAGTATACTCCTTATACTCTAGAATCGTCTGAATCTCTCTATTTAATCCACCCATAAAACGTGCAAGCATAGCTTCATTCTCCTCAACAATACCACATCTAATCATGCCAGTTTGTAATTCCTGATAGTATTCTTCTACAGAATTTTTTCCCTGTCTTAAGCGCTGCAATTTTTGAAGTAATTCACGTTGATAATATGGTGGAACCCAACGAGTACACATAGCAGTTTTCAAAGCAGCCCAAGTAGCAGGAATGGGATATAATCTACAATGCTCAGACCACCAAACACATGCAAAACTAGTGAATGCACAAACAGCAGCAGGAACACGTCTCTCCTCGGGATATTGTAAACATGTAAATCGTTGTTCAGTTTCTAACTCCCAAGTAAGATATATATCAGGAACATATCTACCCTCAAATGGTGGAATATTCAATTTTAGTTTAGGGAGATGGTCATGATCTCGTACCTGAGGGTGAGCCCTACCATTGCCATTATTTGCATGTGGACGACCTGATGGTTGCTGTGCTGGTGGTGGCACGTAGTTCTGATTTTGATCAACCTCATCCTCGTAATCGCCAGCAAAATCATCCTCCTCCGCATCAGCAGCAGGAGCCACAGAAGTAGCAACAGCAGCACCAACAGTTTGGCCAGGTGCAAGAGGGAGACGGCTCGCTCGGCGGAGGGCTGTTTCACGATGTGTAGGTAGTCGTCGTTGTTGTTGTTGTAGAGGTGCGTTAGGTGCAGCCGGTGGTGGTGGTGGAAGACGCGCGAGCAATTCATTAAACCTGTTATCGAGCTTTGTTTCGAACGTCTTCTCCATGTCATCTATCTTCTCCATGGCCTCTTCAAATCTGTTTAGCACATCCTGCACCTGTCCATTCATCATTTGCTGAAATTTATCATGCAACTCCTGATTCGTCATGTTCTCCCAGTCAGTCTCGTCGGCTTGTGATCCTGCCATGGTTAGCAACAATAGAAAACACACAATAATATGATCCTACAGAATACTAACAAGAGGTGGTGGTGGCGGGTGTCACAAATCCGTCAAGCAAATCTCAAATTCTTACCAGTTCTTACCCAGCAGCAGGCGGTGATCGGCAACCGTTGTAGTCAAAACTCTCAAAAGCTTGGATAGAGCGATTGCCAGGGAGAGTCAAACGCACGACGTAGAGGTATGTGGAGCTGGGAAGGCTTATAGTATGGTAGCAAAAAGGGTCAGCAATAATCAATTCAGAGATGCAAAGTTGAATAAAAGCTCAACGACGGTACTGTGCTGGTCCTAGGCTAGACCGTGCTAGAGACGCGAGCCTAGAACACTAACAAAATCACGGCGCTGCACGTAAATAAGGGAAAAGCACACTCTGGAACTTTTTTTTTCGCTTGTTTTTTTTTGCGCTCCTCTTTTTTTTGCGAAAAATTACTATAATGGCGAGTGTCTCAAAACTCTTCCCTCGTCAAACTGATAGGATGGGCACGAAAAAAAAAATTCACTTTTTTTTTCGGAAATCAGGGCAGCGACGACGAAAAAGTGCGACAAAAAATCACTATGATGGCACGTGGCTCAAAAGACTCAGAAAAGCCTAAAAATAGGATAGGGAAAAAAATTTGCCCGTGAAAATTTTGGCCTAAAAACTTCCCGGGGGTCTCCAGACTCTACGCAGGCAAGGAAACACGAATCGGAATTGAGATTGATCTCAAGAACAAACCTAATATGAGAAGAACTCGGATTGGTGGTGGATATATGGTTGTGGTATATGGCAGCGGTGGTGGTATATGGTAGCGGTGGTGGTATATGGATAGAGATTGATGGTGGTATATGGATACGGATTGGTAGTGGTATATGGATAAGGATTCAGAGCGGTGGCGGATAAGCAAAAGTGGTAGATGGGCGATGATGATGGTGCGGCGGCGGCGTGACAACTTATGACCAGAACTCGAAACTCTAAAAGACTAGACTCTAAGACCAGCAACTTGACACGACGATGCAACCGCAAATTCAACAAAGCAAAAACCCTAAAAAGATTATGCAAAGGCTCAGATTGGTTCGGATATGATGAACTAACCCTAATTTTTTTTGTGTGGCTTTTTCGTGGACTGTAGGTATGAAGAACGGACTCGATCTAATCTACGAAAAACTGTAAAATCTCACCGAGCAACCTGGAAATCTGATACCACTTGATAGAGGCAAAGGTGTCCCGATGTTTCGATGAGATGGTGGCTATCGTTTTCTGTGGGAGTCGACCTTGACGATCCGACTACGAACGTGCGAGACGTCGCGCCTTAGCAATCGCTAAACCAACTTCCGAGGGGTTATTGACCACGCCGGAGCAAGATCAACCTAACCACGAGGGCCTGTTTCCTGCGAGCAAACGAAGAACAAGCAAGAAACTGAGATTGCAATCTGGATATTGCGAATATAAGATGAAAGCTTTATTGATCAAGGTGGGGTTCTGTGACGTCTTGGTCTGGTCGTTGGACACAAACGAAGTACGCGAAGTTGCAGCTATGGCGACCTTTTAATCTAAGCAAAACCCAAAGTCTAAACGACGCCCTAAGGGCTGTATATATGGAGGAAGAGAGGGGAATTTCGTGGCCCTTGAGGGTGGGGTCCGAATCCAACCCTAACTCTTGTTTCCCCACACATACGGACTCTAAAAATAGCCTATACTTAAGTATTTCGAAATTACATGGGCCTGGCCCATTAATAAGGTGACGCAGCACCTAGAATAGCCTATGGACGAATATTATGAAGTGGCATCTTGTATATTTCGTCCATGGCTTCATGCACTCCTTATGGCGGCTTCAAAGTCCTGAAATCATCAGTTGTAACTCTGTTCTTGATCCCCTTGCGCATGCCATCAACTTCATGCGTGTTCTTGCTCCAATGTTCATCCTTCTCCAAGCTAGGCCCTTCATTTGAAAGCAAAACAAATGTATCCAATTTAGGCAGCATCATAATCTCATGAACATTAGAATCATTACCAAGAAACGAAAGTACCTGGTAATTTAATTGGCGTGCGCGAGCTCTAGTAATTGGTCCAGTATATGTAACAGTAGGGGCTGTGGGTGTAACAATGGTATTGATGTCCTCATCAGAGACCATCTTCATCCTATGCCTCCTACGGATTGATAAACCTTAGGTCATCCACTTGAGGGAAATTTGCTACTGTCCTACAAACCTCTGCACTTGGAGGCCCAACAACGTCTACAAGAAGAAGGTTGTGTAGTAGACATCAAGCTCTTTTCTGGCGCCGTTGCCGGGGAGGTTAGCGCTTGAAGGTATATCTTTAGATCTTGCAATCGAATCTTTTTGTTTCTTGTTTTAGCACTAGTTTAGTTTATAAAAGAAAACTACAAAAAAATATGGAATTGAGTTTGCCTCATACGCTTCATCTTTTTAATATCTTTCGTGAGTATGATGGAAAGGAAAATTGTGCCAAAGTGTTATGAATTCCTTGAATATCCATGATGCTAATGATATGCAAAGCCAAAAGCTTGGGGAAGCTATGTTTGATGAAGATGATATTTTTTGTCCCCCAAGTTTTGATGAGAAAATTTATTATCATGATAGCATGCCTCCTATTTATGATGATTATATTTATGGAAGTGGATTTGGAGAGGTCATGACTTTATTTAGTGATGATTCCACTATTTAGGAAGAGGTTCCAATTGATTATGAGAACAAAGTTGCTATCTATGACGATTATTGTGATGACTCGTATGCTATTAAGAATAATGATAACCATGAAACTTGTCATCATGATTTTAGTTTTCAATTGGATTATGCCTCACATGGTAATTATTATGTTGAGTTTGCTCCCACTATTATTCATGAGAAGAATTTTGCTTATGTGGAGAGTAGTAAATTTTCTATGCTTGTAGATCCTGAAAAGAACGCTGTATGTGATGGTTATATTGTTGAATTCATTCATGATGCTACTGAAAATTATTATGAGGGAGTAATATATGCTTATAGGAATTGCAATAATATCAAGTTTCCTCTCTATGTGCTTAAAATCTTGAAGTTATGCTTGTTTTGCTTTCCTATGCAAGTTGATTCTTGTTCCCACAAGTTGTTTGCACAAAAAATCCCTATGCATAGGAAGTGGGTTAGACTTAAATGTGCTATTCATATTCTTCATGATGCTCTCTTTATGTTTCAATTCTTATCTTTTATGTGAGCATCATTGAAATCATCATGCCTAGCTAGGGGCGTCAAACGATAGTGCTTGTTGGGAGGCAACCCAACTTTATTTTTGTTCCTTGCTTTTTGCTCCTGTTTAGTAATAAAAAATTTATCTAGCCTATGTTTTGGTTGTGTTTTTTGTGTTTAATTAGTGTTTGTGCCAAGTAGAACCGTTGTGAAGACTTGGGGAAAGTCTTTTTGATCTTGCTGTAAAAAACAGAAACTTTAGCGCTCACGAGAATTGCTGCCATTTTTATTTGGAGAGTGATATTTAGTTAATTATTTTTTCAGATGATTAATAGACAAATTCCTCAGGTCCACAAATTTATTTTAGGATTTTATGAGTTCCAGAAATATACGTTTGATACAGATTACTACAGACTGTTCTGTTTTTGACAGATTCTGTTTTTCGTGTGTTGTTTGCTTATTTTGATGAATCTATGGCTAGTAAAAGAGTTTATAAACCATAGAGAAGTCGGAATACAGTAGGTTTAAGACCAATATAAATAAATAATGAGTTCATTACAGTACCTTGAAGTGGTGTTTTATTTTCTTATACTAACGGAGCTTACGAGTTTTCTGTTAAGTTTTGTGTTGTGAAGTTTTCAAGTTTTGGGTAAAGATTCGATGGACTATGGAATAAGGAGTGGCAAGAGCCTAAGCTTGGGGATGTCCAAGGCACCCCAAGGTAATATTCAAGGACAACCAAGAGCCTAATCTTGGGGATGCCCCGGATGGCATCCCCTCTTTCGTCTTCGTTCATCGGTAACTTTACTTGGAGCTATATTTTTATTCACCACATGATATGTGTTTTGCTTGGAGCATCAATTTATTTTATTAGGATTTGCTTTATGTTATTTAGAACAATGTTTTGCATCTTTTATTTCAATAAAAGTGGCATTGATAGCCTTTACTATGCCTATTTCACAAGTCTTCATGTTGCTGTTTGAAAACAGAAAGTTTACCGATGTTGCAATAATTCCCTAGAAAAGTAAGAATGTGATAAAATGTTGAAACCTTTTGCATAATTAGATCTGATAAATTTACTATAGTGGTAATTTTCTTTCATAATTTTTCGATGTGGGGAAGTATGGATCTTGCTGCACTCTTTACAGATTGTCCTGTTTAGGCAGATTGCTGTTATGTTTGCATATGTTTGCTTCTTTAATTATTCTATTTGAGAATAGGACTATTAAATATGCAGAGGCATTTAGTATGCAATGTTGAATAATAATTTTAGCGATTTGTGATAGTATAGTATGATAAGGTTTTTGCATTGGTTTATACTAACTTATCTCACGAGTCCTTGTTGAGTTTTGTGTGGATGAAGCTTTTGAGATTTAGGGAGACCGTGGTATGAGAGGAATTAAGGAGACATAAAAGCTCAAGCTTGGGGATGCCCAAGGCATCCCAAGATAATATTTCAAGAAGTCTCAAGCGTCTAAGCTTGGGGATGCCCCAGTTGGCATCCCACCTTTCTTCTTCAACAACTATCGGTTAGTTTCGGTTGATCCTAAGTTTTTGCTTCTTCACATGATGTTTGACATTCTTAGAATGTCATTTTATTTTGTTTTGCTTGTTGTTTGAATAAAATATCAAGATCTTAAATTCTTAAATGTTAGAGAGTCTTCACATAGTTGCATAATTATTCGACTACTCATTGATCTTCACTTATATCTTTTGGAGCAGTTTGTCATTTGCTCTAGTGCTTCACTTATATCTTTCTAGAGCATGGCGGTGGTTTTATTTTGAAGAAATATATGAACTCTCATGCTTAACTTATATTATTTTGAGAGTCCTAAACAGCATGGTAATTTGCTTTGGTTATGAATTTAGTCCTAAAATGACGGGCATCCAAGAGGGATATTGATAGAGGCTAAGGTGTCCCGATGTTTCGATGAGATGGTGGCTATCGTTTTCTGTGGGAGTCGACCTTGACGATCCGACTACGAACGTGCGAGATGTCGCGCCTTAGCAATCGCTAAACCAACTTCCGAGGGTTATTGACCACGCCGGAGCACGATCAACCTGACCACGAGGGTCTGTTTCCTGCGAGCAAACGAAGAACAAGCAAGAAACTGAGATTGCAATCGGGATATTGCGAATATAAGATGAAAGCTTTATTGATCAAGGTGGGGTTCTGTGACGTCTTGGTCTGGTCTTTGGAGACAAACGAAGTACGCGAAGTTGCAGCTATGGCGAACTTTTAATCTAAACAAAACCCAAAGTCTAAACGACGCCCTAAGGGCTGTATATATGGAGGAAGAGGGGGGAATTTCATGGCCCTTGAGGGTGGGGTCCGAAACCAACCCTAACTCTTGTTTCCCCACACATACGGACTCTAAAAATAGCCTATACTTAAGTATTTCGAAATTACATGGGCCTGGCCCATTAATAAGGTGACGCAGCACCTAGAATAGCCTATGGACGAATATTATGAAGTGGCATCTTGTATATTTCGTCCAAGGCTTCATGCACTCCTTATGGCGGCTTCAAAGTCCTGAAATCATCACTTGTAACTCCGTTCTTGATCCCCTTGCGCATGCCATCAACTCCATGCGTGTTCTTGCTCCAATGTTCATCCTTCTCCAAGCTAGGCCCTTCATTTGTAAGCAAAACAAATGTATCCAATTTAGGCAGCATCATAATCTCATGAACATTAGAATCATTACCAAGAAATGAAAGTACCTGGTAATTTAATTGGCATGCGCGAGCTCTAGTAATTGGTCCAGTATATGTAACAATAGGGGTTGTGGGTGTAACAATGGTATTAATGTCCTCATCATCCTCCCCTTCTTGAAATGAAGTCGTCCTCGACGGAACCGCATCTTCCTCACCCAAATAAGGCTTCAAATCTGCAATGTTAAAAGTGGGACTAACCCCAAAATCTACAGGTAGCTCAAGTTTATATGCATTATCATTTATTTTCTCTATCACCTTAAAAGGACCATCAGCACGTGGCATTAGCTTTGATTTGCGCAGATTAGGAAATCTATCTTTACGCAAATGTAACCAAACAAGATCTCCAGGCGCAAACACAACATGTTTTCTACCCTTATCTCCAGCAAGTTTATATTTAGCATTCATACGCTCAATGTTTTCCTTAGTTAACTCATGCATTTTTAAAATCAATTCAGAACGTTCTTTAGCATCAAAATTAACCTTCTCTGAAGATGGAAGAGGCAACAAATCAATAGGTGCACGAGGTAGGAAACCATACACAATTTCAAAAGGGCACATCTTAGTAGTAGAATGAAATGAGCGATTATAAGCAAATTCAATATGAGGCAAGCATTCTTCCCACATTTTCTTGTTATTCTTCAAAACAGCCCTAAGCATAGTAGACAATGTTCTATTGACTACTTCAGTTTGTCCATCAGTTTGGGGGTGACAAGTAGTACTAAAAAGCAGCTTAGTCCCCAACTTAGCCCATAAACATCTCCAAAAGTGGCTAAGAAATTTAGTATCACGATCTGAAACAATAGTATTTGGCACACCATGTAAGCGAATAATTTCACGAAAGAACAAATCAGCAACATTAACAGCATCATCGCTTTTATGACATGGTATAAAGTGTGCCATTTTCGAGAACCTATCCACGACAACAAATATGCTATCCCTCCCCTTCTTTGTTCGAGGTAAACCTAAAACAAATTCCATAGATATATCCTCCCAAGGAACACTAGGTACTGGCAAAGGCATATATAAACCATGAGGATTGAGTCGTGACTTAGCTCTTTGACATGTAGTGCAGCGAGCAACAAAACGCTCAACATGCCGTCTCATCTTTGGCCAAAAGAAATGTGTAGCAAGTATATCCTCCGTCTTCTTGACGCCAAAGTGTCCCATTAATCCTCCTCCATGCGCCTCCTGCAACAACAAAAGACGAACGGAGCTAGCTGGAATGCATAGCTTGTTAGCACGAAACACAAATCCATCGTTAAGAACGAACTTGTTCCAAGTTCTCCCTTCCTTACAATTCTGCAATACATCTTTAAATTCAGCATCATGAACATATTGATCTTTGATGGTCTCCAAACCAAATATTTTAAAGTCAAGTTGTGAAAGCATAGTATAACGACGAGACAAGGCATCAGCAATAACATTTTCTTTACCCTTCTTGTGTTTAATGACATAAGGGAAAGTCTCAATGAATTCAACCCATTTAGCATGTCTACGGTTCAGTTTTGCTTGACTTTTAATGTGTTTCAAAGATTCATGATCAGAATGTATAACAAATTCCTTGGGCCATAAATAATGTTGCCATGTTTCTAAGGTCCGAACAAGAGCATATAATTCTTTATCATAAGTAGAATAGTTCAGACTAGGCCCACTCAATTTTTCAGAAAAGTATGCAACAGGTTTTCCATCTTGTAATAAAACACCTCCTAATCCAATTCCACTAGCATCACATTCAAGCTCAAAAGTCTTATTGAAATTAGGAAGTTGGAGTAAAGGAGCATGTGTCAACTTATCTTTCAATACCGTGAAGGCTTCTTCCTGTGCGGTACCCCAAACAAAAGGCACATCCTTCTTTGTAAGCTCGTTGAGAGGTGCAGCAATGGTGCTGAAATCTCTCACAAAACGCCTATAGAAACCAGCGAGGCCAAGGAAACTCCTCACTTGTGTGACCGTTTTGGGCTGCGGCCAGCTCTCAATAGCTTCAATCTTGGCTTTATCAACTTCAATTCCCTGTGGAGTAACAACATAGCCAAGAAAAGATACTCGGTCGGTGCAAAAGGTGCACTTTCCAAGGTTTCCAAACAAACGTGCATCACGTAGAGCAATAAAAACAGCACATAAATGTTCCAAATGTTCCTCCAAAGATTTGCTATAAATCAATATGTCATCAAAGTAAACTACCACAAATCGTCCAATGAAAGCACGTAAAACTTCGTTCATTAACCTCATGAAAGTACTAGGTGCATTAGTTAACCCAAAAGGCATGACTAACCACTGATATAATCCAAACTTAGTTTTAAATGCTGTTTTCCATTCATCTCCCAATTTCATACGAATTTGATGGTATCCACTACGCAAATCAACTTTGGAGAATATTGTAGAGCCACTCAATTCATCAAGCATATCATCTAACCTAGGAATAGGATGACGATAACGAATAGTAATATTATTAATGCCTCTACAATCAACGCACATACGTGACGTACCATCCTTTTTCGGCACTAAAATGATAGGAACAGCACAAGGACTAAGGGATTCGCGTATATAACCTTTGTCGAGCAGTTCTTGTACTTGACGCATAATCTCCTTCGTCTCCTCTGGATTGGTACGGTATGGTGCATGGTTGGGTAGCGAAGCACCGAGAATTAAGTCAATTTGATGCTCAATCCCTCGAATAGGTGGTAATCCCGGTGGCATGTCTTGTGGAAAGACGTCAGCGAACTCCTGCAAAATGTTAGTGACAGCAGGGGGCAAAGAGGAAGGCAGGTCCTCGAATGAAAATAATGCCTCTTTGCACACAAAAGCATAGCAAACTGATTTGCTAAAATCTAGCTCATCAATATCAGATTTGGTGGCAAGTAAACATGCACTTTTCAATTTAATTTCAGAAACAACAGTAGATGGTTTATTATTAGGCTTCATTTGGTGCTCAAATTCTTTTGCCACAATCTGATTTTCACTCTTATTTGTCTCCTGTTTTGCTTTATTAGCTCTATTAATATCATCCTTCAAAATGGAATCAGGAGTCATAGGAAGCAAAGTAATATTTTTATCGTTATGAACAAGAGTATACTGATTGTTTCTACCATGGTGTATAGAATTTTTATCAAATTGCCATGGTCTACCAAGTAATAAGGAACATGCTTGCATAGGTACCACATCACAATCAACATAATCAGCATATGTAGAGATACTAAAATGCACACGAACAGTACGTGTTACCTTAATCTTGCCGCTGTTGTTGAACCATTGGATGTAGTAAGGATGTGGATGTGGTCTTGTGGTGAGAGATAGCTTCTCCACCATCTCCATGCTAGCCAAGTTATTGCAGCTCCCTCCATCGATGATCACGCGGACAGAACGTTCCTTCACAACTCCCTTTGTATGGAACAAATTATGCCTCTGATTTTGCTTAGCTTGTGTAACCTGCACACTCAAGACACGTTGAGCAACTAAACATTCATACCTGTCAGCATCTTCAGGAGCCATGTATTGCGTCTCATGATCAGAATCGTCTCATCGTCTCCACCGTGTTCGTCACGTGTAATAAGAGCCAAAGTCTCCTCATCATAGTCACTAGCGGACTCATACCCACCATCCTCAGTAACAATCATCACACGCTTAGATGGGCATTCTCTCGCATAATGACCTCCACCCTTGCAACGTCGACAAATAATATCATGTGTTTGCCCTGTTGATGCCATGGATGAAGAAGAGCTCTTTGCAGGCCCAGAAGGTGTGCTCTTGGCAGATAGTGGTGATTGTGCCTGCTTTATTGTATCACGGTTGGAGGTGGCAGCTGACGGAGGCGCCAGTGTAGCAGAACGTGTGGAAGTAGATGATGCACGTGGTGTCCATGATGAAGGTCGACCTGCAGAAAAGTTAGTCCGCGCCAATGCCTGTCAATCCTGCACTTCACGTTCAGCTTTACAAGCAAGATGGAATAAACGAGTGATATTAGTATACTCCTTATACTCTAGAATCGTTTGAATCTCTCTATTTAATCCACCCATAAAACGTGCAAGCATAGCTTCATTCTCCTCAACAATACCACATCTAATCATGCCAGTTTGTAATTCCTGATAATATTCTTCTACAGAATTTTTTCCCTGTCTTAAGCGCTGCAATTTTTGAAGTAATTCACGTTGATAATATGGTGGAACCCAACGAGTACGCATAGCAGTTTTCAAAGCAGCCCAAGTAGTCGGAATAGGATATAACCTACAATGCTCAGACCACCAAACACATGCAAAACTAGTAAAAGCACAAACAGCAGCAGGAACACGTCTCTCCTCGGGATATTGTAAACATGTAAATCGTTGTTCAGTTTCTAACTCCCAAGTAAGATATATATCAGGAACATATCTACCCTCAAATGGTGGAATATTTAATTTTAGTTTAGGGAGATGGTCATGATCTCGTACCTGAGGGTGAGCCCTACCATTGCCATTATTTGCATGTGGACGACCTGGTGGTTGCTGTGCTGTTTGTGGCACGTAGTTCTGATTTTGATCAACCTCATCCTCATAATCTCCCACATAATCATCCTCCTCCACATCAGCAGTAGGAGCCACAGAAGTATCAACAGCAGCACCAGCAGTTTGGCCCGACTGAAGAGGGACACGGCTCGCTCGGCGGAGGGCTGTTTCCCGACGTGGAGGTAGTCGGTGTTGTTGCTGTTGTTGCAGAGGTGCGGCAGGAGCAGCCGGTGGTGGTGGTGGAAAACGCGACAGCAATTCAGCAAACTTGTTATCGAGCTTTGTTTCAAACGTCTTCTCCATGCCATCTATCTTCTCCATGGCCTCTTCAAATCTGTTTATCACATCTTGCACCTGTCCATTCATCATTTGCTGAAACGTATCATGAAGCTCCTTGTTCGTCAAGTTCTCCCAGTCAGTCTCGTCGGCTTGTGATCCTGGCATGGTTAGCAGCAATAGAAACACACAAGAATATGATCCTACAGACTACTAACAAGTGGTGGCGGTGGCGGGTGTCACAAATCCGTCAAGCAAATCTCAAATTCTTACCAGTTCTTACCCAGCAGCAGGCGGTGATCGGCAACCGTTGTAGTCAAAAACTCTCAAAAGCTTGGATAGAGCGATTGCCAGGGAGAGTCAAACGCACGACGTAGATGTATGTGGAGCTGGGAAGGCTTATAGTATGGTAGCAAAAAGGGTCAGCAATAATCAATTCAGAGATGCAAAGTTGAATAAACGCTCAACGACGGTACTGTGCTGGTCCTAGGCTAGACCGTGCTAGAGACGCGAGCCTAGAACACTAACAAAATCACGGCGCTGCACGTAAATAAGGGAAAAGCACACTCTGGAACTCTCTCTTTTTTTTCGCTCTCTTTTTTTTGCACTCCTTTTTTTGCGCTCCTCTTTTTTTTCGCTCCTCTTTTTTTTTGCGAAAAATCACTATAATGGCGAGTGTCTCAAAACTCTTCCCTCGTCAAACTGATAGGATGGGCACGAAAAAAAAGTTCACTTTTTTTTCAGAAATTAGGGGAGCAACGACGAAAAAGTGCGACAAAAAATCACTATGATGGCACGTGGCTCAAAAGACTCAGAAAAGTCGAAAAATAGGATAGGGAAAAAAAATTTTGCCCTTGAAAATTTTGGCCTAAAAACTGCCCGGGGGTCTCCAGACTCTTTTTTTTTCGAGACCTACGCAGGCAAGGAAACACGAATCGGAATTTAGATTGATCTCAAGAACAAACCTAATATGAGAAGAACTCGGATTGGTGGTGGATATATGGTTGTGGTATATGGCAGCGGTGGTGGTATATGGTAGCGGTGGTGGTATATGGATAGAGATTGATGGTGGTATATGGATACGGATTGGTGGTGGTATATGGATATGGATTCAGAGCGGTGGCGGATAAGCAAAAGTGGTAGATGGGCGATGATGATGGTGCGGCGGCGGCGTGACAACTTGTGACCAGAACTCGAAACTCTAAAAGACTAGACTCTAAGACCAGCAACTTGACACGACGATGCAACCGCAAATTCAACAAAGCAAAAACCCTAAAAAGATTATGCAAAGGCTCAGATCGGTTCGGATATGATGAACTAACCCTAATTTTTTTTCTGGCTTTTTCGTGGACTGTAGGTATGAAGAATAGACTCGATCTAATCTACGAAAAACTGTAAAATCTCACCGAGCAACCTGGAAATCTGATACCACTTGATAGAGGCTAAGGTGTCCCGATGTTTCGATGAGATGGTGGCTATCGTTTTCTGTGGGAGTTGACCTTGACGATCCGACTACGAACGTGCGAGACGTCGCGCCTTAGCAATCGCTAAACCAACTTCCGAGGGTTATTGACCACGCCGGAGCACGATCAACCTGACCACGAGGGTCTGTTTCCTGCGAGCAAACGAAGAACAAGCAAGAAACTGAGATTGCAATCTGGATATTGCGAATATAAGATGAAAGCTTTATTGATCAAGGTGGGGTTCTGTGACGTCTTGGTCTGGTCGTTGGACACAAACGAAGTATGCGAAGTTGCAGCTATGGCGAACTTTTAATCTAAACAAAACCCAAAGTCTAAACGACGCCCTAAGGGCTGTATATATGGAGGAAGATGGGGGAATTTCGTGGCCCTTGAGGGTGGGGTCCGAAACCAACCCTAACTCTTGTTTCCCCACACATACGGACTCTAAAAATAGCCTATACTTAAGTATTTCGAAATTACATGGGCCTGGCCCATTAATAAGGTGACGCAGCACCTAGAATAGCCTATGGACGAATATTATGAAGTGGCATCTTGTATATTTCGTCCAAGGCTTCATGCACTCCTTATGGCGGCTTCAAAGTCCTGAAATCATCACTTGTAACTCCGTTCTTGATCCCCTTGCGCATGCCATCAACTCCATGCGTGTTCTTGCTCCAATGTTCATCCTTCTCCAAGCTAGGCCCTTCATTTGTAAGCAAAACAAATGTATCCAATTTAGGCAGCATCATAATCTCATGAACATTAGAATCATTACCAAGAAACGAAAGTACCTGGTAATTTAATTGGCGTGCGCGAGCTCTAGTAATTGGTCCAGTATATGTAACAGTAGGGGCTGTGGGTGTAACAATGGTATTGATGTCCTCATCAAGTTTGCTATTTTAACCTTCAACAAGGACCAGCCGCAGTCAAATTCGATTCAACTAAAGTTGGAGAAACGGACACCCGCCAGCCACCTTTATGCAAAACTAGTTGCATGTCTGTCGGTGGAACCGGTCTCGTGAACGTGTTCATGTTAGGTTGGTTCGGGCCGCTTCATCCAATAATACCGCCCAATCAAAATAAGACGTTGGTGGTAAGCAGTATGACAATCACCGCCCACAACTCTTTGTGTTCTACTCGTGCATATCATCTATGCATAGACCTGACTCGGATGCCACTGTTGGGAAATGTAGCATGCAATTTCAAAAAAAATCCTACGCTCACGCATGATCTATCTAGGAGATGCATAGCAACGAGAGGGGGAGAGTGTCCACGTACCCTCGTAGACCGTAAGCGGAAGCGTTTGACAATGTGGTTGATTTAGTCGAATGTCTTCTAGCTCCGACCAAACAAGCACCGAACGTACGACACCTCCGAGTTCTGCACATGTTGAGCGCGATGATGTCCCTCGCCTTCTTGATCCAGCAAGGTGTCGAGGTAGTAGATGAGTTTCTTCATCACGACGACGTGGTGATGGTGATGGTGAAATGATCCGCGCAGGGCTTCGCCTAAGCACCACGAGAATATGACCGGGGGTGTAAACTGTGGAGGGGGGCCCCACACACGGCTAACAGTTGATGTTATGTTGTGCTAGGGGTGCCCCCATGTAACACCCCGGATGTAACTTTCCCAATTTGTACTCCAACTCTTGTCGTTTCCGGCTTTAAGTTACTTTATTTTCTCGGGTTCGGGTCTTTGTCTCCGTGTGTTGTTGTTGTTGTCATGCATCTCATATCATGTCATCATGTGCATTGCATTTGCATACGTGTTCATCTCATGCATCCGAGCATTTTCCCCGTTGTCCGTTTTGCATTCCGGCGCTTCGTTCTCCTCCGGTGGTCATTTCTACCTTTCTTTTGTCTGTGGGGTTTAAACATTTTCGGATTGGACCGAGACTTGCCAAGCGGCCTTGGTTTACTACCGGTAGACCGCCTGTCAAGTTTCGTACCATTTGGACTTCGTTTGATACTCCAACGGTTAACCGAGGGACTGAAAAGGCCTCGTGTGTGTTGCAGCCCAACACCCCTCCAATTTGGCCCAAAACCCACCTAAACCTTCTCCATCATCTAGAGCGTTCGATCACGATCGCGTGGCCGAAAACCACACCTCATTTGGACTTTCCTAGCTCCTCCTATGCCTATATAAAGACCCCCCCCCCCCCGAAATTCCCGTTCTTCTTCCTCCGAAACCCTAGATCCACCCCTCGCGCGCCGCCGGACATGTCCGAAGTCCGCCGGACAGAGCGCCGCCGCCACTCGTAGCGCGCCACGTGGCAGGCACCGCCACCTCGCGCCCCCGGCCCGCCAGGCCCACGTCGGGCCCCCGCAAGCCCGAAACCGCCGCCGCCCGCGCCCGTCCGCCCCGCCGCCTCCTTCCCCGCGTCCGGCGCCCGACGCCGCCACGATCCACGCCGCTCCGCCGCGACAGGATCCCCGCCGGCGCCAACCTCCTCGCCGGCCGGTGCCGCGGGTCGTCGCCACGCCGCCGCAAGCTCGCCAGCCGCCCCGCCCATCGCCGCGGAGCGCCGCTTCGGCCGCTCCTCCCCAACTCTGGCAAGTCCTCCGGCCGGCCCCTCCTCTCCGGCGAGTTCGTCGGCATCTACAGTGTTCTCCGGCGACCGCCTCGGGAAGTGTGCAAATCTGGATCTGAGGAGATCCACTCGGTTGACTTTCCCCTCCTAACCCTAATTATTTTTGCGTTGTTCATCATGCCGTAACTCCGCATCCGTAGCTTCGTTTTGGGCATATAGCATATCAAAATGTTCATCTCAGAGAGTACATCATTTCATCTCATTGCATCATTTTCATTTGAGTTCATCTTGATGCCCGAAATGCTGTTAGAAGAATCCTACTTGAGATATTTGTCAGATCTGCTACTCCATTTAGATATTTGTCATTTTTGCCATGATTATTGTGTGCATGATATGCCCATGAGCTCTACATATGTTTTGTTAAGAGTTTTGCCATCTTTCCAGAGGTGCAACCCATGTATTTTTGTGATGTGTGTGGTGACTAGCACAAGCTTGCAAAGTGAGGCACTTGGTAATGCTGATTTCAGAGACTTAGCATTTCCACTAAGTCCTTGATCTGTTTATCTCATATGGCCATATGTTCATGTTGTTTCCTAGTGATCCGTGCCTCTTTTGAGGATGATCAGTAAGGATGTTTTGTTGATCTTGTAGTGCTCTATCCATACATGTCTTTGTTTGTAATTATGGAGCACCCTAGCTTGAGTCAATCGAGCTCTACTTTTGCTACTTCGTGAATCTGGGCAGATTGTCTACTTGTTAGCGATTTTGCCGATGTTGTTGTAGTTGATCTGTGCATGCTATGTTATTGTTCTTACCATGTCTAGCTTGCATTTTGTGTATTCTTGATGGGTGTATGCTTAGCTTGCCATGACTTGCTCTATAGTGAGTGCATCGAGCTCGTAAACATGCCTACTTGATATCTGTTTTCAGCATGCTCCAGTTTTCATTAAGTCTGAGAACTGATTATGTTTTTGCCATGTTCACATGCTTGCAATTGTATTTTCTGATCCCTTTTGGCTCAAGGTCACTAATGGACTTTGGTTAAGCTCTTTGAGTATCTTCATGCCATGCTTTACTTTGCCATGTTCAGGTCCTGTAGCATATAGTTTTGTTGCTCCGAAGAGTGCTACCTGATCTGAAATTTCAGACAAGTGTTAATTTCACTAAGTCTGAAATCTGTTTGCCATATGCATTTTTGCCATGCTTGTTTGAACCTGTTAATGGATGAATTGGCCGTAGCTCAGTGCTAGACTTTTGTTAAGCATCATGAATGCATCCCTGCCATGTATTTTTATGCCATGTTTGGGTGCTGTAGCATGTTCATCTCTTTGCATTTAGATGGCTACTTGCTGTAAATCGCAGACCGGTGTCATATTTGAATTGCTTGCCATTTCCAAACCGTAACTCCGATTCCGGCGTTCTTTATATTGTTTTCAAGCGATTTCATCTCATCTTTCCAGTGGCACACTTGGATTCCCAATTTGAGGCCAGGTTCATGCATCCCTTGTCAAATCTTGCATATGCATCCCGCATCGCATCCCGCATAGCATACCATCCTTGCATCATATAGTTTGATCCGTGCATGTGGTTGATTGTGTCCTTGTTGCTTGTTTTTATTGTTTGGGTAGAGCCAGGAGACGCGTTCACTAACGAGGAGCCCGTTGAGTTTACTTTTGAGGATCCAGTCAACTCTGACAACTATGCAGGCAAGATGATCATACCCTCGAAATCACTACTATCTTTACTATGCTAGATTGCTCGCTCTTTTGCTATGCCAATGCTACAATGCCTACCACTTGCTTTCAAGCCTCCCAAATTGCCATGTCAAACCTCTAACCCACCATGTCCTAGCAAACCGTTGATTGGCTATGTTACCGCTTTGCTCAGCCCCTCTTATAGCGTTGCTAGTTGCAGGTGAAGATTGGAGACCGTTCCTTGTTGGAACATTATTTACTTGTTGGGATATCATTATATTATCTTGTTATCTTAATGCATCTATATACTTGGTAAAGGGTGGAAGGCTCGGCCTCTCGCCTAGTGTTTTGTTCCACTCTTGCCGCCCTAGTTTCCGTCATATCGGTGTTATGTTCCCGGATTTTGCGTTCCTTACGCGGTTGGGTTATAATGGGAACCCCTTGATAGTTCGCCTTGATTAAAGCTTTTCCAGCAATGCCCAACCTTGGTTTTACCATTTGACACCTAGCCTCTTTTTCCCTTGGGTTTCCGGAGCCCGAGGGTCATCTTATTTAACCCCCCCCCCCCCCGGGGCCAGTGCTCCTCTGAGTGTTGGTCCAACTCGTCAGCCGCCGGTGGCTACCAGGGGCAACTCTGGGCTGGCCTACCGGAAGTTTAGACAATCTGAGTGTGCCCTGAGAAAGAGATATGTGCAGCTCCTATCAGGATTTGTCGGCACATTCGGGCGGTGTTGCTGGATTTGTTTTAACCTGTCGAAGTGTCTTGAAGAACCGAGGTACCGAGTCTGATCGGAACGTCTCGGGAGGAGGTCTATTCCTTCATTGACCGTGAGAGCTTGTCATGGGCTAAGTTGGGACTCCCCTGCAGGGATTTGAACTTTCGAAAGCCGTGCCCGTGGTTATGGGCAGATGGGAATTTGTTAATGTTCGGTTGTAGATAACTTGAACCTTAACTTAATTAAAATGAATCAACCGTGTGAGTTACCGTGATGGCCTCTTCTCGGCGGAGTCCGGGAAGTGGACACGGTGTTGGAGTAATGTTTGCGCAGGTTGCTCTCTAGTTATGCGTTCGCGCTTTGCCTCCTCTTCTCGCTCTCTTTTGCGAACAGGATAGCCACCATATTCGCTAGTTGCTTGCTGCAGCTCCATATATTTACCTTGCCATACCTATTAAGCTTAAATAGTCTTGATCGCGAGGGTGCGAGATTGCTGAGTCCCTGTGGCTCACAGATTACTATTACACCAGATGCAGGGCCTGATGATTCCGCTCCAGGTGACGCGCTTGAGCTCAAGTGGGAGTTCGACGAGGACTCTCAATGTTACTATGTTTCCTTTCCTGATGATCAGTAGTGGTGCCCACTTGGGGGTGAACGGGACCGTGTCGCATGTTTGGTTATCTTTTATTTTGGCGCCGTAGTCGGGCCATGAGTGTTTGGATGATGTAATGTTATTTATGTACTTGATTGACGTGGCGAGTGTAAGCCAACTATGTTATCTCCCCTTTATTATTTATATTACATGGGATGTTGTGAAGATTGCCTAACTTGCGACATTGCCTTCAATGCGATTATGCCTCTAAGTCGTGCCTCGACCCGTGGGAGCTATAGTCGCATCGAGGGTGTTACAAGTTGGTAATCAGAGCCTTCCCCGACCTTAGGAGCCCCATTGCTTGATCATTTTTAGCAGCCGAGTTGTGTCTAGAAAAATGTTTTGAGTCATTTAGGAATTATATATCGGACTGTTTAGGAATTCTTTTTACTTCCCAGTCTCCTCGTCGCTCTGGCAAGGCATCCTGACGTAGAGTTTTGACTCTTCTCTTCTCAAATTTCACTAAAAAAAATTTTAGGATCACGCGGGTATCTTGGAATCGTTCCGATGGTTTTATGATGAGAACATTGTCTTGGTGCCTCCTGTCAGGGGTTTTGTGGAAGTGTCCCGGGGAGTTGAGCTCTGAGGTGTTGTCGTCATAATTTTATCGTTGCAGTTCTGGAATACCTGAGTCTAGTACGCTGACATCGAAAATCTCTTTTATGCAGTTCGTTGGTGAGATAACCTCGACGCCACCCAGTACTGGGGCGGGAGTTCGGGAGTATCGCCATAACTTGTATAACAGATGCTTTTCAAAGGTTGAGGTAGATGGTTTCCGAAGTTTTTCTTGGTTATGTGTTGAAGGATGGATAGAGCTGGATGTAGGATTTGTTAGATTTGGGTGAGATGTTATGCTTCCCCTGTATCCCCAACACCTGATTGCATAACCGGAAAGGTTCGGGAGTTTCATAGGTGGGAATTCTAGTAGCTCTAGCTCTTCTTCCACGGATAGTTGGTTTGAGATTGGGATTTCTTACCGAGTATTCGTTCTTGATCCGCACCTTGTTGATTTATTTCTCTACCTTAATTCTAGTGGCTTCTCAATTTATGGATATGTGACCATTTCAAGAGAAATGCATTCGTTCATTTTGTTCGGATGTGAAGACTATATGTTGCAATTTTCATTCCGTTGGATTCAGCTTCAATATTTATCTATCAATGTGCTAATGGATGTCAACCTCTTCAGGATGGCTCCTCCAACGCGCACGACTCCGAATCCTGATCCGCCACCACCTCCACCTCCTCCGGAGGCATGGCAAGCTGTGATGGCCGCAACCAATGCAAACACATAGTTGATCATGCAAATTCTTCAAGAGCGGAATCAAGGCAACCAAGGGAACCAAGGCAACAATCAGAATCACTTTGCTACACTCAACCAGTTCCTTGCTAACGGGCCAAAGACTTTCAGCAATTGTGTTGAGGAAACCGATGCTGACGATTGGCTTGTGGATCTGTGCAAGCATTTCGAGTGCAGTAACGTCAGGCCTGAGGACTTTGTCAAGTTCGCTTCCTTCCAACTCAAAGATCAAGTTGCAGAATGGTTCCAGCAGTACAAGGATTCCAGAGGTGGACGTGTGATCACTTGGGATGAATTCCGTCAAGATTTCCGAGCTCATCATATTCCTCAGAGCATGGTTGAAAGCAAGCGTGAGGAATTCCGCAACCTGAAGCAAGGCTCTTTGTCTGTCTATGACTACAACAAGTTGTTTCAGAAGCTCGCCCGCTTTTCCAAGCAGGACGTACCTGATGAGAAGAGCATGATATACCAGTTCAGGGGTGGTCTCAGAGAAGAAATTCAGCTAGCTCTTGTTCTCTTCGAGCCCTTGAGGTACGATGAGTTCTACAACATGGCATTGAAGCAAGAGGCCGCTCAATTGAGGTGTGATGCTTCCAAGAAGCGAGTCAGAGATGCTACTCCTTCTTCCTCTACTCAAGTGGCCAAGCAGCAGAAGTATTGGCTTCCTCCTCCTCCGTTCCGTCAGTCGTATCAGTAGAAGAGCAAAGGTGGCAGTGGATCTTCCCACCCACCCAACCCTGGCTTTCAAATCAAGACTTCGTCTCAAGCTCCAAGATCGAGTGCTCCGTATCACCGTCCGCTTTCAGAGGTCACGTGCAACAAGTGCCAACGGAAGGGTCACTATGCCAACAAGTGTCTCAATCAGAGGCATCTTCCTCCTCCTCCTGTGAGATCGGCAAGTACAGCTGTGGTCAAGCATAACCCCAAGTACGCCAAGGTCAATATGGTGAATGCAGCTCAGGCAGAGGATTCATCAGATGTCATCATGGGTAACCTTCCTGTTAATGATATTCCAGCTAAAGTTCTTTTTGACACGGGTGCATCGCATTGTTTTATCTCGAGACCTTTTGCATCTAAGCATGGGTGATTTTCTCAAGTTATGCATAAGCCATTAGCAGTTGTCTCTCCGGGTAGATGTTTGCTCGCTAACTACGAGGTTTCGGATATTTCTATCTCGATGGGTATTTCAAGTTTCTGGCTTCTCCAATGATCCTTGGTAACTCGGATATTGATCTTATTCTCGGGATGGATTGGCTTTCTAAGCACAAGGCTCAGCTTGATTGTGCAGCCAGGCAGATTCAATTGACTCATTCGTCTGAGGATGTAATTGTCTTTGCTGCTCGGGATAATACTATCCGTCTGTTTTCTCTCAATGAAAAGGGTGAACTCGATGCTATCTCGCAAATTCCAGTCATTTGCGAATATCAAGACGTCTTTCCAGAAGAGCTTCCAGGAATGCCTCCGCACCGGCCAGTTGAATTCGTCATTGATCTTGAGCCCGGTACGGAACCAGTGTGCAAGCGTCCTTACAAGCTCGGACCTGAAGAGTTGAAGGAGCTGAAGAAGCAACTCAATTTTCAAGAGAGAATGGGTCTCATCCGACCTAGTTCTTCTCCGTGGGGTTGTGGTGTTCTTTTTGTGAAGAAGAAGGATGGAACGGACCGACTTTGTGTTGATTACCGTCCATTGAACAAGAAGACCATCAAGAACAAATATCCACTTCCCAACATCAACGAGCTGTTCGAACAACTCAAAGGTGCCCAAGTATTCTACAAGCTTGATCTCCGTATGGGTTATCATCAGATTCGAATCCGTGAGCAAGACATTCCCAAGACGGCCTTCAGGACAAGCTATGGTTCATATGAATACACTGTCATGTCTTTTGGCCTCGTAAACGCTCCTCCGACGTTCTCTCGCATGATGAACTTCATCTTCAACGCCTACACCAATGACTTCGTTTTGGTCTATCTGGACGACATTCTGGTTTTCTCGAAGAACAAGGAAGATCATGCCAAGCACTTGCGTTTGGTACTCGATAAGCTCAGGGAACACAAGTTCTACGCCAAGTTCTCCAAGTGCAAATTTTGGCTCGATGAGGTTCTTTATCTTGGTCATATCATCTCTGCCAAGGGCATTGCGGTGAATCCTGAGAAGGTGTCTGCAATTGTGAATTGGGAACCTCCTCAGAACGTGAAGCAACTCCGTAGCTTCCTCGGTCTCGCAAGTTATTGTCGAAGATTCGTTGAAAACTTTTCCAAGATCGCGAAGCCTCTCCCAAATCTTCTCCAGAAGCACGTCAAGTACGTTTGGTCTCCGGAGTGTGACATTGCTTTCAACACTTTGAAAGAGAAATTGATCACTGCTCCAGTTCTGACTCCGCCTGATGAATCCAAGCCATACGAGGTCTTTTGTGATGCCTCTCTCCAAGGTCTTGGCACAGTGTTGATGCAAGAGAAGAAAGTTGTTGCTTATACCTCTCGCCAGTTGAAGCCTAATGAGAAGAACTACCCCACTCATGATCTCGAGTTGGCGGCAGTTGTGCATGCTCTTTTGACTTGGAGACATCTCTTATTGGGAAGAAAAGTGGACATTTTCACTGACCACAAGAGTCTCAAGTACATCTTCACTCAGCCTAATCTCAACCTCAGGCAAACTCGATGGGTCGAAATGATTCAAGAGTATAATCCGAGTATCGAGTATACTCCAGGCAAGGCCAATGTGATTGCTGACGCATTGAGCAGAAAGGCTTATTGCAACAGTCTGATTCTCAAGCCTTATCAACCCGAGCTTTGTGAAGCTTTCCGCAAACTTAATCTGCAAGTTGTTCCTCAAGGTTTCCTCGCCATCCTTCAAGTCTCTCCTACCTTGGAAGACCAGATTCGCCAAGCCCAGCTTCTTGATGCTATGGTGAAAAAGGTGAAGATTGGGATTGCCAAGAGTCAACCCAAGTACAAGTGCTACCGCCTTGATGACAAGGATACTCTCTTCTTCGAGGATCGTATTGTTGTACCCAAAGGTGACCTCCGTAAAGTGATCATGAACGAGGCTCACAATTCTCTCCTCTCTATCCACCCTGGGAGTACGAAGATGTATCAGGACCTCAAGCAGGCTTATTGGTGGACTCGAATGAAGCGTGAGGTTGCTCAATTCGTGAATGAATGTGATGTCTGCAGAAGAGTGAAGGCAGAACACCAAAGGCCAGCGGGCCTCCTCAAACCTCTTGCCATTCCAGAATGGAAGTTTGACCACATTGAGATGGACTTCGTGACTGGGTTTCCAAAGTCCAAGCGTGGCAATGATGCTATATTCGTTGTCATCGACAAACTCACCAAAGTGGCTCACTTTGTGCCTATCAAAGAGTCGATCACTGCAGCTCAATTGGCGGAACTCTATACCTCTCGAATTGTCTCTCTGCATGGTATTCCACAAGTGATCTCTTCAGACCGTGGCAGCATCTTTACCTCCAAGTTTTGGGATTCTTTTCAGAAGGCCATGGGCACAACATCCGCTTCAGCACAGCTTTCCATCCTCAAACTAGCGGTCAAGTCGAGCGTGTCAACCAGATTCTTGAAGATATGCTCAGGGCTTGTGTGATCTCCTTCGGTATGAAGTGGGAGGATTGTCTTCCTTATGCTGAATTCTCCTACAACAACAGTTTTCAAGCAAGTTCGGGCAAGGCCCCATTTGAAATTTTGTATGGAAGGAAGTGCCGTACCCCTCTCAACTGGTTTGAAACCGGTGAACGTCAGCTTTTGGGAAATGACTTAATCACAGAGGCTGAGGAAATGTGTCAAGTCATTCGAGATAACCTCAAAGCAGCCCAATCCCGTCAGAAGAGCTACTATGATAGTAAGCACCGTGATTTGGCTTTCGAGATCGGAGATCATGTGTACCTCCGCGTCTCTCCTATGAAAGGTACTCGTCGCTTCGGTATCAAAGGGAAGCTTGCCCTAGATACGTGGGACCTTTCAAGATTGTCAGCAAGAGAGGCGATCTCGCCTATCAAATCGAGCTTCCTTCAAACTTTGCAAATGTTCATGATGTGTTCCATGTCTCTCAGCTCCGAAAGTGCTTCAAGACTCCTGACCGCACCGTCAACTTCGAGGGCATTGAGCTCCAAGAAGATCTCTCCTATCATGAGCACCCTGTTGCTATTCTTGAAGAGACTGAACGCAAGACTCGCAACAAGTCAATCAAGTTCCTCAAAGTCAAGTGGTCACACCATTCCAACCGTGAAGCTACCTGGGAACGCGAGGATCACCTCCGTTCTGAGTACCCGGCGTTCTTTCAGTCCTAGATCTCGGGACGAGATCCTTTCGTAGTGGTGGAGTGTTGTAACACCCCGGGTGTAACTTTCCCAATTTGTACTCCAACTCTTGCCGTTTCCGGCTTTAAGTTATTTTATTTTCTCGGGTTCGGGTCTTTGTCTCCGTGTGTTATTGTCGTTGTCATGCATCTCATATCATGTCATCATGTGCATTGCATTTGCATACGTGTTCATCTCATGCATCCGAGCATTTTCCTCGTTGTCCGTTTTGCATTCCGGTGCTTCGTTCTCCTCCGGTGGTCATTTCTACCTTTCTTTCGTGTGTGGGGTTTAAACATTTCCGGATTGGACCGAGACTTGCCAAGCGGCCTTAGTTTACTACCGGTAGACCGTCTGTCAAGTTTCGTACCATTTGGACTTCGTTTGATACTCCAACGGTTAACCGAGGGACCGAAAAGGCCTCATGTGTGTTGCAGCCCAACACCCCTCCAATTTGGCCCAAAACCCACCTAAACCTTCTCCATCATCTAGAGCGTTCGATCACGATCACGTGGCCGAAAACCGCACCTCATTTGGACTCTCCTAGCTCCTCCTATGCCTATATAAAGACCCCCCCCCCCGAAATTCCCGTTCATCTTCCTCCGAAACCCTAGATCCACCCCTTGCGCGCCGCCGGACATGTCGGAAGTCCGCCGAACAGAGCGCCGCCGCCACTCGTAGCGCGCCACGTGGCAGGCACCGCCACCTCGCGCCCCCGGCCCGCCAGGCCCACGTCGGGCCCCCGCAAGCCCGAAACCGCCGCCGCCCGCGCCCGTCCGCCCCGCCGCCTCCTTCCCCGCGTCCGGCGCCCGACGCTGCCGCGATCCTCGCCGCTCCGCCGCGACAGGCTCCCCGCCGGCGCCAACCTCCTCATCGGCCGGTGCCGCGGGTCGTCGCCGCGCCGCCGCAAGCTCGCCAGCCGCCCCGCCCATCGCCGCGGAGCGCCGCTTCGGCCGCTCCTCCCCAACTACGGCAAGTCCTCCGGCCGGCCCCTCCTCTCCGGCGAGTTCGTCTGCATCTACAGTGTTCTCCGGCGACTGCCTCGGGAAGTGTGCAGATCTGGATCTGAGGAGATCCACTCGGTTGACTTTCCCCTCCTAACCCTAATTATTTTGCGTTGTTCATCATGCCGTAACTCCGCATCCGTAGCTCCGTTTTGGGCATATAGCATATCAAAATGTTCATCTCAGAGAGTACATCATTTCATCTCATTGCATCATTTTCATTTGAGCTCATCTTGATGCCCGAAATGCTGTTAGAAGAATCCTACTTGAGATATTTGTCAGATCTGCTACTCCATTTAGATATTTGTCATTTTTGCCATGATTATTGTGTGCATGATATGCCCATGAGCTCTACATATGTTTTGTTAAGGGTTTTGCCATCTTTCTAGAGGTGCAACCCATGTATTTTTGTGATGTGTGTGGTGACTAGCACAAGCTTGCAAAGTGAGGCACTTGGTAATGCTGATTTCAGAGACTTAGCATTTCCACTAAGTCCTTGATCTGTTTATTTCATATGGCCATATGTTCTTGCTGTTTCCTAGTGATCCGTGCCTCTTTTGAGGATGATCAGTAAGGATGTTTTGTTGATCTTGTAGTGCTCTATCCATCCATATATTTGTTTGTAATTATGGAGCATCCTAGCTTGAGTCAATCAAGCTCTACTTTTGCTACTTCGTGAATCTGGGCAGATTGTCTACTTGTTAGCGATTTTGCCGATGTTGTTGTAGTTGATCCGTGCATGCTATGTTATTGTTCTTGCCATGTCTAGCTTGAATTTTGTGTATTCTTTATGGGTGTATGCTTAGATTGCCATGACTTGCTCTGTAGTGAGTGCATCGAGCTCGTAAACATGCCTACTTGATATCTGTTTTTAGCATGCTCCAGTTTTCATTAAGTCTGAGAACTGATTATGTTTTTGCCATGTTCACATGCTTGCAATTGTATTTTTTGATCCCTTTTGGCTCAAGGTCACTAAGGGACTTTTGTTAAGCTATTTGAGTTGCTCCATGCCATGCTTTACTTTGCCATGTTCAGGTCCTGTAGCATATAGTTTTGTTGCTCCGAAGAGTGCTACCTGATCTGAAATTTCAGACAAGTGTTAATTTCACTAAGTCTGAAATCTGTTTGCCATATGCATTTTTGCCATGCTTGTTTGAACCTGTTAATGGATGAATTGGCCGTAGCTCAGTGCTAGACTTTTGTTAAGCATCATGAATGCATCCCTGCCATGTATTTTTATGCCATGTTTGGGTGCTGTAGCATGTTCATCTCTTTGCATTTAGATGGCTACTTGCTGTAAATCGCAGACCGGTGTCATATTTGAATTGCTTGCCATTTCCAAACCGTAACTCCGATTCCGGCGTTCTTTATATCGTTTTCAAGCGATTTCATCTCATCTTTCCAGTGGCACACTTGGATTCCCAAGTTGAGGCCAGGTTCATGCATCCCTTGTCAAATCTTGCATATGCATCCCGCATCGCATCCCGCATAGCATACCATCCTTGCATCATATTGTTTGATCCGTGCACGTGGTTGATTGTGTCCTTGTTGCTTGTTTGTCTTGTTTGGGTAGAGCCGGGAGACGAGTTCGCTAACGAGGAGCCCGTTGAGTTTGCTTTCGAGGATCCAGTCAACTCTGACAACTGTGCAGGCAAGATAATCATACCCTCGAAATCACTACTATCTTTGCTATGCTAGATTGCTCGCTCTTTTGCTATGCCAATGCTACGATGCCTACCACTTGCTTTCAAGCCTCCCAAATTGCCATGTCAAACCTCTAACCCACCATGTCCTAGCAAACCATTGATTGGCTATGTTACCACTTTGCTCAGCCCCTCTTATAGCGTTGCTAGTTGCAGGTGAAGATTGGAGACCGTTCCTTATTGGAACATTATTTACTTGTTGGGATATCATTATATTATCTTGTTATCTTAATGCATCTATATACTTGGTAAAGGGTGGAAGGCTCGGCCTCTCGCCTAGTGTTTTGTTCCACTCATGCCGCCCTAGTTTCCGTCATATCGGTGTTATGTTCCCGGATTTTGCGTTCCTTACGCGGTTGGGTTATAATGGGAACCCCTTGATAGTTCGCCTTGATTAAAGCTTTTCCAGCAATGCCCAACCTTGGTTTTACCATTTGACACCTAGCCTCTTTTTCCCTTGGGTTTCCGGAGCCCGAGGGTCATCTTATTTAAACCCCCCCCCCCCCCGGGGCCAGTGCTCCTCTGAGTGTTGGTCCAACTCGTCAGCCGCCGGTGGCTACCAGGGGCAACTCTGGGCTGGCCTACCGGAAGTTTAGACAATCTGAGTGTGCCCTGAGAAAGAGATATGTGCAGCTCCTATCAGGATTTGTCGGCACATTCGGGCGGTGTTGCTGGATTTGTTTTAACCTGTCGAAGTGTCTTGAAGAACCGAGGTACCGAGTCTGATCGGAACGTCTCGGGAGGAGGTCTATTCCTTCGTTGACCGTGAGAGCTTGTCATGGGCTAAGTTGGGACTCCCCTGCAGGGATTTGAACTTTCGAAAGCCGTGCCCGCGGTTATGGGCAGATGGGAATTTGTTAATGTCCGGTTGTAGATAATTTGAACCTTAACTTAATTAAAATGAATCAACCGTGTGAGTTACCGTGATGGCCTCTTCTCGGCGGAGTCCGGGAAGTGGACACGGTGTTGGAGTAATGTTTGCGCAGGTTGCTCTCTAGTTATGCGTTCGCGCTTTGCCTCCTCTTCTCGCTCTCTTTTGCGAACAGGATAGCCACCATATTCGCTAGTTGCTTGCTGCAGCTCCATATATTTACCTTGCCATACCTATTAAGCTTAAAATAGTCTTGATCGCGAGGGTGCGAGATTGCTGAGTCCCTGTGGCTCACGGATTACTATTACACCAGATGCAGGGCCTGATGATTCCGCTCCAGGTGACGCGCTTGAGCTCAAGTGGGAGTTCGACGAGGACTCTCAACATTACTATGTTTCCTTTCCTGATGATCAGTAGTGGTGCCCACTTGGGGGTGAACGGGACCGTGTCGCATGTTGGGTTATCTTTTATTTTGGCGCCGTGGTCGGGCCATGAGTGTTTGGATGATGTAATGTTATTTATGTACTTGATTGACGTGGCGAGTGTAAGCCAACTATGTTATCTCCCCTTTATTATTTATATTACATGGGATGTTGTGAAGATTGCCTAACTTGCGACATTGCCTTCAATGCGATTATGCCTCTAAGTCGTGCCTCGACACGTGGGAGCTATAGTCGCATCGAGGGTGTTACAAGTTGGTAATCAGAGCCTTCCCCGACCTTAGGAGCCCCATTGCTTGATCGTTTTTAGCAGCCGAGTTGTGTCTAGAAAAATGTTTTGAGTCATTTAGGAATTATATATCGGAGTGTTTAGGAATTCTTTTGACTTCCCAGTCTCCTCGTCGCTCTGGTAAGGCATCCTGACGTAGAGTTTTGACTCTTCTCTTCTCAAATTTCACTAAAAAACATTTTGGAATCACGCGGGTATCTTGGAATCGTTCCGATGGTTTTATGATGAGAACATTGTCTTGGTGCCTCCTGTTAGGGGTTTTGTGGAAGTGTCCCGGGAAGTTGAGCTCTGAGGTGTTGTCGTCATAATTTTATCGTTACAGTTCTGGAATACCTGAGTCTAGTACGCCGACATCGAAAATCTCTTTTATGCAGTTCGTTGGTGAGATAACCTCGACACCACCCAGTACTGGGGCGGGAGTTCGGGAGTATCGCCATAACTTGTATAACGGATGCTTTTCAAAGGTTGAGGTAGATGGTTTCCGAAGTTTTTCTTGGTTATGTGTTGAAGGATGGATACAGCTGGATGTAGGATTTGTTAGATTTGGGTGAGATATTATGCTTCCCCTGTATCCCCAACACCTGATTGCATAACCAGAAAGGTTCGGGGGTTTCATAGGTGGGAATTCTAGTAGCTCTAGCTCTTCTTCCACGGATAGTTGGTTTGAGATTGGGATTTCTTACCGAGTATTCGTTCTTGATCCGCACCTTGTTGATTTATTTCTCTACCTTAATTCTAGTGGCTTCTCAATTTATGGATATGTGACCATTTCAAGAGAAATGCATTCGTTCATTTTGTTCGGATGTGAAGACTATATGTTGCAATTTTCATTCCGTTGGATTCAGCTTCAATATTTATCTATCAATGTGCTAATGGATGTCAACCTCTTCAGGATGGCTCCTCCAACGCACACGACTCCGAATCCTGATCCGCCACCACCTCCACCTCCTCCGGAGGCATGCCAAGCTGTGATGGTCGCAACCAATGCAAACACACAGTTGATCATGCAAATTCTTCAAGAGCGCAATCAAGGCAACCAAGGGAACCAAGGCAACAATCAGAATCACTTTGCTACACTCAACCAGTTTCTTGCTAACGGGCCAAAGACTTTCAGCAATTGTGTTGAGGCAACCGATGCTGACGATTGGCTTGTGGATCTGTGCAAGCATTTCGAGTGCAGTAACGTCAGGCCTGAGGACTTTGTCAAGTTCGCTTCCTTCCAACTCAAAGATCAAGCTGCGGAATGGTTCCAGCAGTACAAGGATTCCAGAGGTGGACGTGTGATCACTTGGGATGAATTCCGTCAAGATTTCCGAGCTCATCATATTCCTCAGAGCGTGGTTGAAAGCAAGCGTGAGGAATTCCGCAACCTAAAGCAAGGCTCTTTGTCTGTCTATGACTACAACAAGTTGTTTCAGAAGCTCGCCCGCTTTTCCAAGCAGGACGTACCTGATGAGAAGAGCATGATATACCAGTTCAGGGGTGGTCTCAGAGAAGAAATTCAGCTAGCTCTTGTTCTCTTCGAGCCCTTGAGGTACGATGAGTTCTACAACATGGCATTGAAGCAAGAGGCCGCTCAATTGAGGTGTGATGCTTCCAAGAAGCGAGTCAGAGATGCTACTCCTTCTTCCTCTACTCAAGTGGCTAAGCAGCAGAAGTATTGGCTTCCTCCTCCTCCGTTCCGTCAGTCGTATCAGTAGAAGAGCAAAGGTGGCAGTGGATCTTCCCACCCACCCAACCCTGGCTTTCAAATCAAGACTTCGTCTCAAGCTCCAAGATCGAGTGCTCCGTATCACCGTCCGCTTTCAGAGGTCACGTGCAACAAGTGCCAACGGAAGGGTCACTATGCCAACAAGTGTCTCAATCAGAGGCATCTTCCTCCTCCTCCTGTGAGATCGGCAAGTACAGCTGTGGTCAAGCATAACCCCAAGTACGCCAAGGTCAATATGGTGAATGCAGCTCAGGCAGAGGATTCATCAGATGTCATCATGGGTAACCTTCCTGTTAATGATATTCCAGCTAAAGTTCTTTTTGACACGGGTGCATCGCATTGTTTTATCTCGAGACCTTTTGCATCTAAGCATGGGTGATTTTCTCAAGTTATGCATAAGCCATTAGCAGTTGTCTCTCCGGGTAGATGTTTGCTCGCTAACTACGAGGTTTCGGATATTTCTATCTCGATGGGTATTTCAAGTTTCTGGCTTCTCCAATGATCCTTGGTAACTCGGATATTGATCTTATTCTCGGGATGGATTGGCTTTCTAAGCACAAGGCTCAGCTTGATTGTGCAGCCAGGCAGATTCAATTGACTCATTCGTCTGAGGATGTAATTGTCTTTGCTGCTCGGGATAATACTATCCGTCTGTTTTCTCTCAATGAAAAGGGTGAACTCGATGCTATCTCGCAAATTCCAGTCATTTGCGAATATCAAGACGTCTTTCCAGAAGAGCTTCCAGGAATGCCTCCGCACCGGCCAGTTGAATTCGTCATTGATCTTGAGCCCGGTACGGAACCAGTGTGCAAGCGTCCTTACAAGCTCGGACCTGAAGAGTTGAAGGAGCTGAAGAAGCAACTCGATATTCAAGAGAGAATGGGTCTCATCCGACCTAGTTCTTCTCCATGGGGTTGTGGTGTTCTTTTTGTGAAGAAGAAGGATGGAACGGACCGACTTTGTGTTGATTACCGTCCATTGAACAAGAAGACCATCAAGAACAAATATCCACTTCCCAACATCAACGAGCTGTTCGAACAACTCAAAGGTGCCCAAGTATTCTCCAAGCTTGATCTCCGTATGGGTTATCATCAGATTCGAATCCGTGAGCAAGACATTCCCAAGACGGCCTTCAGGACAAGCTATGGTTCATATGAATACACTGTCATGTCTTTTGGCCTCGTCAACGCTCCTCCGACGTTCTCTCGCATGATGAACTTCATCTTCAACGCCTACACCAATGACTTTGTTTTGGTCTATCTGGACGACATTCTGGTTTTCTCGAAGAACAAGGAAGATCATGCCAAGCACTTGCGTTTGGTACTCGATAAGCTCAGGGAACACAAGTTCTACGCCAAGTTCTCCAAGTGCAAATTTTGGCTCGATGAGGTTCTTTATCTTGGTCATATCATCTCTGCCAAGGGCATTGCGGTGAATCCTGAGAAGGTGTCTGCAATTGTGAATTGGGAACCTCCTCAGAACGTGAAGCAACTCCGTAGCTTCCTCGGTCTCGCAAGTTATTGTCGAAGATTCGTTGAAAACTTTTCCAAGATCGCGAAGCCTCTCTCAAATCTTCTCCAGAAGCACGTCAAGTACGTTTGGTCTCCGGAGTGTGACATTGCTTTCAACACTTTGAAAGAGAAATTGATCACTGCTCCAGTTCTGACTCCGCCTAATGAATCCAAGCCATACGAGGTCTTTTGTGATGCCTCTCTCCAAGGTCTTGGCACAGTGTTGATGCAAGAGAAGAAAGTTGTTGCTTATACCTCTCGCCAGTTGAAGCCTAATGAGAAGAACTACCCCACTCATGATCTCGAGTTGGCGGCAGTTGTGCATGCTCTTTTGACTTGGAGACATCTCTTATTGGGAAGAAAAGTGGACATTTTCACTGACCACAAGAGTCTCAAGTACATCTTCACTCAGCCTAATCTCAACCTCAGGCAAACTCGATGGGTCGAAATGATTCAAGAGTATAATCCGAGTATCGAGTATACTCCAGGCAAGGCCAATGTGATTGCTGACGCATTGAGCAGAAAGGCTTATTGCAACAGTCTGATTCTCAAGCCTTATCAACCCGAGCTTTGTGAAGCTTTCCGCAAACTTAATCTGCAAGTTGTTCCTCAAGGTTTCCTCGCCATCCTTCAAGTCTCTCCTACCTTGGAAGACCAGATTCGCCAAGCCCAGCTTCTTGATGCTATGGTGAAAAAGGTGAAGATTGGGATTGCCAAGAGTCAACCCAAGTACAAGTGCTACCGCCTTGATGACAAGGATACTCTCTTCTTCGAGGATCGTATTGTTGTACCCAAAGGTGACCTCCGCAAAGTGATCATGAACGAGGCTCACAATTCGCTCCTCTCTATCCACCCTGGGAGTATGAAGATGTATCAGGACCTCAAGCAGGCTTATTGGTGGACTCGGATGAAGCGCGAGATTGCTCAATTCGTGAATGAATGTGATGTCTGCAGAAGAGTGAAGGCAGAACACCAAAGGCCAGCGGGTCTCCTCCAACCTCTTGCCATTCCAGAATGGAAGTTTGACCACATTGAGATGGACTTCGTGACTGGGTTTCCAAAGTCCAAGCGTGGCAATGATGTTATATTCGTTGTCATCGACAAACTCACCAAAGTGGCTCACTTTCTGCCTATCAAAGAGTCGATCACTGCAGCTCAATTGGCGGAACTCTATACCTCTCGAATTGTCTCTCTGCACGGTATTCCACAAGTGATCTCTTCAGACCGTGGCAGCATCTTTACCTCCAAGTTTTGGGATTCTTTTCAGAAGGCCATGGGCACCAACATCCGCTTCAGCACAGCTTTCCATCCTCAAACTAGCGGTCAAGTCGAGCGTGTCAACCAGATTCTTGAAGATATGCTCAGGGCTTGTGTGATCTCCTTCGGCATGAAGTGGGAGGATTGTCTTCCTTATGCTGAATTCTCCTACAACAACAGTTTTCAAGCAAGTTCGGGCAAGGCCCCATTTGAAATTCTGTATGGAAGGAAGTGCCGTACCCCTTCACGTATGGCGTGAATTGCGAGGCAGATTGTCCACCTAAATAACTTTCATTAAAGGGACCCCATCGAAATGTTAACAGGGAGGCGATCACAGAAGCCAGAACCTCTTCATCAACATCCTCATTCACAAACCCTAGCCGCCGCCATCTCCATAGCCAACTCCACACCACCACCGTAGTGCTCATCCATCCCATTCATACTTGTAATTGTGCATCGCAAAAGGCATCCATTGCAGAAATATTGCAATCAATCAATCTCAAGATGTGTTCTTCAATGTTTTCTTCCCGCGGTCTGATCTCCATGTATGAGTAGTTCGGTAAGGTATGGGTTGAGGCATAAGCCTTGCAACCCGAGGTATTTGTTGAGGGGATCAATGGAAGACTTTGACATAATGTCCTGTATGTGTGATATAAAATTGTTCCTTGAAGATGTCTCTTGTCTTGTCCGTGATCTTCATCCCTGCAGGTACCCAGGATCATGGAGATTGAGAACCGGTGAGGCTAGGATCAATGAGACTGTGTAGTGTTATATTGAACACTGGTGACAGTAAGGTTTAGTAGGGTAACATGGATCATATCCTTGTGGATAAATGAGGTGTAGTCACTAAATGTCCAAAGCTCTTGTCTAATTTCATTATCTTAATTATCGAGGCAACCCCGCACAATAGATAGGGCCTCCGGTACGACAAATATTATTGATGCAGGACTCGTGCCAGTCAAGATGTTATTTGGACACAGCCCCCACTTCGATCCATAACAAGCACATCTCGATGGGTGACTTCCAGTGCAGAAATTAATATCTTATTTGATCCCATCGCAAACACAAGGTTGTAAGCATAAGACCTCATACCCGTATCTCTTTTTATTATAAGTGTATGAATCACTATTTGTTTGCTGATCCGGTCAAAGGCTGGATCTGACACTTCAATGAAAGCTTGCTAGAGACCATCTGATGTAGGGTGGAAACTTAATGGTCAATCTTTTCACACTTGGAGGGGGATGGCAAATCAAGAGAAACACAAGATGAACACTCAAAGAGACATGATCCAATCACACATATGCTAAATCCCCATACACATAAGGAGATACAAGATCTAAAGTTAACACAAGAGGATACAAAGGGTAGTTATTTTATCCCAATCCTTGAAGGAGAGAGGTCTTGAATCCTAGGAGGATTTTCCCATGAAGGGATCTTGAATCCACTTGGGGGACCTTCTCAGATGGAGGCCTTGAACTCCATGGGAGTAGGGGTAAGTGGATGGCAAAGTTCTATCTGAAATGAGCTCTAACCTTTGCTAACCCTATATAGGAGGAGGGAGAGGTCTTTATATAGCAGTCCACGAGGTAGGAGGGGAGAAGGGGGTGTACATGGGCCTCTGGCCCAGTTAGGCACGCGCAGGTGCCGGATGTCCGGGCTGGGGGCGGATGTCCGGGCTGGCTCTTGTTTAGCTTTTGTAGGAATCGGGCCGGATTTTCGGGTGGGGGAGGGGGCGGAGGAAAAATTAGCTTTTCAGCAAAAACAACCACTACACTATCCTCTTGATATACCTTGCATATAGATGTAGGCCTGCTATTTAATCATTCCTTGTGTGACTTGCCAATACAATCAAAGTATTGACCCTTCATGGCTGCAACATTTCATGTTGCAGATTTTATACGACGAGTGAGTGATACAATGTAGGGTTACGATGTCTATACTCGACATTTGCCTGTGGTGTTGATGGACTTCATGGAGATTTTATTTGCTTTTCCGCTATATTTTCCATGTATACTAGCCTTGAGTTATGCAGGTATGTATTATATTAAATTCTGGATATACGATGTAATATTATGACAAGTGGTTTTATTTTGATATTACATCTTGTACTGTGTGCGCTAGCTACTGACCCATGGACTAGCATAGTGAGCATAGAGACATCGAATCTTATCAGGTTCGGGTCGTTACAAATACCACTCTTCTTCGGAGTGGGCTTAGGCGGTGGTTCAGGAAGTGTCCAATCATTATCATTCTTCAAAATATTATTCACTAGTTCCTCAGCTTGTTCAATAGTTCATTCCCTAAAAACACAACCAGCACAACTATCTAGGTAGTCCCTAGAAGCATCGGTTAGTCCATTATAGAAGATATGAAGTATTTCATTTTTCTTAAGCGGATGATCAGGCAAAGCATTAAGTAATTGGACAAGCCTCCCCAAGCTTGTGGGAGACTCTCTTCTTTAATTTGTACAAAGTTAAATATTTCCTGTAAGGCAGCTTGTTTCTTATGAGTAGAAAAATATTTTTCAGAGAAGTAATAAATCATATCCTAGGGACTACGTACACAACCAGGAACAAGAGTATTATACCATATCTTAGCATCACCCTTTAATGAGGAAGGAAATAACTTGAGAATATAGTAATAGCAAAAAATTTCATCATGAGCAAATAGGATGGCTATATCATTTAATTTAGTAAGATGTGCCACAACAGTTTCAGTTTCATAGCCATGGAAAGGATCAGATTTAACCAAAGTAATCAATTTTGGGTCGACAGAGAATTCATAATCCTTATCAGTAATAAAGATAGGTGAAGTAGCAAACTTAGGATCATATTTCTTTTAGCATTCAAAGATTTTTCTTTCAACTTGCATAGTAATTTCTTAAGATCATCTCTATCCTTACAAGCAAGAAAGTCCCTAGCTACCTCTCCATCCATAACATAACCCTCAGGTATCTTAGGCAATTCATGTCTAGAAGATCTAGGTCTACTAGGTGTTTCATAATTTCCAGTTTCAGTAATCTCATCATTTTCAGCATTCTCAATTTCTTTATCTCTAGCAAGTTGTTCATCAAGAAATTGATGAGGACATCAATACCATTGTTACACCCACAGCCCCTACTGTTACATATACTGGACCAATTACTAGAGCTCGCGCACGCCAATTAAATTACCAGGTACTTACGTTTCTTGGTAATGATTCTAATGTTCATGAGATTATGATGCTGCCTAAATTGGATACATTTGTTTTGCTTACAAATAAAGGGCCTAGCTTGAAGAAGGATGAACATTGGAGCAAGAACACGCATGGAGTTGATGGCATGCGCAAGGGGATCAAGAACGGAGTTACAAGTGATTATTTCAGGACTTTAAAGCCGCCATAAGGAGTGCATGAAGCCTTGGACGAAATATACAAGATGCCACTTCATAATATTCGTCCATAGGCTATTCTAGGTGCTGCTTCACCTTATTAATGGGCCAGGCCCATGTAATTTCGAAATACTTAAGTATAGGCTATTTTTAGAGTCCGTATGTGTGGGGAAACAAGAGTTAGGGTTGGTTTCGGACCCCACCCTCAAGGGCCACGAAATTCCCCCCTCTTCCTCCATATATACAGCCCTTAGGGCGTCGTTTAGACTTTGGGTTTTGTTTAGATTAAAAGTTCGCCATAGCTGCAACTTCGCGTACTTCGTTTGTGTCCAACGACCAGACCAAGACGTCACAGAACCCCACCTTGATCAATAAAGCTTTCATCTTATATTCGCAATATCCAGATTGCAATCTCAGTTTCTTGCTTGTTCTTCGTTTGCTCGCAGGAAACAGACCCTCGTGGTCAGGTTGATCGTGCTCTAACGTGGTCAATAACCCTCGGAAGTTGGTTTAGCGATTGCTAAGGCGCGACGTCTCGCACGTTCGTAGTCGGATCGTCAAGGTCGACTCCCACAGAAAACGATAGCCACCATCTCATCGAAACATTGGGACACCTTTGCCTCTATCAGAAATTCACCTAGTGGAACATTCTTATCAAGCAAAGTACTAGCATGATTCATAGCAGAAGTAGCATCACCAATTACATTCATAACAGAAGTAGCATCATCAATTACTTGCGACATATCAGGATTAATTGCAGGTGGTGGTGTTGCAAGCTTACTCAAAACAAAAGGTGTATCAAGTGCGGAGCTAGATAACAGTTCCTTACCTCCCCTCGTCTTAGAGGGAACGATCTTGGTTCTATCATACTTAAGATTCTTCATAGTGATCAACAGATATAAATCCCAAGTGACTCAACAAATATAGCTATGCTTCTCGGCAACGACGCCTAAAAAGGTCTTGATAATCCACAAGTATAGGGGATCGCAATAGTTTTTGAGGGTAGAGTATTCAACCCAAATTTATTGATTTGACATAAGGGGAGCCAAATAATACTTGTAAGTATTAACAGTTGAGTTGTCAATTCAATAGTATGGTAATTTGACAACAGTAGTAACGATAGCAATGGTAACTGTAACAACAGTAGCAATAGTTTGTAGCGGTTGTAACAATAATAGCAACAGTAGTAACTTAGCAAGAACAATAATGTGAAAAGCTCGTAGGCATTGAATCGGTGATAAGTTGGATAATACTCATCATATAACAATCATAACCTAGGGCGACACAGAACTAGCTCCAATTCATCAAGGTAATATAGGCATGTATTCCGTAAATAGTCATACGTGCTTATGGAAAAGAACTTGCATGACATCTTTTGTCCTACCCTCCCGTGGAAGCGGGGTCCATAAGGAAACTAAGGGATATTAGGATCTCCTTTTAATAGAGAACCAGAACAAAGCATTAACACATAGTGAATACATGAACCCCTCAAACTACGGTAATCACCGGAAAGAATCCCAATTGTTGTCACCTTGGGGTATGCGAATCATAACACATAATAGGTGCATATAACTTGCAAGATCAGATCAAGAACACAAATATATTGGTGAAAACATAAACAGTTCAGATCTGAAATCATGGCACTCAGGCCCTAGTGACAAGCATTAAGCATAGCAAAGTCATAGCAACATCAATCTCAGAACATAGTGGATACTAGGGATCAAGCCCTAACAAAACCAACTCGATTACATGATGAATCTCATCCAACCCATCACCGTCCAGCCGGCCTACGAAGGAATTACTCACTCCCGACGGTGAGCATCATCAAATTGGTGATGGAGGATGGTTGATGATGACGAAGACGGAGGATCCCCCTCTCCGGAGCTCCGAACAGACTCCAGATCTGGCCTCCCGATGAGGAATAGGAGGTGGCGGCGGCTCCGTATCGTAAAACGTGATGAAACTTTCTCTTTAATTTTTTTTTTCTCGGGAAATAGGAATTTACAGTATCCAGATTAGGGTCAACGGAGCCTCATGGGGCCCACTACCCACCAGGGCGCGTCAGAGGGGGCGCGCGCGCCCTGGTGCCTAGTGGGCAGCAGGGGCCCCCATCCAATGGGTCTTTACTCTAGTATTTTTCTTTTTTTCCAAAATAAATCTTCAAAAAGTTTCGTCCAATTTCAAGAACTTTTATTTCTACACAAAAACAACACAATGGTACTTTCGCTAAAAAGAACGCCAGTCCGGGTTAGTTTCATTCAAATCATGCAAATTAGAGTCCAAAACAAGAGCAAACATGTTTAGGAAAGTAGATACGACGGAGACGTATCAGTAGTCTCGTCTAAATTGTGTACACATACTGATGAGGACATGACTACCTTGGATACGACCAAAAATATTGCATACATGCATATTTGTCAGGTGATTTCTAATGCAAACTATTCAATAATCTATTTATGTTATCCAGAACAAAAATACTTCACACACTTTTGTGTTTTGTCTAATTGCAGGTGTATGGGACATTTGTACAATCCACATATGAAGATAAGGGAAAATGAGAAGTTTATGTTGTGTCCAAAAAGTCCTCTCACGTCACTTTTGGGCCAAGAGAAGATAGAGTCCAAGTCTTTCACGTTCTGGATTCAGATTCGGACTGCACAGACATACCTGACTCAAAACGCCAACAACTTTTTCATATGGACTCCGAATTGGGTGATTCTTTTTTTTTGGAAACTAGATTTCGTGATCTTTCCAACCCAATTGGATTCACCTTCAAATTCGTCCGGAGCGTTGAGTTACGGACGAAACAATCTGACGTTGCAGCAGAATCCGAGTCAAACTACAAGCCCAAAGGTGTTGCATCACCTCCACTTGGGCCCATGAGCCTTGTACGACCTAGGGTTAGTTTTAGGCTGCCTTGGGACGTCCTCCCACCTCCTTGGCCGCCACCCCTTGCTCCTATATAAGTAGATCCATCTAGTAGCTTTTTCCTTGGGATTTGTTTAGTTAAAAGTTAGCCATTGCAACTTCGTGTACTTCGTTTGTGTCCAGCGACCAGACTAAGACCGCTTCCGGATCCCCACCATTATCAATACCTCATATATATTTGCAATATTCAGATTGCTTTATCATATTCTTGCTCGTTCTTCGATTGCTTGCAGGAATAGACCTTCGTGGTCAGGCTGACCGTGCTTCCGGCATCGTCAGTAACCTCAGGAGATTGGTTTCGCGATTGCTAAGGCGCAACGTCGTGCACGTTTGTAGTCGGATCGTCAAAGTCGTCTCCACCAAATCGATAGTTATCATCTCATCGAAAGATCGGGACACCCTCGCCTCTATCAAGTGGTATCAGTTTTCAGGTTGCTCGTTGAGAATTTCCAGTTTTCCTAGATTAGATTTATTTTCTTACCTATTGTCCAAGAAAAAGCCACAAAAAAGAGTTAGATCTATTCATCCTTGTTCCAAGCCAGTCTGAGCCTTTGCAATTTTGTTTTCATTGCTTGCATAGTTGAATTATCGGTTGCATCGTCGTGTCGAGTTGCTGGTCTTAGTGTCTAGTTCGTTTAGAGTTTCGAGTTCTGTTCACATTAGTCACGCCACCGCTGCATCATTATCTCTTCCGCTATCCACCACCCATCCATCAATTTCCACCATGTGCTACCCACCATTCATTGTCATAATAATAGTTGAGATCGTTCACATCTTCACTTGATCCAATCTGCATCTTATCTAGTTTGTTTTGGAAAGAGGGAGAAAAAAAAGAGAGAAAAAAACGAGAGAAAAAAAAGAGAAAAAAAAGTCAGAGAAAAAAAGGAGAGAAAGAAAAAAAAAGTGTGAGGAAAAAAAGAGAAAAAAAAACAAAATTCGGATCTTTTTAGACTCAATCTCGTAGTTGAATTCGGATTGGAATCTGTTTTGTGCACTGTTCAGTAAAACAGCTTGGCTGTTGTTTCACATCATTATCTTTACTGCCGTTGTGATCTTCACTTATATCTTGCTGTCCAGAGCTACTTAGTATCCTTCATTGATACTAGTTGTGCTACGACGTGACCTCATTAGTGTTCTAGGCTCGTGTCTCTAGTTCGGTCTAGCCTAGGACCAGCACAGTACCGTCGTTGAGCGTTTATTCAACATTGCATCTCTGAATTGATTATTGCTAATCTTTTACTACCATATATAGCCAACCCAGCTCCACATATTTCTACACCGTGTATATGCACGTTCCCCTGGCAATCGCTTTACACAATCTTCGGAGTTATTTGACACCGCTGGTTGCCTGTCACCACCTGCCGCATGGTAAGAACTTGTAAGATATTGATATTTGCTTTACTGTGAGCACTTTACAACCACATCCTAGTAGTTCATAGGAACATTATTCTCGAATTTTGGTTCTTATTTCTACTAATCATGACAGGTTCCAGAGATAGAAGTTCTTGGACGACGGACACATCTTCACCATCACGAGAGTTGGGACAACACACACAAGCATATGGTCAGGTTATCTCTTTACCATCATTTGAGGGTAGATTTAATCCTGCTATTTATCTAGCTTGGGAGCTTGAAGTAGAACAAGTTTTTAGTCACCATGATTTTTCTGAACTTGAGAGAGTACGAGCTACCATTAGAGCATTTACTGGTTTTGCTTCTGTTTGGTGGAGTGTACATTGTAAGAAAAACATTGATAACCAACCCACAACTTGGAAAGTTTTGAAAGCTGTAATGAGACAACAATTTTTTCCTCCTTACTATCGTCGTGAATTGCGTTGCAAATTGGAGCAATTAAAACAAGGCAGTAAAACTGTTCATGCTTACTACCAAGAGTTCAAATCTTATATGCATCATTGTGACATAGAAGAATCTGAGAATGATACAATGAATAGATTTTTTGGTGGTTTGAACCATGATATTCAGGCAAGATTTCGGTATATTCCTCGTTGCATTATTGGTATGTATGTCCGTGCTTGTACCTTTGAGAGACAGATACAGGAGGATGCATTGGGTGACTACAACAACTACTATTCCAGTTCATGCTCACCATCGCCAGTTGGTTACTCCACTATTGCACCTACTAGAGCAGCCCCACCTCGGATTGTAAGCGCAATATCATCTCAAGAGTATGGTACATTGTCAACGTCCGTACCTACATCAGCTACATCTCTGCGAGGTAACAGTAAAGGTATTGATGATATAACTTCACATGAGAATGAAGCATGCCTAGTTAACTTGAATGCATCATGTGTTGAGTTACCTGTTGATTTGAGCACACCACCTATTTTAGAGACTCTTGTTACTGTCATGAATGCGTCATGTGATCAAACAACTGAAATATCAACAATTTTGAGTGCACCCATTGAATTAACTGTTGATGCAAAAGAACCAATGTTTAATCATTTTGATATGACCTCTAATCTTGATGATGATCCTGTGTCCAATGACTCATTGCATGTTTGCTTATTTAAGCATGTTGTAGCATGTAAATTTGATGCAAGTAAGGTTTATTCATCGAAGTTAGGATGGTTTAATGATGAACATTGCCAATCTTTTCAAGAGAATAAGAGCTTCACTTATATGTGCAAACTGAGTTCCAATATTTTCATGCCTTCTACTTCCTGTGATAATTTTTTGGCTTTAGTTTTTATGAACTATGAAAGTTACTCATGTATACATGTGTCATACGTGCAAAAATCAAGGGAAGTTAAACTGGATGATATATACATATACAACATGTACACCTTGTCTCTTTTGTTAGCCACATTTCAGATTAAGCAACGCCGAGGACGGCTTTGTTTTCAAAAATGGGAGGATGATGAGGACATGAATACCTTGGATACGACCAAAAATATTGCATACATGCATATTTGTCAGGTGATTTCTAATGCAAACTATTCAATAATCTATTTATGTTATCCAGAACAAAAATACTTCACACACTTTTGTGTTTTGTCTAATTGCAGGTGTATGGGACATTTGTACAATCCACATATGAAGATAAGGGAAAATGAGAAGTTTATGTTGTGTCCAAAAAGTCCTCTCACGTCACTTTTGGGCCAAGAGAAGATAGAGTCCAAGTCTTTCACGTTCTGGATTCAGATTCGGACTGCACAGACATACCTGACTCAAAACGCCAACAACTTTTTCATATGGACTCCGAATTGGGTGATTCTTTTTTTGTTGGAAACTAGATTTCGTGATCTTTCCAACCCAATTGGATTCACCTTCAAATTCATCCGGAGCGTTGAGTTACGGACGAAACAATCTGACGTTGCAGCAGAATCCGAGTCAAACTACAAGCCCAAAGGTGTTGCATCACCTCCACTTGGGCCCATGAGCCTTGTACGACCTAGGGTTAGTTTTAGGCTGCCTTGGGACGTCCTCCCACCTCCTTGGCCGCCACCCCTTGCTCCTATATAAGTAGATCCATCTAGTAGCTTTTTCCTTGGGATTTGTTTAGTTAAAAGTTAGCCATTGCAACTTCGTGTACTTCGTTTGTGTCCAACGACCAGACCAAGACCGCTTCCGGATCCCCACCATTATCAATACCTCATATATATTTGCAATATTCAGATTGCTTTATCATATTCTTGCTCGTTCTTCGATTGCTTGCAGGAATAGACCTTCGTGGTCAGGCTGATCGTGCTTCCGGCATCGTCAGTAACCTCAGGAGATTGGTTTCGCGATTGCTAAGGCGCAACATCGTGCACGTTTGTAGTCGGATCGTCAAAGTCGTCTCCACCAAATCGATAGTCATCATCTCATCGAAAGATCGGGACACCCTCGCCTCTATCACATACATACAGCCACGCTGCAAAAAAGACGGCCACGTACGTACATACGAGCGTGGTCTCGAATGCGTACAACGATGGTGTCATGTTCATCGGCAGCCAACCAGCTGGGTCAGAACGGAGAAACAACATCGTGCCCATCCGGAGGCAACCGACTAGGTCGGAATGCGTCCTGTTCAATGGGGGCCAACTGGTTTGGACGGAACGGCCGAAACGGGGTCTGGCAAATCGCAGAATGGAGGAAACGGACTTCTGCTCGACTGCCTATGGTCGAAATAGGATACTGTTGGCGTACCGCAAAACAGAGGAAACAGACTTCTCTCCAACCGCCTATGGTAGAAACAGAGTCTTGTTGATCGGGAGGGGTGTGACGTACCGCAAAACGGAGGAAACAGACTTCTCTTCGAGCGCCTACGGTCGAAATGGGGTCCTGTTCATCGGTAGGGGTGTGGCGTACCGCAAAACGGGACTCCACAGGCTATTGTTCATCCATAGTCTACTGCCTCGCTCCAGCCTCCACGGGCTATTGTTCATCCACCATCGACTTCCTTTAGCCTCCACCTGCTACTATTCATCCATCGTCGACTTCCTCCAGCCTCCACCAGCCACTGTTCATCCACGGGCCACTGTCCATCCAGTCTCCACCGGCTACTGTTCAACCAGTCTTCACGGGGTCCTGTTCATCCACCCCAACCGGCTAGGTTGTGTGGCGGCCTCCTCGGGGTCCTGTTCAAACAGTGGCAACCGCGTACTACCATGGGGGCCGGTTCATCCAACGACAACTACCTACACACAGTCGGGGCCCTGTTCATCCAACCCCCACCGGGAACTGTTCATCCACAGCCAACCAACCGGCTGGACTCACGATGTCTCGACTCATTCTACATATCACGCACGCGACAGCAACGGGCACTGTCCATCTAGAGGCAACCCAACCGGCTAGCTATGTCTCGCACGGGGGTTCGATCGGTTTCAGTAAGCAGCAACAGCGATCGGTCGGGTTCAGTTAGCAATGAAGCAGTCGGTCGGCTTCAGTTAGCAGCAAAGGGTTCGATCGATCAGCTTTAGTGTGTAGTAGTGAGATCGCTCGGGTTCAGTTATAGCGACACAACTCACACCACGCGCTCATATGAGAGAGAAATGCGCAAACCACACTACATCGCTCGGCCCCGACCACCCACCGTAATCGGAAACTACGCAAAAAATTTCTCGCCCTCACTTCTACCATGATTTTTTATGTCATGGACAGCCCAAAGAATGCCATGCAGGTGCGTCCCCGACCCACCTAGGACGAAAAGTCCATTTTCTGTCATGATTTTTTGTCACAGAAGTAGGAGCCCACCACATCTATGATGATACGTGTTTTTGTCACAATGATCGTCAAGGATGTGTCTTTTTTTGTAGTGCTACTACTAAAATGTGTCCTTTTGAAATTGTGTATGGTTTCCTACCTCATGCACCCATTGATTTGTTGCCACTTCCATCTTCAGAGAAGGTTAATTTTGATGCTAAACAACATGTTGAATTGATATTAAAAATGCACGAGTTAACTAAGGAAAATATTGAGCGTGTGAATGCTAAATATAAACTTGTTGGAGATAAAGGTAGAAAACATGTTGTCTTTGCACCTGGCGATCTTGTTTGGTTACATTTACGTAAGGATAGGTTTCCTGATTTGCGTAAATCTAAGCTAATGCCACGTGTCGATGGTCCTTTTATGGTGTTGTCTTTTAAGTATGCGAAGATAGGAAACTCTTCTCTGCCTCTGCACCCATTGCACACATTGATCGTCATACACAGACAAACCGGTAATGCTGATAGTGGTAGATCAACATCATAATAGCAGCAAGATCACTCGCAAAAAAACAATAGTAGCAAAATAATCAACGATGCTACGACGGTCATGTGCATCTGATAGTGATACTGACTCATAAATCTCGTCCAGATTGACTCCCCTACCCTACTGATCTGATTTCATTTGCTTCACGATGCAAAATAAGCAGGACAGATTACTTTTACTGAATGGTGGCAGCCGGTACGATAACTTAATCCATATTCATGTCTATCTACACCGGTGGCGGTAGCATGATATCTTTCCCGGGACCCCAGGTGGGCTGGGGCGAAGCACTGTACACTTGTGGCCCAAGTGTACAATTTTTTTTCTTTTTTTCTTTTCTGTTTCATTTTCTTTCACTATTTTGCATTTAACTATTCTACCAATTGAATTTTGTCGATTACAAAACTGGTCACATAAATACAAGGCAACATTCTGGGTCTACTCAAAAAGTTTCAGATCATTAGGAATTGTTGCAATACTTTTATAAATTGAAAAGGTCGATTAAATGGATGCTGGTCTACTGTTTTAATACCTAGGGGCAGTTTAACAACTCAAATAATGTTGGTTTCTACATGAAAAACAATTAGTGATTATTTGCAATATTATGAGCTATTTTGTTTGCATTTTTTGGTGATGAGGACATCAATACCATTGTTACACCCACAGCCCATGCTGCTATACATACTGGACCAATTACTAGAGCTCGCACACGCCAATTAAATTATCATGTACTTTCGTTTCTTGGTAACGATTCTAATGTTCATGAGAATATGATGCTGCCTAAATTGGATACATTTGTTTTGCTTACAAATGAAGGGCCTAGCTTGGACAAGAAAGATGAACCTTGGATCAAGTTCAAGCATGGAGATGATGGCATACGCAAGGGGGTCAAGAACGGAATTACAAGCGATGATTTCAGGACTTTAAAGCCACCATAAGGAGTGCATGAAGCCTTAGACGAAATATACAAGATGCCACTTCATAAATTTCGTCCAGAGGCTATTTTAGGTGCTGCGTCACCTTATTATTGGGCCAGGTCCATGTATTTTCGAAATACTTAAGTATAGGCTGTTTTTAGAGTCCGAATGTGTGGGGAAACAAGAGTTAGGGTTGGTTTCGGACCCCTCCTCCAAGGGCCACGAAATCCCCCCTCTTCCTCCATATATACAGCCCTTAGGGCGTCATTTAGACTTTGGGTTTTGTTTAGATTAAAAGTTCGCCATAGCTGCAACTTCGCATACTTCGTTTGTGTCCAGCGACCAGACCAAGACGTCACAGAACCCCACCTTGATCAATAAAGCTTTCATCTTATATTCGCAATATCTAGAGTGCAATCTCAGTTTCTTGCTTGTTCTTTGTTTGCTCGCAGAAAACAGGCCCTCGTGGTTAGGTTGATCGTGCTCCGGCATGGTCAATAACCCCTCGGAGTTGGTTTAGCAATTGCTAAGGCGCGACGTCCTCGCACGTTCGTAGTCGGATCGTCAAAGTCGACTTCCTCTAAAACGATAGCCACCATCTCATCGAAAGACGGGACACCTTTGCCTCTATCATTTGGAGAAGTAAGTATTTGACTGCAAATTAAATTTGAATTTGACTTTGATTTTTATTAAGTGGCAATTTGCATGTAATTAGGATGACATGGCCGCCATTAGGGGGAGATTACTGTAGAATGATTCTGGGGGTGTTACACATCTCCTCTACTATTCCATTAGGCTTTGCATGATCGACTTGAATGACACAACCTGGCCACCGGTTGCAACACTCTTGAATTAGACTCCACCAGTGATTGAGTGAATTGATCGTGCATTCAGATGATATCGTCACATTGCGTTGATAGTGCTTAGTAATATACTTTCAATACATGTCCATGTTTCGATTAGTCCCTGCAATCGGACCGATGCACCCATTCTCGCATGCCATGACCAATGCCTTATCTTCCTTAGACGAATAGTTGCTTGACCAAGACCCCTTTTTTGTTGTAGGGCAACATTAACTGCTCCATTATCAACTCCATTGCATGCATCATTTGTCAACGTAATTTCGTCTATGTCGACAGATTCATTCATCAAGTTCATAAAGGAGTGTTGAATACATATAAAAATAATATGATTCAGTCATAAGTTCATGAATGGTGCATCATCATTCATAATTCAAAACATTGCATAATATCGACATATAATAAAAAATCAAACCTTTTTCTGCTTAGGATCGAAGTCATCGACATTGTCAACTCGCTGGCCTAGAAGAAGGTGCCCGTCATGGTTGGTGAAGGGGCTGCAATGCTCATGGGCGGAGGTTTGGTGTTGCCGGTCACCGAAGGTCTCACAGTCTTCTCCTGCTTCTTCGCCCGTGGCCCAAGTCGTGGTCGCACAATGCCGTTTGCCTCCGCTCCTCCCAAGCCGGTGGGGACCCGACGATGGTGCCATGTGTCCAACACGCCGGTGTGTGGCCGCGTGGAAGATGGAGTAAGGGCAACGACGATTGTTGTTGTAGATCGCAGACCCGTGGTACGACCATAAGCGACAGGGGTGGATGCCTGCCCAGCCGTTACGGCGACCCACAGAGATCGCTAGAGGCGTGGAGATAAAGAGGCCACGACGTGGAGTTGAAGGGGTTATTTCTTTCCTGCCAATGTAAATTATGCTATTGGGAAAGATCCATGTTCCCCTCTGTATGGGGGAAAATGTGGTGTTGTTTTTGTGGCCACCTAATTTTTTGAGGATATAGGGAAGCTGCTAGAGCGTGTTTTGTGCCAACTTTCGTTATAGCATGTTTTTTAAGGGAAAGAGAAGCCATTGGAGATGCTTTTAGTTACTACATACACTAGTGATCATAGTATCATATTTTTATTTTATTTATTCATTTTTAGAATCCCAACAAAATGGTGGATATGATGCTTGTCTTGTTTAATACATTATGGAACTGTAGCAGAACATGACACTAGAATCTTCTCTCACATATTCTCCTTCTAAGTTTATGTGTGGTTTGAGTCTGTTGATTGTACGAGTCTCACGCATGGGCTAGCACAGCTGGTGGTGATGTGATTCACACGAGTCTGAGATTATATATGTAGGGCCAACCGATACACGATACTTGTTAATTGTAATGCCACACACATATCTCCTTGTAAGGTAGTATACACTTATAGTACTTGCATTGGGAGAGGTCCAAAGTTCGAATTAAATAAATTATAGAAATCTATCATGTTAAAAAAATTGTAAGACATATGCAGCGGACACGTCTTTGTTTATCCTTCAGCGACCGGCGGTGACTATGTACATTCTGGTCTATGTTGATGACATCATCCTTGTTAGTTCGTCTACTGCTGCTACGGATCGGCTGGTGTCCTCTCTTGGTGCTGAGTTTGCTGTTAAGGATCTTGGGAGACTGCATTATTTTCTGGGTCTCGAGGTTCTTCATTCTGATGGTGGCTTGACTCTTACTCAGAAGAAGTACTCCCAGGATCTCCTCCGTCGTGCAGGTATGTTGCAGTGCAAGCCTGCTACGACTCCCATGTCTGTCACGGACAAACTGACAGCTCTTGCTGGTGACTTGCTTTCTCCTGAGGATGCCACTGAGTATCGCAGCATTGTTGGTGCACTGCAATACTTGCTCATCACTCGACCAGACATATCGTTTGCAGTGAACCGTGTGTGCCAGTATCTTCATGCGCCGCGTGATTCTCACTGGTCCGCTGTTAAGCGCATCTTGCGCTATGTTCATCACACTGGTTCATATGGCCTTCATCTTCAGTCGGCGCCTTCTGGACTGATCTCCGCATTTTCTGATGCCGACTGAGCTGGTAATCCTGATGACAGGCGATCCACGGGGGACATGCTGTGTTCTTTGGACCTAACTTGATCGCCTGGCAAGCTCGCAAGCAAGCTACGGTGTCTCGGAGTAGTACTGAAGCTGAGTACAAAGCGGTTGCTAATGCCACAGCTGAGATCATGTGGGTGCAGTCGTTGCTTCGGGAGTTGAAGGTCTCTCCAACTCAGCCGCCTGTTCTTTGGTGTGATAACATCGGTGCTATATACCTTTCATCCAATCCAGTATTTCATGCCCGAACGAAGCACATCGAAGTTGACTATCACTTTGTGAGGGAACGTGTTGCTCAGAAGCTTCTTCAGATCAAGTTTGTTTCTTCTAAGGATCAACTTGCTGATATTTTCACTAAGCCCTTGCCCTTGCCTTCTTTTGAGGGATGTCGACGCAATCTTAATCTTCTGAGTGTTTCAGGACATAGTTAAGATTGAGGGAGGGTGTTAGACTAAGTATATAGTAGATATACGTGTTGTAACATAATCTGTATTTGTACGATTCCCTCTTATAAATATATGACAGCCGTGCCCACCAAGGGCATCGAGCATTGTTCCAAACCCTAGTTTGTCTAACATGCAGGAAAGGGGAAGGAGGCCACACTGATGCTTTTCAGGTAAATGCTTCTACATTTTTTTCTTCTATTGGTGTCTTGGGACTCATATATGTCATTAGGTTTACTTGCCCTCGGGTCTCCCACTTATTGAACACATGCCCCGGCATATCACAATCTCTTTTGTTCCAAGATTTTCCTTTGGCTGTAACTCTTCCAATTTAACTTCATTATCCAATATATAATGCTCTTTGGATCCATGGGATCCGTTAGGCAAACTGTCCCTTACATCTTTATGTGGTTTTGCTTTGGGTTTCTTCGCGGAGTGGCTAGATTTGGAGTGAGAATCGTTTTTCCTCTCTTTAACTCCAGCAGAAAAAATGAGCACCCTTGTCAACATCCAGAAGATCAGAAGATGTTGGAACATTCTTCTTTTGTTCACTGTGAATTCTTTCGGCCTCACTCTTGGTGTTATTTTTCACATTTGTATGACAAAGTGAAGTCTCTTTGCTAATAATCTTCTCCAAACAACATGAGCTTATTCATCTATAACTGTGTTTTCTTCGAAGGTAACTACAGAAGCATTGCTTTAATTCTCAGGTTTTATTTTTCTTTCATGTTTCCTATCCAACAGAAAATCTGTGCCACTGGTTGTAACATTTCTTCTAAAGTCAACGCTGTCTTTTCTGTCACAGGTTTACTGTTTTTTCTATTTTCAGTCCTATGGCCTGTCTTTCTGTAGCGAGCGTCTTTTACGCTTGGTTACCAAACTTACCAATTAGCATGCCTATTACTCTGCATTGTATAGCCTTTATTATAACTGTAAAGAATACAGTTTGAAGATAATCTGCCAATCCTTCTGTCTTGGATATAAAATAATTAGGCAATTCTAAATTGTCTTAAATTTCCCTGAACTGAAAAATGGACTGATCTACCTGCTGCCTGTGCTACTAAACATAAATCTAAAAAACTATTACTGCCATTTTGTTGGCACTTCCCATAATGAACTGGGTTTCTGTTCGCACACATGTACTGCTGGATTATCCTATACATGTTGTGATTCACTTTTATCCTCTCTATTCTAATCAGCAGCTTGCTCATTGTTTTTGTTTGTTCATTTATTTGTGTTGCCTCACAAATTATGAGTTGCAAGTATGAGCGGCATCTTCAACCATGCTATTATATGTATTACTTTTCTAAACTGAAGTGTTCCTGACAATTACATATGAGAGTACATATAATTAAGCTGTGCTGACTTGCTTTTCTAAACTAATAAGCTAGAGCTGGAGTTACATATGAGAGTTGAGATAATTAAGTTGTGCTCCTGACTTACTTTTCTGAACCAAAGTGTTCCTAGGATTGCCTTCTTTAATTGCATCTAACTATTAGCTGCATGATAAGAGTAGAGATAAATGTCTTTTCCTCTTACATTTATCTGTATGTTGGTGGCGTTGTTTTTATTCTGTTGATGTTGGTCAATGTAGGTTATTAAATCGTCTCCCTGTTTATGCTTTGTTGTGCATGTGATTCTATATACTTGACTACTTTGTGACATGTATTTGCATAGTCATATACACCTTGTTCCAGGAAGTGAGCTGGATTATCAATATTCTTGGAGCCCTATTTCCAATCTCTCTCAAATTCCCTCTTGTGTTGTAAATTTCTTTGTAGGTTTACTGGTTTTGGTTCACATAGAACAACTCCAGGCTCAGGGTGGACTTTATAAGAGCATCAAGTTGGTGAATGTGAAGCTATATGACCGGGTTCTCCATTCCTATTTTTACGCATTTTGTTCATCCTCAAAATAGTTCCTGGCCGGCTCATTTTTACATGTGTGGCTGTTGTTATTCAAGAGAATTGAGTTAGTGAAATGGCTGGTGTTGCTTAATATGGTGGGCTGGTGGCCACTCAAACCCGCTCTACATAGTTGAATTGTTAGATTTTTTCAGTGATGTCTTTAACTTCATATCAGATTCAGATTTTTATCCTGTGTTACTTGCTGTTTTTTTTTTCAATTACTTGGTAGTCGTGCATCTTATGTCATTTATCGGTTCTTGCTTATGGTTTTCAAAACTCCAGCCATCCACGCCTGCTCGAGCTATGAGAAAGTTCACCTTCAAACTCACTATGACCATGCAACCTCATTAATTTAAAAGTACATATATTTTAAAACAAAAGCCTATGTATTTTTTTGCTAAAACACAAAGTCACTGAAAACTGCAAATGTTTTCAATGTGAACATGATTTCAAATGGGTCTCTTCGAACATGATAAAGTATTTTGACTTATTAAATTAAAATGTGTATATACATTTTATTGTGGACAATAATCCATCATGTTTCCTATTAAAGGGGATTAAATCATGAGTATTTTTTAATCGTGCGCATGAATTTAGAGCATCTCCAGCCGCGCCCCAGGAAGGCCTCCCAAGCGAATTTTTAGCGCCGGCGGCTCAGTCATGCCCTCAGGAGCCCGATTTTCGCCGGCCAGGGCCGAAAACAGCGCCGGTGGACCCAGGCCGAACCCGGCACGCTGGGGGGCGCCGGAGCGAGCTGTTTTGGCGCGAAAAAGCCGCAGGTCAGCAACACTGCGCCTCGTCTTCCCCTAACGGCCTCGGTTCCCGCGGGAAATCAATGGCAAGGCTGTCGCCGGTCAGCCTTGCCATTGATTCCTCACGGGCGGCGCGTCACAGGACGGCGCGCCGACGCCTCCCCTCCCTTGCACGCGTACACACGGGCGCGGCGTGGCTATATAGCCGGTGGCCTCACTCGCCTGTGCCCCCACCAGCCCCGCCCCTCGCCGCCGCCCAGCCCCTCCCTCTCCCTCTACCTCTCCCGAGCCCATCGCCATGGCAGAGCGTTTCCCTGAAGACGAGGCGGCGGCCAACGGCTTCGGCCGCCGTTCGCTCCGCGAACAGGAGTCCTGACTCCTGTTCCAAGTGAACATCCCGGCGTCGCCGGACATGCGCACCGGGCCGACGGGGTGGAGACTCAGCGACGGGGGAGTGCCCATTCCCCCGTTGCCCGACACCGTGGCCAAGCCCAAATACTTCGCCGAGGAAGTCGAGGTCGTACGCGCCTCCCTCACCGACGCCCAACTCTCCCTCCCCCAGTACGTCGCCGACAACCACGCGGCTTGTGCGGCGTACTTCGAGCGCCGCCAGCAGCAGCGGTTGGCGTCCACCAACGGCCAGAAGAACAGCGATGGGCGCCATCTGTGGTGGGGCGTCCCCGGCCGCACACTCAAGGGCGTGCTGACATACCTCGAGGGCGGCAACGACCCGCCATTGGCGTACCCGGCGAGGGTGGCCACCCCGGCGCACCACCGACGGGCCGAGCCATGGGCGCCAAGGAGGTTCGGGTCCTCCTCCTCTTCTTCCTCCTCGCGATCTTCCTCGCACTCCTCCGATACTCCGGCCCTGCTCGGCGTCAAGGCCGAGCCCGCGGCGGAGACGCCGCTCGGCCGGCGCACTCGCAGCGCCGGCATCGTCATCAACGAGGGCGGCCGGCGCGCCTCCTCGTCGGCTCCTCCTTCGCGCTTCGTCAAGACAAAGACGGAGCTGGGGCTCGCGCCGGTGAAGACGGAGCCGGGGATCGCGCCGGTGAAGACGGAGCTCGATGACGACGACACGACTCTAGAATGTGCGCGCAGGGACTCCATAGCGATGGAGAAGGAGCGCCTGGAGAAGGCGAAGGAGCGCCAGTGCGCCGCCCTGCGCCGCTTCGCGGAGCGCCGACGCGACGAAGGCGGAGTCGTCGTCATCTGCAACAGCGACGACGACGACGCGCCGCCGCCACCAGCCCGCGTTGGCGACGCCGGTCAGGGGTCCACCAGGGACGGCCGCGTCAAGGAGTAGAAGCCCGACGACGACGGCGACGATGGCGGCGACGACGGCGACTACTCGACGTTCAGCCAGTTTCCTTTTAGATTAGTTATCTATTTTGCTATGTAATGAAAATCCGTGAACATGTCTAATATATGCCTAAGTTTACCGAAATTTAGTCGTGTTTAGCCGAACTTCGCCGAATTGTGCCGAAATTTGCTATACAAATTTTATTTTTAAACGCGTCTGGGGCGGCCCTGGGGCCGGCGGCTAGGGACCAACTCGCCCAGGCCCAATTTTTACGCCGGCTCACCCTAGACGGCGATTTTAGGCGCCCCTGAGGGCCAACGGCTGGAGATGCTCTTAGGCCTTGTACAATGGAAGGCGCTTAGAGAGATGCTTAGAAAAATAAACCGGGTTTTTCTGAAACACCGATGCCTATTTCTATAGAAGAGACGCTTAGTTAAACATCTATCCTGTATAAATAAACACCGGTACTTAAGAAACGCCCAGCTTATTTCTCTAAGCACCTTCGCTAAATATCTCTCATTGTAGACTTAGTGTGCCTATGCGCCATTTGATGCAACGGGTCCACTAGTTGGAGGAAAACCCAAAGCAGGCAGGGCAGGCAGCGACCAGCCCAAGCCTCCAGCATCGTCCTCCTCGGCTAATCCGCCCCGCCTCCGATACTCCCAAGGCGGCAGCAGCAGCGGCAGCAACAACAACAGCAAGGGAGCCAAGGCCAACTATCTCAAAGCCTCACTACCCTCTTTCCCTCCTCCTGCCCCTCCCGTCCCCGCAATGGCCGGTCTCCTCCACCTCCACTCCACGCTGCTGCCCTCGGCGTCCCTGCTCCGCCAACGCGGCGGCGCGCAGGCCGTGCCGCGGCGCCGGCGCGCGTGCCGGGTGGAGGCCAAGATCCGGGAGATCTTCATGCCGGCCCTCAGTTCCACCATGACGGAGGGCAAGATCGTCGCCTGGAACGCCGCCGAGGGGGACCGCCTCGCCAAGGGCGACCCTGTTGTTGTCGTGGAGTCTGATAAGGCCGACATGGACGTCGAGACCTTCCACGACGGGTTCCTCGCCGCCGTACTCGTCCCCGCGGGAGAGTCCGCGCCCGTCGGCTCCGCCATCGCGCTCCTCGCCGAGTCCGAGGAGGAGATCCCGCTCGCCCGGTCCCAGGCTGCCAACTTCTCCTCCTCCGCCGCCGCCTCGCCGCCGGCCCCCCAGGAAACCGTCGCCCAAGAAACGTCCCCTGCTCCGCCTCCTCCGGCGCCCGTAGCAGTCTCTGCGCCAGCACTGCCCTCACCGGCCACACAGGGCGGGGCGCGCGTGGTTGCCTCGCCTTATGCCAAGAAGCTCGCAAAGGAGCTCAGCGTTGATCTATTCGCAGTCAGTGGCTCTGGCCCAGGGGGGAGAGTTGTGGCAAAGGACGTAGAGGCTGCGGCAGCTGCCCCCAAGAAAGCTGCGCCAGAGCCAGCTGCTCGACCAGATGTTCCATTGGGATCCACGGCGCCATTCACCACAATGCAGGGCGCTGTGAGCAAGAACATGGTGGAGAGCCTTGCTGTGCCGGCGTTCAGGGTAGGGTACACCATCACAACCGATGCTCTCGATGTGCTCTACAAGAAAGTAAGCGCTTAGTGCTCTGTTCAGTACTTACCACCCTTATGTTGGCTGTATGCTGTGAGATAGCTGGATAATTGAGTGAACCTTTTGCAGATTAAGGCAAAGGGTGTGACAATGACAGCGCTGCTGGCGAAGGCTACAGCGATGGCGCTGGTGCAGCATCCTGTGGTGAACTCCAGCTGCAGAGATGGGCAGAGCTTTACTTACAACAGTAGCATCAACATTGCTGTCGCGGTGGCCATCGATGGTGGATTGATAACCCCCGTGCTCCAGGATGCTGATAAGGTTGAATGCTTTGTGTATTTGTTGATTGTTCTGAAGGTTGATGTTTAAACTGGTGCTTTTGTCCGAGTTAATCGAGAACTGTTGGTTTGTGCAGCTTGATATTTATTCACTGTCAAGGAAATGGAAGGAGCTGGTTGATAAGGCTCGTGCAAAGCAGCTGCAGCCCCAGGAGTACAACTCTGGTACTTTGTTTGCTTCACACAAACTTGAATGTCTAGTGCATTGTATATGCATGTTCTCTGTACGCTGATTCAGATTGGTATAGCCTTATAGGGAATTAACTGTTGTTTGTTAGTAAATTCTCAGTGGGGCCTGAAGACGTGCGTCCAGTAGATATTGCTTTAACCAGTTCCACCATTTTTCTTATGATATTGAAATTCACTTCAGTAATAAATAATGTTTATGGCTAACAAACCTGCAGATCACAGTGTGTATAAGTTTCCTTGGATGAACATGTAGTTAATTTTAGGTTGAGAGCAGACCAGAAAAGAACTGAAGTAATTTATATTTTCTTTGTTCTGTTGAAACGTTTTTATAGTCTGGTAGAAAGCTTAACTCATATTTGTGTAATTTAAAATGCTTGAGTTATTGTATGGCTGGTTTACAACTCTCTCACACACACATTGATTGAGATGTTCATCTGAAAAACATTGCCAGCACTGTTATGTCTCTTATCGGACTGTGGCTGAAAAACAAGAGCTGCGTGAAACAGTTGTATTGTTTAATTTGGAAGAAATAGCTATATGAATGTGCTTTACAGAATTTATTGTCTATTAAGAAAGAAATAGAAGGCAAGGTGAGGCACCATGTTATATGTGCCAAACTATACTAATATTGTGCTATGATCTATCCACGGAGCCTCTGAGTCTTCTCTCCTTGGTATATGCTTGTATAGAGTTTTTTTTTTAAATATAATGTGCTTCATGCCAATGATAGTATTTAGTTTGCATGTACAGGGTTTGTTTGGGTGTTGTTTATGTCAAAAAAGATGACATCTGCTACAGAAACCAGAGCTTGCAAACTAATTAGGCATTTTTTCGGTTGTTCTTATGCTTTCGAAACATAAGATTCAGTTCAAATCAAGCTGTAGATTGTGGACTGCATGTTTTTTTTTTTGCACTGAAGAGATCTGACTGAATTTCTATAATACACGACAAAGCACTGGAATTATTTTTAATCGCATTTTGCTGTGCTACTTGTACCGTGTTAAAATCATATGGTACTTCATGGCTAAAGTATCTTAGCCAAAAATTGAGCAGTCACATATAAACTTACCAAAGCTACAAAGTTGCCTATGACCATCTCCTTTACTTCGGTAGTGCTTTAGATGTTGGGCACAAGAAACTTGTAGGATCCAACTGTACGTGTATGCTCTTGTATGCTAATAACCATCAGTGTTCAATCTGCAGGTACCTTTACTCTTTCAAACCTCGGTATGTTTGGAGTTGATAGATTCGATGCGATCTTGCCACCTGGAACTGTAAGATGAACTTTCCATGTTTCCACTTCTGTTTTCATTTAATGCACGACACCCCTTTGGTAATAACGTTTTATCTCAAAACAGGGAGCAATCATGGCTGTTGGCTCATCACAACCGACAGTTGTTGGTACAAAAGATGGTAGAATTGGGATCAAGAGCCAAATGCAGGTAAAAAATAATTGTAGTTTTGGCACTTTTGCTTTCGCACCAACCAATTTGAAGTTAATGATTTTGTGCTTATCTGACCTGACCAATAAATCTAGGTCAATGTTACTGCTGATCATCGGGTTATTTATGGATCTGATCTTGCCGCTTTTCTGCAAACTCTGTCCAAGATAATTGAGGATCCCAAGGACCTTACATTCTAGACGCACCAAGTGATTCTTTTTCCCTGATGCGATCACATAGGATGCTTGTCAGTAGATGTGTAGCATGTTGGTGGTGTGAATTAGTTACTTAAGTTGCCAGATTTGTTGGTATCAGGTAACCTTGTTACCTTCTCCCCATTGGTTTGTTTATCAATAATCCTTTTACCTTCTATTCAGATAGGTGTCAGGCATGAGTATTTACCTGAGTGTTTATTAATTGTTGATTACGTTGAGCTCGATGTGCAAGTACAATGGATCATGTCACTGCCACCTTTGAATACAAAGAAATGAAATGAACTTTTATCATCAATATGGTTAAATTTTATTATTGGATCCACACTGATTTCTGAATTATTTGATCTGTATGTTCCCAAACCTGAGCATATCAATCTCACCAAAAAGATGTGACCCGGGAGACAAGAAATAGCGAGCTTGGTCGGGTTGTTGCACTTTCAAGGGTGCCAAGGTGAAATTGTTTAAGAAGAATCAGAGGATGAGTGAAATGTGGCACCATATCTGATATGTTTGAATGTTTGTTTTACAAGTGAAGGCCCATGAGTTCTCCCAACCACTCTCATCACACCATAGTCGGGCTATCTGATATTTTGTCTTGTTGTACGTTCCTGGGGCAGCAGATAGTACATTACTTAATTTGCTGGGAAAGCATTCCAGCCTCAGCTCAGCTGTACTGCCACTCATCTCTACTTGAAGGGTTCTATTAGGTGGCTAGTCTTGTCTCTTGCTTGATGGCCTTGCCATTTTGTAGTGGAAGCAAAGCAAGCCAGCTGCTTTGATCGACCGCCTTCATAAACCCCTCAAGGAGCTTATTCTTGCTTCCATTTCCATAGCCTGGTGGGAAGCCTTTGCCTGCAAAAGCCGCTGCTTCTATTTCTATAGCCTGGTGGGAAGCCATTGCCTGCAAAGCTGCGGCATGGCTGCCGCCTCGTCTGGCCGTGCAGAGGTCGACACCTCTCGCGCGTTCCGGTCTGTCAAGGAGGCGGTTGCCGTGTTCGGTGAGCGCATTCTCGCGACGGAAGCACAGTTCAGGCCGGGTGCACATGCCAACCATCGTGTTGTTAGGGAGAGGAGTTCTTGGCGAGACTCTGTCGCCATTGCTTCCTCAAAAGAGAAGCTTGAGGGGAGTTCTGACCTCATCAAGGGAAGCCACTCCACCAATCCAAACGCCGTCGCGGTTGCCATTGCCAAGCACGAGGGAAAGAGCAGTGAGCCTGCTAGAATTGTAATGCCAGTGTCTAATGCCCAGCCAATGTGCCTGGTCCCGTTGTCTCCATGGTCCCAGGCATCATCGTCGCCGTCTCTAGCCCACGGCGATGACTACGACAAGCAGATCCGGAAGGAATCCAATCTCATGACCATGAGCTCCATCAAGAAGGTGGAGGAAGAGGCGGCCAAGACAAGGCTGGAGGCGGTGCAGGTCAAGAGGAGGCTGGCCGACCTGGAGCTAGCCATGGCGAACCTCAACGCGAAGCTCCACCGTGCCCTCTCGAGGCTGGCATACATAGAGGCCGACAAGGCGGCGGCCGCAAGGGCCAGCATCCAGCAGAGGGACATCAACACGTCGGCGCTGACGGTCTGGGCCGAGGCGAAGCCCGAGCGGCATCCATTGCGACACCTGCTGAGCCTCAACGATGCCGACGAGGAGGTGAAGCATGGCCCGGAAAGGGAGACGACAATGACAACGACAAAGAGGAAGATGCAGAAGCAGAAGCCAATCATGCCCCTTGTTGTTCCGCTCATCAGTGAGGTGCTTTTCTCCAAGAAGAAGAGGATGAACGACAAGGAGAGCTTGTACCTGAAGGAGCTCTACAGCTTGCTAAGGCTGTCTTGATCGGTGGTCTCCATGCTGATTAAACTTGTGCTGATGTGTATGATTGTTTGATCTGCATACATAGAGATTATTTTATTACCTAAGGTTAATGAGGTTGAAAGGATACAACAATAGACCTATTTGCCTCCTTAATGTTAGTTTTAAAATATTCACGAAGGTTATAACTATTAGGCTGAATTCGGTTGCTGAACATGTGGTTCGTCCTTCACAGACAACTTTTATGCAAGATAGACACATCCTAGACGGAGTTGTTATCCTTCATGAAACTGTCCATGAATTACATAGAAAAAAGTCGAATGGGGTCGTACTTAAAATAGACTTTGAAAAAGCTTATGACAAAGTCAAATGGCCCTTTCTTCAATAGACTCTCAGAATGAAAGGATTTTCTGCAGAGTGGCGTGCAATGATCCATAGCTTTGTTTCAGGAGGCAGTGTTGCCATTAAGGTCAATGATGACCTTGGCCACTATTTTCAAACGAAGAAGGGATTGCGACAAGGTGACTCGATATCGCCCATGCTATTCAATATAGTGGCGGATATGCTAGCAGTCATGATTGAGCGTGCCAAGGCTGATGGACAAATTGATGGGGTAGTAAATCATCTAGTTGATGGTGGCCTCTCCATACTTCAGTATGCCGACAATACAATTCTCTTCATGGACCATGACCTCGAGAAAGCGAAAAATCTGAAATTAATTTTATCAGCATTCGAGCAACTCTCAGGTCTTAAGATTAATTTTCATAAAAGTGAATTGTTTTGCTTTGGCGAGGCCCAAGACGAGGCTCACCTGTATGCCGAACTGTTCGGATGTGGGTTGGGCCAGTTTTCGATCACATATTTTGGGATACCGATACATTATCGGAGACTTACAAATGCTGAATGGAAACACATCGAGGAGAGGCTGCAAAAAAGACTTAGCAGTTGGAAAGGTAAGCTGCTGTCTCTAGGAGGAAGATTGGTCCTAATAAATTCAGTACTAAGTAATATGGTACTATATATGATCTCCTTCTTCCAGTTGCCAAAAGGAGTTTTACATAGATTGGATTATTTCCGATCAAGATTCTTTTGACAAGGAGATAGCGAGAAAAAGAAATATCGATTGGCTAAATGGAGTGTGGTTTGCCGTCCCAAAGACCAAGGCAGGTTGGACATTCATGACCTTGAGGTTAAGAATAGGTCCCTACTCGGCAAATGGTTGTTTAAATTACTAACGGAAGATGGTGTATGGCAAACCCTCCTCAGAAGGAAATATGTGGGCTCCAAGGCAGTATCCCAAGTATATTGGAAGCCTGGGGATTCTCACTTTTGGGCGGGTCTAATGGCTACGAAGAAATATTTCTTTTGCTATGGATCTTTCTCGATTAAGGATGGCTCGGAAATTAGATTCTGGGAGGATATGTGGCTAGGAAATGCCACTCTCCGGGAACAATATCCGGCTCTATACAACATTGTACGTCACAAGGGCGATACTATCGCCACGGTAATGGAATCATTTCCGCCAAATGTGACATTCAGAAGGGATATATTTGGACCCAGACTACAATTGTGGAACATCCTGCTCCAGCGGTTGTCCACAGTGCAATTGTCACATGGGTCTGATGTATTCCGATGGAACCTACATAGGAATGGACAGTTCTATGTAGAGTCTATGTATAGAGCGTTAATTCAGTCTGATGTGCCAGTTGATAATAACAAAAAGATCTGGAAGATGAAGATACCGCTTAAGAATAAAATCTTCGCATGGTATCTTCGTCGTGGAGTCATTCTTACTAAAGATAACCTTATTAAGAGGAATTGGCATGGAAGTCCGTAGTGTGTCTTTTGTCACCATGATGAGACAATAAAACATTTATTCTTTCAATGCAAATTGGCTCGTTCTATTTGGTCAGTCATCCAAATAGCTTCTGGCTTGTATCCTTCTTGTAGTGTTGCTAATGTATTTGGCAACTGGCTACATGGAATTGATCACAGGTTTAGAACCCTTCTCAGAGTGGGAGCGCTTGCCGTTATTTGGTCGCTTTGGCTCTATAGAAATGATAAGGTTTTTAACGATAAAAGTACTTCTCTTATGCAGGTTATCTACAGATGTACCAGGACTCTTCGTTTATGGTCCTCTCTACAACGTGTGGAGAATCGAGATCTGTTTATGGAGGTGTGTACACGATTGGAGGCTACGACGAGGGATACTTTTACCCAACATGGGTGGTGGCATGATCTTAGGATTGGCCTCCCTCCGCTTTAGGCGTTATACGGATACTGCATGTTTTCCTTGTATTTCGCCTTTATTTATTTATTTATTTTTTGAATGAGAGGATATTGTTTGGCTGTGTGCATCTTAGCTATGCAGAGGCCGGGTGTAATGCTTAAATCTTTTAAGTAATAAAGCGCCCCTTTTCGAAAATACCTAACTATTGAAAATCTTTTCTTAGGTTCTGTGTTTAACTATGTTATTAATCGTGTGAATGAATGTATGGGGGAATGATCAAATGTTTGCAGTTTGTAAATTATAATCATTACGTATAAAGGTGGCTAGCATTCGTGTTGTATCTTATGGTGAATCGATGAAGAAGCCAGAGGTTTATCCTCTTTTTCAAGAAAAAAATATATGCACAAATAAAGAGAGCAATTTGTACTTACTACTTTTTGGACCATATATCTTTAGTAGGCTCACACTTCATCCCACAATATACATGCTACTAATTTCTCAAACTAAATACATTATGCACATGAGGTTAATGGATCCCATATATTTCATGCAATTCACCATGCTACTATTATAGGGTATCCTCAAGTGACTCCCTGCCTTTCAGTTACCATGGGTTGAACATTTCCAACCGCCTTGGACCATATGAGATGTTCCAGGAGTTGAAGTTAATATTTCAAGTAAATACCCGAGTTGAGAGATATGAAGTCTCCAACAAGTTCTATAGCTAAAAGATGGAGGAGAATAGCTCAAGCAGTGAGCATGTGCTCAGATTGTCTGGGTACTACAATCGCTTGAATCAAGTGGGAGTTAATCTTCCAGATAAAATAGTGATTGATAGAATTCTCTAGTCACCATCACCAAGTTAGTAGAACTTCGTGATGAACTATAATATGCAAGGGATAACATAAATGATTCCCAAGCTCTTCGTGATGCTGAAATCGACGAAGGTAGAAATCAAGAAAAGCATCAAGTGTTGATGGTAAACAAAACCACTAGTTTCAAGTAAAGGGACAAAGGGAAGAAAGGGGAACTTCAAGAAGAACGGAAAACAAGTTGCTGCTCAAGCGAAAAAACCCAAGTCTGGACCTAAGCCTGAAACTGAGTGCTTCTATTGCAAAGGGACTGGTCATTGGAAGCGGAACTATCCCAAGTAATTGGCGGATAAGAAGGATGTCAAAGTGAACATAGGTATATTTGATATACATGTTATTGATGTGTACTTTACTAATGTTTATAGCAACCCCTTAGTATTTGATACTAGTTCAGTTGCTAAGAATAGTAACTCGAAACGGGAGTTGTAGAATGAACAGAGACTAGTTAAGGGTGAAGTGATGATGTGTATTGGAAATGGTTCCAAGATTGATATGATCATCATCGCACACTCCCTATACTTTCGGGATTAGTGTTAAACCTAAAATAAATGTTATTTAGTGTTTGCGTTGAGCATGAATATGATTGGATCATGTTTATTGCAATACGGTTATTCATGTAAGTTAGAGAATAATCGTTGTTCTGTTTACATGAATAAAACCTTCTATGGTCATACACCCAATGAAAATGGTTTGTTGGATCTCGATCATGGTGATACACATTTTATAATATTGAAGCCAAAAGATGCAAAGTTAATAATGATAGTGCAACTTATTTGTGGCACTGCCGTTTAGGTCATATTGGTGTAAAGCGCATGGAGAAAATCCATGCTGATGGGCTTTTGGAATCACTTGATTATGAATCAGTTGATGCTTGCGAACCATGCCTCATGGGCAAGATGACTAAGACTCCGTTCTCCGGAACAATGGAGCGAGCAACATATTTGTTGGAAATCACACATACTGATGTATGTGGTCCGATGAATATTGAGGCTCGCGGCAGGTATCATTATTTTCTGATCTTCACAGATGATTTGAGCAAATATGAGTATATCTACTTGATGAAACACAAGTCTGAAACATTTGAAAAGTTCAAAGAATTTCAGAGTGAAGTGGAGAATCATCGTAATAAAAATAAAAGTTTCTACGATATGACCGCAGAAGTAAAATATTTGAGTTACGAGTTTGGCCTTCAGTTAAAACAATGTGAAATAGTTTCACTACTCACGCCACCTGGAACACCACGGTGTAATGGTGTGTCCGAACATCGTAACCGTACTTTATTAGATAATGGTGCGATCTATGATGTCTCTTACCATTTACCACTATCGTTTTGGGGTTATGCATTAGAGACAGCTACATTCACATTAAATAGGGCACCATCTAAATCCGTTGAGACGACACCGTATGAACTATGGTTTGGCAAGAAACCTAAGCTGTCGTTTCTTGAAGTTTGAGGTTGCAATACTTATGTGAAAAAGTTTCAACCTGATAAGCTCAAACCCAAATCGGAGAAGTGTATCTTCATAGGATACCCAAAAGAAAATGTTGGGTACACCTTCTATCACAGATCCGAAGGCAATATATTCATTGCCGAGAATGGATCCTTTCTAGAAAAGGAGTTTCTCTCGAAAGAAGTGAGTGGGAGGAAAGTAGAACTTGATGAGGTAACTGTACCTACTTCCTTATTGGAAAGTAGTTCATCACAGAAATCTGTTCCTGTGACTACTACACCAATTAGTGAGGAAGCTAATGATGATGATCATGTAACTTCAGATCAAGTTACTACCGAACCTCGTAGGTAAACCAGAGTGAGTTCCGCACCATAGTGGTACGGTAATCCTGTTCTGGAGGTCATGTTACTTGACCATGACGAACCTACGAACTATGAGGAAGTGATGATGAGCCCAGATTCCGCGAAATGGCTTGAGGCCATGAAATCTGAGATGAGATCCATGTATGAGAACAAAGTATGGACTTTGATTGACTTGCCCAATGATAGGCGAGCCATTGAGATTAAATGGATCTTCAAGAGGAAGACAGACGCTGATAGTGGTGTTACTATCTACAAAGCTAGAATTGTCGCAAAAAGGTTTTTGACAAGTTCAAGGTGTTGACTACGATGAGAGTTTCTCACTCGTATCTATGCTTAAGTCTGTCCGAATCATGTTAGCAATTGCCACATTTTATGAAATCTGGCAAATGGATAAACAAAACTACATTCCTTAATGGATTTATTAAAGAAGAGTTGCATATGATGCAACGAGAAAGTTTTGTCAATCCTAAAGGTGCTAACAAAATATGCAAGCTCCAGCGATCCATCTATGGACTGGTGCAAGCATCTCGGAGTTGGAATACACGCTTTGATAAGTTGATCAAAGCATATAGTTTTATACAGACTTGCGGTGAAGCCTGTATTTTCAAGAAAGTGAGTGGGAGCACTACAACATTTCTGATAAATATATGTGAATGACATATTGTTGATCAGAGATAATGTAGAATTATTCTGCAAAGCATAAAGGAGTGTTTGAAAGGAGTTTTTCAAAGAAATTCCTCGGCGAAGCTGCTTACATATTGAGCATCAAGATCTATAGAGATAGATCAAGATGCTTGATAAGTTTTTTCAATGAGTACATACCTTGACAAGATTTTGAAGTAGTTCAAAATGGAACAGTCAAAGAAAGAGTTCTTGCCTGTGTTACAAGGTGTGAAACTGAGTAAGACTCAAAGCCCGACCACGACAGAAGATAGAAAGAGAATGAAAGTCATTCCCTATGCCTTGGCCATAGGTTCTATAAAATATGCCATGCTGTGTACCAGATCTATTGTATACCCTACACTATTTTTGGCAAGGGAGTACAATAGTGATCTAGGAGTAGATCACTGGACATTGGTCAAAATTATCCTTAGTGGAATAAGGATATGTTTCTCGATTATGGAAGTGACAAAAGGTTCGTCGTAAAGGGTTACGTCAATGCAAGTTTCGAAACTGATCCAGATGACTCAAATTCTCAATCTGGATACATATTGAAAGACGGAGCAATTAGCTAGAGTAGCTCCGTGCAGAGCATTGTTGACATAGAACTTTGCAAAATACATACGGATCTGAATGTAGCAGACCCGTTGACTAAACTTCCCTCACAAGCAAAACATGATCACACCTTAGTACTCTTTGGGTATTAATCACATAGAGATGTGAACTAGATTATTGACTCTAGTAAACCCTTTGGGTGTTGGTCACATGACGATGTGAACTATGGGTGTTAATCACATGGTAATGTGAACTATTGATGTTAAATCACATGGCGATGTGAACTAGATTATTGACTCTAGTGCAAGTGGGAGACTGAAGGAAATATGCCCTAGATGCAATAATAAAGTTATTATTTATTTCCTTATATCATGATAAATGTTTATTATTCATGCTAGAATTGTATTAGCCGGAAACATAATACATGTGTGAATTCATAGACAAACAGTATGTCACTAGTATGCCTCTACTTGACTAGCTCGTTGAATCAAAGATGGTTAAGTTTCCTAGCCATAGACATGAGTTGTCATTTGATTAACGGGGTCACATCATTAGAGAATGATGCGATTGACTTGACCCATTCCGTTAGCATAGCACTTGATCGTTTAGTTTGTTGCTATTGCTTTCTTCATGACTTATACATGTTCCTATGACTATGAGATTATGCAACTCCCGTTTACTGGAGGAACACTTTGTGTGCTACCAAACGTCACAACGTAACTGGGTGATTATAAAGGTGCTCTACAGGTGTCTCCGAAAGTACTTGTTGGGTTGGCGTATTTCGAGATTAGGATTTGTCACTCCGATTGTCGGAGAGGTATCTCTGGGCCCTCTCGGTAATGCACATCACTTAAGCCTTGCAAGCATTGCAACTAATGAGTTAGTTGCGGGATGATGTATTACGGAACGAGTAAAGAGACTTGCTGGTAACGAGATTGAACTAGGTATTGAGATACCGATGATCGAATCTCGGGCAAGTAACATACCGATGACAAAGGGAACAACGTATGTTGTTATGCGGTCTGACCGATAAAGATCTTCGTAGAATATGTAGGAGCCAATATGAGCATCCAGGTTCCGCTATTGGTTATTGACCGGAGACGTGTCTCGGTCATGTCTACATAGTTCTCGAACCCGTAGGGTCTGCACGCTTAACGTTACGATGACAGTTTTATTATGAGTTTATGTGTTTTGATGTACCGAAGGTTGTTCGGAGTCCCGGATGTGATCACGGACATGACGAGGAGTCTTGAAATGGTCGAGACATGAAGATTGATATATTGGAAGCCTATGTTTGGATATCGGAAGTGTTCCGGGTGAAATAGTGATTTTACCGGAGTACCGGAGGGGTTATCGGAACCCCCCGGAGGCTATTGGGCCTTATGGGCCCAAGTGGAGGAATAGGAGAGGCGGCCAAGGGGCAGCCGCGCGCCCCTCCCCCCCAAGTCCGAATTGGACAAGGAGGGGGGCGGCGGCGCCCCCTTTCCTTTCCCCTCTCTCCTCCTCCCCCCAAGTCCTAATCCAACTAGGAAAAAGGAGGGGAGTCCTACTCCCGGTGGGAGTAGGACTCCTCCGGCGCGCATCCTCCTATGGCCGGCCGCACCCCCCTTGCTTCTTTATATACGGGGGCAGGGGGGCACCCCATAGACACAACAATTGATCTCTTGATCTCTTAGCCGTGTGTGGTGCCCCCTCCACCATTATACACCTCGATCATATTGTAGCGGTGCTTAGGCGAAGCCGTGCGTCGGTAGAACATCATCATCGTCACCATGCCGTCGTGCTGGCGAAACTCTCCCTCAACACTCGGCTGGATCGGAGTTTGAGGGACGTCATCGAGTTGAACGTGTGCAGAACTCGGAGGTGCCGTGCGTTCGGTACTTGATCGGTCGGACCGTGAAGACGTATGACTACATAAACCGCGTTGTGCTAACGCTTCCGCTTTCGGTCTACGAGGGTACATGGACAACACTCTCCCATCTCGTTGCTATGCATCACCATGATCTTGCGTGTGCGTAGGAAAATTTTGAAATTACTACGTTCCCCAACACCACTTTGTACGGGCGTGTTCGGGCAGTACACACATTTCTATATCCAACCCATATATGAAGAAGATACAGGGATGTCTGGCCCGTGCGCCACATAGGATGTGACCCACCGCGGACCACCTTTTCTTGTTCTTTATTCTTTCTTTTCTCCCTCCTCTCTCTCTTCATCTTCACCAATCACATGCATGTGACGACACAAATTGGGATGTGTGGTTGTTTTGCAAGGAATGTAGAGGGTCAAAGCGGACACCTATCGGACGCGTTCACAGTAATTTTAGGGGTCAGATTTGTGCATCATGGTTGTAGATGCTCTTACCGATCTTAGGGAGGAGGCCGATCCAAGAACATGGGTGAGAGAGAGAATACACTAAAATGGATATCCAAGGGCCCAGGAAGTCGCTGCGATTTGATGGAACAATCTCTTAAACTAGTTGAGAAGGTAGAGAACAAGCATACTAACGGACTAGACACAAATGCATGGTATTCTCTCTCTCCTCTTTGATGAGGACATCAATACCATTGTTACACCCACAGCCCCTGCTGCTATACATACTGGACCAATTACTAGAGCTCGCGTACGCCAATTGAATTACCAGGTACTTTCGTTTCTTGGTAATGATTCTAATGTTCATGAGAATATGATGCTGCCTAAATTGGATACATTTGTTTTGCTTACTAATGAAGGGCCTGGCATGGATAAGAGGGATGAACACTGGAGCAAGACCAAGCATGGAGATGATGGCATGCGCAAGGGGATCAAGAACGGAGTTACAGGTGATAATTTTAGGACTTCGAAGCCACCATAAGGAGTGCATGAAGCCTTGGACGAAATATACAAGATGCCACTTCATAAATTTCATCCAGAGACTATTCTAGGTGTTGCGTCACCTTATTATTGGGCCAGGCCCAGGTATTTTCGAAATACTTAAGTATAGGCTATTTTTAGAGTTCGTATGTGTGGGAAACAAGAGTTAGGGTTGGTTTCGGACCCCTCCTCCAAGGGCCACGAAATTTCCCCATCTTCCTCCATATATACAGCCCTTAGGGCGTCGTTTAGACTTTGGGTTTTGTTTAGATTAAAAGTTTGCCATAGCTGCAACTTCGCGTACTTCGTTTGTGTCCAACGACCAGACCAAGACGTCACAGAACCCCACCTTCATTAATAAAGCTTTCCTATTTTATTCGCAATATCCAGATTGCAATCTCAGTTTCTTGCTTGTTCTTCGTTTGCTCGCAGGAAATAGACCCTCGTGGTCAAGTTGACCGTGCTCCGGCGTGGTCAATAACCCTCGGAAGTTGGTTTAGTGATTGCTAAGGCGCGACGTCTTCACATGTTCGTAGTCGGATTGTCAAAGTTGACTCCCACAGAAAACGATATCTATCTCATCGAAACATCAGGACACCTTCGCCCCTATCACTCTTTGATAGTCAAATCCAGCAGATCTCGGGTAGGGGTCCAGAACAGGTAGCCTTGGTATGATGGTAATAGAGGCATAGTATTTTACCTAAGTTCGGGCTCTCTCAAAGAGATAATACCCTACGTCCTGCTTTGATTGTATTAATTTCGAGGGAGTACAAGTTACATGTTGATCTACCACGAGATCGTGTGCGTATGAGGTGTCATCTACAAGCCTCACCCCTCGGTTTATATGGATGTCGAGGGTGTCTAGGGTTTGCACATAGATCGGTTTCATCTAGGGTAATCGTGGTGTAGACCACCTCTAAGTCTTGGAGTATGCGCCAAGTCTTCGAAAGTTATCTTGGCGCTCCTAGGCTCGATGAGTTTGGCCCACTGGTAAATTATCATGGGGGTCCTCGGCCCGACCCACATGTCCGGGAGAGGACATGGCAAGCAACCCCTAGTCTAGAACACCATCACTCTTGGAAACCAGACCCTTAAGCACCGTGCTTTGATCTATGCGAATGTCATTATTATTTTCATCAAGCCATACCTCTAGGACAGAAATACTATTGCTGCTCCGTTGGAATTATTTGGTGCTGCCTCTGGCCTCAAAGTCAACTTTACTAAGAGTAGAATCCTCCATATAAGATGTAAAGATATGGATTGTCTGATATATAGGCCGGGCTTGGCTGCCAAATCGCGAGCTTTGCTTGTACCTATCTAGGTATGTCTTTGTCTAACAAAAGACTAGAATGGAGTAATTTTTAGGAACTGTCGGATTAACTCAGCTGGCTGCTTTACATAGGTTCATTTTGTGATCTTGATAATGGCAATCTTCCAAGTAATATCTATTGACATGCCCAAATGGATCTATAGTCAGATTGACGAGCTCATTCTCACTTTACTTCATAGTGGTGCTGACCATGCTAGTGGGGGAAAGTGCCTTGTTAGATGGAGCCAGAGCGACTCTCTAGTCCAATTCAGTGGATTGGGCATCTCTAACCTGTAGCTCCAAGGCAAGGCACTAAAATTAAGGTGGTTGTTGGCAATGTTGTGATAGAGGCAAAGGTGTCCCGTCTTTCGATGAGATGGTGGCTATTGTTTTTGAGGAAGTCGACTCTGACGATTCAACTACGATCGTGCGAGGACGTCGCGCCTTAGCAATCGCTAAACCAACTCCGAGAGGTTATTGACCACGCCGGAGCACGATCAACCTGACCACGAATGTCTGTTTTCCTGCAGGCAAACGAAGAACAAGCAAGAAATTAAGATTGCAATCTGGATATTGCGAATATAAGAGGAAAGCTTTATTGATCAAGGTGGGGTTCTGTGACGCCTTTGTCTGGTCGTTGAACACAAACGAAGTACGCGAAGTTGCAGCTATGGCGAACTTTAATCTAAACAAAACCCAAAGTCTAAACAATGCCCTAAGGGCTGTATATATGGAGGAAGAGGCGGAGGGGGGGGGGGTTGATTTCGTGGCCCTTGGAGGAGGGGTCCGAAACCAACCCTAACTCTTGTTTCCCCACACATACGGACTCTAAAAACAGCCTATAATTAAGTATTTCGAAAATACATGGGCCTGGCCCAATAATAAGGTGACGCATCACCTAGAATAGCCTCTGGACGAAATTTATGAAGTGGCATCTTGTATATTTCGTCCAAGGCTTCATGCACTCCTTATGGCGGCTTCAAAGTCCTAAAATCATCACTTGTAACTCTGTTCTTGATCCCCTTGCGCATGCCATCATCTCCATGCTTGGTCTTGCTCCAGTGTTCATCCCTCTTATCCATGCCAGGCCCTTGATTTGCAAGCAAAACAAATGTATCCAATTTAGGCAGCATCATATTCTCATGAACATTAGAATCATTACCAAGAAACGAAAGTACCTGATAATTTAATTGGCGTGCGCGAGCTCTAGTAATTGGTCCAGTATGTATAGCAGTAGGGGCTGTGGGTGTAACAATGGTATTGATGTCCTCATCATCCCCCCTTCTTGAAACGAAGTCGTCCTCGACGGAAGCTCATCTTCCTCACCCAAATAAGGCTTCAAATCTGCATTGTTAAAAGTGGGACTAACCCCATAATCTACAGGCAGCTCAAGTTTATATGCATTATCATTTATTTTCTCTAACACCTTAAAAGGACAATCAGCACATGGCATTAGCTTTGATTTGCGAAAATTAGGAAATCTATCCTTACGCAAATGTAACCAAACAAGATCTCCAGGTGCAAACACAACATGTTTTCTACCCTTATCTCCAACAAGTTTATATTTAGCATTCATACGCTCAATGCTTTCCTTAGTTAACTCATGTATTTTTAAAATCAATTCAACACCTTCTTTAGCATCAAAATCAACCTTTTCCGAAGATGGAAGAGGCAACAAATCAATAGGTGCACGAGGTAGGAAACCATACACAATTTCAAAAGGGCACATCTTAGTAGTAGAATGCAATGAACGATTATAAGCAAATTCAATATGAGGCAAGCATTCTTCCCACATTTTCTTATTATTCTTCAAAACAGCCCTAAGCATAGTAGACAATGTTCTATTGACTACTTCAGTTTGTCCATCAGTTTGGGGGTGACAAGTAGTACTAAAAAGCAGCTTAGTCCCCAACTTAGCCCATAAACATCTCCAAAAGTGGCTAAGAAATTTAGTATCACGATCTGAAACAATAGCATTTGGCACACCATGCAAGCGAATAATTTCATGAAAGAACAAATCAGCAACATTAACAACACCATCGCTTTTATGACATGGTATAAAGTGTGCCATTTTCGAGAACCTATCCACGACAACAAATATGCTATCCCTCCCCTTCTTTGTTCGAGGTAAACCTAAAACAAAGTCCATATATATATCCTCCCAAGGAACACTAGGTACAGGCAAAGGCATATATAAACCATGAGGATTTAGCCGTGACTTAGCTTTTTGACATGTAGTGCAGCGAGCAACAAAACGCTCAACATCACGTCTCATCTTTGGCCAAAAGAAATATGTAGCAAATATATCCTCCGTCTTCTTCACGCCAAAGTGTCCCATTAATCCTCCTCCATGCGCCTCCTGCAGCAACAAAAGATGAACGGAGCTAGCTGGAATGCATTGCTTGTTAGCACAAAACACAAATCCATCATTAATGACGAACTTGTTCCACGTTCTTCCTTCTTTACAATTCTGCATTACATCTTTAAAATCAGCATCATGCACATATTAATCTTTGATAGTCTCCAAACCAAATATTTTGAAGTCAAGTTGTGAAAGCATGGTATAGCGACGAGACAATGCATCAGCAATAACATTTTCTTTACCCTTCTTGTGTTTAATGACATAAGGTAAAGTCTCAATGAATTCAACCCATTTAGAAGGCTACGATTCAGTTTAGCTTGACTTTTAATATGTTTCAACGATTCATGATCAGAATGTATAACAAATTCTTTGGGCCATAAATAATGTTGCCATGTTTCTAAAGTCCGAACAATAGCATATGAATAATTCAGACTAGGCCCACTCAATTTTTTAGAAAAGTATGCAACATGTTTGCCATCTTGTAATAACACACCTCCTAATCCAATTCCACTAGCATCACATTCAAGCTCAAAAGTCTTATTAAAATCAGGAAGTTGGAGTAAAGGAGCATGTGTCAACTTATCTTTTAATACCGTGAAGGCTTCTTCCTGTGCGGCACCCCAAACAAAAGGTACATCCTTCTTTGTAAGCTCATTGAGAGGTGCAACAATGGTGCTGAAATCTCTCACAAAACGCCTATAGAATCCAGCGAGGCCAAGAAAACTCCTCACTTGTGTGACCGTTTTGGGCTGCGGCCAACTCTCAATAGCTTCAATCTTGGCTTTATCAACTTCAATTCTCTATGGAGTAACAACATAGCCAAGAAAAGATACTCGGTCGGTGTAGAAGGTGCACTTCCGAAGGTTACCAAACAAACATGCATCACGTAGAGCAATAAAAACAGCACGTAAATGTTCCAAATGTTCCTCCAAAGATCTGCTATAAATCAGTATATCATCAAAATAGACTACCACAAATCGTCCAATGAAAGCACGTAAAACTTCGTTCATTAATCTCATGAAAGTACTAGGTGCATTAGTTAACCCAAAAGGCATGACTAACCACTCATATAATCCAAACTTAGTTTTAAATGCTGTTTTCCATTCATCTCCCAATTTCATACGAATTTGATGGTATCCACTACGCAAATCAACTTTGGAGAATATTGTAGAGCCACTCAATTCATCAAGCATGTCGTCTAGCCTAGGAATAGGATGACGATAACGAATAGTAATATTATTAATGCCTCTACAATCAACACACTACGCGACGTACCATCCTTTTTGGGCACTAGTATAATAGGAACAACACAAGGACTAAGAGATTCGTGTATATAACCTTTGTCGAGTAGCTCCTGTACTTGATGCATAATCTCCTTCGTCTCCTCTGGATTGGTACGGTATGGCACACGGTTAGGCAACGAAGCACCGGGAGTTAAGTCAATCTGATGCTCAATCCCTCAAATAGGTGGTAATCCCGGTGGCACATCTTGTGGAAAGACGTCAGCGAACTCCTGCAAAATGTTAGTGACAGCAGGAGGCAAAGAGGAAGGTACATCCTCGAAAGAAAATAATGCCTCTTTGCACACAAAAGCATAGCAAACAGAGTTGCTGAAATCTAGATCATCAATATCAGATTTGGTGGCAAGTAAACATGCACTTTTCAATTTAATTTCAGAAGCAACACTAGATGGATTATTATTAGGCTTCATTTGTTGCTCAAATTCTTTAGCCACAATCTGATTTTCACTTTTATGTTTCTCCTGTTTTGCTTTATTAGCTCTATTAATATCATCTTTCAAAATGGAATCAGGAGTCATAGGAGGCAAAGTAATATTTTTGTCCTTATGAACAAGAGTATACTAATTGTTTCTACCATGGTGTACATAATTTTTATCAAATTGCCATGGTCTACCAAGTAATAAGGAACATGCTTGCATAGGTACCACATCACAATCAACATAATCAACACATGTAGAGATACTAAAATGCACATGAACGATACGTGTTACCTTAACCTTGTCGTTGTTGTTGAACCATTGGATGTAGTAAGGATGTGGATGCGGTCTTGTGGTGAGAGAGAGCTTCTCCACCATCTCCATGCTAGCCAAGTTGTTGCAGCTCCCTCCATCTATGATGACGCGAATAGAACGTTCCTTCACAACTCCCTTTGTATGGAACAAATTATGCCTCTGATTTTGCTCAGCTTGTGTAACCTGCACACTCAAAACACGTTGAGCAACTAAACATTCATACATGTCAGCATCTTCAGCAGCCATGTATTGCGTCTCATGATCAGAATCATCTCCACCGTGTTCTTCATGTGTAATAAGAGCCAAAGTATCCTCATCATAGTCACTAGCAGACTCATACCCACCATCCTCAGTAGCAATCATCACACGCTGAGATTTGCATTCTCTCGCAAAATGTCCTCTTCCCTTACAACAACGACAAATAATATCACTTGTGTGCCCTGTTGATGCCATGGAAGAAGAAGAGCTCTGCGCAGGCCCGTCAGGTGTGCTCTTGGCAGATAGTGGTGGTTGTGCCTGCTTTCTTGTATCACGGCTGGAGGTGGCACCTGATGGAGGTGCTGGTGTAGTGGAAGTAGAGGATGCACGTGGTGTCCATGATGAAGGTCGACCTGCAGAAAAGTTATTTTGCGCCAATGCCTGTCGATCCTGCACTTCACGTTCAGCTTTAAAAGCAAGATGGAATAAACGAGTGATATTATTATAATCCTTATATTCTAGAATGGTCTGAATCTCTCTCTTTAATCCACCCATAAAACGTGCAAGCATAGCTTCACTCTCCTCAACAATACCACATCTAATCATGCTTGTTTGTAATTCCTGATAATATTCTTCTACATAATTTTTTCCTTGTCTTAAACGCTGCAATTTTTGAATTAATTCACGTTGATAATATGGTGGAACCCAACGAGTACGCATAGTAGTTTTCAAAGCAGCCCAAGTAGCTGGAATAGGATATAATCTACAATGTTCAGACCACCAAACACATGCAAAGCTAGTGAAAGCATAAACAGCATCAGGAACACGTCTCTCCTCAGGATATTGTAAACATGTAAATCATTGTTCAGTTTCTAATTCCCAAGTAAGATATATATCAGGAACATATCTACCCTCAAATGGTGGAATATTCAATTTCAGTTTAGGGAGATGGTCATGATCTCGTACCTATGGGGGAGCCCTACCATTGCCATTATTTGCATGTGGACGACCTGGTGGTTGCATGTAGTTATGATTTTGATCAACCTCATCCTCGTAATCTCCCGCATAATCATCCTCCTCCACATCAGCAGCAAGAGCCACAAAAGTATCAATAGCAACAATGGTGGTAGTGGAAGACGCGCGAGCAATTCATTAAACTTGTCATCGAGCTTCGTTTCGAACGTCTTCTCCATGCCATCTATCTTCTCCATGGCCTCTTCAAATCTGTTTAGCACATCTTGCACCTGTCCACTCATCATTTGCTGAAATTTATCATGCAACTCCTTATTCATCATGTTCTCCCAGTCAGTCTCGTCGGCTTGTGAGCCTGCCATGGTTAGCAGCAATAGAAACACACAAGAATATGATCCTACAGACTACTAACAAGAGGTGGTGGTGGGTGTCACAAATCCGTCAAGCAAATCTCAAATTCTTACCAGTTCTTACCCAGCAGCAGGCGGGGATCGGCAACCGTCGTAGTCAAAACTCTCAAAGCTTGGATAGAGCAATTACTAGGGAGAGTCAAACGCACGACGTAGATGTATGTGGAGCTGGGAAGGCTTATAATATGGTAGCAAAAAGGGTCAGCAATAATCAATTCAGAGATGCAAAGTTGAATAAACACTCAACGACGGTACTGTGCTGGTCCTAGGCTAGACCGTGCTAGAGACGCGAGCCTAGAACACTAACAAAATCATGGCGCTGCATGTAAACAAGGGAAAAGCACACTCTGGATTTTTTTCGCTCTGTTTTTTTGGCACTCCTCTTTTTTTGCGAAAAATCACTATAATGGCGAGTGTCTCAAAACTCTTCCCAGGTCAAACTGACAGGATGGGCACGAATTTTTTTTGACTTTTTTTGGAAATCAGGGCAGCGACAACGAAAAAGTGCGACAAAAAATCACTATGATGGCACGTGGCTCAAAAGACTCAGGAAAACCTAAAAATAGGACAGGGAAAAATATTTTTGCCTGCGAAAATTTTGGCCTAAAAACTGCTCGGGGGTCTCCAGACTTTTTTTTTCCGAAACCTACTCAGGCAAGGAGACACGAATCGGAAATTAGACGGATCTAAAAAACAAACCTAATATGAAAGGAACTCGGATTGGTGGTGGATATATGGTGGTAGGATATGGCAGCGGTGGTGGTATATGGATACGGATTGGTGGTGGTATATGGATACAGATTGGTGGTGGTATATGGATACAGATTGGTGATGGTATATGGAGACGGATCGGTGGCGGATCGGTGGTGGTAGATGGCAGGGGCGATGATGATGATGCGGTGGTGATATATATGGCAGCGGCGACGTGAAAACCTGTGAACAGAACTCGAAACTCTAAAGGACTAGACGCTAAGACCAGCAACTTGACAGGACGATGCAACCGCAAATTCAACAAAGCAAATACAGAAAAGATTATGCAAAGGCTCAGATTGGTTCGGATAGGATGAACTAACCCTAATTCTTTTTGGCTTTTTCGTGGACTATAGGTATGAAGAACAGACTCGATCGAAACTACAATTTTTTTTGTAAAATCTCACCGAGCTACCTGAAAATCTAATACCACTTGATAGAGGCAAAGGTGTCCCGTCTTTCGATGAGATAGTGGCTATCGTTTTGGAGGAAGTCGACTTTGACGATCCGACTATGATCGTGCGAGGACGTCGTGTTGGGGAACGTAGTAATTTCAAAAAAATTCCTACGCACACAAAGGATCATGGTGATGCATAGCAACGAGAGGGGAGAGTGTGCCCACGTACCCTCATAGACCGAAAGCGGAAGCATTAGCACAACACGGTTGATGTAGTCGTACGTCTTCACGATTCGACTGATCCAAGTACCGAACGCACGGCACCTCCAAGTTCAGCACACATTCAACTCGATGACGTCCCACGAACTCCGATCCAGTAGAGCTTCACGGGAGAGTTTCGTCAGCACGACAGCGTGATGACGGTGATGATGATGCTACCGACGCAGGGCTTCACCTAAGCACCGCTGCGATATGATCAAGGTGGATTATGGTGGAGGGGGGCACCGCACACGGCTGGGAGAGATCAATAGATCAACTTGTGTGTTCTAGGGTGCCCCTGCCCCCGTATATAAAGGAGCAAGGGGGAGGCCAGCCGGCCCCTGTAGGGCGCGCCGAGAGGAGGAGTCCTCCTCCTAGTAGGAGTAGGACTCCCCTTTCCTACTCCTACTAGGAGGAGGAAAGGAAGGAGGAGAGGGAGAAGGAAGGAGAGGGAGGAAAAGGAGGAAAGGGGGGCCGCCCCTAGTCCAATTCGGTTTGGGCTAGGGGGGCCGCGCGCCCTGCCTCCTCTCTTCCACCACTTGGGCCATGAGGCCCATTACTTCTTCCTTGTATTCCCGTAACTCCCTGGTACCCCGAAAATACCCGAATCACTCGGAACCTTTCCGATGTCCGAATATAGTCGTCCAATATATCAATCTTTACGTCTCGACCATTTCAAGACTCCTCATCATGTCCCTGATCTCATCCGGGACTCCGAACTACCTTCGGTACATCAAATCACATAAACTCATAATACTGATCGTCACCGAACGTTAAGTGTGCGGACCCTACGGGTTCGAGAACTATGTAGACATGACCGAGATACGTCTATGGTCAATAACCAATAGTGGAACCTGGATGTTCATATTGGCTCCTACATATTCTACGAAGATCTTTATCGGTCAAATTGCATAACAACATACGTTGTTCCCTTTGTCATCGGTATGTTACTTGCCCGAGATTCGATCGTCGGTATCTCAATACCTAGTTCAATCTCGTTACTGGCAAGTCTCTTTACTCGTTCCGTAATGCACTATCCCCAACTAACTTATTAGTTGCATTGCTTGAAAGAATTATAGTGATGTGCATTACCGAGAGGGCCCAGAGATACCTCTCCGACAATCGGAGTGACAAATCCTAATCTCGATTTATGCCAACTCAACAAGTACCATCAGAGATACCTGTAGAGCACCTTTATAATCACCCAGTTACGTTGTGGCATTTGGTAGCACACAAAGTGTTCCTCCGGTAATCGGGAGTTGCATAATCTCATAGTTATAGGAACATGTATAAGTCATGAAGAAAGCAATAGCACAAAACTAAAACGATCAAGTGCTAAGCTCACAGAATGGGTCTAGTCAATCACATCATTCTCCCAATGATGTGATCCCATTTATCAAATGACAACTCATGTCTATGGTTAGGAAACACAACCATCTTTGATTAATGGGCTAGTCAAGTAGAGGCATACTAGTGACACTCTGTTTGTCTATGTATTCACACATGTATTATGTTTCCGGTTAATACAATTCTAGCATGAATAATAAACATTTATCATGAAATAAGAAAATAAATAATAACTTTATTATTGCCTCTAGGGCATATTTCCTTCAGTCTCCCACTTGTACTAGAGTCAATAATCTAGTTCACATCTTTATGTGATTCGTTCACATCTCCATGCGACTAATACCCAAAGGGTTTATTAGAGTCAATAATCTAGTTCACATCGCTATGTGATTAACACCCAAAGAGTGATCATGTTTTGCTTGTTTAGTCTATGGGTCTGCAACATTCAGATCCGTATGTATTTCGCAAATTTCTATGTCTACAATGCTCTGCACGGAGCTACTCTAGCTAATTGCTCCCACTTTCAATATGTATCCAGATCGAGACTTAGGGTCATCTAGATCGATGTAAAAAGCTTGCATCGACGTAACTCTTTATGACAAACTCTTTTATCACCTCCATTACCGAGAAATATTTCCTTAGTCCTCTAAGGATAATTTTGACCGCTGTCCTGTGATCTACTCCTAGATCACTATTGTACTCCTTTGCCAAACTCAGGGCAGGGTATACAATAGGTCTGGTACATAGCATGGCATACTTTATAGAACCTATGACTGAGGCATAGGGAATGACTTTTCATTCTCTTTCTATTTTCTGCCGTGGTCGGATTTTGAGTCTTTACTCAACTTCACACCTTGCAACACATGCAAGAACTCCTTCTTTAACTGTTCCATTTTGAACTACTTCAAAATCTTGTCAAGGTATGTACTCATTGAAAAAACTTATCATGCGTCTCGATCTATCTCTATAGATCTTGATGCTCAATGTGTAAGCAGCTTCATCGAGGTCTTTCTTTGAAAAACTCTTTTCAAACAACCCTTTATGCTTTCCAGAAAATTCTACATTATTTCCGATCAACAATATGTCATTCACATATACTTATCAGAAATGATGTAGTGCTCCCACTCACTTTCCTGTAAATACAGTCTTCACTGCAAGTTTGTATAAAACCATATGCTTTGATCACTTTATAAAAGCATATATTCCAACTCTGAGATGCTTGCACCAGTCCATAGATAGATCGCAGGAGCTTGCTCACTTTGTTAGCACCCTTTGGATCGATAAAACCTTCAGGTTGCATCATATACAACTCTTCTTCCAGAAATCCATTCAGGAATGCATTCTTTACATCCATTTGCCAAATTTCATAATCATAAAATGCGGCAATAGCTAACATGATTCGGATGGACTTAAGCATCGCTACGGGTGAGAAGGTCTCATCGTAGTCAACTCCTTGAACTTGTCGAAAACCTTTCGCAACAAGTCGAGCTTTGTAGACAGTAACATTACCATCAGCGTCTGTCTTCTTCTTGAAGATCCATTTATTCTCGATGGCTTGTCGACCATTGGGCAAGTCAACCAAAGTCCACACTTTGTTCTCATACACGGATCCCATCTCAGATTTCATGGCCTCAAGCCATTTTGCGGAATCTGGGCTCATCATCGCTTCCTCATAGTTCGTAGGTTCGTCATGGTCTAGTAACATGACCTCCAAAATAGGATTACCGTACCACTCTGGTGTGGATCTTACTCTGGTTGACCTACGAGGTTCGGTAGTAACTTGATCTGAAGTTTCATGATCATCATCATTAGCTTCCTCACTAATTGGTGTAGGTGTCACAGGAACTGGTTTCTGTGATGAACTACTTTCCAATAAGGGAGCAGGTACAATTACCTCATCAAGTTCTACTTTCCTCCCACTCACTTCTTTCGAGAGAAACTCCTTCTCTAGAAAGGATCTACTCCTAGCAACAAAGATATTGCCTTTCGGATCTGTGATAGAAGGTGTACCCAACAGTTTCTTTTGGGTATCCTATGAAGACACACTTTTCTGATTTAGGTTTGTGCTTATCAGGCTGAAACTTTTTCACATAAGCATCAAAACCCCAAACTTTAAGAAATGACAGCTTAGGTTTCTAGCCAAACCATAATTCATACGGTGTCGTCTCAATGGATTAGATGGTTCCCTATTTAATGTGAATGTTGCTGTCTCTAATGCTTAATCCCAAAATGATAGTGGCAAATCGGTAAGAAACATCATAGATTGCACTATTATCCAATAAAGTACGGTTACAATGTTCGGACACACCATTACGCTGTGGTGTTCCAGGTGGCGTGAGTTGCGAAACTATTCCGCATTGTTTCAAATGAGGACCAAACTCGTAACTCAAATATTCGTCTCCGCGATCAGATCGTAGAAACTTTATTTTTCTTGTTACGATGATTTTCCACTTCACTCTGAAATTCTTTGAACTTTTCAAATGTTTCAGACTTATGTTTCATTAAGTAGATATACCCATATCTGCTCAAATCATTTGTGAAGGTCAGCAAATAACGATACCTGCCGCGAGCCTCAACACTTATCGGATCGCATACATTAGTATGTATTATTTCCAGTAAGTCAGTTGCTTGCTCCATTGTTCCGGAGAACAGAGTCTTAGTCATCTTGCCTATGAGGCATGTGTAACACCCACGATGCGGCTATATCTCCCACGTGTCGGAGCACAACTTAGAGGCATAACTGCATAGTAGGCATGTCGCAAGAGGGGTAATCTTTACACATCCCATGTACTGAATAAGAAAGGGATAAAGAGTTGGCATACAATCGCCACTTCACACAATACATAAAATAGCATTACATCATCCAGAATACAATCAAGGTCCGACTACGGAACCAAATAAAGAAAGACAACCCCAAATGCTAGATTCCTGATCGCCCCAACTGGGCTCCTCTACTGATCGTCCGGAAAGGAAACATAGTAACGTCCCGAATCCTCATCGAACTCCCACTTGAGTTCGGTAGCGTCCCCTGCACTAGCATCATCGACACCTGCATCTGTTTTGGAAGTAATCTGTGAGTCACGGGAACTCAGCAATCTCACACCCTCGCGATCAAGACTATTTAAGCTTATGGGTAGGAAAAGGTAGTGAGGTGGATCTGCAGCAAGCACTAGCATATATGGTGGATAACTTACGCAAATGAGAGCGAGAAGAGAAGCAAAGCACAGTCGATAAGCTATAATGATCAAGAAGTGATCCTGAAACTACTTACGTTCAAGCATAACACGAGACCGTGTTCTCTTCCCGGACTCTGCCGAAAAGAGACCATCATGGCAACACACGCGGTTGATTCATTTTAATTAAGTTAAGTTCAAGTTCTCTACAACCGGACATTAACAAATTCCCATATGCCCATAACCGCGGGCACGGCTTTCGAAAGTTCAAAACCCTGCAGGGGTGTCCCAACTTATCCCATCACAAGCTCTCACGGTCAACGAAGGATATTCCTTCTCCCAGGAAGACCCGATCAGACTCGGAATCCCGGTTACAAGACATCTCGACAATGGTAAAACAAGACCAGCAAAGCCGCCCGAATGTGCCGACAAATCCCGATAGGAGCTGCACATATCTCGTTCTTTGGGCACACCGGATTGTCCAAACTTCCGGTAGGCCAGCCCAGAGTTGCCCCTGGTAGCCACCGGCGGCTGACAAGTTGGACCAACACTCAGAGGAGCACTGGCCCGGGGGTTTAAAATAAAGATGACCCTTGAGTCCGCGGAACCCAAGGGAAAAAGTCTTAGGTGGCAAATGGTAAAACCAAGGTTGGGCCTTGCTGGAGAATTTTTATTCAAGGGGAACTGTCAAGGGGTTCCCATAACACCCAACCGCGTAAGGAACGCAAAATCAAGGAACATAACATCGGTATGACGGAAACTAGGGTGGCAAGAGTGGAACAAAAAACCAGGCATAAGCCGAGCCTTCCACCCTTTACCAAGTATATAGATGCATTAAAGTAAACAAGATATAATAATGATATCCCAACAATAACCATGTTCCAACATGGAACAAACTCCATCTTCACCTGCAACTAGCAACGCTATAAGAGGGGCTGAGCAAAGCGGTAACATAGCCAAACAACGGTTTGCTTTGACATGGCAATATGGGAGGCATGATATAGCAAGTGGTAGGTATCGCGGCATAGCAATAGAGCGAGCAACTAGCAATCAAAGATAGAAGTGATTTCGAGGGTATGGTCATCTTGCCTGCAAAGTTCTCCGAGTTGACGAAAGCTTGATCCTCGTAAGTGTACTCAACGGGTTCCTCGATCACGGACTTGTCTCCCGGCTCTACCCAAGGCAAGAACACAAGCGAAGGAAACAACAATCAACCACGATGCAATGCGCAAGCAACATGATGCAAAACATGACATGATATGTGGGATGTGATATGCAATGCATATGCGTGCTTCAGAAAGGAAAGATTTAACCAAGCCTCAACTTGGAAAACCAAGTGCGCCGCTGGAAAAATGAGTTGATTTCGATCGAAATCGATATAAAGATCACCGGAATCGGATGCACGGTTTGGAAATGGCAAGCAAAACAAGAATGGCACAATTCTGCGATTAACAACACGATGCCATCTAGAATGCAACAAGAAACTAAGCTACTGCAATCCAACATAACAACAAAGCACATGGCAGTGATCTACTCAAGATGCTTGACAAAAGATGAACACTGAGATACGGCTAAATCACACAAGAGCAGGTTCAAACGAGCATGGCAAAAGTGCAAAAGATATCAGCATCACAGACTTAGTGAAAATATTAACATGTCAGGAATTAACATCAGGAAGCAATGTTTAAGCAAGTAAACAACACGCTACAGGATCCTATCATAGCAATACAAGGCATGGTATGAATCTACTCAAAGCATAGAACAAAAGTCCCTTACCGACCATAAGCCAAAAAGGATCAGAAGATATGATGGCACCATGTAAACATAGCAAGTTTCGTTAACAGATTCAGACTTAGCAGAAAACTGAGCATGGCATAAACAGAATTATGAAGACCTCTTTGCGAACTCGATTCACTCACCACAAGGCATTGAATGACAAGCTAAGCATACTACCAGCAATAAGACATGTTCCTGAAGCTAACCATGGCAAGAACAAGCTCATAGCATGCATGGATCAACTACAACAACCTTGGCAAAATTGATTAACACGTAAACAATCTGCCAGGAACATTTTATAGCAAAAGTAGAGCAAGATTAAGTCATGCTTGGGCACTCCATAATTTCAACAGGGGCATGGATGGATAGAGCATAACCACATGTCAAAATCATTCTTACTGAAGATACTCAAAACAAGCATGGATCACTCTGTAGCATCATGGATACATGGCATAAAAATAACAGCAGAGCAATGACTTGGTAAAATTCAAAGTCTCTGAAATCAGCAATATCACGAGAGCTACTTTGCATGCTTTTGCTAGTCACCACATTGATCACAAAAATACATGGCAAACACCCCTGTAAAGATGGCATGGCATAGCCCAAAACACATGTAGAGCTCATGCCCAAATGCAGCACACAACATTTGTAGCAAAAATGAAAAATGCTCATACTCTGCTAAGAATCAACACCTAACATTTTATAGCACTCTTGCATCCGTGATTTGGGCATCAAGATGGACTCAAACAAGCATGTCACAATGGAACAAAATTAAGAGCACATCATGATGAACATTTTGATATAACATGCATGCAAAAAGGATTTATGGATGAGGAGTTATGGCATGTTGAACAGGGCTTCAGAATGCAAAATAAAATGACTTAGTGGGAATTTTCGGGTCAACCCTAGTCTTCAGATCTGGATCTGGCGCGGAAGTCGAGGTTGATCGGGGAGCTCGTCGGAGTTGGAGGGGTGGTCACCGGAGATGGAGGTCACCGGATCCGGCGGGGCGGCGTGCGATGGAGGAGATGGGCCGCGGAGGAGATTGGCGACGGGGAGGCGCGGCCCGCGGGTCGGCGGCGGCGGAGCTCGGTGGTCGGGGCGGGCGGCGCCGGCGGGGAGCTGAGGCGGCACCGACGAAGAGCTGATGAGCGGGGAAGCGAGGCGGCGGCGGGGGCGCTCGGGCCCGGGGCGCGCGGCGGGGGCCTGCCCTGGGCCAGGCGGGTCGACTGGGGTGGGAGGCAGCGGAGCGCCACGTGGCGTCGCGCGGTTGGCCGAACACGGCGGCGCGATCTGTCCGGCGCGGACGGACACGTCCGGTGGCGGCGGAGGGTGAATTTTTAGGGTTTGAACCTGGGATTTGGACGAGGAACACATATTTATACCTAGAAGGAGGTAGGAGTGTCCAAATGGAGAGCGGTTTTCGGCCACGCGATCGTGATCGAATGACTGAGAGGATGGAGGGGTTTTGGATGGGTTATTGGGCCACTTTGTAGGGGTGTTGGGCTGCAACACACACGAGGCCTTTATGGTTCCCCGGTTAACCGTTGGAGCATCAAACAGACTCCAAATGTCATGCAATTTGACAGGCGGTCTACCGGTGGTGTACCAAGGCCGCTTGGCAAATCTCGGTCCATTCCGAGAATGTTTAACACCCACCCACGAAAAGAGGCAAAAGGGAGCACCGGAGGACGTAGGAGTGTCGGATTGCAAAACGGACAACGGGGAAAAAGCTCGGATGCATGAGACAAACACGTATGCAAATGCGATGCATATGATGACATGATATGAAATGCATGACATGAACAAAAAGCAAAACGAAGACAAAACCCAACCACGAGGGAATCTCATAACTTAACACCGAAAATGGCAAGAGTCGGAGTACAAATATGGCAAGTTACATCCGGGGCGTTACAGCATGGTTCACAAGCATCAACTGATTCATAATCAAGTGATTCCAAAAGTCCATCAGCATGGATTTTCTTCATGCACTTTAAATCAATATGACCTAAACGGCAGTGCCCCAAATAAGTTGCATTATCATTATTAACTTTGCATCTTTTGGCTTCAATATTATGAATATGTGTATCACTACGATAGAGATTCAATAAACCATTCACCTTGGGTGTATGACCATTGAAGGTTTTATTCATGTAAACAGAACAACAATTATTCTCTGACTTTAAATGAATAACCGTATTGCAATAAACATGATCAAATCATATTCATGCTTAACACAAACACCAAATAACATTTATTTAGGTTCAACACTAATCCAGAAAGTATAGGGAGTGTGCGATGATGATCATATCAATCTTGGAACCACTTCCAACACACATCGTCACTTCACCCTTAATTAGTCTCTGTTCGTTCTGCAACTCCTGTTTCGAGTTACTAATCTTTAGCAACTGAACTAGTATCAAATACTAAGGGATTGCTATAAACACTAGTAAAGTACACATCAATAACATGTATATCAAATATACCTTTATTCACTTTGCCATCCTTCTTATCCGCCAAATACTTGGGGCAGTTCCGCTTCCAGTGACCAGTCCCTTTGCAGTAGAAGCACTTAGTCTCAGGCTTAGGTCTAGACTTGGGCTTCTTCACTTGAGCAGCAACTTGCTTGCCGGTCTTCTTGATGTTCCCCTTCTTCCCTTTGTCCTTTTCTTGAAACTAGTGGTCTTGTCAACCATCAACACTTGATGCTTTTCTTGATTTCTACCTTCGTCGATTTCAGCATCACAAAGAGCTTGGGAATCGTTTCCGTTATCCCTTGTGATGAGGACATCAATACCATTGTTACACCCACAGCCCCTACTGTTACATATACTGGACCAATTACTAGAGCTCGCGCACGCCAATTAAATTACCAGGTACTTTCGTTTCTTGGTAATGATTCTAATGTTCATGAGATTATGATGCTGCCTAAATTGGATACATTTGTTTTGCTTACAAATGAAGGGCCTAGCTTGGAGAAGGATGAACATTGGAGCAAGAACACGCATGGAGTTGATGGCATGCGCAAGGGGATCAAGAACGTAGTTACAAGTGATGATTTCAGGACTTTGAAGCCGCCATAAGGAGTGCATGAAGCCTTGGACGAAATATACAAGATGCCACTTCATAATATTCGTCCATAGGCTATTCTAGGTGCTGCGTCACCTTATTAATGGGCCAGGCCCATGTAATTTCGAAATACTTAAGTATAGGCTATTTTTAGAGTTTGTATGTGTGGGGAAACAAGAGTTAGGGTTGGTTTCGGACCCCACCCTCAAGGGCCACGAAATTCCCCCCTCTTCCTCCATATATACAGCCCTTAGGGCCTCGTTTAGACTTGGAGTTTTGTTTAGATTAAAAGTTCGCCATAGCTGCAACTTCGCGTACTTCGTTTGTGTCCAACGACGAGACCAAGACGTCACAGAACCCCACCTTGATCAATAAAGCTTTCATCTTATATTCGCAATATCCGGATTGCAATCTCAGTTTCTTGCTTGTTCTTCGTTTGTTCGCAGGAAACAGACCCTCGTGGTCAGGTTGATCGTGCTCCGGCGTGGTCAATAACCCTCGGAAGTTGGTTTAGCGATTGCTAAGGCGCGACGTCTCGCACGTTCGTAGTCGGATCGTCAAGGTCGACTCCCACAGAAAACGATAGCCACCATCTCATCGAAACATCGGGACACCTTAGCCTCTATCAAGTGGTATCAGATTTCTAGGTTGCTCGGTGAGATTTTACAGTTTTTCGTAGATTAGATCGAGTCTGTTCTTCATACCTACAGTCCACGAAAAAGCCACAAAAAAAATTAGGGTTAGTTCATCATATCCGAACCAATCTGAGCCTTTGCATAATCTTTTTAGGGTTTTTGCTTTGTTGAATTTGCGGTTGCATCGTCGTGTCAAGTTGCTGGTCTTAGAGTCTAGTCTTTTAGAGTTTCGAGTTCTGGTCATAAGTTGTCACGCCGCCGCCGCACCATCATCATCGCCCATCTACCACTTTTGCTTATCCGCCACCGCTCTGAATCCATATCCATATACCACCACCAATCCGTATCCATATACCACCACCAATCTGTATCCATATACCACCACCGCTACCATATACCATGATGAGGACATCAATACCATTGTTACACCCACAGCCCCTACTGTTACATATACTGGACCAATTACTAGAGCTCGCGCACGCCAATTAAATTACCAGGTACTTTCGTTTCTTGGTAATGATTCTAATGTTCATGAGATTATGATGCTGCCTAAATTGGATACATTTGTTTTGCTTTCAAATGAAGGGCCTAGCTTGGAGAAGGATGAACATTGGAGCAAGAACACGAATGGAGTTGATGGCATGCGCAAGGGGATCAAGAACGGAGTTACAAGTGATGATTTCAGGACTTTGAAGCCGCCATAAGGAGTGCATGAAGCCTTGGACGAAATATACAAGATGCCACTTCATAATATTCGTCCATAGGCTATTCTAGGTGCTGCGTCACCTTATTAATGGGCCAGGCCCATGTAATTTCGAAATACTTAAGTATAGGCTATTTTTAGAGTCCGTATGTGTGGGGAAACAAGAGTTAGGGTTGGTTTCGGACCCCACCCTCAAGGGCCACGAAATTCCCCTCTCTTCCTCCATATATACAGCCCTTAGGGCGTCGTTTAGACTTTGGGTTTTGTTTAGATTAAAAGTTCGCCATAGCTGCAACTTCGCGCACTTCGTTTGTGTCCAACGACCAGACCAAGACGTCACAGAACCCCACCTTGATCAATAAAGCTTTCATCTTATATTCGCAATATCCAGATTGCAATCTCAGTTTCTTGCTTGTTCTTCGTTTGCTCGCAGGAAACAGGCCCTCGTGGTCAGGTTGATCGTGCTCCGGCGTGGTCAATAACCCCTCGGAAGTTGGTTTAGCGATTGCTAAGGCGCGACGTCTCGCACGTTCGTAGTCGGATCGTCAAGGTCGACTCCCACAGAAAACGATAGCCACCATCTCATCGAAACATCGGGACACCTTTGCCTCTATCAAGTGGTATCAGATTTCCAGGTTGCTCGGTGAGATTTTACAGTTTTTCGTAGATTAGATCGAGTCTGTTCTTCATACCTACAGTCCACGAAAAAGCCACACACAAAAAAAAATTAGGGTTAGTTCATCATATCCGAACCAATCTGAGCCTTTGCATAATCTTTTTAGGGTTTTTGCTTTGTTGAATTTGCGGTTGCATCGTCGTGTCAAGTTGCTGGTCTTAGAGTCTAGTCTTTTAGAGTTTCGAGTTCTGGTCATAAGTTGTCACGCCGCCGCCGCACCATCATCATCGCCCATCTACCACCATTGCTTATCCGCCACCGCTCTGAATCCGTATCCATATACCACCACCAATCCATATCCATATACCACCACCAATCTATATCCATATACCACCACCGCTGCCATATACCACAACCATATATCCACCACCAATCCGAGTTCTTCTCATATTAGGTTTGTTCTTGAGATCAATCTCAATTCCGATTCGTGTTTCCTTGCCTGCGTAGGTCTCGGAAAAAAAAAAAGGAGTCTGGAGACCCCCGGGCAGTTTTTAGGCCAAAATTTTCTCGGGCAAAATTTTTTTTCCCTATCCTATTTTTAGGCTTTTCTGAGTCTTTTGAGCCACGTGCCATCATAGTGATTTTTTGTCGCACTTTTTCGTCGTCGCTGCCCTGATTTCCGAAAAAAAAGTGGGAAAAAAAAATTTTCGTGCCCATCCTATCAGTTTGACGAGGGAAGAGTTTTGAGACACTCGCCATTATAGTAATTTTTTCGCAAAAAAAAAAAAAAAGGAGCGCAAAAAAAAAAAAAGAGGAGCGCAAAAAAAAAAAAAAGAGGAGCGCAAAAAAAAAAAAAAAAGAGGAGCGCAAAAAAAAAAAAGCGAAAAAAAAAGTTCCAGAGTGTGCTTTTCCCTTATTTACGTGCAGCGCCGTGATTTTGTTAGTGTTCTAGGCTCGCGTCTCTAGCACGGTCTAGCCTAGGACCAGCACAGTACCGTCGTTGAGCGTTTATTCAACTTTGCATCTCTGAATTGATTATTGCTGACCCTTTTTGCTACCATACTATAAGCCTTCCCAGCTCCACATACCTCTACGTCGTGTGTTTGACTCTCCCTGGCAATCGCTCTATCCAAGCTTTTGAGAGTTTTGACTACAACGGTTGCCGATCACCGCCTGCTGCTGGGTAAGAACTGGTAAGAATTTGAGATTTGCTTGACGGATTTGTGACACCCGCCACCACCACCTCTTGTTAGTATTCTGTAGGATCATATTCTTGTGTGTTTTCTATTGTTGCTAACCATGGCAGGATCACAAGCCGACGAGACTGACTGGGAGAACATGACGAATCAGGAGTTGCATGATAAATTTCAGCAAATGATGAATGGACAGGTGCAGGATGTGCTAAACAGATTTGAAGAGGCCATGGAGAAGATAGATGACATGGAGAAGACGTTCGAAACAAAGCTCGATGACAGGTTTAATGAATTACTCGCGCGTCTTCCACCACCACCACCGGCTGCACCTAACGCACCTCTACAACAACAACAACGACGACTACCTACACATCGTGAAACAGCCCTCCGCCGAGCAAGCCGTCTCCCTCTTGCACCTGGCCAAACTGTTGGTGCTGCTGTTGCTACTTCTGTGGCTCCTGCTGCTGATGCGGAGGAGGATGATTTTGCTGGCGATTACGAGGATGAGGTTGATCAAAATCAGAACTACGTGCCACCACCAGCACAGCAACCATCAGGTCGTCCACATGCAAATATTGGCAATGGTAGGGCTCACCCTCAGGTACGAGATCATGACCATCTCCCTAAACTAAAATTGAATATTCCACCATTTGAGGGTAGATATGTTCCTGATATATATCTTACTTGGGAGTTAGAAACTGAACAACGATTTACATGTTTACAATATCCCGAGGAGAGACGTGTTCCTGCTGCTGTTTGTGCATTCACTAGTTTTGCATGTGTTTGGTGGTCTGAGCATTGTAGATTATATCCCCTTCCTGCTACTTGGGCTGCTTTGAAAACTGCTATGCGTACTCGTTGGGTTCCACCATATTATCAACGTGAATTACTTCAAAAATTGCAGCGCTTAAGACAGGGAAAAAATTCTGTAGAAGAATATTATCAGGAATTACAAACTGGCATGATTAGATGTGGTATTGTTGAGGAGAATGAAGCTATGCTTGCACGTTTTATGGGTGGATTAAATAGAGAGATTCAGACGATTCTAGAGTATAAGGAGTATACTAATATCACTCGTTTATTCCATCTTGCTTGTAAAGCTGAACGTGAAGTGCAGGATCGACAGGCATTGGCGCGGACTAACTTTTCTGCAGGTCGACCTTCTTCATGGACACCACGTGCATCATCTACTTCCACACGTTCTGCTTCACCGGCGCCTCCGTCGGCTGCCACCTCCAACCGTGATACAATAAAGCAGGCACAATCACCACTATCTGCCAAGAGCACACCTTCTGGGCCTGCAAAGAGCTCTTCTTCATCCATGGCATCAACAGGGCAGACACATGATATTATTTGTCGACGTTGCAAGGGTGGAGGTCATTATGCGAGAGAATGCCCATCTAAGCGTGTGATGATTGTTACTGAGGATGGTGGGTATGAGTCCGCTAGTGACTATGATGAGGAGACTTTGGCTCTTATTACACGTGACGAACACGGTGGAGACGATTCTGATCATGAGACGCAATACATGGCTCCTGAAGATGCTGACAGGTATGAATGTTTAGTTGCTCAACGTGTTTTGAGTGTGCAGGTTACACAAGCTGAGCACAATCAGAGGCATAATTTGTTCCATACAAAGGGAGTTGTGAAGGAACGTTCTGTTCGCGTGATCATAGATGGAGGGAGTTGCAACAACTTGGCTAGCATCGAGATGGTGGAGAAGCTATCTCTCACCACAAGACCACATCCACATCCTTACTACATCCAATGGTTCAACAACAGCGGCAAGGTTAAGGTAACACGTACTGTTCGTGTGCATTTTAGTATCTCTACATATGCTGATTATGTTGATTGTGATGTGGTACCGATGCAAGCATGTTCCTTATTACTTGGTAGACCATGGCAATTTGATAAAAATTCTATTCACCATGGTAGAAACAATCAGTATACTCTTGTTCATAAGGATAAAAATATTACTTTGCTTCCTATGACTCCTGATTCCATTTTGAAAGATGATATTAATAGAGCTAATAAAGCAAAACAGGAGAAAACTAAGAGTGAAAATCAGATTGTGGCAAAAGAATTTGAGCAACAAATGCAGCCTAATAATAATAAACAATCTAGTGTTGCTTCTGAAATTAAATTGAAAAGTGCATGTTTACTTGCCACCAAATCTGATATTGATGATCTAGATTTTAGCAAATCTGTTTGCTATGCTTTTGTGTGCAAAGAGGCATTATTTTCATTCGAGGACGTGCCTTCCTCTTTGCCTCCTGCTGTCACTAACATTTTGCAGGAGTTCGCCGACGTCTTTCCACAAGACGTGCCACCGGGATTACCACCTATTCGCGGGATTGAGCATCAAATTGACTTAATTCCCGGTGCATCATTACCCAACCGGGCACCATACCGTACCAATCCAGAGGAGACGAAGGAGATTATGCGTCAAGTACAAGAACTGCTCGACAAAGGTTATATACGCGAATCCCTTAGTCCTTGTGCTGTTCCTATCATTTTAGTGCCGAAAAAGGATGGTACGTCGCGTATGTGCGTTGATTGTAGAGGCATTAATAATATTACTATTCGTTATCGTCATCCTATTCCTAGGCTAGATGATATGCTTGATGAATTGAGTGGCTCTACAATATTCTCCAAAGTTGATTTGCGTAGTGGTTACCATCAAATTCGTATGAAATTGGGAGATGAATGGAAAACAGCATTTAAAACTAAGTTTGGATTATATGAGTGGTTAGTCATGCCTTTTGGGTTAACTAATGCACCTAGTACTTTCATGAGGTTAATGAACGAAGTTTTACGTGCTTTCATTGGACGATTTGTGGTAGTTTACTTTGATGACATATTGATTTATAGCAAATCTTTGGAGGAACATTTGGAACATTTACGTGCTGTTTTTATTGCTCTACGTGATGCACGTTTGTTTGGTAACCTTGGAAAGTGCACCTTTTGCACCGACCGAGTATCTTTTCTTGGCTATGTTGTTACTCCACAGGGAATTGAAGTTGATAAAGCCAAGATTGAAGCTATTGAGAGTTGGCCGCAGCCCAAAACGGTCACACAAGTGAGGAGTTTCCTTGGCCTCGCTGGTTTCTATAGGCGTTTTGTGAGAGATTTCAGCACCATTGCTGCACCTCTCAACGAGCTTACAAAGAAGGATGTACCTTTTGTTTGGGGTACCGCACAGGAAGAAGCCTTCACGGTATTGAAAGATAAGTTGACACATGCTCCTTTACTCCAACTTCCTAATTTCAATAAGACTTTTGAGCTTGAATGTGATGCTAGTGGAATTGGATTAGGAGGTGTGTTATTACAAGATGGAAAACCTGTTGCATACTTTTCTGAAAAATTGAGTGGGCCTAGTCTGAACTATTCTACTTATGATAAAGAATTATATGCTCTTGTTCGGACCTTAGAAACATGGCAACATTATTTATGGCCCAAGGAATTTGTTATACATTCTGATCATGAATCTTTGAAACACATTAAAAGTCAAGCAAAACTGAACCGTCGACATGCTAAATGGGTTGAATTCATTGAGACTTTCCCTTATGTGATTAAACACAAGAAGGGTAAAGAAAATGTTATTGCTGATGCCTTGTCTCGTCGTTATACTATGCTTTCACAACTTGACTTTAAAATATTTGGTTTGGAGACCATCAAGGATCAATATGTTAATGATGCTGAATTTAAAGATGTATTGCAGAATTGTAAGGAAGGGAGAACTTGGAACAAGTTCGTTCTTAACGATGGATTTGTGTTTCGTGCTAACAAGCTATGCATTCCAGCTAGCTCCGTTCGTCTTTTGTTGTTGCAGGAGGCGCATCGAGGAGGATTAATGGGACACTTTGGCGTCAAGAAGACGGAGGATATACTTGCTACACATTTCTTTTGGCCAAAGATGAGACGGGATGTTGAGCGTTTTGTTGCTCGCTGCACTACATGTCAAAGAGCTAAGTCACGACTCAATCCTCAAGGTTTATATATGCCTTTGCCTGTACCTAGTGTTCCTTGGGAGGATATATCTATGGACTTTGTTTTAGGTTTACCTAGAACAAAGAAGGGGAGGGATAGCATATTTGTTGTCGTGGATAGGTTCTCGAAAATGGCACACTTTATACCATGTCATAAAAGCGATGATGCTGTTAATGTTGCTGATTTGTTCTTTCGTGAAATTATTCGCTTACATGGTGTGCCAAATACTATTGTTTCAGATCGTGATACTAAATTTCTTAGCCACTTTTGGAGATGTTTATGGGCTAAGTTGGGGACTAAGCTGCTTTTTAGTACTACTTGTCACCCCCAAACTGATGGACAAACTGAAGTAGTCAATAGAACATTGTCTACTATGCTTAGGGCTGTTTTGAAGAATAACAAGAAAATGTGGGAAGAATGCTTGCCTCATATTGAATTTGCTTATAATCGTTCATTGCATTCTACTACTAAGATGTGCCCTTTTGAAATTGTGTATGGTTTCCTACCTCGTGCACCTATTGATTTGTTGCCTCTTCCATCTTCGGAGAAGGTTAATTTTGATGCTAAAGAACATTCTGAATTGATTTTAAAAATGCATGAGTTAACTAAGGAAAACATTGAGCGTATGAATGCTAAATATAAACTTGCTGGAGATAAGGGTAGAAAACATGTTGTGTTTGCACCTGGAGATCTTGTTTGGTTACATTTGCGTAAAGATAGATTTCCTACTCTGCGCAAATCAAAGCTAATGCCACGTGCTGATGGTCCTTTTAAGGTTTTAGAGAAAATAAATGATAATGCATATAAACTTGAGCTACCTGCAGATTTTGGGGTTAGTCCCACTTTTAACATTGCAGATTTGAAGCCTTATTTGGGTGAGGAAGATGAGCTTCCGTCGAGGACGACTTCATTTCAAGAAGGGGAGGATGATGAGGACATCAATACCATTGTTACACCCACAGCCCCTACTGTTACATATACTGGACCAATTACTAGAGCTCGCGCACGCCAATTAAATTACCAGGTACTTTCGTTTCTTGGTAATGATTCTAATGTTCATGAGATTATGATGCTGCCTAAATTGGATACATTTGTTTTGCTTTCAAATGAAGGGCCTAGCTTGGAGAAGGATGAACATTGGAGCAAGAACACGAATGGAGTTGATGGCATGCGCAAGGGGATCAAGAACGGAGTTACAAGTGATGATTTCAGGACTTTGAAGCCGCCATAAGGAGTGCATGAAGCCTTGGACGAAATATACAAGATGCCACTTCATAATATTCGTCCATAGGCTATTCTAGGTGCTGCGTCACCTTATTAATGGGCCAGGCCCATGTAATTTCGAAATACTTAAGTATAGGCTATTTTTAGAGTCCGTATGTGTGGGGAAACAAGAGTTAGGGTTGGTTTCGGACCCCACCCTCAAGGGCCACGAAATTCCCCTCTCTTCCTCCATATATACAGCCCTTAGGGCGTCGTTTAGACTTTGGGTTTTGTTTAGATTAAAAGTTCGCCATAGCTGCAACTTCGCGTACTTCGTTTGTGTCCAACGACCAGACCAAGACGTCACAGAACCCCACCTTGATCAATAAAGCTTTCATCTTATATTCGCAATATCCAGATTGCAATCTCAGTTTCTTGCTTGTTCTTCGTTTGCTCGCAGGAAACAGGCCCTCGTGGTCAGGTTGATCGTGCTCCGGCGTGGTCAATAACCCCTCGGAAGTTGGTTTAGCGATTGCTAAGGCGCGACGTCTCGCACGTTCGTAGTCGGATCGTCAAGGTCGACTCCCACAGAAAACGATAGCCACCATCTCATCGAAACATCGGGACACCTTTGCCTCTATCATACCACCACCACTGCCATATACCACAACCATATATCCACCACCAATCCGAGTTCTTCTCATATTAGGTTTGTTCTTGAGATCAATCTAAATTCCGATTCGTGTTTCCTTGCCTGCGTAGGTCTCGAAAAAAAGAGAGTCTGGAGACCCCCGGGCAGTTTTTAGGCCAAAATTTTCACGGGCAAATTTTTTTCCCTATCCTATTTTTAGGCTTTTCCGAGTCTTTTGAGCCACGTGCCATCATAGTGATTTTTTGTCGCACTTTTTCGTCATCGCTGCCCTGATTTCCGAAAAAAAGTGAATTTTTTTTTTCGTGTCCATCCTATCAGTTTGACGAGGGAAGAGTTTTGAGACACTCGCCATTATAGTGATTTTTCGGAAAAAAAAGAGGAGCGCAACAAAAAGGAGCGCAAAAAAAAAGAGCGAAAAAAAGAGAGAGTTCCAGAGTGTGCTTTTCCCTTATTTACGTGCAGCGCCGTGATTTTGTTAGTGTTCTAGGCTCGCGTCTCTAGCACGGTCTAGCCTAGGACCAGCACAGTACCGTCGTTGAGCGTTTATTCAACTTTGCATGTCTGAATTGATTATTGCTGACCCTTTTTGCTACCATACTATAAGCCTTCCCAACTCCACATACATCTACGTTGTGCGTTTGACTCCCTGGCAATCGCTCTATCCAAGCTTTTGAGAGTTTTGACTACAACGGTTGCCGATCACCGCCTGTTGCTGGGTAAGAACTGGTAAGAATTTGAGATTTGCTTGACGGATTTGTGACACCCGCCACCACCACCACTTGTTAGTAGTCTGTAGGATCATATTCTTGTGTGTTTCTATTGCTGCTAACCATGCCAGGATCACAAGCCGACGAGACTGACTGGGAGAACTTGACGAACAAGGAGCTTCATGATACGTTTCAGCAAATGATGAGTGGACAGGTGCAAGATGTGATAAACAGATTTGAAGAGGCCATGGAGAAGATAGATGGCATGGAGAAGACGTTTGAAACAAAGCTCGATAACAAGTTTGCTGAATTGCTTTCGCGTTTTCCACCACCACCACCGGCTGCTCCTGCCGCACCTCTGTAACAACAACAACAACACCGACTACCTACACGTCGGGAAACAGCCCTCCGCCGAGCGAGCCGTGTCCCTCTTCAGTCGGGCCAAACTGCTGGTGCTGCTGTTGATACTTCTGTGGCTCCTACTGCTGATGTGGAGGAGGATGATTATGTGGGAGATTATGAGGATGAGGTTGATCAAAATCAGAACTACGTGCCACCACCAGCACAACAACCACCAGGTCGTCCACATGCAAATAATGGCAATGGTAGGGCTCACCCTCAGGTACGAGATCATGACCATCTCCCTAAACTAAAATTGAATATTCCACCATTTGAGGGTAGATATGTTCCTGATATATATCTTACTTGGGAGTTAGAAACTGAACAACGATTTACATGTTTACAATATCCCGAGGAGAGACGTGTTCCTGCCGCTGTTTGTGCTTTCACTAGTTTTGCATGTGTTTGGTGGTCTGAGCATTGTAGATAATATCCTATTCCGGCTACTTGGGCTGCTTTGAAAACTGCTATGCGTACTCGTTGGGTTCCACCATATTATCAACGTGAATTACTTCAAAAATTGCAGCGCTTAAGACAGGGAAAAAATTCTGTAGAAGAATATTATCAGGAATTACAAACTGGCATGATTAGATGTGGTATTGTTGAGGAGAATGAAGCTATGCTTGCACGTTTTATGGGTGGATTAAATAGAGAGATTCAGACGATTCTAGAGTATAAGGAGTATACTAATATCACTCGTTTATTCCATCTTGCTTGTAAAGCTGAACATGAAGTGCAGGATCGACAGGCATTGGCGCGGACTAACTTTTCTGCAGGTCGACCTTCATCATGGACACCACGTGCATCATCTACTTCCACACGTTCTGCTACACCGGCGCCTCCGTCGGCTGCCACCTCCAACCGTGATACAATAAAGTAGGCACAATCACCACTATCTGCCAAGAGCACACCTTCTGGGCCTGCAAAGAGCTCTTCTTCATCCATGGCATCAACAGGGCAAACACATGATACTATTTGTCGACGTTGCAAGGGTGGAGGTCATTATGCGAGAGAATGCCCATCTAAGCGTGTGATGATTGTTACTGAGGATGGTGGGTATGAGTCCGCTAGTGACTATGATGAGGAGACTTTGGCTCTTATTACACGTGACGAACACGGTGGAGACGATTCTGATCATGAGACGCAATACATGGCTCCTGAAGATGCTGACAGGTATGAATGTTTAGTTGCTCAACGTGTTTTGAGTGTGCAGGTTACACAAGCTGAGCAAAATCAGAGGCATAATTTGTTCCATACAAAGGGAGTTGTGAAGGAACGTTCTGTTCGCGTGATCATAGATGGAGGGAGCTGCAATAACTTGGCTAGCATGGAGATGGTGGAGAAGCTATCTCTCACCACAAGACCACATCCACATCCTTACTACATCCAATGGTTCAACAACAGCGGCAAGATTAAGGTAACACGTACTGTTCATGTGCATTTTAGTATCTCTACATATGCTGATTATGTTGATTGTGATGTGGTACCTATGCAAGCATGTTCCTTATTACTTGGTAGACCATGGCAATTTGATAAAAATTCTGTACACCATGGTAGAAACAATCAGTATACTCTTGTTCATAACGATAAAAATATTACTTTGCTTCCTATGACTCCTGATTCCATTTTGAAAGATGATATTAATAGAGCTAATAAAGCAAAACAGGAGACAAATAAGAGTGAAAATCAAATTGTGGCAAAAGAATTTGAGCACCAAATGAAGCCTAATAATAAACCATCTACTATTGTTTCTGAAATTAAATTGAAAAGTGCATGTTTACTTGACACCAAATCTGATATTGATGAGCTAGATTTTAGCAAATCTGTTTGCTATGCTTTTGTGTGCAAAGAGGCATTATTTTCATTCGAGGACGTGCCTTCCTCTTTGCCCGCTGCTGTCACTAACATTTTGCAGGAGTTCGCTGACGTCTTTCCACAAGACGTGCCACCGGGATTACCACCTATTCGAGGGATTGAGCATCAAATTGACTTAATTCCCGGTGCTTCGCTACCCAACCGTGCACCATACCGTACCAATCCAGAGGAGACGAAGGACATTATGCGTCAAGTACAAGAACTGCTCGACAAAGGTTATATACGCGAATCCCTTAGTCCTTGTGCTGTTCCTATCATTTTAGTGCCGAAAAAGGATGGTACGTCGCGTATGTGCGTTGATTGTAGAGGCATTAATAATATTACTATTCGTTATCGTCATCCTATTCCTAGGTTAGATGATATGCTTGATGAATTGAGTGGCTCTACAATATTCTCCGAAGTTGATTTGCGTAGTGGATACCATCAAATTCGTATGAAATTGGGAGATGAATGGAAAACAGCATTTAAAACTAAGTTTGGATTATATGAGTGGTCAGTCATGCCTTTTGGGTTAACTAATGCACCTAGTACTTTCATGAGGTTAATGAACGAAGTTTTACGTGCTTTCATTGGACGATTTGTGGTAGTTTACTTTGATGACATATTGATTTATAGCAAATCTTTGGAGGAACATTTGGAACATTTACGTGCTGTTTTTATTGCTCTACGTGAGGCATGTTTGTTTGGAAACCTTGGAAAGTGCACCTTTTGCACCGACCGAGTATCTTTTCTTGGCTATGTTGTTACTCCACAGGGAATTGAAGTTGATAAAGCCAAGATTGAAGCTATTGAGAGTTGGCCGCAGCCCAAAATGGTCACACAAGTGAGGAGTTTCCTTGGCCTCGCTGGTTTCTATAGGTGTTTTGTGAGAGATTTCAGCACCATTGCTGCACCTCTCAACGAGCTTACAAAGAAGGATGTGCCTTTTGTTTGGGGTACTGCACAAGAAGAAGCCTTCACGGTATTGAAAGATAAGTTGACACATGCTCCTTTACTCCAACTTCCTAATTTCAATAAGACTTTTGAGCTTGAATGTGATGCTAGTGGAATTGGATTAGGAGGTGTGTTATTACAAGATGGAAAACCTGTTGCATACTTTTCTGAAAAATTGAGTGGGCCTAGTCTGAACTATTCTACTTATGATAAAGAATTATATGCCCTTGTTCGAACCTTAGAAACATGGCAACATTATTTATGGCCCAAGGAATTTGTTATACATTCTGATCATGAATCTTTGGAACACATTAAAAGTCAAGCAAAACTGAACCGTAGACATGCTAAATGGGTTGAATTCATTGAGACTTTCCCTTATGTCATTAAACACAAGAAGGGTAAAGAAAATGTTATTGCTGATGCCTTGTCTCGTCGTTATACTATGCTTTCACAACTTGACTTTAAAATATTTGGTTTGGAGACCATCAAAGATCAATATGTTCATGATGCTGAATTTAAAGATGTATTGCAGAATTGTAAGGAAGGGAGAACTTGGAACAAGTTCGTTCTTAACGATGGATTTGTGTTTCGTGCTAACAAGCTATGCATTCCAGCTAGCTCCGTTCGTCTTTTGTTGTTGCAGGAGGCGCATCGAGGAGGATTAATGGGACACTTTGGCGTCAAGAAGACGGAGGATATACTTGCTACACATTTCTTTTGGCCAAAGATGAGACGGGATGTTGAGCGTTTTGTTGCTCGCTGCACTACATGTCAAAGAGCTAAGTCACGACTCAATCCTCATGGTTTATATATGCCTTTGCCTGTACCTAGTGTTCCTTGGGAGGATATATCTATGGACTTTGTTTTAGGTTTACCTCGAACAAAGAAGGGGAGGGATAGCATATTTGTTGTCGTGGATAGGTTCTCGAAAATGGCACACTTTATACCATGTCATAAAAGCGATGATGCTGTTAATGTTGCTGATTTGTTCTTTTGTGAAATTATTCGCTTACATGGTGTGCCAAATGCTATTGTTTCAGATCGTGATACTAAATTTCTTAGCCACTTTTGGAGATGTTTATGGGCTAAGTTGGGGACTAAGCTGCTTTTTAGTACTACTTGTCACCCCCAAACTGATGGACAAACTGAAGTAGTCAATAGAACATTGTCTACTATGCTTAGGGCTGTTTTGAAGAATAACAAGAAAATGTGGGAAGAATGCTTGCCTCATATTGAATTTGCTTATAATCGTTCATTGCATTCTACTACTAAGATGTGCCCTTTTGAAATTGTGTATGGTTTCCTACCTCGTGCACCTATTGATTTGTTGCCTCTTCCATCTTCAGAGAAGGTTAATTTTGATGCTAAAGAACGTTCTGAATTGATTTTAAAAATGCATGAGTTAACTAAGGAAAACATTGAGCGCATGAATGCTAAATATAAACTTGCTGGAGATAAGGGTAGAAAACATGTTGTGTTTGCGCCTGGAGATCTTGTTTGGTTACATTTGCGTAAAGATAGATTTCCTAATCTGCGCAAATCAAAGCTAATGCCACGTGCTGATGGTCCTTTTAAGGTGTTAGAGAAAATAAATGATAATGCATATAAACTTGAGCTACCTCTAGCTTGATAGAGGCTAAGGTGTCCCGATGTTTCGATGAGATGGTGGCTATCGTTTTCTGTGGGAGTCGACCTTGACGATCCGACTACGAACGTGCGAGACGTCGCGCCATAGCAATCGCTAAACCAACTTCCGAGGGTTATTGACCACGCCGGAGCACGATCAACCTGACCACGAGGGTCCGTTTCCTGCGAACAAACGAAGAACAAGCAAGAAACTGAGATTGCAATCGGGATATTGCAAATATAAGATGAAAGCTTTATTGATCAAGGTGGGGTTCTGTGACGTCTTGGTCTGGTCGTTGGACACAAACGAAGTACGCGAAGTTGCAGCTATGGCGAACTTTTAATCTAAACAAAACTCCAAGTCTAAACGAGGCCCTAAGGGCTGTATATATGGAGGAAGAGGGGGGAATTTCGTGGCCCTTGAGGGTGGGGTCCGAAACCAACCCTAACTCTTGTTTCCCCACACATACGGACTCTAAAAATAGCCTATACTTAAGTATTTCGAAATTACATGGGCCTGGCCCATTAATAAGGTGACGCAGCACCTAGAATAGCCTATGGACGAATATTATGAAGTGGCATCTTGTATATTTCGTCCAAGGCTTCATGCACTCCTTATGGCGGCTTCAAAGTCCTGAAATCATCACTTGTAACTACGTTCTTGATCCCCTTGCGCATGCCATCAACTCCATGCGTGTTCTTGCTCCAATGTTCATCCTTCTCCAAGCTAGGCCTTTCATTTGTAAGCAAAACAAATGTATCCAATTTAGGCAGCATCATAATCTCATGAACATTAGAATCATTACCAAGAAACGAAAGTACCTAGTAATTTAATTGGCGTGCGTGAGCTCGAGTAATTGGTCCAGTATATGTAACAGTAGGGGCTGTGGGTGTAACAATGGTATTGATGTCCTCATCAATAGGCAAGGCTAGAGAACTCTGTCAATCACTATCTTATCTGGAAGATTAACTCCCACTTGATTCAAGTGATTGTAGCACACGGACATTCTGAGCACATGCTCACTAGCTGAGCTATTCTCCTCCATCTTGTAGGCAAAGTGCTTGTCAAAGGTCTCATACCTGTCGACACGGGCATGTGTATGAAATACCAATTTCAACTCTTAGAACATCTTATATGTTCCGTGGTGTTCAAAACATTTTTGAAGTCCCGGTTCTAAGCCATAAAGCATGGTGCACTAAACTATTAAGTAGTCATCATACCGAGCTTTGCCAAACGTTCATAACGTCTGCATCTGCTCCTGCAATAGGTCCGTCACCTAGTGGTGCATCAAGGACATAATTCTTCTGTGCAGCAATGAGGATAATCCTCAGATCACGGATCCAATCCGCATCATTGCCACTAACATCTTTCAACTTAGTTTTTCTCTAGGAACATATCAAAATAAACGGGGAGCTACATCGCGAGCTATTGATCTACAACATATTTATGAAAATACTATTAGGACTAAGTTCATGATAAATTAAAGTTCAATTAATCATATTACTTAAGAACTCCCACTTAGATAGACATCCCTCTAGTCATCTAAATGATCACGTGATCCAAATCAACTAAACCATGTCCGATCATCACGTGAGATGGAGTAGTTTTCAATGGTGAACATCACTATGTTGATCATATCTACTATATGATTCACGCTCGACCTTTCGGTCTCCAGTGTTTCGAGGCCATATCTGAATATGCTAGGCTCATCAAGTTTAACCCGAGTATTCCGCGTGTGCAAAACTGGCTTGCACCCGTTGTATGTGAACGTAGAGCTTATCACACCCGATCATCACGTGGTGTCTCGGCACGACGAACTGTCGCAACGGTGCATACTCAGGGAGAACACTTATACCTTGAAATTTAGTGAGAGATCATCTTAAAATGCTAGCGTCGAACTAAGCAAAATAAGATGCATAAAGGATAAACATCACATGCAATCAAAAAATGAGACATGATATGGCCATGATCATCTTGCGCCTTTCATCTCCATCTCCAAAGTATCGTCATGATCTCTGTCGTCACCGGCATGACACCATGATCTCCATCATCTTGATCTCTATCAACGTGTCATCATATGATCGTCTCGCCAACTATTGCTCTTGCAACTATTGCTATCGCATAGCGATAAAGTAAAGCAATTATTTGGCGCTTGCATCTTATGCAATAAAGAGACAACCATAAGGCTCTTGCCAGTTGCCGATAACTTTAACAAAACATGATCATCTCATACAACAGTTTATATATCATCACGTCTTGACTATATCACATCACAATATGCCCTGCAAAAACAAGTTAGACGTCCTCTACTTTGTTGTTGCAAGTTTTACGTGGCTACTACGGGCTGAGCAAGAACCGTTCTTACCTACGCATCAAAACCACAACGATAGTTTGTCAAGTTGGTGCTGTTTTAACCTTCTCAAGGACTGGGCGTAGCCACACTCGATTCAACTAAAGTTGGAGAAACTGACACCCGCCAGCCACCTGTGTGCAAAGCACGTCGGTAGAACCAGTCTCGCGTAAGCGTACGCGTAATGTCGGTCCGGGCCGCTTCATCCAACAATACCACCGAACCAAAGTGTGACATGCTGGTAAGCAATATGACTTGTATCGTCCACAACTCACTTGTGTTCTACTTGTGCATATAACATCTACGCATAAACCTGGCTCGGATGCCACTGTTGGGGAACGTAATAATTTCAAAAAATTTCCTACACACAAAGGATCATGGTGATGCATAGCAACGAGAGGGGAGAGTGTGTCCACGTACCCTCGTAGACCGAAAGCGGAAGCGTTAGCACAACGCAGTTGATGTAGTCGTACGTCTTCATGATCCGACCAATCCAAGTACCGAACGCACGGCACCTCCGAGTTCAGCACACGTTCAGCTCGATGACATCCCACGAACTCCGATCCAGCAGAGCTTCACGGGAGAGTTTCGTCAGCACGACGGCGTGATGACGGTGATGATGATGCTAACGACGCAGGGCTTCGCCTAAGCACCGCTACGATATGATCGAGGTGGATTTTGGTGGAGGGGGGCACCACGACTGGGAGAGATCAACTTGTGTGTTCTAGGGTGCCCCCTGCCCCCGTATATAAAGGAGCAAGGGGGGAGGCCGGCCGGCCCCTGTAGGGCGTGCTAGGAGGAGGAGTCCTCCTCCTGGTAGGAGTAGGACTCCCCTTTCCTACTCCTACTAGGAGGAGGAAAGGAAGGAGGAGAGGGAGAAGGAAGGAGAGGGAGGAAAAGGAGGAAAGGGGCCCCGACCCCCTAGTCCAATTTGGTTTGGGCTAGGGGGGCCGCGCGCCCTGTCTCCTCTCTTCCACCACTTGGCCCATGAGGCCCGTTACTTCTTCCTCGTATTCGTGTAACTCCGCGATACCCCAAAAAAATACCCGAATCACTCGGAACCTTTCCGATGTCCGAATATAGTCGTCTGATACGTCTCCAACGTATCTATAATTTTTGATTGTTCCATGCTATATTATATTCTGTTTTGGATGTTTAATGGGCTTTATTATACACTTTTATATTATTTTTGGGACTAACCTATTAACCGGAGGTCCAACCCAAATTGCTGTTTTTTTTCCTATTTCAATGTTTCGCAGAAAAGGAATATCAAACAAAGTCCAAACGGAACGAAACCTTCGGGAACATGATTTTCTCAACAAACGTGATCAAGGAGACTTGGAGTGGGCGTCAAGAAACAATCAAGGAGGCCACGAGGCAAGGGGGCGCGCCTACCCCCTGGGCACGCCCTCCACCCTCGTGGGCCCCTCGTTGCTCCACCAACCTACTTCTTCCTCCTATATAAGTCCACGTACCCCGCAAACATCCAGGAGCACCACGAAAACCTAATTCCACCGCCGCAACCTTCTGTACCTGAGAGATCCCGTCTTGGGGCCTTTTCCGGAGCTCTGCCGGAGGGGGCATTGATCACGGAGGGCCTCTACATCAACTCCATGGCCTATCCGGTGATGTGTGAGTAGTTTACTTCAGACCTTCGGGTCCATAGCTAGTAGCTAGATGGCTTCTTCTCTCTCTTTGAATCTCAATACAAAGTTCTCCTCGATCTTCTTGGAGATCTATTCGATGTAATCTTCTTTTGCGGTGTGTTTGTCGAGATCTGATGAATTGTGGGTTTATGATCAAGTTTATCTATGAACAATATTTGAATCTCCTCTGAATTCTTTTATGTATGATTGGTTATCTTTGCAAGTCTCTTCGAATTATCAGTTTTGTTTGGCCTACTAGATTAATCTTTCTTGCAATAGGAGAAGTGCTTAGCTTTGGGTTCAATCTTGCGGTGTCCTTTCCCAGTGACAGCAGGGGCAGCAAGTCACGTATTGTATTGTTGCCATCGAGGATAAAAAGATGGGGTTTATATCATATTGCATGAGTTTATCCCTCTACATCATGTCATCTTACTTAAAGCATTACTATGTTCTTATGAACTTAATACTCTAGATGCATGCTGGATAGCGGTTGATGTGTGGAGTAATAGTAGTAGATGCAGAATCGTTTCGGTCTACTTGTCACGGACGTGATGCCTATATACATGATCATACCTATACATTCTCATAACTATGCTCAATTCTATCAATTGCTCGACAGTAATTTGTTTACCCACCGTAATACTTATGCTCTTGAGATAAGCCACTAGTGAAACACTGAAACCTATGGCCCCCGGGTCTATCTTCCATCATATTAATCTTCCAACACTTAGCTATTTCTATTACCGTTTATTTTACTTTGCATCTTTATTTCTCTTTATCATAAAAATACCAAAAATATTACTTATCATATCTATCAGATCTCACTCTCGTAAGTGAACGTGAAGGGATTGACAACCCCTTTATCGCGTTGGTTGCGAGGTTCTTATTTGTTTGTGTAGGTGCGTGGGACTCGAGCGTGATCTCCTACTGGATTGATACCTTGGTTCTCAAAAACAGAGGGAAATACTTATGCTACTTTACTGCATCACCGTTTCCTCTTCAAGGGAAAACCAACGCAGTGCTCAAGAGGTAGCAAGAATCATTTCTGGCGCCGTTGCCGGGGAGATTCGCGCCAAGTCAAGTCAAGATTTGACTCCCGACAACGTGCCATTTCTAGCGCCGTTGCCGGGGAGTCTATGCACAAGTCAACATATACCAAGTACCCATGACAAACTCTTATCCCTCGCATTACATTATTTGCCATTTTCCTCTCGTTTTCCTATCCCCCACTTCACCCTTGCCATTTTATTCGCCCTCTCTTTTTCCGTTCGCCTCTTTTTTGCTTGCTTCTTGTTTGCTCGTGTGTTGGATTGCTTGCTTGTCACGATGGCTCAAGACAATACTAAATTGTGTGACTTTGCCAATACCAACAACAATGATTTTCTTAGCACTCCGATTACTCCTCTTACTGATGCTGAATCTTGTGAAATTAATGCTGCTTTGTTGAATCTTGTCATGAAAGATCAATTCGCCGGCCTTCCTAGTGAAGATTCCCCTACCCATCTAAATAGCTTTGTTGATTTGTGTGATATGCAAAAGAAGAAAGATGTGGACAATGATATTGTTAAATTGAAGCTATTTCCTTTTTCCCTGAGAGATCGTGCTAAAGCTTGGTTTTCATCTTTGCCTAAAAATAGTATTGATTCATGGAATAAGTGCAAAGATGCTTTTATCTCTAAGTATTTTCCTCCCGCTAAAATCATCTATCTTAAAATCGATATTATGAATTTTAAGCAACTTGATCATGAACATGTTGCACAAGCTTAGGAGAGGATGAAATTAATGATACATAATTGCCCTAAACATGGTCTGGATCTTTGGATGATTATACAAAAATTTTATGCCGGATTGAATTTTGCTTCTAGAAATCTTTTAGATTCGGCCGCGGGAGGCACTTTTATGGAAATCACTTTAGGAGAAGCTACTAAACTCCTAGATAATATTATGGTTAATTATTCTCAATGGCACACCGAAAGATCTACTAATAAAAATGTGCATGCGATAGAAGAAATTAATGTTTTGAGTGGAAAGATGGATGAACTTATGAAATTGTTTGCTAATAAGAGTGTTTCCTTTGATCCTAATGATGTGTCTTTGTCTACCTTGATTGAGAATAATAATGAATTTATGGATGTCAATTTTGTTGGTAGGAATAATTTTGGTAACAACGCATATAAAGGAAACTTTAATCCTAGGCCGTTCCCTAGTAATTCCTCTAATAATAATGATAATTCATACAACAATTCTTATGGAAATTTTAATAAGATGCCCTCTGAATTTGAGACTAGTGTTAAGGAGTTTATGAATTCGCAAAAGAATTTCAATGCTTTGCTTGAAGAAAAATTGCTTAAGGTTGATGAATTGGCTAGGAACGTTGATAGAATTTCTCTTGATGTTGATTCTTTGAAACTTAGATCTATTCCACCTAAGCATGATATCAATGAGTCTCTCAGCCATGGGAATTTCCATTGATGAGTGCAAAGAAAGAACCGCTAGGATGCGTGCTAAGAAAGATTGCTTTGTGAAAGCGTGTTCTTCTAGTTTCTATGAAAATAAAGATGAAGATCTAAAAGTTATTGATGTGTCTCCTATTAAATCTTTGTTTTGCAATATGAACCTTGATAATGATGGGACTGAAGATGAGCCACCTTTACCTAGAAGGCGTTCCAAAAATTTGGAGTTTTTAGATCTTGATGCAAAAATTGGTAAAAGTGGGATTGAAGAGGTCAAAACTTTAGATATCAATGAACCCACTATTTTGGATTTCAAGGAATTTAATTATGATAATTGCTATTTTATAGAGTGTATTTCCTTGTTGCAATCCGTGCTAAATTCTCCACATGCTTATAGTCAAAATAAAGCTTTTACTAAACATATCGTTGATGCTTTGATGCAATCTTATGAAGAAAAACTTGAGTTGGAAGTTTCTATCCCTAGAAAACTTTATGATGAGTGGGAACTTACTATTAAAATTAAAATTAAAGATCATGAATGCTATGCTTTGTGTGATTTGGGTGCTAGTGTTTCCACGATTCCGAAAACTTTATGTGATATGCTAGGATTCCGTGAATTTGATGATTGTTCTTTAAACTTACACCTTGCAGATTCCACTATTAAGAAACCTATGGGAAGAATTAAAGATGTTCTTATTGTTGCAAATAGTAACTATGTGCCCGTAGATTTCATTGTTCTTGACATAGATTGCAATCCTTCATGTCCAATTATTCTTGGTAAACCTTTCCTTAGAACGATTGGTGCAATTATTTATATGAAGGAAGGGAATATTAGATTCCAGTTTCCGTTAAGGAAAGGCATGGAACAATTCCCTAGAAAGAAAATTAAATTACCATATGAATCTATTATGAGAGTCACTTATGGATTGCCTACCAAAGATGGCAATACCTAGATCTATCCTTGCTTTTATGCCTAGCTAGGGGCGTTAAACGATAGCGCTTGTTGCGAGGCAACCCGATTTAATTTTTGTTCCTTGCTTTTTGATCCTGTTTAGTAATAAATAATTTATCTAGCCTCTGTTTTGGTTGTGTTTTTTTGTGTTTAATTAGTTTTTGTGCCAAGTAGAACTGTTGGGAAGACTTGGGGAAAGTCTTTTTGATCTTGCTGTAAAAAATAGAAACCTTAGCGCTCACGAGATTTGCTGCCATTTTTATTTGGAGAGTACTATTTAGTTAATTATTTTTGCAGATGATTAAAAGATAAATTCCTCACGTCCATAAATTTATTTTAGAATTTTTGGGGTTCCAGAAGTTTGCGTTAGTTACAGATTACTACAGACTGTTCTGTTTTTGACAAATTCTATTTTTCGTGTGTTGTTTTCTTATTTTGATGAATCTATGGCTAGTAAAAGATTTTATAAACCATAGAGAAGTTAGAATAAGTAGGTTCAACACCAATATAAATAAAGAATGAGTTCAATAGAGTACCTTGAAGTGTTGTTTTGTTCTCTTTCGCTAATGGAGCTCACGAGATTTTCTGTTGAGTTTTGTTTTGTGAAGTTTTCAAGTTTTGGGTAAAGATTTGATGGATTATGGAACAAGGAGTGGCAAGAGCCTAAGCTTGGGGATGCCCATGGCACCCCAAGGTAATCTAAGGACACCAAAAAGCCAAAGCTTGGGGATGCCCCTTAAGGCATCCTCTTGATACGTCTCCAACGTATCTATAATTTTTGATTGCTCCATGCTATATTATCTACTGTTTTGGACATTATTGGGCTTTATTATCCACTTTTATATTATTTTTGGGACTAACCTATTAACCGAAGGCCCAGCCCAGAATTGCTGTTTTTTGCCTGTTTTAGGGTTTCGAAGAAAAGGAATATCAAACGGAGTCCAAACAGAATGAAACCTTCGGGAACGTGATTTTTAGGAAGATTATGATCCAGGAGACTTGGACCCTACGTCAAGAAAGAAAACAGGAGGGCACGAGGTAGGGGGGCGCGCCCACCCCCACCAGGCGCGGGCCCTCCACCGTCGTGGGCCCCCTGTTGCTCCACCGGCGTACTCCTTCCTCCTATATATACCTACGTACCCCAGACGATCAGATACGGAGCCAAAACCCTAATTCCACTGCCGTAACATTCTGTATCCACAAGATCCCATCTTGGGGCCTGTTCTGGAGCTCCGCCGGAGGGGACATCAATCACGGAGGGCTTCTACATCAACACCATAGCCTCTCCGATGAAGTGTGAGTAGTTTACCTCAGACCTACAGGTCCATAGTTAGTAGCTAGATGGCTTCTTCTCTCTTTTTGGATCTCAATACAATGTTCTCCCCCCTCTTATGGAGATCTATTCGATGTAATCTTGTTTTTGCGGTGTGTTTGTTGAGACCGATGAATTGTGGCTTTATGATCAAGTCTATCTATGAATAATATTTGAATCTTCTCTGAATTCTTTTATGTATGATTGGTTATCTTTGCAAGTCTCTTCGAATTATCAGTTTGGTTTGGCCTACTAGATTGATCTTTCTTGCAATGGGAGAAGTGCTTAGCTTTGGGTTCAATCTTGCGTTGTCCTTTCCCGGTGACAGTAAGGGCAGCAAGTCACGTATTGTATTGTTGCCATCAAGGATAACAAGATGGGGTTTTCTTCATATTGCATGAGTCTATCCCTCTACATCATGTCATCTTGCTTAAGGAGTTACTCTGTTTTTAACTTAATACTCTAGATGCATGCTGGATAGCGGTCGATGAGTGGAGTAATAGTAGTAGATGCAGGAGGAGTCGGTCTACTTGTCTCGGATGTGATGCCTATATACATGATCATACCTAGATATTCTCATAACTATGCTCAATTCTGTCAATTGCTCAACAGCAATTTGTTCACCCACCGTAGAATACTTATGCTCTCGAGAGAAGCCACTAGTGAAACCTATGGCCCCCGGGTCTATCTTTATCATATTAATCTCCTACTACTTAGTTATTTCCTTTGCTATTTACTTTGCCTTTATTTTACTTTGCATCTTTATCATAAAAATACCAAAAATATTATCTTATCATATCTATCAGATCTCACTATCGTAAGTGGCCCTATAGGGATTGACAACCCCTATTTGCGTTGGTTGTGAGGATTTATTTGTTTTGTGCAGGTGCGAGGGACTCGCGCGTAGCCTCCTACTCGATTGATACCTTGGTTCTCAAAAACTAAGGGAAATACTTATGCTACTTTGCTGCATCATCCCTTCCTCTTCGGGGAAAACCAACACAGTGCTCAAGAGGTAGCAAGAAGGATTTCTGGCACCGTTGCTGGGGAGGTCTACGCAAAAGTCAACATACCAAGTACCCATCACATACCCTTATCTCCCGCATTACATTATTTGCCATTTGCCTCTCGTTTTCCTCTCCCCCCACTTCACCCTTGCCGTTTTATTTGCCCCCCTCTCTCTCTCTATCCTCCCTCTCTATTTGCCTCTTCTTGCCCGCTTGCTTTTTGTTTGCTTGTGTGTTAGTTTGCTTGCTTGTTAGTTGTCACGATGGCTCAAGATAATACTAAATTGTGTGACTTCACCAATACCAACAACAATGATTTTATTAGCACTCTGATTGCTCCTCTTACCGATGCTGAATCTTGTGAAATTAATGCTGCTTTGCTGAATCTAGTCATGAAAGATCCGTTCTCCGACCTTCCTAGTGAAGATCCCGCTACCCATCTAAATAGCTTCATTGATTTGTGTGACATGCAAAAGAAGAAAGATGTGGATAATGATATTGTTAAATTGAAGCTATTTCCTTTTTCGCTTAGAGATCGTGCTAAAGCTTGGTTTTTCGTCTTTGCCTAAACATAGTATTGATTTATGGAACAAGTGCAAAGATGCTTTTACCTCTAAGTATTTTCCTCCCGCTAAGATCATCTCTCTTAGAAATGATATTATGAATTTTAAGCAATTTGATCATGAACATGTTGCACAAGCTTGTGAGAGAATGAAATTAATGATACGTAATTTCCCTACTCATGGTTTAAATTTGTGGACGATTATACAAAAATTTTATGCCGGATTGAATTTTGCTTCTAGAAATATTTTAGATTCGGCCACGGGAGGCACTTTTATGGAAATCACTTTAGGAGAAGCTACTAAACTCCTAGATAATATTATGGTTAATTATTCTCAATGGCATACTGAAAGATCTACTAATAAAAAGGTGCATGCGATAGAAGAAATTAATGTTTTGAGTTGAAAGATGGAGGAACTTATGAAATTATTTGCTAATAAGAGTGTTTCTTCTGATCCTAATGATATGCCCTTGTCTACTTTTATTGAGAATAATAATGAATCTATGGATGTGAATTTTGTTGGTAGGAACAATTTTGGTAACAACGCGTATAGAGGAAATTTCAACCCTAGGCCTTATCGTAGTAATCCCTCTAATAATTATGGTAATTCCTACAACAATTCTTATGGAAATTATAATAAGATGCCCTCTGATTTTGAATTTAATATTAAAGAATTTATTACTTCGCAAAAGAATTTTAACACTATGATTGAAGAAAAATTGCTTAAGATTGATGATTTGGCTAGGAACGTTGATAGAATTGCTCTTGATGTTGATTCTTTGAAACTTAGATCTATTCCACCTAAGCATGATATCAATGAGTCTCTCAAAGCCATGAGAATTTCCATTGATGAGTGCAAAGAAAGAACCGCTAGGATGCGTGCTAAGAAAGATGCCTTTATAAGAGCGTGTTCTTCTAGTTGCTATGAAAATAAAGATGAAGATCTAAAAGTTGTTGATGTGTCCCCTATTAAATCTTTGTTTTGCAATATGAATCTTGATAATGATGGGACTGAATATGATCCACCTTTACCTAGAAGGCGTTCCAAGAATTCGGAATTTGTTGATCTTGATGCTAAATTTGATAAAAGTGGGATTGAAGAAATTAAAACCCTAGATGTTGCTCCCACTATTATGGATTTCAAGGAATTTAACTATGAAAATTTCTCTTTGATTGATTGTATTTCCTTGTTGCAATCCGTGCTAAATTCTCCTCATGCATATAGTCAAAATAAAGCGTTCACTAAACATATCGTTGATACCTTGATGCAATCTTATGAAGAAAAACTTGAATTGGAAGTATCTATCCCTAGAAAACTTTATGATGTGTGGGAACCAACTATTAAAATTAAAATTAAAGATCATGAATGCTATGCTTTTTGTGATTTGGGTGCTAGTGTTTCCATGATTCCAAAGACTTTGTGTGATTTGTTAGGTTTTCATGATTTTGATGATTACTCTCTAAACTTGCACCTTGCGGATTCCACTATTAAGAAACCTATGGGAAGAATTAATGATGTTATTATTGTTGCAAATAGGAATTATGTGCCCGTAGATTTTATTGTTCTTGACATAGATTGCAATCCTTCATGTCCTATTATTCTTGGTAGACCTTTCCTTAGAACGATTGGTGCAATTATTGATATGAAGGAAGGAAATATTAGATTCCAATTTCCATTAAGGAAAGGCATGAAACACTTTCCTAGAAGTAAGATTAAATTACCTGATGAATCTATTATGAGAGCCACTTATGGATTGCCTACCAAAGATGGCAATACCTAGATCTATTCTTGCTTGCTATGCCTAGTTAGGGGCGTTAAACGATAGCGCTTGTTGGGAGGCAACTCAATTTTATTTTCATTCCTTGCTTTTTGCTCCTGTTTAGTAATAAATAATTTATCTAGCCTCTGTTTTGGTTGTGTTTTTGTGTTTAATTAGTGTTTGTGCCAAGTAGAACCGTTGGGAAGACTTGGGGAAAGTCTTGTTGAACTTGCTGTAAAAAACACAAACTTTAGCGCTCACGAGGACTGCTGTCATTTTTATTTGGAGAGTGATATTTAGGTAATTATTTTTGCATATGATTAATAGATAAATTACTCACGTCCAGCAATTTATTTTAGAATTGTTGGGGTTCCAGATCTTGCGCTAGCTACAGATTACTCCAGACTGTTCTGTTTTTGACAGATTCTGTTTTTCATGTGTTGTTTGCTTATTTTGATGAATCTATGGCTAGTGAAATAGTTTATAAACCATTGAGAAGTTGGAATAAAGTAGGTATAACACCAATATAAATAAATAATGAGTTCATTACAGTACCTTGAAGTGATATTTTATTTTCTTTCGCTAACGGAGCTCACGAGATTTTCTACTTTAAGTTTTGTGTTGTGAAGTTTTCAAGTTTTGGGTAAAGATTTGCTGGATTATGGAACAAGGAGTGGCAAGAGCCTAAGCTTGGGGATGCCCATGGAAACCCCAAGATAATCTAAGGACACCTAAAAGCCAAAGCTTGGGGATGCCCCAGAAGGCATCCCATCTTTCGTTTACTTCTATCGGTAACTTTACTTGGAGCTATATTTTTATTTACCACATGATATGTGTTTTGCTTGGAGCGTCTTGTATGATTTGAGTCTTTGCTTGTTAGTTTACCACAATCATCCTTGCTGTACACACCTTTTGAGAGAGCCATACATGATTTGGAATTTGTTAGAATACTCTATGTGCTTCGCTTATATGTTTTGAGTTATATAATTTTGCTCAAGTACTTCACTTATATCTTTTAGAGCACGGTGGTGGATTTGTTTTATAGAAACTATTGATCTCTCATGATTCACTTAGATTATTTTGGGAGTCTTAAATAGCATGGTAATTTGCTTAAAATCCTAATATGCTTGGTATGCAAGATTAATAATAAAACTTTCTTATGAGTGTGTTGAATACTATGATAAGTTTGATACTTGATAATTGTTTTGAGATATAGAGATGGTGATATTAAAGTCATGCTAGTTGAGTAGTTGTGAATTTGAGAAATACTTGTGTTGAAGCTTATGATTCCCGTAGCATGCACGTATGTTGAACCGTTATGTGATGAAGTCGGAGCATGATTTATTTATTGATTGTCTTCCTTATGAGTGGCAGTCGGGGACGAGCAATGATCTTTTCCTAACAATCTATCCCCCTTGGAGCATGCACGTAATACTTTGCTTTGATAACTTGTAGATTTTTGCAATAAGTATATGAGTTCTTTATGACTAATGTTGAGTCCACGGATTATACGCACTCTCACCCTTCCACCTTTGCTAGCCTCTCTAATACCGCGCACCTTTCGCCGGTATCATACACCCACCATATACCTTCCTCAAAACAGCCACCATACCTACCTATTATGGCATTTCCATAGCCATTCTAAGATATATTGCCATGCAATTTTCCACCGTTCCGTTTATTATGACACACTCCGTCATTGTCATATTGCTTAGCATGATCATGTAGTTGACATCGTATTTGTGGCAAAGCCACCATTCATAATTCTTTCATACATGTCACTCATGAGTCATTGCATATCCCGGTACACCGCCAGAGGCATTCACATAGAGTCATATTTTGTTCTAAGTATCGAGTTGTAATTGTTGAGTTGTAAGAAAAATAAAAGTGTGATGATCATCATTATTAGAGCATTGTCCCAGTGAGGAAAGGATGATGGAGACTATGATTCCCCCACAAGTCGGGATGAGACTCCGGACGAAAAATAAATAGAAGAGGCCAAAGAAGCCCAAATAAAAAAAAGGAGAAAGAAAAGAGGCCATAAAAAAGAGAAAAGGCCAAATAAAAAAATGAGAGAAAAAGAGAGAAGGGACAATGCTACTATCCTTTTACCACACTTGTGCTTCAAAGTAGCACCATGATCTTCATAGTAGAGAGTCTCTCATGTTATCACTTTCATATACTAGTGGGAATCTTTCATTATAAAACTTGGCTTGTATATTTCAATGATGGGCTTCCTCAAATTGCCCTAGGTCTTCATGAGCAAGCAAGTTGGATGCACGCCCACTTAGTTTCTTTTTGAGCTTTCAAATACTTATAGCTCTAGTGCATCTGTTGCATGGCAAGCCCTACTCACTCACATTGATATCTATTGATGGGCATCTCCATAGCCCGTTGATACGCCTAGTTGATGTGAGACTATCTTCTCCCTTTTTGTCTTCTCTACAACCACCATTCTATTCCACCTATAGTGCTATATCCATGGCTCACGCTCATGTATTGCGTTAAAATTGAAAAGGTTTTGAGAATGTCAAAAGTATGAAACAATTGCTTGGCTTGTCATCGGGGTTGTGCATGATTTAAATATTTTGTGTGGTGAAGATAGAGCATAGCCAGACTATATGATTTTGTAGGGATAACTTTCTTTAGCCATGTTATTTTGAGAAGACATAATTACTTTGTTAGTATGCTTGAAGTATTATTATTTTTATGTCAATATGAACTTTTGTCTTGAATCTTTCAGATTTGAATATTCATACCACAATTAAGAAGAATTACATTAAAATTATGCCAAGTAGCACTCCGCATCAAAAATTATGTTTTTATCATTTACCTACTCGAGGACGAGTAGGAATTAAGCTTGGGGATGCTTGATACATCTCCAACGTATCTATAATTTTTGATTGCTCCATGCTATATTATCTACTGTTTTGGACATTATTGGGCTTTATTATCCACTTTAATATTATTTTTGGGACTAACCTATTAACCGGAGGCCCAGCCCAAAATTGCTATTTTTTTGCCTGTTTTAGGGTTTCGAAGAAAAGGAATATCAAACGGAGTCCAAACGGAATGAAGCCTTCGGGAACGTGATTTTTAGGAAGATTATGATCCGGGAGACTTGGACCCTACGTCAAGAAAGAAAACAGGTGGGCACGAGGTAGGGCGCGCGCCCACCCCCACCAGGCGCGCCCTCCACCCTCGTGGGCCCCCTGTTGCTCCACCGACGTACTCCTTCCTCCTTTATATACCTACGTACCCCCAAACGATCAGATACGAAGCCAAAACCCTAATTCCACCGCCGTAACTTTCTGTATCCACGAGATCCCATCTTGGGGCCTGTTCCGGAGCTCCGCCCGAGGGGGCATCGATCACGGAGGGCTTCTACGTCAACACCATAGCCTCTCCGATGAAGTGTGAGTAGTTTACCTCAGACCTACGGGTCCATAGTTAGTAGCTAGATGGCTTCTTCTCTCCTTTTGGATCTCAATACAATGTTCTCCCCCTCTCTTGTGGAGATCTATTCGATGTAATCTTGTTTTTGCGGTGTGTTTGTTGAGACCGATGAATTGTGGCTTTATGATCAAGTCTATCTATGAATAATATTTGAATCTTCTCTGAATTCTTTTATGTATGATTGGTTATCTTTGCAAGTCCCTTCGAATTATCAGTTTGGTTTGGCCTACTAGATTGATCTTTTTTGCAATGGGGGAAGTGCTTAGCTTTGGGTTCAATCTTGCGGTGTCCTTTCCCGGTGACAGTAAGGGCAGCAAGGCACGTATTGTATTGTTGCCATCGAGGATAACAAGATGAGGTTTTCTTCATATTGCATGAGTCTATCCCTGTACATCATGTCATCTTGCTTAAGGCATTACTCTGTTTTTAACTTAATACTCTAGATGCATGCTGGATAGCGGTCGATGAGTGGAGTAATAGTAGTAGATGCAGGCCGGAGTCGGTCTACTTGTCTCGGACGTGATGCCTATATACATGATCATACCTAGATATTCTCATAACTATGCTCAATTCTGTCAATTGCTCAACAGTAATTTGTTCACCCACCGTAGAATACTTATGCTCTCGAGAGAAGCCACTAGTGAAACCTATGGCCCCCGGGTCTATCTTTATCATATTAATCTCCTACTACTTAGTTATTTCCTTTGCTATTTACTTTGCCTTTATTTTACTTTGCATCTTTATCATAAAAATACCAAAAATATTATCTTATCATATCTATCAGATCCCACTCTCGTAAGTGGCCCTATAGGGATTGACAACCCCTATTTGCGTTGGTTGCGAGGATTTATTTGTTTTGTGCAGGTGCGAGGGACTCGCGCGTAGCCTCCTACTGGATTGATACCTTGGTTCTCAAAAACTAAGGGAAATACTTACGCTACTTTGCTGCATCATCCCTTCCTCTTCGGGGAAAACCAACGCAATGCTCAAGAGGTAGCAAGAAGGATTTCTAGTGCCGTTGCCGGGGAGGTCTACGCAAAAGTCAACATACCAAGTACCCATCACATACCCTTATCTCCCGCATTACATTATTTTCCATTTGCCTCTCATTTTCCTGTCCCCCACTTCACCCTTGCTGTTTTATTCGCCCTCTCTCTCTATACTCCCTCTCTATTTGCCTCTTCTTGCCCGCTTGCTTTTTGTTTGCTTGTGTGTTAGTTTGCTTGCTTGTCAGTTGTCATGATGGCTCAAGATAATACTAAATTGTGTGACTTCACCTATACCAACAACAATGATTTTATTAGCACTCTGATTGCTCCTCTTACCGATGCTGAATCTTGTGAAATTAATGCTGCTTTGCTGAATCTAGTCATGAAAGATCCGTTCTCCGACCTTCCTAGTGAAGATCCCGCTACCCATCTAAATAGCTTCATTGATTTGTGTGACATGCAAAAGAAGAAAGATGTGGATAATGATATTGTTAAATTGAAGCTATTTTGATGATTACTCTCTAAACTTGCACCTTGCGGATTCCACTATTAAGAAACCTATGGGAAGAATTAATGATGTTCTTATTGTTGCAAGTAGGAATTATGTGCCCGCAGATTTTATTGTTCTTGACATAGATTGCAATCCTTCATGTGCTATTATTCTTGGTAGACCTTTCCTTAGAACGATTGGTGCAATTATTGATATGAAGGAAGGAAATATTAGATTCCAATTTCCATTAAGGAAAGGCATGAAACACTTTCCTATAAATAAGATTAAATTACCTTATGAATCTATTATGTGAGCCACTTATGGATTGCGTACCAAAGATGGCAATACCTAGATCTATTCTTGCTTGTTATGCCTAGCTAGGGGCGTTAAACGATAGCGCTTGTTGGGAGGCAACTCAATTTTATTTTTATTCCTTGCTTTTTGCTCCTGTTTAGTAATAAATAATTTATCTAGCCTCTGTTTTGGTTGTGTTTTTTGTGTTTAATTAGTGTTTGTGCCAAGTAGAACCGTTGGGACGACTTGGGGAAAGTCTTGTTGAACTTGCTGTAAAAAACAGAAACTTTAGCGCTCACGAGAACTGCTGTCATTTTTATTTGTGGAGTGATATTTAGTTAATTCTTTTTGCAGATGATTAATAGATAAATTCCTCACGTCCAGAAATTTATTTTATAATTGTTGGGGTTCCAGATCGTGCGCTAGCTACAGATTACTACAGACTGTTCTGTTTTTGACAGATTCTGTTTTTCATGTGTTGTTTGCTTATTTTGATGAATCTATGGCTAGTAAATTAGTTTTTAAACCATAGAGAAGTTGGAATACAGTAGGTATAACACCAATATAAATAAATAATGAGTTCATTACAGTACCTTGAAGTGATCTTTTATTTTCTTTCGCTAACAGAGCTCACGAGATTTTCTACTTTAAGTTTTGTGTTGTGAAGTTTCGAGTTTTGGGTAAAGATTTGATGGATTATGGAACAAGGAGTGGCAAGAGCCTAAGCTTGGGGATGCCCATAGCACCCCCAAGAAAATCTAAGGACACCTAAAAGCCAAAGCTTGGGGATGCCCCGGAAGGCATCCCCTCTTTTGTCTACTTCTATCGGTAACTTTACTTGGAGCTATATTTTTATTTACCACATGATATGTGTTTTGCTTGGAGCGTCTTGTATGATTTGAATCTTTGCTTGTTAGTTTACCACAATCATCCTTGCTGTACACACCTTTTGAGAGAGCCATATATGATTTGGAATTTGTTAGAATACTCTATGTGCTTCGCTTATATCTTTTGAGTTATATAATTTTGCTCAAGTACTTCACTTATATCTTTTAGAGCACGGTGGTGGATTTGTTTTATACAAACTATTGATCTCTCATGCTTCACTTAGATTACTTTGAGAGTCTTAAATAGCATGGTAATTTGCTTAAAATCCTAATATGCTTGGTATGCAAGATTAATAATAAAACTTTCTTATGAGTGTGTTGAATACTATGATAAGTTTGATACTTGATAATTGTTTTGAGATATAGAGATGGTGATATTAAAGTCATGCTAGTTGAGTAGTTGTGAATTTGAGAAATACTTGTGTTGAAGCTTATGATTCCCGTAGCGTGCACGTATGGTGAAACGTTATGTGATGAAGTCGGAGCATGATTTATTTATTGATTGTCTTCCTTAAGAGTGGCGGTCGGGGACGAGCGATGGTCTTTTCCTACCAATCTATCCCCCTAGGAGCATGCGCGTAATACTTTGCTTTGATTACTTGTAGATTTTTGCAATAAGTATATGAGTTCTTTATGACTAATGTTGAGTCCATGGATTATACGCACTCTCACCCTTCCACCTTTGCTAGCCTCTCTAATACCGCGCACCTTTCGCCGGTATCATACACCCACCATATACCTTCCTCAAAACAGCCACCATACCTACCTATTATGGCATTTCCATAGCCATTCCGAGATATATTGCCATGCAACTTTCCACCATTCCATTTATTATGACACACTCCATCATTGTCATATTGCTTAGCATGATCATGTAGTTAACATCGTATTTGTGGCAAAGCCACCATTCATAATTCTTCCATACATGTCACTCATGAGTCATTGCATATCCCTGTACACCGTCGGAGGCATTCACATAGAGTCATATTTTGTTCTAAATATCGAGTTGTAATTGTTGAGTTGTAAGAAAAATAAAAGTGTGATGATCATCATTATTAGAGCATTGTCCCAGTGAGGAAAGGATGATGGAGACTATGATTCCCCCACAAGTCGGGATGAGACTCCGGACGAAAAATAAATAAAAGAGGCCAAAGAAGCCCAAATAAAAAAAGGAGAAAGAAAAGAGGCCATAAAAAAGAGAAAAGGCCAAATAAAAAAATGAGAGAAAAAGAGAGAAGGGACAATGCTACTACCCTTTTACCACACTTGTGCTTCAAAGTAGCACCATGATCTTCATAGTAGAGAGTCTCTCATGTTATCACTTTCATATACTAGTGGGAATCTTTCATTATAAAACTTGGCTTGTATATTCCAATGATGGGCTTCCTCAAATCGCCCTAGGTCTTCATGAGCAAGCAAGTTGGATGCACGCCCACTTAGTTTCTTTTTGAGCTTTCATATACTTATAGATCTAGTGCATCCGTTGCATGGCAATCCCTACTCACTCACATTGATATCTACTGATGGGCATCTCCATAGCCCGTTAATACGCCTAGTTGATGTGAGACTATCTTCTCCCTTTTTGTCTTCTCCACAACCACCATTCTATTCCACCTATAGTGCTATATGCATGGCTCACGCTCATGTATTGCGTGAAAATTGAAAAGGTTTTGAGAATGTCAAAAGTATGAAACAATTGCTTGGCTTGTCATCGGGGTTGTGCATGATTTAAATATTTTGTGTGGTGAAGATAGAGCATAGCCAGACTATATGATTTTGTAGGGATAACTTTCTTTAGCCATGTTATTTTGAGAAGACATAATGACTTTGTTAGTATGCTTGAAGTATTATTATTTTTATGTCAATATGAACTTTTGTCTTGAATCTCTCGGATCTGAACATTCATACCACAATTAAGAAGAATTACATTAAAATTATGCCAAGTAGCACTCCGCATCAAAAATTCTGTTTTTATCATTTACCTACTCGAGGACGAGTAGGAATTAAGCTTGGGGATGCTTGATATGTCTCCAACGTATCTATAATCTTTGATTGCTCCATGCTATATTATCTACTGTTTTGGACATTATTGGGCTTTATTATCCACTTTTATATTATTTTTGGGAATCACCTATTAACTGGAGGCCCAACCCAGAATTGCTATTATTTGCCTGTTTTAGAGTTTCGAAGAAAAGGAATATCAAACGGAGTCCAAACGGAATGAAACCTTCGGGAACATGATTTTTAGGAAGATTATGATCCGGGAGACTTGGACCCTACGTCAAGAAAGAAAACAGGAGGGCACGAGGTAGGGGGGCGCGCCCACCCCCACCAGGCGCGCCCTCCACCCTCGTGGGCACCCTGTTGCTCCACCGACGTACTCCTTCCTCCTATATATACCTACGTACCCCCAAACGATCAAATACAGAGCCAAAACTCTAATTCCACCGCCGTAACTTTATGTATCCACGAGATCCCATCTTGGGGCCTGATGCGGAGCATCTTACGATCATCCTCATGTACACTCAAGCATACGCCTTTGGGCCTAAGGTGAACTCGCTCCTTCCCGAATCTTCCCTTTCCGCATGTAAGACATGGATGCTATTTCAAGAGCGGACCTTGTGCATACTCAGGTACACCCGAGGAGTCCAAGGAGAGCCCAAGGACCAAGGCCAAGCGTGCGCGGGAGCGAAGGAAGGAGAAGGAAGAAGAGTCTGCTGCTACAGCAGCCGGACATCCGGCCCTTCACGAGCCGCCGGACATCCGGCGCAGGTCCCAGAAATCCGGACACTGCCGAACCCGAGAGCAACAAGACCAACCCCGCCAGCCCGGACATCCGGCCCCTCCAGCCCGGACATCCGACCCTCCGCGAACGCCCAGACATCCGGCCCGTCGCCTGGACATCCGGCCTCCCCTACCTGCGTGTAGTGCATCTGGGCCAAGGCCCATGTACCCCTTCACCCCTTAGACTATATATATACTCCCCCTCCACCTACATTTTAGGGTTAGCATTGTGATAGCTCATTTGAGAGATAGAGCTTCGCTCATCCATATCAGATCTACTCCACGAGAGAGACCGCGGCCCCTCTACGGAGAAGATCCACCTTGGATTCAAGACCCCTCATGGGAAGATCCCCTTGTGGATTCAAGACCTCCTAACGGAGAAGAACCGGTTACCTCTTGTATCATCCTTGTTGACTTTGGATCTTGTATCTCTCTTTGTGTTTCGAGGATCTAGCACATGTGTGATCATACTTGTTGGTTTGAGTGTTCTCTTGTGTCCCCCTCGTGATTTTCCCCTCGTTTCTCTCCTCGTGTTCTTTCGTGAAAGATCGGGCCACTAGGGTTCTACCCTACATCATCTTGGTATCAGAGCCAGTTTGTCTCATGATATCATCTTGGTATCATGAGCCATGTTGATCACGATTTCGGAGCCTCCCCCCTTGTTTTCTAGCCTAATTTTTTTGTGTTCTTCCCCAATTTCAAAAATCCCCACCAAAAATAGCCCCCAATTTTTTTTGTGATTTGTTGGTTTGACGAAGTTTTGTTGAATTTGATCCATGGATTTGCTTGGTTTCGAGTGGATCTAGCATATCCCCACTTTTCATCCACAAAATCTCTCCAATTTTGCCTTTGGAATCATCCATTTCCGCCCCAATTCGAAAATGTCCGCCCCAAACGAGATCTGGATTCATCGGGCCGGACATCCGGCTCCTGGAGCTCCAAATCTTCTCAGTTCTGGACAGACAGCCCCGGAAATCCGGGCTCCACCCCGGACATCCGGCCGCTGGGATTTCAGCTTCCCCCGTTTCACCGTTTTGTCCATAACTAATTCATCCGGAGTCCGTTTTTGACGTTCTTTAGCTTGTTGAAAATCTCTTGACATCCCCCATCCCACAAAAATACTACCACATCATTTGACTCCATAAAATTTTTGGAACTTTGGCATCTTTGCCTAGGGCTTCCACCACAACCTCCGCATAACCACCACCGACTTCCGCAACCTAACCAATTTTGCTCCCCATCGCAGTAGTTGTTGCTTGAGGAGTGATTTGAGTCTCCTAAGGTGTCTAGGCTACTTAGGGACGGTTGCTTCTTCATCAACCACCACCACCACTAACGCATAGGCTTGACCACTATACACCTCCGCCACCCCGACTTAACCCAATTTTGTTTGTGTTGTGAGTTGTGTCTCCTAAGGTGTTTCGGCTACTTAGGGACCGTGCTTCCAACTCCGACATCGTGTATAGTCCACCACCTTACCCTTCACTTCTGCATTGCTACTCGTATAACCCATCATTGCCATTCCGCAATTCCATTGAGCTTCCACCAACCACCACCGCATTCCCGCTACCACCATTTGACATTTGAGATTTTGAGTTCGCGGTTTTTCTGTTTCCTAAGGTGTTTCGGCTACTTAGGGACGAGTCCCCGTCATCTTGATATCTCCATCAAGATCACCGCCACTCATCATCGCCAAGGACGGTAACCTCTATATCATCTTGGTATCATGGTATCCCTCCATTGTACATTCCCTTGCCATTGCATTGTTAACCCCTAGCCCATTTTGCGCTACTTGCCTATCGAGACTAGCCATTTGAGTATTGCCGGCAACGTTACTTGTGCACATTAGTGATCTACACCATACATTGCATACATACCATATCATATCGGTATCATATCATCCCTTGTGCCTCAAGTTTGTTCCCGCATATACACAATTGTTATCTTGGGTTGTGCATTGTGCAAAAGTGGCCATACAAAAAAAACAAAGAAAGAATAAGCTTTTAAGCAAAGAAAAAGAGTGAACAAAGAGCTTGTAAGCAAGTGCCATAGCATCATACCACATTGTCATATCCGATCATCTTGGACCATACCACCGGAACATCATATACATAGTATACTTGGGATAGAAGTTCATACATTTTGCATCTTATAGGTTGTGCACAAGTGTCGGATCCGCCTATTGAGCAATCATTCTAGCGTCTCTCTTGAGTTGTGCAACACGAGCGTTTTTCGTGGATTCCACATTTTGAGCTCATTCCTTGGTTGCACGACCCCATTTATCTATCCGTGTGTGTGTTTCCGTGTGCCATTCATTGCTATTGGTCTACTTGTTACACTTGCGAATTTGTGAATCTCTTTCAACATTATTGACTCTTGCTAACATTTTGCATCAAATATTTTGTGCCACTATCCTCACCGAGCTCCACCATAAGCCTTACTTGTGTAGGTGTGAGAAATCGACAAGAATTGGTACCAATTGTGCTATTTCCTTGTCCACATTGGAGTGATCATTGATCCACTTTCAACTTCGGTCAAGGTACATTTGGTATTCGTTTTTCTCTTTCTACCACTCACATTTTTCTCTTGGAGTGATGGATAGGCAATGCATTTCATCTCCAGTCTTCCACAACAACGACGGCATGAACAACTACATCACCAAAGCGTCAATCTTCGATCTACAATGACCAAATGCAAGGCGCACAATCAAGATTACGAGAGTGCATCGAGAACCTCTCCATCGACATTCGTCACTCCGAAGCAAGGAAAAGGGACTACATCGACAACAAGCTTTCCACACAAAAGGAGGAGCAAGATGCAAGGATGGAGGAGATTCAGACCTTGTTGATCAACCGTTCTTCCCCTTCATCATCCTTAAGGCGGCAACGTTCAAGTCACAAGTCTTCGGAGCGTAAAAAGGATGCAAGCGCAAGTCGTCCACGTCCACATCTCCATGGCGACCACCATCACGTTCGTGACCCACCTCGTCATGAAGGGCAAGTCACCTCCAAGAAACATGTGCATGACGATGATGAACAACATCTACGACGAGCTCAAGTGCGACAACGCCAACATCATCATGACGATGCTCACCAAGCGCAAATGCACAATTCCCAACAAGCCCTACTTCACGCCAAGTCCAAGCTTCAAGAGCAAAAGAGAAGACCGCGAGACAAGCACCACCAAGACGGCGCTACGACTACTACCACCACCACTTTGGCATCTTCGCCAAGTGCTATCGAGGCATCTTCGCCTTTGGACATACGACATCTTCGCCTACTTCCCACAAGTACGCCTACAACGACTTCATCAAGTCCAAGGCGACCACCTACGAGCGAGGGCGACACTTCTATCTTCAGAAGCCCCTCAAGGAAGATGGCCGAGCATGGGAAATTCCCTTCGATCATGGAGACGAGCTACGAGGTGCCACATCATATGGGCCTCCTACAACAAGACAACGACAAGAAGGTCGATCTAGGGCCATCCCCTTGACCACGGCGACGAGCACGAACCTCTTCAACAACATGAAGACGGTGCCCATATTGGACTCATACTCTGAGTCAAGCTATGAGACCGCACATGAGACCTTATCTTTGGTCTTGAAGGAGAGTGATGATGTGCCATCTTCGGCCTTCATCCACGGCTACGACCACGACATGATTAAGCATGGAGACATTTGCACCTACATCTCTCCGACACCCACATATGAAGAGATGCCCCAATTCCCATGTGAGGAGAGCCACCACCACATGAGTGACTCCACCATATGTGACATTGAGTGCATTTCCTATGAGAGGATGAGTGTAACCACCACTAGCCCCACACTTGAGAGCATGCCACACATCCTATGTGAGGTTGAGCGCCATTTGAGTGACTCCACCAACCATATGAGTGAGAGCATCCAAGAGGGAGTGAGTGAGCCACAACACTTAGTGAGTGAGGTAGTTGAGACGGCATGTGAGGCCACTTTGATTTCTAACGACCTAACCTCTACTCCGAGTGTGTTTTCTTCTTTGGTGCTAGGTCTCCTACATGACGACACGCCTATCCTCGACGAGTCCATACCTCCAATGGAGACGACGATGGCCATGGTGGAAGAAGATGCACCCCCACATGGTTCCATCAAGATGAAGATGACCAAGACTTGGTCTTCGACACCTCACCTACAACACATGAGCGATGCTCCAAAGGTAACATAGGTGATGGTGCTTCTCTTGTCCCACTAGTGGACTATTTTACGAATGATTGCTTGCATGATGTTGACACACATATACCCATGCTTCATGCTAGTGCGACTTCTTCATGTCATGACTTACCTATTTATGATGAATATGATGACGAGCATGTCGAGTTGCCTAGTTGTGATGCTATGCTCCATAGGATATCATGTGAAAATTCTTTTGGTCACATCATGTTTGACAATCCATTAACCTTGTCATATGCTATGAGTGAGATATCCCATATTGCATCATTTCAATCTCAACATAGTGACTATGCATGCCCCATTACCATAAATCCCATTTGCATTTATGGCATAGATGACGAGATGATGGTCATTGGCTTTTGTTTCTCTTGCGATGATATTGCTATGCTTCCTTTACATGATTTGCGCAATTCATCTACTATGCCATGATCACATTGTTCCAAATATGCATTGTTTGGGATGTTGTCAATCTTCTCTGTGTGATGTTTCCATTAATGCTCATGAGGAGACCCCCATAGCTTCCTCATACATATTAGGAGATTTTGATGCATTCCATACTTTGCATGATTCCCATAATTGCTTGCACCATATGCATTCCATGAAAAACAATGCTCTACATATTTCTCATGATGCATTGCACAATTTGAGTCTCCATTATGCTATACATAACAACAAACCTATCATGATGGATGACATGTTTCTCTATCATGCATCACATTTATTTGAGCATTGGATATTTTGTGCTAACCAACACAAGCACGTGCGCATCACGATGGATGATGTGTACATCTACCACGCACACAATTTTTACTTTGTCTTTGCTTTGTGTAGGTAATCATGCACAATCGTCAACCTCTCAATCCCAAGAGTTGACGAAACGAGCTCTTGAGAGCCAAGATGACTTGGGATCCCGTGAACTATCCTTCTCACCGCTCTCTTCGCGCGACGACTACGCGCATCTCTCTCACTTGGCTCTCACACGGCTATGGGCTATATACCGCTTGTCGCTTCATGCTCATTTTACCGTGTTCACTTTGCATGCTATGCTTACTTCTCTGCCTTTGCCATGAAATTGTGACCCTTGCGTGCATCTACCCATGATTCACCATTATGCTACTCCTATGTGTAATTGCATGCTTGGTGGAGATCCTTGTTGCTTTTGCCATGTTTATCATGTGCCTCATGCTATTGATGCTATTTTGCTCATATCCTCCTTTCATGCTTGTGATATGTCTTGTGCATTATTCATGCCCATCATTTGCACACATGACATACTTGACATGGTTCTTTCTAGTATGTTGCATCTTCGCAATACTAGCTTGCTTGCCTTGATTCACATGATTGCTTGCTTTGTCACATCACCCATGTTCCATTCTTCCTTGCTTTCTTGGGTTGATGACGTATATGTTCATGCCTCTCACATGATATATTTTGTTCATTGTCGCTTGCCTCCAATTGTTGCATCTATGCTTATTGATCGTGGAGACTTGGACACTTTACTTGTGATGCATGCTTGCTTGATTGAGCCTATTGTGTTTTGTTGTTCTTGCATCATCATATGCCTCCATACTATGAAATGCTCCCTTGTACTTTCTTATGATGAGCAATATGCATCCACTTGTTGGGTATTTTACCGCATGAATGATAGGTTTTCCGCTAACCTCATTTGTTTTTCCGAGTGTTTATCATGTTCTTTCATGTTGAAGGATTCACAAGGCGATACCGTCATGACACAATTTGGTCATGTGAAGGCATACACGATGTGCAACACCAACATTTGCGATAATCTCCTAAAGGTGAACTCCTTCCCTTTGAGCCATCCTCAAATATGCATATTGGATGGGTCACTCTTTCATTGTTGTTTCCTTCTTCTTGTCTACATGTTACATCTATTGGATGGAGGACCGACATTGGAGATGGAACCCATGAACCTTCAAGTTGAGGAGCGCTCTGACTTATTGGATGCACCTTCGAACCTCCACTCATGCCATAACATCGAGCATTGGTATACCAACACCTCCATATTTGTTGATTGTGTTCACACATGTCATGCTCGATGGACATATCATACACATGACAAATTTGCATCTTATGCATGGATTGACTCACATCATGATTGCCTTGTTGCATCTTGTATTCCCATGTCATCCATGATATATGAGCTTGTGCATTTCAATAGCAAATTTGTTGTGATATACCTTGATGGCATATTCATACATCATGATCTTATTGCCTACCATCAATTGCATGATCACATCACATTGAGCATCCATTACCATATTCATGCTATTGATAAATCGTCTCACTATGACATCATTTTGCACCGTGGTTGCATTGATCATATTCACAACACATCTGTGTGCATAATGAATGTTTTTGCTCCCATGAATGCTTTGCATACCATTCCATATCTTTTGGATAAGCTTCATGCACCTTGCCATGCTCAATCTTGTCGCACAGACTCATTCTTACATGATGGACACTTTGTGTGCGCTAACCATTGTATTTCCGAGTGTCGTTTGTGTTTGCTCTTTTTGCATGTGTACCACTCCAGAGACACCTTGGAGTAATTGGATTGCGCCATGTCTTCCACTTTGTCCAACTACAAGTCCGTCCATGACAACCGCTTCCATGGTGATGAGGATCACGATCCGAGGTTCGATCTTTCCCAAGGGAGGGGAGATGATGCGGAGCATCCTACGATCATCCCCATGTACACTCAAGCATATGCCTTTGGGCCTAAGGTGAACTCGCTCCTTCCCGAATCTTCCCTTTCCGCATGTAAGACATGGATGCTATTTCAAGCGCGGACCTTGTGCATACTCAGGTACACCCGAGGAGTCCAAGGAGAGCCCAAGGAGGCCAAGCGTGCGTGGGAGCGAAGGAAGGAGAAGGAAGAAGAGTCTACTGCTACAGCAGCCGGACATCTGGCCCTTCACGAGCCGCCGAACATCCGGCCCAGGTCCCAGAAATCCGAACACCGCCGAACCCGAGAGCAACAAGACCAACCCCGCCAGCCCGGACATCCAGCCGTCCGCGAACGCCTGGACATCCGGCCCGTCGCCCAAACATCCGGCCTCCCCTGCCTGCGTGCAGTGCATCTGGGCCAAGGCCCATGTACCCCTTTGCCCCTTAGACTATATATACTCCCTCTCCACCTACTTTTTAGGGTTAGCGTTGTGATAGCTCATTTGAGAGATAGAGCTTCGCTCATCCATATCGGATCTACTCCACGAGAGAGACCGCGGCCCCTCTACGGAGAAGATCCACCTTGGATTCAAGACCCCTCACGGAAAGATCCCCTTGTGGATTCAAGACTTCCTCACGGAGAAGAACCGGTTACCTCTTGTATCGTCCGTTGTTGACTTTGGATCTTGTATCTCTCTTTGTGTTTCGAGGATCTAGCACATGTGTGATCATACTTGTTGGTTTGAGTGTTCTCTTGTGTCCCCCTCGTGATTTTCCCCTCGTTTCCCTCATCATGTTCTTCGCGTTCTTCGCGGGATCCGCTCCTTTTGTGAAAGATCGTGCCACTAGGGTTCTACCTTACATCAGGGCCTGTTCCGGAGCTCCGCCGGAGGGGGCATTGATCACGGAGGGCTTCTACATCAACACCATAGCCTCTCCGATGAAGTGTGAGTAGTTTACCTCAGACCTATGGGTCCATAGTTAGTAGCTAGATGGCTTATTCTCTCTTTTTGGATCTCAATACAATGTTCTCCCCCTCTCTTGTGGAGATCTATTCGATGTAATCTTCTTTTTGCGGTGTGTTTGTTGAGACCGATGAATTATGGGTTTATGATCAAGTCTATCTATGAATAATATTTGAATCTTCTCTGAATTCTTTTATGTATGATTGGTTATCTTTGCAAGTCTCTTCGAATTATCAGTTTGGTTTAGCCTACTAGATTGATCTTTCTTGCAATGGGAGAAGTGCTTAGCTTTGGGTTCAATCTTGCGGTGTCCTTTCCCGGTGACAGTAAGGGCAGCAAGGCACGTATTGTATTGTTGCCATCGAGGATAACAAGATGGGGTTTTCTTCATACTGCATGAGTCTATCCCTCTACATCATGTCATCTTGCTTAAGGCGTTACTCTGTTTTTAACTTAATACTCTAGATGCATGCTGCATAGCGGTCGATGAGTGGAGTAATAGTAGTAGATGCAGGCAGGAGTCGGTCTACTTGTCTCGGACGTGATGCCTATATACATGATCATACCTAGATATTCTCATAACTATGCCCAATTCTGTCAATTGCTCAACAGTAATTTGTTCACCCACCGTAGAATACTTATGCTCTTGAGAGAAGCCACTAGTGAAACCTATGGCCCCCGGTTCTATCTTCATCATATTAATCTCCTACTACTTAGTTATTTCCTTTGCTATTTACTTTGCCTTTATTTTACTTTGCATCTTTATCATAAAAATACCAAAAATATTATCTTATCATATCTATCAGATCTCACTCTCGTAAGTGGCCCTATAGGGATTGACAACCCCTATTTGCGTTGGTTGCGAGGATTTATTTGTTTTGTGCAGGTGCGAGGGACTCGCGCGTAGCCACCTACTGGATTGATACCTTGGTTCTCAAAAACTGAGGGAAATACTTACGCTACTTTGCTGCATCGTCCCTTCCTCTTCGGGGAAAACCAACGCAGTGCTCAAGAGGTAGCACCCCTCTTTCGTCTTCGTCCATCGGTAACTTTACTTGGAGCTATATTTTTATTCACCACATGATATGTGTTTTACTTGGAGCATCTTGAATGATTTGAGTCTTTGCTTTTTAGTTTACCACAATAATCCTTGCTGTACATACCTTTGGAGAGAAACACACATGATTCGGAATTTATTAGAATACTCTATGTGCTTCACTTATATCTTTTGAGCTATATAGTTTTTGCTCTAGTGCTTCACTTATATGTTTTAAGAGCACGGTGGTGGATTTGTTTTATAGAAAATATTGTTCTCTCATGCTTCACTTATATTATTTTGAGAGTCCTACAAAACAGCATGGTAATTTTCTTTGATCATAAAAATTAGTCCTAAAGTGATAGGCATCCAATATTAGTATTTTTTTTCTTATGAGTGTGTTGAATACTATGAGAAGTTTGATGCTTGATAATTGTTTTGAGATATGAAGATGGTGATATTAGGGTCATGCTAGTTGATTGGTTATGAATTTGATAAATACTTGTGTTAAAGTTTGTGATTCCCGTAGCATGCACGTATGGTGAACCATTATGTGATGAAGTCGGAGCATGATTTATTTATTGATTGTCTTCCTTATGAGTGGCGGTCGGGGACGAGCGATGGTCTTTTCCTACCGATCTATCCCCCATAGGAGCATGCACGTAATACTTTGCTTTGATAACTTGTAGATTTTTGCAACAAGTATATGAGTTCTTTATGACTAATGTTGAGTCCATGGATTATAACCACTCTCATCCTTCCACCATTGCTAGCCTCTCTAGTGTCGCGCAACTTTCGCCGGTACCATAAACCCACCATATACCTTCCTCAAAACAGCCACCATACCTACCTATTATGGCATTTCCATAGCCATTCCGAGATATATTGCCATGCAACTTTCCACCGTTCCATTATTATGACACGCTTCATCATTGTCATATTGCTTGCATGATCATGTAGTTGACATCGTATTTGTGGCAAAGCCACTGTTCATAATTCTTCATACATGTCACTCATGCATCATTGCACATCCCGGTACACCGCCGGAGGCATTCACATAGAGTCATATTTTGTTCTAAGTATTGAGTTGTAATTCTTGAGTTGTAAGTAAATTAAAGTGTGATGATCATCAACATTGTCCTAGTGAGGAAAGGATGATGGAGACTATGATTCCCCCACATGTCGGGATGAGACTCCGGACAAAAAATAAAAAAAGGAAAAAAGAGAAAAGAGGCCAAAAAAAGAAGGCCCAAATAAAAAAATTGAGAGAAAAAGAGAGAAGGGACAATGTTACTATCCTTTTTCCGCACTTGTGCTTCAAAGTAGCACCATGATCTTCATTATAGAGAGTCTCCTATGTTATCACTTTTATATACTAGTGGGAATTTTACATTATAGAACTTGGCTTGTATATTCCAATGATGGGCTTCCTCAAAATTGCCCTAGGTCTTCATGAGCAAGCAAGTTGGATGCACACCCACTTAGTTCTTTTGTTAAGCTTTCATACACTTATAGCTCTAGTGCATCCGTTGCATGGCAATCCCTACTCACTCACATTGATATCTATTGATGGGCATCTCCATAGCCTGTTGATACGCCTGGTTGATGGGATACTATCTTCTCCACAACCACCATTCTATTGCACATATAGTGCCATGTCCATGGCTCACGCTCATGTATTGCGTGAAGATTGAAGAAGTTTGAAAACATCAAAAGTATGGAACAATTGCTTGGCTTGTCATCAGGGTTGTGCATGATTTAAATATTTTATGTGATGGAGATAGAGCATAGCCAGACTATATGATTTTGTAGGGATAACTTTCTTTGGCCAGGTTATTTTGAGAAGACATAATTGCTTAGTTAGTATGCTTGAAGTATTATTATTTTTATGTCAATATTAAACTTTTGTCTTGAATCTTTCGGATGTGAATATTCATACCACAAATAAGAGAATTAAATTGAAAATTATGCTAAGTAGCATTCCACTTCAAAAATTCTGTTTTTATCATTTACCTACTCGAGGACGAGCATGAATTAAGCTTGGGGATGCTTGATACGTCTCCAATGTATCTATAATTTTTGATTGTTCCATGCTATATTATATTCTGTTTTGGATGTTTAATGGACTTTATTATACACTTTTATATTATTTTTGGGACTAACCTATTAACCGGAGGCCCAGCCCAAATTGATGTTTTTTTTGCCTATTTCAGTGTTTCGGAGAAAAGGAATATCAAACGAAGTCCAAACGGAATGAAACCTTCGGGAACATGATTTTCTCAACAAACGTGATCCACGAGACTTGGAGTGGGCGTCAAGAAATAATCGAGGAGGCCACGAGGCAGGAGGGCGCGCCTACCCCCCTGGGCACGCCCTCCACCCTCGTGGGCCCCTCGTTGCTCCACCGACCTACTTCTTCCTCCTATATAAGTCCACGCACCCCACAAACATCCAGGAGCACCACGAAAACCTAATTCCACCGCCGCAACCTTCTGTACACGAGAGATCACATCTTGGGCATTGATCACAGAGGGCCTCTACATCAACTCCATGGCCTCTCCGGTGATGTGTGAGTAGTTTACTTCAGACCTTCGGGTCCATAGCTAGTAGCTAGATGGCTTCTTTCTCTCTCATTGAATCTCAATACAAAGTTCTCCTCGATCTTCTTGGAGATCTATTCGATGTAATCTTCTTTTGCGGTGTGTTTGTCGAGATCCGATGAATTGTGGGTTTATGATCAAGTTTATCTATGAACAATATTTGAATCTCCTCTGAATTCTTTTATGTATGATTGGTTATATTTGCAAGGCTCTTCGAATTATCAGTTTAGTTTGGCCTACTAGATTGATCTTTCTTGCAATAGGAGAAGTGCTTAGCTTTGGGTTCAATCTTGCGGTCTCCTTTCCCAGTGACAGCAGGGGCAACAAGGCACGTATTGTATTGTTGCAATCGAGGATAAAAAGATGGGGTTTATATCATATTGCATGAGTTTATCCCTCTACATCATGTCATCTTACTTAAAGCATTACTCTGTTCTTATGAACTTAATACTCTAGATGCATGCTGGATAGCGGTCGATGTGTGGAGTAATAGTAGTAGATGCAGAATCGTTTCAGTCTACTTGTCACGGGCGTGATGCCTATATACATGATCATACCTAGATATTCTCATAACTATGCTCAATTCTATCAATTGCTCGACAGTAATTCGTTTACCCACCGTAATACTTATGCTCTTGAGAGAAGCCACTAGTGAAACCTATGGTCCCCAGGTCTATCTTCCATCATATTAATCTGCCAACACTTAGCTATTTCTATTGCCGTTTATTTTACTTTGCATCTTTATTTCTCTTTATCATAAAAATACCAAAAATATTATCTTATCATATCTATCAGATCTCACTCTCGTAAGTGGCCCTATAGGGATTGACAACCCCTATTTGCGTTGGTTGCGAGGATTTATTTGTTTTGTGCAGGTGCGAGGGACTCGCGCGTAGCCTCCTACTGGATTGATACCTTGGTTCTCAAAAACTGAAGGAAATACTTACACTACTTTACTACATCACCCTTTCCTCTTCAAGGAAAAACCAACGCAGTGCTCAAGAGGTAGCATTGTCCCATATATCGATCTTTACGTCTCGACCATTTCTAGACTCCTCGTCATGTCCCCGATGTCATCCGGGACTCTGAACTACCTTCGGTACATCAAATCACATAAACTCATAATACCGATCGTCACTGAACGTTAAGCGTGCGGACCCTACGGGTTCAAGAACTATGTAGACATGACCGAGATACGTCTACGGTCAATAACCAATAGCGGAACCTGGATGTTCATATTGGCTCATACATATTCTACGAAGATCTTTATCGGTCAAACCGCATAACAACATATGTTGTTCCCTTTGTCATCGGTATGTTACTTGCCCGAGATTCGATTGTCGGTATCTCAATACCTAGTTCAATCTCGTTACCGGCAAGTCTCTTTACTCGTTCCGTAATGCACTATCCCGCAACTAACTTATTAGTTGCATTGCTTGCAAGGCTTATAGTGATGTGCATTACCGAGAGGGCGCAGAGATTCCTCTCCGACAATCAGAGTGACAAATCCTAATCTTGATTTATGCCAACTCAACAAGTACCATCGGAGACACCTGTAGAGCACTTTTATAATCACCCAGTTACGTTGTGATGTTTGGTAGCACATAAAGTGTTCCTCCGGCAATCGGGAGTTGCATAATCTCATAGTTATAGGAACATGTATAAGTCATGAAGAAAGCAATAGTAGTAAACTAAAACGATCAAGTGCTAAGCTAACGGAATGGGTCAAGTCAATCACATCATTCTCCTAATGATGGGATCCTGTTTATCCAATGAAAACTCATGTCTATGGTTAGGAAACATAACCATCTTTGATTAACGAGCTAGTCAAGTAGAGGCATACTAGTGACACTCTGTTTGTCTATGTATTCACACAAGTATTATGTTTCCGGTTAATACAATTCTAGCATGAATAATAAACATTTATCATGAAATGAGGAAATAAATAATAACTTTATTATTGCCTCTAGGGCATATTTCCTTCACGTCGCGCCTTAGCAATCGCTAAACCAACTCCGAGAGGTTATTGACCACGGCGGAGCACAATCAACCTAACCATGAATGTTTGTTTTCCTGCAGGCAAACGAAGAACAAGCAAGAAACTAAAATTGCAATATGGATATTGCGAATATAAGAGGAAAGATTTATTGATCAAGGTGGGGTTCTGTGACGCCTTTGTCTGGTCGTTGAACACAAACGAAGTACGCGAAGTTGCAGCTATGGCGAACTTTAATCTAAACAGAACCCGAAGTCTAAACAACGCCCCAAGGGCTGTATATATGGAGGAAGAGGGGGGGGGGGGTTTCGTGGCCCTTGGAGGAGGGGTCCAAAACCAACCCTAACTCTTGTTTCCCCACACATACGGACTCTAAAAACAGCCTATACTTAAGTATTTCGAAAATACATGGGCCTGGCCCAATAATAAGGTGACACAGGACCTAGAATAGCCTCTGGACGAAATTTATGAAGTGGCATCTTGTATATTTCGTCCAAGGCTTCATGCACTCCTTATGGTGGCTTCAAAGTCCTGAAATCATCACTTGTAACTCCACTCTTGATCCCCTTGCGCATGCCATCATCTCCATGCTTGGTCTTGCTCCAGTGTTCATCCATCTTATCCATGCCAGGCCCTTGATTTGCAAGCAAAACAAATGTATCCAATTTAGGCAGCATAATATTCTCATGAACATTATAATCATTACCAAGAAACGAAAGTACCTGATAATTTGATTTGGCGTGCGCGAGCTCTAGTAATTGGTCCAGTATGTATAGCAGCAGGGGCTGTGGGTGTAACAATGGTATTGATGTCCTTATCATGTTGCACTGAGCTTGATAAGCCGTGGGAGGGTTTGCCTCTTCCTCTTGATAATGATGTGTGCGCGCTATTTAAGGCTTCCACTATTTTTCACCTTGGTGATGGCAAGTGCACATCCTTTTGGCATGATCATTGGTTGCAGGGCAACACGCCAATGATGCTTTTCCCAAACCTATTCAAGCAAAGCACACATTGTAAGATTATAGTGTGTCAGAGCCTGCATAACCATAGATGGATTGGCATCATTAGGAACAACCCAAGTAAGTTAGTGCTTGAAGAATTCATTGATCCGTGGCACACGAGTCAAGTAATCACCTTAAACCAAGCGTACGATGCTATCAAGTGGAAGTGGATAAAGAATCAATCCTATTCAGCAAGCTTAGAATCCTTATGCTAGTTTGAGGGAAGAACTGTCACTCATTCACCATTGTACATTTTCAAGCTAGAATGATTTGATCACCCAACCGTCAATACCAATGATGCAACTCAAGAAGAAGCACCAACAAGGATGATCCGACCATCACATGTGAGTCCAAATTGATCCGTACCAAGAACCGCTTGCTTATGTACCAACGAACATTCGACGCATACTATTTATGAAGATGTGGAAGGTGGCACACATGCATTATATGCATTAGCCCATCCAACGGAAGTGTCACACTACCGATAATCTTGCTAAGTAAAATTTGCCTCATGATCCTACCTATCCTTTGTGCAACTTGTATGAGTGTAACATCCCAAAATTTCAATTTGGAATGTTATACATAGATCATTCATGCATATCATATTTTATTGCATTTTGTTTTGTGATCCTAAAAATCCTAAGCAACTCAAGGACCCATGGAGAGAGTTGGGGATTTCACGATTTTCATATTTGAATTTTCTCAAATATTGAAACGGGGATCATTTTGGTTTTGATTATTTTTCTATCCGAAAATATTTCATAATAAAATATATGAGAGGAGATAATATGAATTCTCCAAAATAAATGAAATATTGGAGAATATATATATTAAAATCAAATAAATAATTTTATTTGGATTTTATTGCTATTTTATTTGAATTAGAAAAATATGCATTTTTCAAAATTGCATTTTAGGCCAAGAAAATGTTCACTTTGTTCTAAATATTCTATTTAGACAGTGAAAATTTGTTTTGGAATTTTTTGAGTTTTATTTTATTTTGTAGGTTTTTCCGGCAAAATCTGTTTTAAAAAAAAGTCAAGACCCGACTGGGCCGAAGGCCCAGCCGAGCCAGGCCGGCCCGCACCGCGCCACCGCCGTGCCCGAGTCCGACCGGGACACGGGTGAGCCACTGTCGCCGCTCGGGACTCCTCCCGAGGCTGAGCCACCCCTCCTTAAATAGCGCCACCCGCACCCCCTGGCCCCCAAGTCGCCGCCGCCACCGCCCCTCGCCGCAATGCCGCCGCCCCCAAGTCTCGCCGCCGCCGCCGCAAACCCCGCCGCTGCTGCTGCCGAGCCGTGCCGCCGCGAACCTCGCGCCTCGCCGCGCCGCCCGCGCAAGCCCGTCGGAGCCGCCGCCGTTCGCCGGATCTCGCCGAAAACCGACGCCCGTTTTTTTCGGTTTAGGTAAAACCGATCGGTTTTTCTTTAGAAACCCTAGATGCATTTTTTATTTTGTTCGGTTCGGTTTTTCTTAGTTCAGTTATTTAGCGACGGTTCGTCTGTTCGTTCGTTTTAACGAACGCTGTTCGTCAGTTAACCACAGACAGCGAACGTTCGTTCGTTAGCCTGTTCGTCTCGTTTTATTTTTCCAGGGTTTTTCCGAGATTATTTTCGATCGCGATTTCTCCCGTGATCTTTGTTTTAGTTTATCTTTTCGCTCATTTATCCAAATCAGGTGAAACAAGCGCCTAGACCTTCGTCTCGAAGCCCTCTTTCCGTTTAACCAACTTGAACAAGATTTTGGTACTGAAAAATTTGACTTTAGTCCAGATTAGTAAACGGATGTTGTTTCTTTCATGGTTTGAGTTTCATTGCTCCGTTTGATTTGATTCTTTTTGCAAACCAGAGTTCTTCAGTTGAACTTTCTAGTTAGATCTTCTTATTCGAGTTTTATCCGTGATTCTAGTTGAGTGCTTATGTATACTATTGTTTGTTGCGATAGAATTCCCGGAGTGCGAAGTGTGCTACTACGAGTCTCTAGAATTTGCAGATCGTCAGCAAGGCAAGTAACACATTGATCAGACCCCTTTATTACCCAGTTTTTATGCATTAGTTACAATCCTTACACATTGCATGAGTAGGATCTCTTAACATGTGGGTTTTGGGAAGTAGATGATGAAGTAGAACCTATTACCTGTTTTATTATCAAACCCTTGGGAGTTACTTCTACGTTATGCTTATATTGCCATGCTATGCTCGTAGACGTGGTTTGGGTTTGAGTGTATCCATGACATATGTGAGTTGTAAATTAATGGTTCAACTTAAGGTGGCAACTTTAATACACATCTGGGTGGATTGCTTGTGGGCACCCGAAGAATCCAGTGTTTTCCTAGGATATCCCGGAGTACCCATGTGATCATCCTACGGTCCGCCACCCAGGCTCAAAGGGATCATAAGATTATTCATGCTAGAAACTTCCGTGTGCAGCCACAAGCCATTATGGGCTCTGGCATAGTTGAGTACGTTTTGTGACCTCTTTTAGTGGTAGGCTAGCAGATGTAGAGGGAAAGTAGGTGTAACTGTCTACCCATAGTAAAGAGTTAATGCTTCAGAAATACCGTGTCTCGGTCATTCGTTTCTCCAACACCATGTAGTGCGAGAAAATCCAACGGAGGAGATCGAGTCTTGTGGGGAAAAGTGCGCAAACCTCTGCTGAGTGTATAAACTAATCATGGTTAGCCGTGTCCCCGGTTATGGACATCTTGAGTATCTGGTACTTGAATTATTGATTTGATTTCATCACTCTAAATTAACTTGTTGGGTTAATGATTACTTTAATTGGGATTGAGTTGGAGGAACCTTCTCAATGATGTTTCAACTACCATGATAGTTAAATAAAATACATTCCTTTGTTGTAGGGAAAAATTGGCTTTTCGCAAAAACATTATAACCTTTGAGCCTCCACCAGCCATATATGCATGTAGTGAGAGCATTTATCTGTTTATTGCTCCACTGTGTTATATTGCCAGCATATTCCATGTGCTGACCCATTTTGGGCTGCAACATATCATGTTGCAGACTTTTCGGACGAAGAGTAAGGTGCGCTAGGTCATTTGTCATGCACTCAGCTATGCCGTTGGAGTTGATGGACTCACTTTATCTTCCAAGCCTTCCGCTGTTATGTTATTCAGATGGCCTTAAACCATATTTATTGTAATAAGTTCTCTTTTGGACACATTCGATGTAATAAGTGTGTGATTGCTACTCTGTTATAAATCCTTCGAGTACCGTGTGTGTCAGCATTACCGATCCAGGGATGACACTGAAGCACACAGACTTGATCGTCTGAGGTCGGGTCACTACAAGATGGTATCAGAACACACGCTGAATGTAGGACACGACCACTAAGATGAGCCATAGTGATAGAGGCAAAGGTGTCCCGATGTTTCGATGAGATGGTGGCTATCGTTTTCTGTGGGAGTCGACCTTGACGATCCGACTACGAACGTGCGAGACGTCGCGCCTTAGCAATCGCTAAACCAACTTCCGAGGGGTTATTGACCACGCCGGAGCACGATCAACCTGACCACGAGGGCCTGTTTCCTGCGAGCAAACGAAGAACAAGCAAGAAATTGAGATTGCAATCTGGATATTGCGAATATAAGATGAAAGCTTTATTGATCAAGGTGGGGTTCTGTGACGTCTTGGTCTGGTCGTTGGACACAAACGAAGTACGCGAAGTTGCAGCTATGGCGAACTTTTAATCTAAACAAAACCCAAAGTCTAAACGACGTCCTAAGGGCTGTATATATGGAGGAAGAGAGGGGAATTTCGTGGCCCTTGAGGGTGGGGTCCGAAACCAACCCTAACTCTTGTTTCCCCACACATACGGACTCTAAAAATAGCCTATACTTAAGTATTTCGAAATTACATGGGCCTGGCCCATTAATAAGGTGACGCAGCACCTAGAATAGCCTATGGACGAATATTATGAAGTGGCATCTTGTAAATTTCGTCCATGGCTTCATGCACTCCTTATGGCGGCTTCAAAGTCCAGAAATCATCACTTGTAACTCCGTTCTTGATCCCCTTGCGCATGCCATCAACTTCATGCGTGTTCTTGCTCCAATGTTCATCCTTCTCCAAGCTAGGCCCTTCATTTGAAAGCAAAACAAATGTATCCAATTTAGGCAGCATCATAATCTCATGAACATTAGAATCATTACCAAGAAACGAAAGTACCTGGTAATTTAATTGGCGTGCGCGAGCTCTAGTAATTGGTCCAGTATATGTTACAGTAGGGGCTGTGGGTGTAACAATGGTATTGATGTCCTCATCATCCTCCCCTTCTTGAAATGAAGTCGTCCTCGACGGAAGCTCATCTTCCTCACCCAAATAAGGCTTCAAATCTGCAATATTAAAAGTGGGAGTAACCCCAAAATCTGCAGGTAGCTCAAGTTTATATGCATTATCATTTATTTTCTCTAAAACCTTAAAAGGACCATCAGCACGTGGCATTAGCTTTGATTTGCGCAGATTAGGAAATCTATCTTTACGCAAATGTAACCAAACAAGATCTCCAGGTGCAAACACAACATGTTTTCTACCCTTATCTCCAGCAAGTTTATATTTAGCATTCATACGCTCAATGTTTTCCTTAGTTAACTCATGCATTTTTAAAATCAATTCAGAACGTTCTTTAGCATCAAAATTAACCTTCTCCGAAGATGGAAGAGGCAACAAATCAATAGGTGCACGAGGTAGGAAACCATACACAATTTCAAAAGGGCACATCTTAGTAGTAGAATGCAATGAACGATTATAAGCAAATTCAATATGAGGCAAGCATTCTTCCCACATTTTCTTGTTATTCCTCAAAACAGCCCTAAGCATAGTAGACAATGTTCTATTGACTACTTCAGTTTGTCCATCAGTTTGGGGGTGACAAGTAGTACTAAAAAGCAGCTTAGTCCCCAACTTAGCCCATAAACATCTCCAAAGGTGGCTAAGAAATTTAGTATCACGATCTGAAACAATAGTATTTGGCACACCATGTAAGCGAATAATTTCACGAAAGAACAAATCAGCAACATTAACAGCATCATCGCTTTTATGACATGGTATAAAGTGTGCCATTTTCGAGAACCTATCCACGACAACAAATATGATATCCCTCCCCTTCTTTGTTCTAGGTAAACCTAAAACAAAGTCCATAGATATATCCTCCCAAGGAACACTAGGTACAGGCAAAGGCATATATAAACCATGAGGATTGAGTCGTGACTTAGCTCTTTGACATGTAGTGCAGCGAGCAACAAAACGCTCAACATCCCGTCTCATCTTTGGCCAAAAGAAATGTGTAGCAAGTATATCCTCCGTCTTCTTGACGCCAAAGTGTCCCATTAATCCTCCTCCATGCGCCTCCTGCAACAACAAAAGACGAACGGAGCTAGCTGGAATGCATAGCTTGTTAGCACGAAACACAAATCCATCGTTAAGAACAAACTTGTTCCAAGTTCTCCCTTCCTTACAATTCTGCAATACATCTTTAAATTCAGCATCATTAACATATTGATCCTTGATGGTCTCCAAACCAAATATTTTAAAGTCAAGTTGTGAAAGCATAGTATAACGACGAGACAAGGCATCAGCAATAACATTTTCTTTACCCTTCTTGTGTTTAATCACATAAGGGAAAGTCTCAATGAATTCAACCCATTTAGCGTGTCGACGGTTCAGTTTTGCTTGACTTTTAATGTGTTTCAAAGATTCATGATCAGAATGTATAACAAATTCCTTGGGCCATAAATAATGTTGCCATGTTTCTAAGGTCCGAACAAGAGCATATAATTCTTTATCATAAGTAGAATAGTTCAGACTAGGCCCACTCAATTTTTCAGAAAAGTATGCAACAGGTTTTCCATCTTGTAATAACACACCTCCTAATCCAATTCCACTAGCATCACATTCAAGCTCAAAAGTCTTATTGAAATTAGGAAGTTGGAGTAAAGGAGCATGTGTCAACTTATCTTTCAATACCGTGAAGGCTTCTTCCTGTGCGGTACCCCAAACAAAAGGTACATCCTTCTTTGTAAGCTCGTTGAGAGGTGCAGCAATGGTGCTGAAATCTCTCACAAAACGCCTATAGAAACCAGCAAGGCCAAGGAAACTCCTCACTTGTGTGACCGTTTTGGGCTGCGGCCAACTCTCAATAGCTTCAATCTTGGCTTTATCAACTTCAATTCCCTGTGGAGTAACAACATAGCCAAGAAAAGATACTCGGTCGGTGCAAAAGGTGCACTTTCCAAGGTTACCAAACAAACGTGCATCACGTAGAGCAATAAAAACAGCACGTAAATGTTCCAAATGTTCCTCCAAAGATTTGCTATAAATCAATATGTCATCAAAGTAAACTACCACAAATCGTCCAATGAAAGCACGTAAAACTTCGTTCATTAACCTCATGAAAGTACTAGGTGCATTAGTTAACCCAAAAGGCATGACTAACCACTCATATAATCCAAACTTAGTTTTAAATGCTGTTTTCCATTCATCTCCCAATTTCATACGAATTTGATGGTAACCACTACGCAAATCAACTTTGGAGAATATTGTAGAGCCACTCAATTCATCAAGCATATCATCTAGCCTAGGAATAGGATGACGATAACGAATAGTAATATTATTAATGCCTCTACAATCAACGCACATACGCGACGTACCATCCTTTTTCGGCACTAAAATGATAGGAACAGCACAAGGACTAAGGGATTCGCGTATATAACCTTTGTCGAGCAGTTCTTGTACTTGACGCATAATCTCCTTCATCTCCTCTGGATTGGTACGGTATGGTGCACGGTTGGGTAATGATGCACCGGGAATTAAGTCAATTTGATGCTCAATCCCGCGAATAGGTGGTAATCCCGGTGGCACGTCTTGTGGAAAGACGTCGGTGAACTCCTGCAAAATGTTAGTGACAGCAGGAGGCAAAGAGGAAGGCACGTCCTCGAATGACAATAATGCCTCTTTGCACACAAAAGCATAGCAAACAGATTTGCTAAAATCTAGATCATCAATATCAGATTTGGTGGCAAGTAAACATGCACTTTTCAATTTAATTTCAGAAGCAACACTAGATTGTTTATTATTATTAGGCTGCATTTGTTGCTCAAATTCTTTTGCCACAATCTGATTTTCACTCTTAGTTTTCTCCTGTTTTGCTTTATTAGCTCTATTAATATCATCTTTCAAAATGGAATCAGGAGTCATAGGAAGCAAAGTAATATTTTTATCCTTATGAACAAGAGTATACTGATTGTTTCTACCATGGTGAATAGAATTTTTATCAAATTGCCATGGTCTACCAAGTAATAAGGAACATGCTTGCATCGGTACCACATCACAATCAACATAATCAGCATATGTAGAGATACTAAAATGCACACGAACAGTACGTGTTACCTTAACCTTGCCGCTGTTGTTGAACCATTGGATGTAGTAAGGATGTGGATGTGGTCTGGTGGTGAGAGATAGCTTCTCCACCATATCGATGCTAGCCAAGTTGTTGCAACTCCCTCCATCTATGATCACGCGAACAGAACGTTCCTTCACAACTCCCTTTGTATGGAACAAATTATGCCTCTGATTTTGCTCAGCTTGTGTAACCTGCACACTCAAAACACGTTGAGCAACTAAACATTCATACCTGTCAGCATCTTCAGGAGCCATGTATTGTGTCTCATGATCAGAATCGTCTCCACCGTGTTCGTCACGTGTAATAAGAGCCAAAGTCTCCTCATCATAGTCACTAGCGGACTCATACCCACCATCCTCAGTAACAATCATCACACGCTTAGATGGACATTCTCTCGCATAATGACCTCCACCCTTGCAACGTCGACAAATAATATCATGTGTTTGCCCTGTTGATGCCATGGATGAAGAAGAGCTCTTTGCAGGCCCAGAAGGTGTGCTCTTGGCAGATAGTGGTGATTGTGCCTGCTTTATTGTATCACGGTTGGAGGTGGCAGCCGACGGAGGCGCCGGTGTAGCAGAACGTGTGGAAGTAGATGATGCACGTGGTGTCCATGAAGAAGGTCGACCTGCAGAAAAGTTAGTCCGCGCCAATGCCTGTCGATCCTGCACTTCACGTTCAGCTTTACAAGCAAGATGGAATAAACGAGTGATATTAGTATACTCCTTATACTCTAGAATCGTCTGAATCTCTCTATTTAATCCACCCATAAAACGTGCAAGCATAGCTTCAGTCTCCTCAACAATACCACATCTAATCATGCCAGTTTGTAATTCCTGATAATATTCTTCTACAGAATTTTTTCCCTGTCTTAAGCGCTGCAATTTTTGAAGTAATTCACGTTGATAATATGGTGGAACCCAACGAGTACGCATAGCAGTTTTCAAAGCAGCCCAAGTAGCAGGAATGGGATATAATCTACAATGCTCAGACCACCAAACACATGCAAAACTAGTGAATGCACAAACAGCAGCAGGAACACGTCTCTCCTCGGGATATTGTAAACATGTAAATCGTTGTTCAGTTTCTAACTCCCAAGTAAGATATATATCAGGAACATATCTACCCTCAAATGGTGGAATATTCAATTTTAGTTTAGGGAGATGGTCATGATCTCGTACCTGAGGGTGAGCCCTACCATTGCCATTATTTGCATGTGGACGACCTGATGGTTGCTGTGCTGGTGGTGGCACGTAGTTCTGATTTTGATCAACCTCATCCTCGTAATCGCCAGCAAAATCATCCTCCTCCGCATCAGCAGCAGGAGCCACAGAAGTAGCAACAGCAGCACCAACAGTTTGGCCAGGTGCAAGAGGGAGACGGCTCGCTCGGCGGAGGGCTGTTTCACGATGTGTAGGTAGTCGTCGTTGTTGTTGTTGTAGAGGTGCGTTAGGTGCAGTCGGTGGTGGTGGTGGAAGACGCGCGAGCAATTCATTAAACCTGTCATCGAGTTTTGTTTTGAACGTCTTCTCCATGTCATCTATCTTCTCCATGGCCTCTTCAAATCTGTTTAGCACATCCTGCACCTGTCCATTCATCATTTGCTGAAATTTATCATGCAACTCCTGATTCGTCATGTTCTCCCAGTCAGTCTCGTCGGCTTTTGATCCTGCCATGGTTAGCAACAATAGAAAACACACAAGAATATGATCCTACAGAATACTAACAAGAGGTGGTGGTGGCGGGTGTCACAAATCCGTCAAGCAAATCTCAAATTCTTACCAGTTCTTACCCAGCAGCAGGCGGTGATCGGCAACCGTTGTAGTCAAAACTCTCAAAAGCTTGGATAGAGCGATTGCCAGGGAGAGTCAAACGCACGACGTAGAGGTATGTGGAGCTGGGAAGGCTTATAGTATGGTAGCAAAAAGGGTCAGCAATAATCAATTCAGAGATGCAAAGTTGAATAAACGCTCAACGACGGTACTGTGCTGGTCCTAGGCTAGACCGTGCTAGAGACGCGAGCCTAGAACACTAACAAAATCACGGCACTGCACGTAAATAAGGGAAAAGCACACTCTGGAACTTTTTTTTTTCGCTTTTTTTTGCGCTCCTCTTTTTTTTTTTGCGCTCCTCTTTTTTTTTTGCGAAAAATCACTATAATGGCGAGTGTCTCAAAACTCTTCCCTCGTCAAACTGATAGGATGGGCACGAAAATTTTTTTTCCACTTTTTTTCGGAAATCAGGCAACGACGACGAAAAAGTGCGACAAAAAATCACTATGATGGCACGTGGCTCAAAAGACTCAGAAAAGCCTAAAAATAGGATAGGGAAAAAATATTTTTGCCCGTGAAAATTTTGGCCTAAAAACTGCCCGGGGGTCTCCAGACTCCTTTTTTTTTCCGAGACCTACGCAGGCAAGGAAACACGAATCGGAATTGAGATTGATCTCAAGAACAAACCGAATATGAGAAGAACTCGGATTGGTGGTGGATATATGGTTGTGGTATATGGCAGCGGTGGTGGTATATGGTAGCGGTGGTGGTATATGGATAGAGATTGATGGTGGTATATGGATACGGATTGGTAGTGGTATATGGATAAGGATTCAGAGCGGTGGCGGATAAGCAAAAGTGGTAGATGGCGATGATGATGGTGCGGCGGCGGCGTGACAACTTGTGACCAGAACTCGAAACTCTAAAAGACTAGACTCTAAGACCAGCAACTTGACACGACGATGCAACCGCAAATTCAACAAAGCAAAAACCCTAAAAAGATTATGCAAAGGCTCAGATTGGTTCGGATATGATGAACTAACCCTAATTTTTTTTGTGTGGCTTTTTCGTGGACTGTAGGTATGAAGAACAGACTCGATCTAATCTACGAAAAACTGTAAAATCTCACCGAGCAACCTGGAAATCTGATACCACTTGATAGAGGCAAAGGTGTCCCGATGTTTCGATGAGATGGTGGCTATCGTTTTCTGTGGGAGTCGACCTTGACGATCCGACTACGAACGTGCGAGACGTCGCGCCTTAGCAATCGCTAAACCAACTTCCGAGGGGTTATTGACCACGCCGGAGCACGATCAACCTGACCAGGAGGGCCTGTTTCCTGCGAGCAAACGAAGAACAAGCAAGAAATTGAGATTGCAATCTGGATATTGCGAATATAAGATGAAAGCTTTATTGATCAAGGTGGGGTTCTGTGACGTCTTGGTCTGGTCGTTGGACACAAACGAAGTACGCGAAGTTGCAGCTATGGCGAACTTTTAATCTAAACAAAACCCAAAGTCTAAACGACGCCCTAAGGGCTGTATATATGGAGGAAGAGAGGGGAATTTCGTGGCCCTTGAGGGTGGGGTCCGAAACCAACCCTAACTCTTGTTTCCCCACACATACGGACTCTAAAAATAGCCTATACTTAAGTATTTCGAAATTACATGGGCCTGGCCCATTAATAAGGTGACGCAGCACCTAGAATAGCCTATGGACGAATATTATGAAGTGGCATCTTGTAAATTTCGTCCATGGCTTCATGCACTCCTTATGGCGGCTTCAAAGTCCTGAAATCATCACTTGTAACTCCGTTCTTGATCCCCTTGCGCATGCCATCAACTTCATGCGTGTTCTTGCTCCAATGTTCATCCTTCTCCAAGCTAGGCCCTTCATTTGAAAGCAAAACAAATGTATCCAATTTAGGCAGCATCATAATCTCATGAACATTAGAATCATTACCAAGAAACGAAAGTACCTGGTAATTTAATTGGCGTGCGCGAGCTCTAGTAATTGGTCCAGTATATGTAACAGTAGGGGCTGTGGGTGTAACAATGGTATTGATGTCCTCATCACATAGGTCATGCTTCTCTACTCATTTCTGACTCCTCTCCATTTTCTACCCTTTAGGATGGCGGACTCGAGGAATAAGTTTACACAGCCGGATGAAGACACACCTTTTGGACGACACTTGAAGGAAGTCACTAGGTACCTGAACATTGGAATACCAAGCTTCACCGGGACCTACACTGCCACACTACCAGAAGAGGAATGTTGGATGATTCGATTTTAAGTTCCAGGAAGGACATTCACGCCAGTAACTGAGCCCATAGAGTTTTCCTTTGATGCACCAACCTGGAGTCTAGGCAAGAGCATGGCAGCCCACATTGCCATGGGATGCATTGGAGAAGTCTACAAACTGGAGCTGAAGGACACTATCTACCAGATATGTGGGCGCCGAGATGAGCAATGGGAGATGATCGGCACCAGGAAGGACAGGTCCATTGCAGCTTTCATCCAGGAGTTAAACCAACACATCCGTCGACAGGAGAACGAGGTGTGCGCAAGCATGATAGATTTGAAGAAGGCGATGACCAGGATCACAGAGCTAGAAGAGGAACTCAGGTCTACACACGATGGATATGAGGAGGGAATGACGATACTAGTTGAGATGAATGACGACCTGACAAGGAAGCTAGGAGTTTTTATGGGAGACCCCGCGCCAGGAGGAGAAGACGATGAACCCAAGGTAATTTGTTCTGAAGACTACATCATCATCGATGACACCGACTCCGACCCTGATGGTAGTGATGATGATTATGAAGACGAAGCTGGAGCGGATATTATGGAGTCTTGCACCGATCAAAATTTCTAGTAGACCACCATATTATTAGTAGTATTCCCCCATGTATATATTAGTAGTCCGAGCACTGTAATGATAGTTAGATCGATTGTATGCCCTTGCTTGATATTGTTTTGGAGTGATATTGATTGTGTTTGTCTCATGTGCATATGGGTAGTGCTTTCTCATTAGACCTCATTCTATTATAATCTCTCCCCTCTAAACCCATCAGATGCCTCCGAGACATGACCCCGGAATTGCCTTCCCACCGGAGCTCACTCAGTTGATCCAGCAGCAAAATACACTGATGCAGTTGCTAGTTCAGAACCAAGGCAACAACAACAACAACAACAACAACAACAACAACAACAAAAACCCGCCACCACCACCTCCAGTTGACAACTTAGCTCGTTTTCTGAGGTTACAGCCGCCGGTGTTTTCCAGTAGCACCGAGCCAATAGTTGCTGATGACTGGCTGCGCAGGACTGGAAGGGAGTTGACCACCGCAGGTTGCACAGATGCTAAGAAGGTGCGTTTTGCCGCACATCAATTGGATGGACCCGCAGCCGCATGGTGGGAGAATTACATGACCACTTTCCCTATAGCCAATGTCACTTGGGATCAGTTTCAGCAAGCTTTTCGCACAACCCATGTCTCAACTGGAGATATGAGCATGAAGAAGCGTGAGTTCCGGAACTTACGCCAGGGCAACCATACTGTAGGTCAGTACGTGGAGGAGTTTAGCAAGCTAGCTTGTTATGCCCCGGATGACGTGGCCACCGGTGCCGCGAAACAGGAGAAGTTTATGGAAGGGCTGAATGATGAGATGAGTATGCAGTTGATGGTGGCAACATTCAACAACTACCAGGAGTTGGTAGATAAGGCTCTTATGATTGAAGGGAAGCAGCAGCAAATTGAGAGCCGCAAGAGGAAGTATGGATAAGGGAAGTCCAATTCAGGAGCTCAGTAGAAACCACGTTTCACCCCGAACCCAGGAGGATTTACCCATAACCATGGAGGCCATAACCACAATGGAGGAATTCCGCATAACCACAATGGATCTAGGAATGGAAATGGGAGTGGAGCAAGCAGTCAGAACCGCTCTAATCCAGCCACCCCCGCCAAGAAGGACCTAAGTCACATTCTTGTTTCAAGTGCGGGAAAACTGGACACTACGTCACCGAGTGTTCTGAAGCAAAGAATGGAAAGGGCAATGGGGGCTCTGGGAAGAAGCCCAACCCTTTCGACAAGGGACAAGTAAACCACGTGAAGGTGGAGGAGGTTGAGGAGCAGCCAGATGCAGTTATCGGTAAGTTTTTGGTTAAGTCATTTACTGCAATAGTTCTTTTTGATACTGGTGCATCGCATTCATACATTTCAAGGGGATTCATGGATAAATATAAGTTGCCCACTAAAGTACTTAGTGTTGGGTTCTATGGTAGGGTGCGTCGACTGCAAATTAAAATTTTCCTACGTGCAGAACAACCCAGAACATGCTACGGGAGATGGATCACAGTTTGTTACCGCTAGACGCGCAGTGCCATGCAGCAGAAGAAGAGTTGGGGCAGCGCGTCCACGTGGATCGTCTCCTCCTCGTCCGATATCCCTCGTACAGACGGTAGTCGGTTCCCACGTACAGGTTCGCTAGAGCGGCGCAAGTGCATCGCCTCTAACTGTATCGGCGCGTGCAGGAGGAATGTCGTGCGGCGGACTGCTAGGTCCGATCAGACAACCAGCGACGAGTGGAGGTGTCTATACGCAACACATGCAAACCCTAGTGATAGCGCCGAAGCGATCAATCGTGTGAGTGTGCGGCACCTCCACTTTACATAGGCGTCCATCGCAGGCTCAACACTTGGGCCTTGCAGGGACCCTAAAGCCCATAAGTCTACTCGGCCACAATCCGAATACAGCTCGGATCACATCTGACTAGTGTCCTCGGATCCGACCTCGTAGGTTCCTTCCCTTAAGCGCGCGACCCCTTAGGTTCAAGCTGGCTTGGTCGCAGTTCAGATCACCTCCGAACTGCACAGTTGGTAGCGGCCTCTAGCAAGGCATGCCGAACACCAAACAGACTATGAAGCTGGTTAGGCGAACCTGTACATCATACTTCCATTCCTTTTGCCACACGATACATGTTGTCGGGCTCAAGGCGAGTCTGTCATCCTTGTGCTAGCCCGACCTCTTTCTCGTTCCAGTGATGCCGACCACAAACCAGATTATCTCATAATCCTTGTCGCATGGCCATGCTTATCCTGGTCGGATCACACAAGGGGCCAAGAGTATATCTCTCCTGATTGGAGGGGCAAATCCCATCTTGCTCGACCATATCTCGCAGCATGGGTCTGGACAAGCCCGGAACCTAACTTTATAACTACCCAGTCACGGAGTAGAGTTTGGTTGGCCCAAAGCAAGTCTGTTACCATCCCGAGTACATGCGCCAGCTCAGGTCTTAGGACATAGAACGCATGTTGTACTAGAGACTCACAGATGACATATCGCTGCGTCTCATAGTTGGGTCTGTCCGACTTGGACCTTATCTCGACTCGAATCCGACTACGTCGAATCCAACAAGATCCTTCCAAGTCCATATTATCCGGTTAGCATCCAATGCTCCATGGCTAGTGAGACCAAGCCATCGACCGTGTCATATGCTAGTCTAGTTGGCCGCGTGTCCACATAGCCCTTTCGACTAGGGACCTTTTAGGACAGTCATCATACAATGCATAGTCCCACAAACAAGTCACATACTTGCTGATACACATCATTGATAATGCCCAAGGACTATCTTTATTCATGAACACATAGGAAATATCATCATACATGCTTGCCTTTAGGGCATATCTCCAACAATCTCCCACTTGCACTAGAGTCAATCAAATAGACATTGAATGCCCATAGCTCTAACGTGCCCCTCATGCTTGGGTTGTGGAAGCGGCTTAGTCAACAGATCCGCAACATTTGCATCCCTGTGAATTTTGCATAACTCTACATCACCACTCTTTACGATCTTTCGTATCAGGTGATATTTCCGATCTATGTGTCTGACCCTGTGGTGATTCCTCGGTTCCTTGGCTTGTGTGATGGCACCTGAATTATCACAATAAAGGTCCAACGGTTTTACGGAGGCTGGGAAAATACCAAGATCATCCAGAAGGTTCCAGATACAAACACCTTCCTTTGCAACTTCACAAGCCGCAATGTATTCGGCTTCTGTAGTAGAATCGGCCACCGTATCTTGCTTGGAACTCATCCAGCTCACTGCTCCTCCGTGCATGACGTACACGAATCTGGACTGTGATCGACAATCATCTCTGTCGGTTTGGAAACTAGCATCGGCGTAACCCCTTACGACGAGCTCTTCCTCACCTCCATAAACTAGGAACATCTCTTTAGTCCTTTTCAGGTACTTCAAAATAGTCTTTACCGTTGCCCAGTGACTCTCATCTGGGTTGGCCTGGTATCTACTTGTTAGGCTTATTGAAAAAGCAACATCGGGCCGCATACTTATCATGGCATACATGATGGATCCAATTGCCGAGGCATACGGAATCCTACTCATCCTGCTTCGCTCATCAGATGTTGAAGGACTCTGAGTCTCGCTTAGCCTTATACCATGTGAGAGTGGCAAGAACCCTTTCTTTGCCTCAGTCATGTTGAACCACTTCAACACTTTATCTATGTACGTGCTTTGGCTCAAGCTGAGCAGCCTCCTCGATCTATCTCTATTGATCTTGATGCCTAAAATGTAAACTGCCTCACCAAGGTCCTTCATTAAAAACTTGCCATTCAATGATTCCTTGACCGAGTTCAGCATCGAAACATCATTTCCGATCAGTAGTATGTCATCCACATACAAGATCAAAAACACAATCGAGCTCCCACTTAACTGCTTGTATAAACAAGCATCCTCATCGTTTTTGATGAAACCGAGACCAGTGATGACCTCATCAAAACGAATGTTCCAACTCCGAGATGCTTGCCTGTAATGCCCCGAGACCGATGTGCCAGGTGTCCGCCAGTTATTCGCTGTTGTTGCCTTGTCTTTGCTTGCGTGTCATGCATTGCATATCATGTCATCATGTGCATTTCATTTGCATACGTGTTCGTCTCTTGCATCCGAGCATTTTTCCCATTGTCCGTTTTGCAATCCGGTGCTTCGTTCTCCTCCGGTGGTCATTTCTACCTTTCTTTCGTGTGTGGGGATTAAACATTTCCGGATTGGACCGAGACTTGCCAAGCGGCCTTGGCTTACTACCAGTAGACCGCCTGTCAAGTTTCGTGCCATTTGGACTTCGTTTGATACTCCAACGGTTAACCGAGGGACCGAAAAGGCCTCGTGTGTGTTGCAGCCCAACACCCCTCCAATTTGGCCCAAAACCCACCAAAACCCTCTCCATCATCTAGAGCGTTCGATCACGATCGCGTGGCCGAAAGCCGCACCTCATTTGGACTCTCCTAGCTCCCTCTACCTATAAATATGTGGCCATCCCCGAAATTTTCGCGGTCTAACCCTAGCCTTCCCCTACCTCGCGCACCGGACAAAAATCCCCGCGCCGGACATGTCCGCGCCGCCGTCCCCGACGAATCCGCCGCCGCCACGTCATCTCCACCTCCCTCTCTCTCCTCAGCCCCGCTGCCGGCCCGCGGGACCCAGATCGGGCCTGCGCGGGCCCATCTCGCCGCCGCCGCCTACCCGCAGCTCTCGCTCGTGCCCCGCCGCCTCATGAGCTGCGCCGCCGCAGAGCCCCTTCGCCGTCCGCCGTGCCTCCCTAACGCCGTCAACCCTCGCCGTGCCGGTCGCCGTTCGCCGCCATCGGGGCCCGCCCCTCGCGCCCGGGTTCGCCGAGCTCCGCCGCTGGCCGAACCACCTCCGCCGGTGCCCGCCTCGCCACTGCCGCCCCTCGCCGGAGCTTTTGAGCTCGCCGGAGCTCCGGCCAGATCCGATCCGGATCGGGACCAGATCCATCGGTCCCCGATCCAAATACCCTCGTCCCCGTTCCGTACCACGACGTCCCGGATATCCTCATTCCGCGTTGATTTTCGCGGAGGTATAATTTCTTCTAAGTCCTGAGATTGCAGATTCATGTGCTCCTGTTCATGGCCTCGTAACTTTGCATCCGTAGCTCCGAATCATGCATATAGCATATCAAAATGTTCATCTCAAAGAGTACATCATTTCGTCTCATGGCATCATTTTCATTTGAGTTCATCTTGATGCCCGAAATGCTGTTAGAAGAGTGCTACTTGAGATAATTGTCAGATCTGCTGCTCCGTTTAGCTTTTTGTCATTTTTGCCATGATTATTGTGTGCATGATATGCCCTGATGCTCTACATATGTTTAGTTAAGGGTTTTGTCATCTTTCCATAGGTGCAACCCATGTATTTTTGTGATGTGGGTGGTGACTAGCACAAGCTTGCAAAGTGGTGCACTTGTTAATTCTGATTTCAAGGACTTAGCATTTCCACTAAGTCCTTGAGCTGTTTATCTCATATGGCCATATGCTCATGTTGTTTCCAAGTGATCCGTGCCTCTTTTGAGGATGATCAGTAATGATGTTTTGTTAATCTTGTAGTGCTCTATCCATCCATGTCCTTGTTTGCAATTATGGAGCACCCTACCTTGAGTCAATCGAGCTCTACGTTTGCTACTTTGTGATCTGGGCAGATTGTCAACTTGTTTGCAATTTTGCCGATGATGTTGTAGTTGATCCGTGCATGCTATGCTATTGTTCTTGCCATGTCTAGCTTGCATTTTGTGTGTTCTTGATGGGTGTATGCTTAGCTTGTCATGACTTGCACCGTAGTGAGTGCATCGAGCTCGTAAACATGCCTACTTGAGTTATATTTCAGCATGTGCCAGTTTTCAAGTCTGAGAACTGATTATGTTTTTGATATGTTCACATGCTTGCAATAGTATTTTCTGATCCCTTTTGGCTCAAGGTCACTAAGGGACTTTTGTTAAGCTCTTTGAGTAGCTCCATGCCATGCTTTACTTTGCCATGTTCAGGTCCTGTAGCATGTTGTTTTGTTGCTCCGAAGAGTGCTACCTGATCTGAAATTCCTGACAAGTGTTAATTTCACCAAGTCTGAAATCTGTTTACCATATGCATTTTTGCCATGCTTGTTTGAACCTGTTAATGGATGAATTGGACGTAGCTCAGTGCTAGACTTTTGTTAAGCATCTTGAATGCATCCCTGCCATGTATTTTGTTGTCATGTTTGGGTGCTGTAGCACGTTCATCTCATTGCATTTAGATGGCTACTTGCTGTAAATCGCAGACCGGTGCTCCGATTCCGGCGTTCTTTATATCGTTTTCAAGCGATTTCATCTCACCTTTCCAGTGGCACACTTGGATTTCCAAGTTGAGGCCAGGTTAAATCATTCCTTGTCAAATCATGCATATGCATCGCATACCGCATCCCGCATATCATACCATGTTCATGTGTTGGTTGTTTACTATGTTGTGTGCTTCTTTCCGGTGTTTGCTTCTTCGGGTTGGTTCCGATAACGTCGCGTTTGTGAGGACCCGTTCGTATACGTCCGTTTATCTTCTTCATGGACTCGTTCTTCTTCCTTGCGGGATCTCAGGCAAGATGACCATACCCTCGAAATCACTTCTATCTTTGCTTGCTAGTTGCTCGCTCTTTTGCTATGCCTATGCTGCGATACCTACCACTTGCTTATCATGCCTCCCATATTATTGAACCAAGCCTCTAACCCACCTTGTCCTAGCAAACCGTTGATTGGCTATGTTACCGCTTTGCTCAGCCCCTCTTATAGCGTTGTTAGTTGCAGGTGAAGTTTGAAGTTTGTTCGTTGTTGGAACATGGAGATGTTGTTCCTTGTTTGGAACATGTTTACTTGTTGGGATATCACAATATATCTTGTTTAATTAATGCATCTATATACTTGGTAAAGGGTGGAAGGCTCGGCCTTATGCCTGGTGTTTTGTTCCACTCTTGCCGCCCTAGTTTCCGTCATATCGGTGTTATGTTCCCGGATTTTGCGTTCCTTACGCGGTTGGGTAATAATGGGAACCCCTTGACAGTTCGCCTTGAATAAAACTCCTCCAGCAATGCCCAACCTTTGTTTTACCATTTGCACTAACAACCTACCACCTTCCCTTGGGTTCTGCAGACTCAAGGGTCATCTTTATTCTAACCCCCCTGGGCCAGTGCCCCTCTGAGTGTTGGTCCGACCGAGCAGACTGCGGGGCCACCTCGGGGAAACCTGAGGTTTGGTTTTACTCGTAGGATGTCTCATCTGAGTGTGCCCTAAGAACGAGATAGGTGCAGCTCCTATCGGGATTTGTCGGCACATTCGGGCGGTGTTGCTGGATTTGTTTTACCCTGTCGAAATGTCTTGTTGTACCGGGATACCGAGTCTGATCGGAACGTCTTGGGAGGAGGTCTATTCCTTCATTGACCGTGAGAGCTTGTGATGGGCTAAGTTGGGACACCCCTGCAGGGATTGAACTTTCAAAAGCCGTGCCCGCGGTTATGGGCAGATGGGAATTTGTTAACGTCCGGTTGTAGAAAACCTGAAGTCGACCTTAATTAAAATGAATCAACTGCGTGTGTAACCGTGATGCTCTCTATCCGGCGGTGTCCGGGAAGTGAACACGGTTGTTGGAGTTATGCTTGACGTAGGTTGTTTAGGATCACTTCTTGATCATACTTTTATCGACCGTGTTTTGCCTTCTCTTCTCGCTCTCATTTCCGTATGTTAGCCACCATATATGCTAGTCCCTTGCTGCAGCTCCACCTCATACCTTTACCTTACTCATAAGCTTAAATAGTCTTGATCGCGAGGGTGCGAGATTGCTGAGTCCTCGTGGCTCACAGATACTTCCAAAACCAGTTTGAAGGTGCCGATGAGTCTGCGCAGTTGGTGCAACCCAGCTCAGGAGGAGCTCGATGAAGATCTTGTCCTTTGTGTCGTTTCGTTCTAGTTGATCAGTAGTGGAGCCCAGTTGGGGTCGATCGGGGACCTTTGTCGCATTTGGGGTTCTTCTTTTATTTTGGTTCCATAGTCGGACCTTGATTGTATTTGGATGATGTAATGCTTTATTCATGTAATTGTGTGAAGTGGCGATTGTAAGCCAACTATGTATCTTTTCCTTATGTATTACATGGGTTGTGTGAAGATTACCTCACTTGCGACATTGCTTTCAATGTGGTTATGCCTCTAAGTCGTGCTTCGACACGTGGGAGATATAGCCGCATCGAGTGCGTTACAAGTTGGTATCAGAGCCTTCCCCGACCTTAGGAGCCCCCACTGATTGATCGTTCTTAGCAGCCGTTGTTGTGTCTAGAAAAATGTTTTGAGTCATTTAGGAATTATATATCGGAGAGTTTAGGAATTCTTTTTATTTCCCAGTCTCCTCATCGCTCTGGTAAGGCATCCTGACGTAGAGTTTTGACTCTTCTCTTCTCAAATTTCACTAAAAAAATTTTTAGGATCACGCGGGTATCTTGGAATCGTTCCGATGGTTTGGTGACCAGAACATTGTCTTGGTGCCTCCTGTCAGGGGTTTAGTGGAAGTATCCCGGGGAGTTGAGCTCTGAGGTGTTGTCGTCATAATTTTATCGTTGCAGTTCTGGAATACCTGAGTTTAGTACGCCGACATCGAAAATCTCTTTTATGCAGTTCGTTGGTGAGATAACCTCGACGCCACCCAGTACTGGGGCGGGAGTTCGGGAGTATTGCCATAACTCGTATAACGGATGCTTTTCGATGGTTGAGGTAGATGGTTTCCAAAGGTTTCTTGGTTATGTGTTGAAGGATGGATACAGCTGGATGTAGGATTTGCTAGTTTGGGTGAGATATTATGCTTCCCCTGTATCCCCAACACCTGATTGCATAACCGGAAAATTTCGGGAGTTTCATAAGTGGGAATTCAAGTAGCTCTTAGGATATCTTTCCGACAGATGTATGATATGAAATTGGGGTTCGACGTCTAGTGGTCCGCCTATTCACGGTTGGTTTTACAGTGGTCTCGTTGTGTCTTAAAGAGTCCTTGGCTATGCCGACTCGGGGACGCTTCGTATGTCATGTGCACTGCCTTGTACATGATGGTGCTGTACGATCGAGCCCGTGTAGGCCCCACCACGAAAACTTTGGACGAAATCTCTATCATATGTTTGTTCCGGCTTATTCTACAAGCCAATCCTTTGTTTTTTTGTTTTGAGTTGTGGTATTCGAGTTGCTTCAAAGTCAAATGTTGATTCCATATTTTTCCTAAGAGGTGTTCTCATACTCCTATGTGAATACTAAACCTTCATGATACTCGAGACTGTCATGTCAATCCTTTTCAACTGGTGTGCTTCTCTTCAAGTGGATCCGATCATTTCAACTTCCGCAAGATCAATTATCACTTCTTCTCAACGGTGTTTGTTTCATCCGTCTCCAAGTTGCCTTTGTTTTCCCGCCCACCCACCCTTTTTCCTCAAGGACTTAGATTTCTTAATCAAGCATCCTTTTATTCTTGTGAAGTCTCTTGATTCTTTTCTTTGAATGTTCTACCCAGTGGTTCACATGAAGATGCTCTTCTAGTTCGTCATTCCTCACTCATTTTTCATCTCCGGTGGTTTCAAGTCAAGCTTTGTTGATCATATATTTTCCTCGTTTCAATGTTTTCTCATGCCGGTGCAATTCTTAATCATTCACCTCTCGCTATTCAATTGTTCCGGAGTGCGGAAGATATCTCAGAAGGATCGTCTTGTCATTCAAGACCCGTTAATCCTATTTTGAGGATGTTTATCTCATTCAAGCCTTTTAATTCAACCGGTGCAACCTCTCTTTCAAATCATTCAACGGTGTTTTATTTTGAGTGGGCCCTAACCCACAGGTCTTTTCCCAGGATCTTACCTGACTCTTCTTATTTCCCGGAGGTATCCTCAAATTTCTTTTCGAAGTTTGATGTAAGAATGATTTATCATCAATCAAATGTCTTTCTCCAAGATCTTCCAAATTCTTTTCATCATTGGTTCAACTTTTCTATTCTTCTCTATTTCGGAGTGTCTCAACAATTCACGGTGGTGTTTCTCATCGTCTTTCTCATCATTTGAAGACCAAAGAAGAGCCTTACCTCCATATCTTATCCGTTCTCTCAGGGATTCGTGGTTCTAGTTCGAGACCATCCTCTCATAATTGTTTTCGAATGTGAGATTTATTTTCACCCATCCGGAGAATTTCATGAGTTTTTTTTCCATTTCTTTTCCCCGAAGGCCATCTTTTCAAATATCACTCATTCCCAGCTTTCAGCTCTCATACTCTAAATCATACCGGTGCTTAAATCAAGGATTCTCTAATCAGCTCATAATCTCTTCGTTCTCATGGATCTAAATTCTCTCAAGCATCTTCGTTTATTTGCTAATCCTTCCCAGTGTTTCTTCATGTTTATATTCGTTCTTTTTCAATTCTTACGGTGGTTTGTTCAAGAGTGCTTCTCTTTCGTTATCATACAAATTCATTCGTTGTTTCAATCCTACCGGTGTTTCATTGAAGACCTTCCCAAGTCTGATGTTATACTCTCTTAATCTTTTCTACGAGAATAAGTAATATGCCAAATCCGTTGATTGTCATCAATTTAATTTGGTGAAGGATAAGCATAATGTAATTCTTATTCTTGTTTCATCCAAGTGATTTAATTCCTTATTCCGGAGGCTCATCAAGCTCTCAGTTTTTCAATTGTTTTCATCTCCTCTTTTTTCCTGCAGTTCCAAGCTCTAATTATCACGGAGATCCATCTAAATCATTACAAGGTTTCACCTTGTGTTTCCAACTTCTCTTCATTTTCGTTTACCAGAGTTCTTCATGAAGGTTCTTCATGATGGTTCATCAAGGATTTAATTCCTTCTCGAAGTGTTCGTCAAGATTCTTTTCAGGGGAACTCAAGTTTTCTTCATCTTGCTATCCGGAGTGCAATTCTTTCTTCCGTATCATTGGAGGTGGTATTATGTCATTCTTGATAACTTGAGTTCATGTTTCATGATTCACATATTGTTAAGAATGAGGTATTTTAAATCCACCAATCTCTTCATTGGAATCATCTTGGGTTATATTTCACCTAAAGCCTTCCCTAAGGATTGTTGCTATTTATGGTGCTTATAATTGACCCAAGTTCTTCATTATCCTCTCGGTGAGATAAGTTTCTTGTCTCCTTGTTCATATCAATCCAATTCTTCTTCCCGTGAGTGGCAGGTTGTCACCTCATAATTTGAGATGTATTCCATAAGAACATATCAAGCTTATTCTTTTCGTTGTTGGTTTTTTCCAACAACTCCGTTCGACCCTTCTCCTAAGGATACCTTTTCAAGCTCTTTTGTAGTAGAAGTTGGCATTTTCTTCTACATTCTTTTGTCTCAATTATCTTGATTCTATTCTTTCTCCCAGAGGTCTAGTGATGTTGTCTTTTTTCACTCCTCATCTCAGTTTGTCAAGATCATGTTCAATTTCTTCCATTTACAGTCCGAGTGCTGTCCAAATTATATCAGTCTTATTCCTTCTCTATCTTGTTTAACCGGAGTGTTGTGTCCTCTGCTCAAGTTCTTTTCACCGTATCAAGTCTTGCATAACTTCTCAACCGGAGTGCTGCTCGAAGTTGTTCTTCCTTGTCCCTCTTTTCTAACGGAGTGTTTTCAACTTCGTTCATCTCCGTTGTATTCTTTCTTTCAATTTGTTCAACTTTTCAAGGTTTCTTGGTTTCACTCGTTTGTCAAAGAAGCAACTTAGTTTTACCTCTTCTCTTTCTCTTCCGTTTTCCCTCCGGTGCCATTCTAGATCTCGGGACGAGATCCTCTTGTAGTGGTGGAGTGTTGTAATGCCCCGAGACCGATGTGCCAGGTGTCCGCCAGTTATTCGCTGTTGTTGCCTTGTCTTTGCTTGCGTGTCATGCATTGCATATCATGTCATCATGTGCATTTCATTTGCATACGTGTTCGTCTCTTGCATCCGAGCATTTTTCCCGTTGTCCGTTTTGCAATCCGGCGCTTCGTTCTCCTCCGGTGGTCATTTCTACCTTTCTTTCGTGTGTGGGGATTAAACATTTCCGGATTGGACCGAGACTTGCCAAGCGGCCTTGGCTGACTACCGGTAGACCGCCTGTCAAGTTTCATGCCATTTGGACTTCGTTTGATACTCCAACGGTTAACCGAGGGACCGAAAAGGCCTCGTGTGTGTTGCAGCCCAACACCCCTCCAATTTGGCCCAAAACCCACCAAAACCCTCTCCATCATCTAGAGCGTTCGATCACGATCGCGTGGCCGAAAACCACACCTCATTTGGACTCTCCTAGCTCCCTCTACCTATAAATATGTGGCCATCCCCGAAATTTTCGCGGTCTAACCCTAGCCTTCCCCTACCTCGCGCACCGGACAAAAATCCCCGCGCCGGACATGTCCGCGCCGCCGTCCCCGACGAATCCGCCGCCGCCACGTCATCTCCGCCTCCCTCTCTCTCCTCAGCCCCGCCGCTGGCCCGCGAGACCCAGATCGGGCCCGCACGGGCCCATCTCGCCGCCGCCGCCTACCCGCAGCTCCCGCTCGTGCCCCGCCGCCCCAGGAGCTGCGCCGCCGCAGAGCCCCTTCGCCGGCCGGTCGCCGTTCGTCGCCATCGGGGTCCGCGCCTCGCGCCCGGGCTCGCCGAGCTCCGCCGCTGGCCGAACAACCTCCGCCGGTGCCCGCCTCGCCACTGCCGCCCCTCGCCGGAGCTTTTGAGCTCGCCGGAGCTCCGGCCAGATCCGATCCGGATCGCGACCAGATCCATCGGTCCCCGATCCAAACACCCTCGTCCCCGTTCCGTACCGCGAGGTCCCGGATATCCTCATCCCGCGTTGATTTTCGCGGAGGTATAATTTCTTCTAAGTCCTGAGATTGCAGATTCATGTGCTCCTGTTCATGGCCTCGTAACTTTGCATCCGTAGCTCCGAATCATGCATATAGCATATCAAAATGTTCATCTCAGAGAGTACATCATTTCATCTCATGGCATCATTTTCATTTGAGTTCATCTTGATGCCCGAAATGTTTTTAGAAGAGTGCTACTTGAGATAATTGTCAGATCTGCTGCTCCGTTTAGCTTTTTGTCATTTTTGCCATGATTATTGTGTGCATGATATGCCCTGATGCTCTACATATGTTTAGTTAAGGGTTTTGTCATCTTTCCATAGGTGCAACCCATGTATTTTTGTGATATGGGTGGTGACTAGCACAAGCTTGCAAAGTGGTGCACCTGTTAATTCTGATTTCAGGGACTTAGCATTTCCACTAAGTCCTTGAGCTGTTTATCTCATATGGCCATATGTTCATGTTGTTTCCAAGTGATCCGTGCCTCTTTTGAGGATGATCAGTAAGGATGTTTTGTTAATCTTGTAGTGCTCTATCCATCCATGTCCTTGTTTGCAATTATGGAGCACCCTAGCTTGAGTCAATCGAGCTCTACGTTTGCTACTTTGTGATCTGGGCAGATTGTCTAACTTGTTTGCAATTTTGCCGATGATGTTGTAGTTGATCCGTGCATGCTATGCTATTGTTCTTGTGATAGAGGCTAAGGTGTCCCGATGTTTCGATGAGATGGTGGCTATCGTTTTCTGTGGGAGTCGACCTTGATGATCCGACTACGAACGTGCGAGACATCGCGCCTTCGCAATCGCTAAACCAACTTCCGAGGGTTATTGACCACGCCGGAGCACGATCAACCTGACCACGAGGGTCTGTTTCCTGCGAGCAAACGAAGAACAAGCAAGAAACTGAGATTGCAATCGGGATATTGCGAATATAAGATGAAAGCTTTATTGATCAAGGTGGGGTTCTGTGACGTCTTGGTCTGGTCGTTGGACACAAACGAAGTACGCGAAGTTGCAGCTATGGCGAACTTTTAATCTAAACAAAACCCAAAGTCTAAACGACGCCCTAAGGGCTGTATATATGGAGGAAGAGGGGGGAATTTCGTGGCCCTTGAGGGTGGGGTCCGAAACCAACCCTAACTCTTGTTTCCCCACACATACGGACTCTAAAAATAGCCTATACTTAAGTATTTCGAAATTACATGGGCCTGGCCCATTAATAAAGTGACGTAGCACCTAGAATAGCCTATGGACGAATATTATGAAGTGGCATCTTGTATATTTCGTCCAAGGCTTCATGCACTCCTTATGGCGGCTTCAAAGTCCTGAAATCATCACTTGTAACTCCGTTCTTGATCCCCTTGCGCATGCCATCAACTCCATGCGTGTTCTTGCTCCAATGTTCATCCTTCTCCATGCTAGGCCCTTCATTTGTAAGCAAAACAAATGTATCCAATTTAGGCAGCATCATAATCTCATTAACATTAGAATCATTACCAAGAAACGAAAGTACCTGGTAATTTAATTGGCGTGCGCGAGCTCTAGTAATTGGTCCAGTATATGTAACAGTAGGGGCTGTGGGTGTAACAATGGTATTGATGTCCTCATCATCCTCCCCTTCTTGAAATGAAGTCGTCCTCGACGGAAGCGCATCTTCCTCACCCAAATAAGGCTTCAAATCTGCAATGTTAAAAGTGGGACTAACCCCAAAATCTACAGGTAGCTCAAGTTTATATGCATTATCATTTATTTTCTCTAACACCTTAAAAGGACCATCAGCGCGTGGCATTAGCTTTGATTTGCGCAGATTAGGAAATCTATCTTTACGCAAATGTAACCAAACAAGATCTCCAGGCGCAAACACAACATGTTTTCTACCCTTATCTCCAGCAAGTTTATATTTAGCATTATATGCTCAATGTTTTCCTTAGTTAACTCATGCATTTTTAAAATCAATTCAGAACGTTCTTTAGCATCAAAATTAACCTTCTCTGAAGATGGAAGAGGCAACAAATCAATAGGTGCACGAGGTAGGAAACCATACACAATTTCAAAAGGGCACATCTTAGTAGTAGAATGCAATGAGCGATTATAAGCAAATTCAATATGAGGCAAGCATTCTTCCCACATTTTCTTGTTATTCTTCAAAACAGCCCTATGCATAGTAGACAATGTTCTATTGACTACTTCAGTTTGTCCATCAGTTTGGGGGTGACAAGTAGTACTAAAAAGCAGCTTAGTCCCCAACTTAGCCCATAAACATCTCCAAAAGTGGATAAGAAATTTAGTATCACGATCTGAAACAATAGTATTTGGCACACCATGTAAGCGAATAATTCCACGAAAGAACAAATAAGCAACATTAACAGCATCATCGCTTTTATGACATGGTATAAAGTGTGCCATTTTCGAGAACCTATCCACGACAACAAATATGCTATCCCTCCCCTTCTTTGTTCGAGGTAAACCTAAAACAAAGTCCATAGATATATCCTCCCAAGGAACACTAGGTACTGGCAAAGGCATATATAAACCATGAGGATTGAGTCGTGACTTAGCTCTTTGACATGTAGTGCAGCGAGCAACAAAACGCTCAACATCCCGTCTCATCTTTGGCCAAAAGAAATGTGTAGCAAGTATATCCTCCGTCTTCTTGACGCCAAAGTGTCCCATTAATCCTCCTCCATGCGCCTCCTGCAACAACAAAAGACGAACGGAGCTAGCTGGAATGCATAGCTTGTTAGCACAAAACACAAATCCATCGTTAAGAACGAACTTGTTCCAAGTTCTCCCTTCCTTACAATTCTGCAATACATCTTTAAATTCAGCATCATGAACATATTGATCTTTGATGGTCTCCAAACCAAATATTTTAAAGTCAAGTTGTGAAAGCATAGTATAACGACGAGACAAGGCATCAGCAATAACATTTTCTTTACCCTTCTTGTGTTTAATGACATAAGGGAAAGTCTCAATGAATTCAACCCATTTAGCATGTCTACGGTTCAGTTTTGCTTGACTTTTAATGTGTTTCAAAGATTCATGATCAGAATGTATAACAAATTCCTTGGGCCATAAATAATGTTGCCATATTTCTAAGGTCCGAACAAGAGCATATAATTCTTTATCATAAGTAGAATAGTTCAGACTAGGCCCACTCAATTTTTCAGAAAAGTATGCAACAGGTTTTCCATCTTGTAATAACACACCTCCTAATCCAATTCCACTAGCATCACATTCAAGCTCAAAAGTCTTATTGAAATTAGGAAGTTGGAGTAAAGGAGCATGTGTCAACTTATCTTTCAAAACCGTGAAGGCTTCTTCCTGTGCGGTACCCCAAACAAAAGGCACATCCTTCTTTGTAAGCTCGTTGAGAGGTGCAGCAATGGTGCTGAAATCTCTCACAAAACGCCTATAGAAACCAGCGAGGCCAAGGAAACTCCTCACTTGTGTGACCGTTTTGGGCTGCGGCCAACTCTCAATAGCTTCAATCTTGGCTTTATCAACTTCAATTCCCTGTGGAGTAACAACATAGCCAAGAAAAGATACTCGGTCGGTGCAAAAGGTGCACTTTCCAAGGTTTCCAAACAAACGTGCATCATGTAGAGCAATAAAAACAGCACGTAAATGTTCCAAATGTTCCTCCAAAGATTTGCTATAAATCAATATGTCATCAAAGTAAACTACCACAAATCGTCCAATGAAAGCATGTAAAACTTCGTTCATTAACCTCATGAAAGTACTAGGTGCATTAGTTAACCCAAAAGGCATGACTAACCACTCATATAATCCAAACTTAGTTTTAAATGCTGTTTTCCATTCATCACCCAATTTCATACGAATTTGATGGTATCCACTACGCAAATCAACTTTGGAGAATATTGTAGAGCCACTCAATTCATCAAGCATAACATCTAGCCTAGGAATAGGATGACGATAACGAATAGTAATATTATTAATGCCTCTACAATCAACGCACATACGCGACGTACCATCCTTTTTCGGCACTAAAATGATAGGAACAGCACAAGGACTAAGGGATTCGCGTATATAACCTTTGTCGAGCAGTTCTTGTACTTGACGCATAATCTCCTTCGTCTCCTCTGGATTGGTACGGTATGGTGCACGGTTGGGTAGCGAAGCACCGGGAACTAAGTCAATTTGATGCTCAATCCCTCGAATAGGTGGTAATCTCGGTGGCACGTCTTGTGGAAAGACGTCAGCGAATCCTGCAAAATGTTAGTGACAGCAGGGGGCAAAGAGGAAGGCACGTCCTCGAATGAAAATAATGCCTCTTTGCACACAAAAGCATAGCAAACAGATTTGCTGAAATCTAGCTCATCAATATCAGATTTGGTGGCAAGTAAACATGCACTTTTCAATTTAATTTCAGAAATAACAGTAGATGGTTTATTATTAGGCTTCATTTGGTGCTCAAATTCTTTTGCCACAATCTGATTTTCACTCTTATTTGTCTCCTGTTTTGCTTTATTAGCTCTATTAATATCATCTTTCAAAATGGAATCAGGAGTCATAGGAAGCAAAGTAATATTTTTATCGTTATGAACAATGATACTGATTGTTTCTACCATGGTGTACAGAATTTTTATCAAATTGCCATGGTCTACCAAGTAATAAGGAACATGCTTGCATAGGTACCACATCACAATCAACATAATCAGCATATGTAGAGATACTAAAATGCACACGAACAGTACGTGTTACCTTAACCTTGCCGCTGTTGTTGAACCATTGGATGTAGTAAGGATGTGGATGTGGTCTTGTGGTGAGAGATAGCTTTTCCACCATCTCCATGCTAGCCAAGTTATTGCAGCTCCCTCCATCTATGATCACGCGAACAGAACGTTCCTTCACAACTCCCTTTGTATGGAACAAATTATGCCTCTGATTTTGCTCAGCTTGTGTAACCTGCACACTCAAAACACGTTGAGCAACTAAACATTCATACCTGTCAGCATCTTCAGGAGCCATGTATTGCGTCTCATGATCAGAATCGTCTCCACCGTGTTCGTCACGTGTAATAAGAGCCAAAGTCTCCTCATCATAGTCACTAGCGGACTCATACCCACCATCCTCAGTAACAATCATCACACGCTTAGATGGGCATTCTCTCGCATAATGACCTCCACCCTTGCAACGTCGACAAATAATATCATGTGCTTGCCCTGTTGATGCCATGGATGAAGAAGAGCTCTTTGCAGGCCCCAGAAGGTGTGCTCTTGGCAGATAGTGGTGATTGTGCCTGCTTTATTGTATCACGGTTGGAGGTGGTAGTCGACGGAGGCGCCGGTGTAGCAGAACGTGTGGAAGTAGATGATGCACGTGGTGTCCATGATGAAGGTCGACCTGCAGAAAAGTTAGTCCGCGCCAATGCCTGTCGATCCTGCACTTCATGTTCAGCTTTACAAGCAAGATGGAATAAACGAGTGATATTAGTATACTCCTTATACTCTAGAATCGTCTGAATCTCTCTATTTAATCCACCCATAAAACGTGCAAGCATAGCTTCATTCTCCTCAACAATACCACATCTAATCATGCCAGTTTGTAATTCCTGATAATATTCTTCTACAGAATTTTTTCCCTGTCTTAAGCGCTGCAATTTTTGAAGTAATTCACGTTGATAATATGGTGGAACCCAACGAGTACGCATAGCAGTTTTCAAAGCAGCCCAAGTAGCCGGAATAGGATATAATCTACAATGCTCAGACCACCAAACACATGCAAAACTAGTGAAAGCACAAACAGCAGCAGGAACACGTCTCTCCTCGGGATATTGTAAACATGTAAATCGCTGTTCAGGTTCTAACTCCCAAGTAAGATATATATCAGGAACATATCTACCCTCAAATGGTGGAATATTCAATTTTAGTTTAGGGAGATGGTCATGATCTCGTACCTGAGGGTGAGCCCTACCATTGCCATTATTTGCATGTGGAAGACCTGGTGGTTGCTGTGCTGTTGGTGGCACGTAGTTCTGATTTTGATCAACCTCATCCTCATAATCTCCCACATAAGCATCCTCCTCCATATCAGCAGTAGGAGCCACAGAAGTATCAACAGCAGCACCAGCAGTTTGGCCCGACTGAAGAGGGACACGGCTCGCTCGGCGGAGGGCTGTTTCCCGACGTGGAGGTAGTCGGTGTTGTTGCTGTTGTTGCAGAGGTGCGCCAGGAGCAGCCGGTGGTGGTGGTGGAAAACGCGAAAGCAATTCAGCAAACTTGTTATCGAGCTTTGTTTCAAACGTCTTCTCCATGCCATCTATCTTCTCCATGGCCTCTTCAAATCTGTTTATCACATCTTGCACCTGTCCATTCATCATTTGCTGAAACGTATCATGAAGCTCCTTGTTCGTCAAGTTCTCCCAGTCAGTCTCGTCGGCTTGTGATCCTGGCATGGTTAGCAGCAATAGAAACACACAAGAATATGATCCTACAGACTACTAACAAGTGGTGGTGGTGGCGGGTGTCACAAATCCGTCAAGCAAATCTCAAATTCTTACCAGTTCTTACCCAGCAGCAGGCGGTGATCGGCAACCGTTGTAGTCAAAAACTCTCAAAAGCTTGGATAGAGCGATTGCCAGGGAGAGTCAAACGCACGACGTAGATGTATGTGGAGCTGGGAAGGCTTATAGTATGGTAGCAAAAAGGGTCAGCAATAATCAATTCAGAGATGCAAAGTTGAATAAACGCTCAACGACGGTACTGTGCTGGTCCTAGGCTAGACCGTGCTAGAGACGCGAGCCTAGAACACTAACAAAATCACGGCGCTGCACGTAAAATAAGGGAAAAGCACACTCTGGAACTCTTTTTTTTCGCTCTTTTTTTTTGCGCTCCTTTTTTTGCGCTCCTCTTTTTTTTTGCGAAAAATCACTATAATGGCGAGTGTCTCAAAACTCTTCCCTCGTCAAACTGATAGGACGGGCATGAAATTTTTTTTTTCACTTTTTTTTTCGGAAATCAGGGCAGCGACGACGAAAAAGTGCGACAAAAAATCACCATGATGGCACGAGGCTCAAAAGACTCAGAAAAGCCTAAAAATAGGATAGGGAAAAAAAATTTGCCCGTGAAAATTTTGGCCTAAAAACTGCCCGGGGGTCTCCAGACTCTTTTTTTTTCCGAGACCTACGCAGGCAAGGAAACACGACTCGGAATTTAGATTGATCTCAAGAACAAACCTAATATGAGAAGAACTCGGATTGGTGGTGGATATATGGTTGTGGTATATGGCAGCGGTGGTGGTATATGGTAGCGGTGGTGGTATATGGATAGAGATTGGTGGTGGTATATGGATACGGATTGGTAGTGGTATATGGATATGGATTCAGAGCGGTGGCGGATAAGCAAAAGTGGTAGACGGGCGATGATGTTGGTGCGGCGGCGGCGTGACAACTTATGACCAGAACTCGAAACTCTAAAAGACTAGACTCTAAGACCAGCAACTTGACACGACGATGCAAGCGCAAATTCAACAAAGCAAAAACCCTAAAAAGATTATGCAAAGGCTCAGATTGGTTCGGATATGATGAACTAACCCTAATTTTTTTTGTGTGGCTTTTTTTCGTGGACTGTAGGTATGAAGAACAGACTCGATCTAATCTACGAAAAACTGTAAAAATCTCACCGAGCAACCTGGAAATCTGATACCACTTGATAGAGGCTAAGGTGTCCCGATGTTTCGATGAGATGGTGGCTATCGTTTTCTGTGGGAGTCGACCTTGACGATCCGACTACGAACGTGCGAGACGTCGCGCCTTGGCAATCGCTAAACCAACTTCCGAGGGTTATTGATCACGCCGGAGCACGATCAACCTGACCACGAGGGTCTGTTTCCTGCGAGCAAACGAAGAACAAGCAAGAAACTGAGATTGCAATCGGGATATTGCGAATATAAGATGAAAGCTTTATTGATCAAGGTGGGGTTCTGTGACGTCTTGGTCTGGTCGTTGGACACAAACGAAGTACGCGAAGTTGCAGCTATGGCGAACTTTTAATCTAAACAAAACCCAAAGTCTAAACGACGCCCTAAGGGCTGTATATATGGAGGAAGAGGGGGGAATTTCGTGGCCCTTGAGGGTGGGGTCCGAAACCAACCCTAACTCTTGTTTCCCCACACATACGGACTCTAAAAATAGCCTATACTTAAGTATTTCGAAATTACATGGGCCTGGCCCATTAATAAGGTGACGCAGCACCTAGAATAGCCTATGGACGAATATTATGAAGTGGCATCTTGTATATTTCGTCCAAGGCTTCATGCACTCCTTATGGCGGCTTCAAAGTCCTGAAATCATCACTTGTAACTCCGTTCTTGATCCCCTTGCGCATGCCATCAACTCCATGCGTGTTCTTGCTCCAATGTTCATCCTTTTCCAAGCTAGGCCCTTCATTTGTAAGCAAAACAAATGTATCCAATTTAGGCAGCATCATAATCTCATTAACATTAGAATCATTACCAAGAAACGAAAGTACCTGGTAATTTAATTGGCGTGCGCGAGCTCTAGTAATTGGTCCAGTATATGTAACAGTAGGGGCTGTGGGTGTAACAATGGTATTGATGTCCTCATCATCTTGCCATGTCTAGCTTGCATTTTGTGTATTCTTGATGGGTGTATGCTTAGCTTGTCATGACTTGCACCGTAGTGAGTGCATCGAGCTCGTAAACATGCCTACTTGAGTTATATTTCAGCATGTGCCAGTTTTCACTAAGTCTGAGAACTGATTATGTTTTTGATATGTTCACATGCTTGCAATAGTATTTTGTGATCCCTTTTGGCTCAAGGTCACTAAGGGACTTTTGTTAAGCTCTTTGAGTAGCTCCATGCCATGCTTTACCTTGCCATGTTCAGGTCCTGTAGCATGTAGTTTATTGCTCCGAAGAGTGCTACCTGATCTGAAATTCCTGACAAGTGTTAATTTCACTAAGTCTGAAATCTGTTTACCATATGCATTTTTGCCATGCTTGTTTGAACCTGTTAATGGATGAATTGGCCGTAGCTCAGTGCTAGACTTTTGTTAAGCATCTTGAATGCATCCCTTCCATGTATTTAGTTGCCATGTTTGAGTGCTGTAGCATGTTCATCTCTTTGCATTTAGATGGTTACTTGCTGTAAATCGCAGACCGGTGTCATATTTGAATCGCTTGCCATTTCCAAACCGTAACTCCGATTCCGGCAATCTTTATATTGTTTTCAAGCGATTTCATCTCATCTTTCCAGTGGCACACTTGGATTTCCATGTTGAGGCCAGTTTCATGCTTTCCCTTGTCAAATCTTGCATATGCATCCCGCATCGCATCCCGCATAGCATATCATCATTGCATCATATTGTTTGAGATCTTGCACGTGGTTGATTATGTCCTTGTTGCTTGTTTGTCTTGTTTGGGTAGAGCCGGGAGACGAGTTCGCTAACGAGGATTCCGGCGTTTTTTATATCGTTTTCAAGCGATTTCATCTCACCTTTCCAGTGGCACACTTGGATTTCCAAGTTGAGGCCAGGTTAAATCATTCCTTGTCAAATCATGCATATGCATCGCATACCGCATCCCGCATATCATACCATGTTCATGTGTTGGTTGTTTACTATGTTGTGTGCTTCTTTCCGGTGTTTGCTTCTTCGGGTTGGTTCCGATAACGTCGCGTTTGTGAGGACCCGTTCGTCTACGTCTGTTTGTCTTGTTCATGGACTCGTTCTTCTTCCTTGCGGGATCTCAGGCAAGATGACCATACCCTCGAAATCACTTCTATCTTTGCTTGCTAGTTGCTCGCTCTTTTGCTATGCCTATGCTGCGATACCTACCACTTGCTTATCATGCCTCCCATATTATTGAACCAAGCCTCTAACCCACCTTGTCCTAGCAAACCGTTGATTGGCTATGTTACCGCTTTGCTCAGCCCCTCTTATAGCGTTGTTAGTTGCAGGTGAAGTTTGAAGTTTGTTCCTTGTTGGAACATGGAGATGTTGTTCCTTGTTTGGAACATGTTTACTTGTTGGGATATCACAATATATCTTGTTTAATTAATGCATCTATATACTTGGTAAAGGGTGGAAGGCTCGGCCTTATGCCTGGTGTTTTGTTCCACTCTTGCCGCCCTAGTTTCCGTCATATCGGTGTTATGTTCCCGGATTTTGCGTTCCTTACGCGGTTGGGTAATAATGGGAACCCCTTGACAGTTCGCCTTGAATAAAACTCCTCCAGCAATGCCCAACCTTGGTTTTACCATTTGCACTAACAACCTACCACCTTCCCTTGGGTTCTGCAGACTCAAGGGTCATCTTTATTCTAACCCCCCCGGGCCAGTGCTCCTCTGAGTGTTGGTCCGACCGAGCAGACTGCGGGGCCACCTCGGGGAAACCTGAGGTTTGGTTTTACTCGTAGGATGTCTCATCTGAGTGTGCCCTGAGAACGAGATATGTGCAGCTCCTATCGGGATTTGTCGGCACATTCGGGCGGTGTTGCTGGATTTGTTTTACCCTGTCGAAATGTCATGTTGTATCGGGATACCGAGTCTGATCGGAACGTCTCGGGAGGAGGTCTATTCCTTCGTTGACCGTGAGGTTTTCTGATGGGCTAAGTTGGGACACCCCTGCAGGGATTGAACTTTCGAAAGCCGTGCCCGCGGTTATGGGCAGATGGGAATTTGTTAACGTCCGGTTGTAGAAAACCTGAAGTCGACCTTAATTAAAATGAATCAACTGCGTGTGTAACTGTGATGGTCTCTTTCCGGCGGTGTCCCGGAAGTGAACACGGTTGTTGGAGTTATGCTTGACGTAGGTTGTTTAGGATCACTTCTTGATCATACTTTTATCGACCGTGCTTTGCCTTCTCTTCTTGCTCTCATTTGCGTACGTTAGCCACCATATATGCTAGTCGCTTGCTGCAGCTCCACCTCATACCTTTACCTTACCCATAAGCTTCAATAGTCTTGATCGCGAGGGTGCGAGATTGCTGAGTCCCCGTGGCTCATAGATACTTCCAAAACCAGTTTGCAGGTGCCGATGAGTCCGCGCAGTTGGTGCAACCCAGCTCAGGAGGAGCTCGATGAAGATCTTGTCCTTTGTGTCGTTTCATTCTAGTTGATCAGTAGTGGAGCCCAGTTGGGGTCGATCGGGGACCTTTGTCGCATTTGGGGTTCTTCTTTTATTTTGGTTCCATAGTCGGACCTTGATTGTATTTGGATGATGTAATGCTTTATTCATGTAATTGTGTGAAGTGGTGATTGTAAGCCAACTATGTATCTTTTCCTTATGTATTACATGGGTTGTGTGAAGATTACCTCACTTGCGACATTGCTTTCAATGCGGTTATGCCTCTAAGTCGTGCTTTGACACGTGGGAGATATAGCCGCATCGAGGGCGTTACATTGCCTCAACCCATAAATGGATCTCTTGAGCTTGCATACTTTACTAGTGCTAGTCGGATCGAAAAAACCCTCGGGCTGTATCATATACACGTCCTCGGTTAAATTTCCATGAAGGAAAGCCGTCTTGACATCCATCTGCCATATCTCGTAATCGAAATATGCAACTATAGCTAGTACGATCCTTACCGACTTCAGCTTCGCTACCAGCGAGTAAGTCTCGTCGTAGTCAATTCCTTGAACTTGTCCATAACCTTTAGCGACAAGCCGAGCTTTGTGGATTTGAACATTTCCATCCACATCGGTTTTCTTCTTAAAGACCCATTTGCAGCCAATGGCCTTTACGCCAGGTGGCGGATCAACAAAGTCCCAGACTTGATTTTCATCCATGGACTTCAACTCAGATCTCATGGCCTCCAGCCATGCCTCGGAATCTGGGCTCACCATCGCTTTCGCATACGTGGCTGGCTCGTCACTTTCTAGCAATAATACATCACGCACTCTGCGCAATCTTCCGACCTCCGTGGTTCCGGTGCCGCTTCCACTACGGGTTCCATGACTGACTCCGGTATGATCTCATCACCAACCGAGCCGTCCCCGAGTGGTCCTCGAATTTCTTCGAGTTGGGCTGTCCTCCCACTAGCCTCCCGACTGAGAAACTCTTTCTCAAGGAAAACCCCGTTCCGAGCAATGAACACTTCATTCTCTTCCCGGTTGTAGAAGCTATATCCCAAGGTTTCCCTCGGATATCCCATGAATATGCATTTATCCGACTTGGGTGTAAGCTTGTCTGACATAAGTTTCTTGACAAATGCTTCACAACCCCAAATCTTTAGAAAAGACAAATTGGTACTCTTCACGGTCCACATCTCATGTGGTGTCTTGTCTACGGATTTTGATGGTACCCTGTTAAGTGTGAAAGCTGCAATTTCTAGAGCGTATCCCCAGAATGACAAGGGTAAATCCGACTTGCCCATCATAGATTGAACCATGTCCAATAAGGTATGATTCCTCCGTTCTGATACACCATTTCTCTGTGGCGTACCCGGAGGTGTGAGCTGAGGTACTATACCTCTACTTTTCAAATGATCATCAAACTCCTGGCTCATGTACTCACCTCCATGATCAGATCGTAGAAGTTTTATAGTCTTGCCGAGCTGATTCTCAACCTCGTTTTGAAACTCTTTGAACTTTTCAAAAGTCTCTGACTTGTGCCTCATCAAATAGATATATCCATATCTACTCAAGTCATCGGTAAAAGTCACGAAGTACTGATAGCCACCTCTGGCAGCTGTGCTCATTGGTCCACACACATCAGTGTTGATAGAGGCGAAGGTGTCCCGATGTTTCGATGAGATAGATATCATTTTCTGTGGGAGTCGACTTTGATGATCCGACTACGAACGTGCGAAGACGTTGCACCTTAGCAATCGCTAAACTAACTTCCGAGGGTTATTGACCATGCCAGAGCATGATCAACCTTACCACGAGGGTCTACTTCCTACGAGCAAACGAAGAACAAGCAATAAACTGAGATTGCAATCTGGATATTGTGAATTAAAGAGGAAAGCTTTATTAATGAAGGTGGGGTTCTATGACTTCTTGGTCTGGTCGTTGGACACAAACGAAGTACGCAAAGTTGCAGCTATGGCGAACTTTTAATCTAAACAAAACCTAAAGTCTAAACGACGCCCTAAGGGCTGTATATATGGAGGAAGAGGGGGGAATTTCGTGGCCCTTGGAGGAGGGGTCTGAAACCAACCCTAACTCTTGTTTCCCCACACATACGGACTCTAAAAACAGCCTATACTTAAGTATTTCGAAAATACATGGGCCTGGCCCAATAATAAGGTGACACAACACCTAGAATAGCCTCTAGACGAAATTTATAAAGTGGCATCTTGTATATTTCGTCCAAGGTTTCATGCACTCCTTATGGTGGCTTCAAAGTCCTGAAATCATCAGTTGTAACTCCGTTCTTGATCCCCTTGCGCATGCCATCATCTCCATGCTTGAACTTGCTCCAAGGTTCATCTTTCTTGTCCAAGCTAGGCCCTTCATTTTGTTAGCAAAATAAATATATCCAATTTAGACAACATCATATTCTCATGAACATTAGAATCGTTACCAAGAAACAAAAGTACTTGATAATTCAATTGGCGTGCGTGAGCTCTAGTAATTGGTCCGGTATGTATAGCAGCAGGGGCTGTGGGTGTAACAATGGAATTGATGTCCTCATCAACTTTGTATCAGTTCCAACAGCTCGGATGCCCTCTCACAACTCTTTGCGAAAGGAGACTTAGTCATCTTGCCAAGCAAGCAAGATTCGCATGTCTCGAACGACCCAAAGTCAGTCGAAGTTAGGAGTCCGTCATCATGGAGCTTCTTCATGCGTTTCAGACTAATGTGTCCAAGCCGGCAATGCCAGAAGTATGTCGGATTTATCTCATTAGGCTTGTGCTCTTAACATTCATGTTATAGACCAGTTCCTGTTCTAGATTCAATATAAATAACCCATCAACAATGGGTGCATAGTTGTGGAACATACCATTCAAATAAATCGAACAACCAGTGTCCTTTAAATTGAACTCATAACCCGGACTCATCAAGCATGAGGCAGAAATAATGTTCCGACTAAGTGCAGGAATGTAATAACAATTATTCAATTCCAAAATAAATCCAGAAGGAAGTTGGAGCTGCATCGTGCCGACCTCCAACGCAACAACTCTTGCTTTGTTGTCGACCCTCATGTCAATCTCCCCTTGTGCCACACACCTAGCTCTTACCAGCCCCTGCATCGAGTTGCAAATGTGAAAAACCGATCCGGTATCAAATTCCCAAGAGCTGCTAGGTATGTCAACAAGGTAAATGTCTATAACATATGCAACAAGTGTTCCTTTGCCTGAAGCAGCACTCTCGGCCTTCTTGCCATGCTCTGCAAGCCACTTGCTACAATTCCTCTTCCAGTGAACAGTTTCCTTGCAATGATAGCAAATGGTCTTTGAGTCCGGTCCAGACTTCGGCGCAGCGGCGGAGGTTACCGTCTCCGTGCCCTTTGCCTTAGCCTTTTTCTTGGACCAACTCTTCTTAAACTTAGCTGATTTCTGCACCATCAACACTTGATGCGTGCCTTTCTTAATATCCTGCTCTGCCACTTTGAGCATCCCATGCAATTCAGTGAGCTTCTTATCCATGCCATGCATATGATAGTTCGAGATGAACGTCCCATAGCTGGGCGGAAGAGAACCCAGAACTGCATCAGTAGCCAGCTCATCCAAGAGCGGGAAGCCCAACCGATCCAAATCTTGCACATATCCGATCATATTGATCACATGCGGGCTCAGTGGATCACCTTCCTTCAGCTTACAATCCATCAAGGATCGCCATACGTTGAACCTCTCGATCCTAGCCTGCACCTGAAACATGCTCTTGAGACTCTCGATCATATCGAAAGCCCCAACGTCTTCGAAATGCTGCTGCAAATCGGGCTCCATACAAGCCAGCATTAGGCAGCTGATCTCGTTTGATTCATCAACAAGTTTCTGGTAGGCATTCTTGGTTGTGGTACTAGCATTATCGGCAGGTTCCTCTAGAAGCGGATCCTCTAGAACATGTTCCTTTTTATCATGCTTGAGAACAATTCTCAAATTTCTATACCAGGTGGTAAAGTTTGTTCCATTCAGTTTATCCTTTTCCAGAATTGATTTCAATGCAAAGTTGGGTTGAGCAGGTGGTGCCATTGATCTACAACAGAAAAATATGCACTCACTAAGCATTGTGTTATGTAGAGTAATTCTAGCCTTAAACAGAAATACTCCCACTGAAGTCAGCATCCCTCCGCAAACTCCCAGTGGTTCATGATCCGACTAGCACATGCGACTAGTGAGCTTTAGCATCACTACTAGACAACATGTCTATCTGGTAAGCAACTCCTTGCTAATCGTATCTCTATACGACTCCTGTCGGTCGGGTAGGTATCCTATACCCTGGCTCCTGACCTCTTTTGCCACAAGGCCCAAAACCGTTTTGATAGCCTTGTCAAGTTAACCTAATGCAGTGCATGTCCGTGTCCGACACGAACCCTTCAGTTCAAGGACACCTAGCAGCACCCCAATTTTATGAGCCCACTACTAGACGTACTTGACGTGCGAAGGTGCAACATCGGGAATGGCAATTTACATGATATTCATGAGGGATCTTTCTACCATTCTAACATGCATAGAAACAAAGAAGCATAACAATCAGAAGTAAAACATATATTGTGAAATAGTATGGCTCCTTCATGGATGTCCTTCTATTTCGGCTCCGACTCCGATGAGCATCTAGGAACTCCATCTTGTTTGTCACGCCGGGACGCCAAGCCACCAACCTAATCTCTATTATCCAAATACTACAACTAGTAATGAATTTTACATAGAGTCATAAGTCGACACGCAGGTCGTTATACAATAAAATGACAACACTTAGGCTCCTGTCGGCTGACAAACATGACACGCAGGCCATGTATAATTTACACACATGCATCACATACACATGAGCCATACTATTCACATCAAACCCGCAAAACAAAGTTACGCATAGAATCGCATTCTACCGGTTTGAGTGATCGTGTACGAAATACAAGGCGCTACGCACACGGCGGTCCCATCTGAACTCCGATCATGCCGAATTTTCCGATCTGACCGATCTTACCGATCATCGCGAGCCCGATTCGGATTTACATTTCACTGTTAAACCCGATGGCGGATACCGACCGGTAGGGGTAGGTTGTGTCACGACCTCATAGATTCCGATCATCAGAAAACATAGCCACATCGATCCCCATGTGCAGTTGATCTCATCAACCGTGCACACAGCCAATCTTATCAACGACAATAGATCTCATCTATCGCCTCCACATATCTAATATGCATACGATCTGAATCAAAATCCTATACCAGAGGCTCTAATACCACTGTTGGGTTCTACGGTAGGGTGCGTCGAGTGCAAATTAAAATTTTCCTACGCGCAGAACAACCAAGAACATGCTACGGGAGATGGATCACCGTTCGTTACCGCTAGACGCGCAGTGTCGTGCAGTGGAAGAAGAGTTGGGGCAGCGTGTCCACGTGGATCGTGATAGAGGCAAAGGTGTCCCGATGTTTCGATGAGATGGTGGCTATCGTTTTCTGTGGGAGTCGACCTTGACGATCCGACTACGAACGTGCGAGACGTCGCGCCTTAGCAATCGCTAAACCAACTTCCGAGGGGTTATTGACCACGCCGGAGCACGATCAACCTGACCACGAGGGCCTGTTTCCTGCGAGCAAACGAAGAACAAGCAAGAAATTGAGATTGCAATCTGGATATTGCGAATATAAGATGAAAGCTTTATTGATCAAGGTGGGGTTCTGTGACGTCTTGGTCTGGTCGTTGGACACAAACGAAGTACGCGAAGTTGCAGCTATGGCGAACTTTTAATCTAAACAAAACCCAAAGTCTAAACGACGCCCTAAGGGCTGTATATATGGAGGAAGAGAGGGGAATTTCGTGTCCCTTGAGGGTGGGGTCTGAAACCAACCCTAACTCTTGTTTCCCCACACATACGGACTCTAAAAATAGCCTATACTTAAGTATTTCGAAATTACATGGGCCTGGCCCATTAATAAGGTGACGCAGCACCTAGAATAGCCTATGGACGAATATTATGAAGTGGCATCTTGTATATTTCGTCCATGGCTTCATGCACTCCTTATGGCGGCTTCAAAGTCCTGAAATCATCACTTGTAACTCCGTTCTTGATCCCCTTGCGCATGCCATCAACTTCATGCGTGTTCTTGCTCCGATGTTCATCCTTCTCCAAGCTAGGCCCTTCATTTGAAAGCAAAACAAATGTATCCAATTTAGGCAGCATCATAATCTCATGAACATTAGAATCATTACCAAGAAACGAAAGTACCTGGTAATTTAATTGGCGTGCGCGAGCTCTAGTAATTGGTCCAGTATATGTAATAGTAGGGGCTGTGGGTGTAACAATGGTATTGATGTCCTCATCAGATCGTCTCCTCCTCGTCTGATCTCCCTCGTACAGACGGTAGTCGGCTCCCACGTACAGGTTCGCCAGAGCGGCGCAAGTGCACCGCCTCTAACGGTATCCGCGTGTGCAGGAGGAACACCGTGCGACGGACTGCTAGGTCCGATCACACAACAGGCGACGAGTGGAGGTGTCTATTCGCAACACATGCAAACCCTAGCGACAGCGCCGACGCGATCAATCACATGAGTGTGCAGCACCTCCACTTTATATAGGCGTCCGTCGCAGGCTCAACACTTGGGCCTTGCACGGACCCTAAAGCCCATAAGTCTACTCGGCCACAATCCGAATACAGCTCGGATCACACCCGACCAGTGTTCTTGGATCCGACCTCGTAGGTTCCTTCCCTTAAGCGCGTGACCCCTTAGGTTCAAGCCGGCTTGGTCGCAGTTCGGATCACCTCCGAACTACACAGTTCGTAGCGGACTCTAGCAAGGCATGCCGAACACCAAACAGACTATGAAGCTGGTTAGGCGAACCTATACATCATACTTCCATTCCTTTTGCCACACGATATATGTTGTCGGGCTCAAGGCGAGTTTGTCATCCTTGTGCTAGCCCGACCTCTTTCTCGTTCCAGTGATGCCGACCACAAATCAGATTATCTCATAACCCTTGTCGCATGGCTATGCTTATCCTGGTCGGATCACACAAGGGGCCCAGAGTATATCTCTCCTGATTGGAGGGGCAAATCCCATCTTGCTCGACCATATCTCGCAACATGGGTCTGGACAAGCCCGAAACCTACCTTTGTAACTACCCAATCATGGAGTAGCGTTTGGTTGGCCCAAAGCAAGTCTGTTACCATCGCGAGTACATGCGCCAGCTCAGGTCTTAGGACCTAGAACGTATGTTGTACTAGAGACTCACAGATGACATATCGTTGCGTCTCATAGTTGGGTCTATCCGACTCGAACCTTATCTCGACTCGGATCCGACTACGTCGAATCCGACCAGATCCTTCCTGGTCCATATTATCTGGTTAGCATCCAATGCTCCATGGCTAGTGAGACCAAGCCATCGACCGTGTCATATGCTAGTTTAGTTGGCTGCGTGTCCACACAGCCCTTTCGACTAGGGACCTTTTAGGATAGTCATCATACAATGCATAGTCCCATAAACAAGTCACGTACTTGCTGATACACATCATTGATAATGTCCAAGGACTATCTTTTGATGCACATGGGAGAAGTGTCAAGTAGTATACCATCCTCGAAGGGGTCAAATGAGCACATGTAAAGGACCTTTGTGTATGTGAAGTAGATGTCGCACGTGTCACTCGCCGAACGGACTCTTGGTATGGTGATGTCCATAGGATGCTCCGCATCATCTCCCCTCCCCTGGGAAAGATCCGACCTCAGATCAAAAACCAAATCACCGTGGGAAAGAGATGACTTCGCTGTGTAGAATTGGACGTTCACCAAGTAGTCATCATCTTCAAGCTTGAAGTGGGCACTCTCCAATGTCGAATCTTCTAGTGATTCCTTCAAAATGAGCAAGGACAACAAACACTTGGAAAAATAAATGTGGTTAGCGTTAGTGCAAAACCAAGCATTCAAGAGGTGATTCACCAAGCAAGTGTCATCATCATGTAAGCACATAAATTGAGCACAAGCAAAGATATCATGGGGACAAGTGTGTGAATGTGAGGTAGTGATGAAAATTTGTGTGACAAGAGAAGAAGCATCTACCTCAAGTTCATAGCAAACATGGGCAAAGCGCTCAATGAAAGGTCTATGGTAGGCATAGGAATCATTCACAACACCAAAGGAAATGAAGTGTCTAAACACATGGGTCAAGTGCAAGACAATCCAAGCATAACATGCATAGGGTGTAGTGAAGATAGTGTGGCACTCAACACAATAGAAAGAGAAATTGTTCATCATGTGTGAGGCAATCAAGGCAAGCATGTAGCAATCAATGGGACATGGCATATGTGAAGAAACGATATTGTTGCAACCAAACATGTGAGAGGAGCAAGTAATCCAAGAATTGGATGCAACACACAAGGCATATATATCATGATGCATGGAATGGTGAAAATGACAAGTCGAAGCAAGATCTCTAAAAAGTGTGCAATCAAGTGATCCAAGTCTCAAGGTGCAAGCAACACAAGTAGTATGATCCACAATATTCATGCTCATGGTTTTGGGATTCTCAAAAAAAGAATGATATCACCTTGAAAGCATGTCCTTGTGCGTCCTTCACAATGCCGAAGCACAAGCAAGTATGATGTAGAAGTGTTGTGGTAGAAGGTGGCTCGCTCTCAAGAGCTCGGATTGTCAACTCACGTGACATGGAAGTCGAGACGAAGTCCAAGTATCCTACACATGCACACAACAAAACAAAGAACATATGCGCATGGTAGATAAACAGATCATCCATCTTGATGGTTCTCCGCTCTTGCACATAACCATTAGTAGCACAAGTGCATGAATAATATGATGCAACAATGGCTATATTCATGGTACTAGGTATATGGTGCAAAGAGGCAAGACAAGCATGCTTCACAAGAAAATTGTCAAAATTTCCAATCATATGTGAGAATGCTATGGGAGCAAACTCATTATCAAGACTAGGGGCATTGTTGCACTCAATACATGTCAAATCATCTAGCATGATAGAGGCAACATATGGAGATATATGACAAGAAGCAACAACAATCATGTGCAAAGCATGTAGATGGTCGTCATCAACTGCATGAAATGAGCAAGTATGAATCATCGGTGATGCAACAAGGCAAGCAATCGTAGGAATCAAGTCGTGCAAGGTAGTAGTGCAAAGATGCAACATACTAGAGGAAATTGTGGCAATCATGTCATGTGAGCAAATGATAGTCATAGGCAATCCACATGACATATCGCAAGCACGAACACAAAGCAAGATGAAAGTATCATCATAGGCATGGGGTACAAAGCAAACATGGCAATAGCAAGCAATATCTCCACCAAGCTTGCAAATACACATACAAGTAGTAGAATCAATCATCATGTGTAATGCAAAGCATGGGTCCGAAATGCATGGCAAAAGCATAGGAATGAGCATATCATGCAAAGTGAACATGGCAAGATGGGCAAAGGATATATAATGGACAACAACCCATAGCCAAGTGAGGGCCATGTAGAAGAAATGCGTGAAGTCTTTGCGCGAAGAGAGCGGTGGGAAAGACACTCCATGGGATCCCAAGTCATCATTGCTCTCTAGAGCTCATTTTGTGAACTCGTGGCATTGCGAGGTTGACAAGAATTCATGGGTACCTACACAAAAGAGACGCAAACGAAAGAGATTGTGTGTCGGTAAATGTACACATCATCCATCATGATATGTATGTGCACATGAGAGTTAGCACAAGATAAGCATCGCTCAAAGAAATTTGATGCATGGTGATGAGGACATCAATACCATTGTTACACCCACAGCCCCCGTTGCTATACATACTGGACCAATGACTAGAGCTCGCGCACGCCAATTGAATTATCAGGTACTTTCGTTTCTTGGTAACGATTCTAATGTTCATGAGAATATCATGCTGCCTAAATTGGATACATTTGTTTTGCTTACAAATGAAGGGCCTAGTTTGGACAAGAAAGATGAACATTGGAGCGAGTTCAAGCATGGAGATGATGGCATGCGCAAGGGGATCAAGAACGGAGTTACATGTGATGATTTCAGGACTTTGAAGCCACCATAAGGAGTGCATGAAGCCTTGGACGAAATATACAAGATGCCACTTTATAAATTTCGTCCAGAGGACATCAATACCATTGTTACACCCACAGCCCCTACTGTTACATATACTGGACCAATTACTAGAGCTCGCGCACGCCAATTAAATTACCAGGTACTTTCGTTTCTTGGTAATGATTCTAATGTTCATGAGATTATGATGCTGCCTAAATTGGATACATTTGTTTTGCTTTCAAATGAAGGGCCTAGCTTGGAGAAGGATGAACATTGGAGCAAGAACACGCATGAAGTTGATGGCATGCGCAAGGGGATCAAGGACGGAGTTACAAGTGTTGATTTCAGGACTTTGAAGCCGCCATAAGGAGTGCATGAAGCCATGGACGAAATATACAAGATGCCACTTCATAATATTCGTCCATAGGCTATTCTAGGTGCTGCGTCACCTTATTAATGGGCCAGGCCCATGTAATTTCGAAATACTTAAGTATAGGCTATTTTTAGAGTCCGTATGTGTGGGGAAACAAGAGTTAGGGTTGGTTTCGGACCCCACCCTCAAGGGCCACGAAATTCCCCTCTCTTCCTCCATATATACAGCCCTTAGGGCGTCGTTTAGACTTTGGGGATTTGTTTAGTTAAAAGTTAGCCATTGCAACTTCGTGTACTTCGTTTGTGTCTAACGACCAGACCAAGACCGCTTCCGGATCCCCACCATTATCAATACTTCATATATATTTGCAATATTCAGATTGCTTTATCATATTCTTGCTCGTTCTTCGATTGCTTGCAGGAATAGACCTTCGTGGTCAGGCTGACCGTGCTTCCAGCATCGTCAGTAACCTCAGGAGATTGGTTTAGCGATTGCTAAGGCGCAACGTCGTGCACGTTTGTAGTCGGATCGTCAAAGTCGTCTCCACCAAATCGATAGTTATCATCTCATCGAAAGATCGGGACTCTCGTCTCTATCAAAGTAGGCATCTAAATGCAACGAAATGAACATGCTACAGCCACCAAACATGACAACAAAATGCATGGCAGGGATGTACACAAGATGCTTAACAAAAGTCTAGCACTGAGCTACAGCCAATTCATCCATTATGATGTTCAAACAAGCATGTTCGAAAACACAAATGCAAAACAGATTTCAGACTTAGTGAAATTAACACTTGTCTGAAATTTCAGATCATGAAGCCCTCTTCGGAGCAACAAAACAACATGATACATGACCTGATTATGACAAACAAGAAAATGGCATGGATCTACTCAACAAGCTTAACAAAAGATCCAAAGTGACCTGGGGCCAAAAGGGTTCACAAAATATACTAACGGGCACACGAACATAGCTAAAACACAATCAGTTTTCAGACTTGGTGAAAACTGAGACATGCTAAAATATAACTCACGAAGGCATGTAAACGAGCTCGATGCACTCACTACGGCACAAAATGCTAGCTAGACATGGCAAGAACAATGGAATAGCATGCACGGATCAACTACAATAGCATCGGCAAAATCGCAAACAAGTTGACGATCTGCCCAGATTCGCCACGAAGCAAAAGTAGAGCTTGATTGACTCAAGCTAGGGTCCTCCATAATTGCAAGTAAAGACATGGATGGATAGAGAATAACATGATTAACAAAACTCCTTTAGTGATCATCCTCAAAAGAGGCACGGATCACTAGGAAATAAGCTGAACATATGGCATCATGAACTAAATAATCCCAGACTTAGTGAAAACTACTAAGTCCCTGAAAACAGAATTACCGGGTGCCTCACTTTGCAAGCTTGCACAAGTCACCACACACATCACAAAAATGCATGGGTTGCACCTCTGGAAAGAAGACAAAATCCTTAACAAAACATATGAAGGACTCACAGGCATAGCATGCACACAATAATCATGGCAAAAATGACAAAAGTCTAAGATGAACTAGCAGATCTGACAATTAACTCACGAAGCCTCCTTCTAACAGCATTTCGGGCATTAAGATGCACTCAAATGAAAATGACGCAATGGAATGAAATGATGTACTCATCGAGAAGAACATTCTAATATACTATATGTCCAAAAGGGAGCTACGGACGCAAAGTTACAGCAGGTCAAAGATCGCATAAAAATTAGGGTTCGAAGGGAAAAAGTCAACCGAGGAGAATTTCTCAGATCTGGATCTGGCGCGGTTCCCGAGGCTCGCCGGAGTTCACTGTTCGCCGGAGGAGGAGATCGACGCCGGGGACTTGCCGGAGCTCGGGGAGGAGGAGGCCGGACGTGGGGAGGAGGAGGCGGCGGCCGTTGTGGAGGAGGAAGGCGCGGGGCGGTGGCCGGCCTGCTCGGGGCGGAGCGGCCCGCGGCGGCGGCGCCCGCCTGAGCCGAGGGAGGCGGCGGCGAGAGGAGGCCGGGAGGCGCGGGGGCGCTTGGGCTCGCGGGGGCCCGGTTTGGGCCTCCTGGGCCGCGGCGGCGGCGAGGTGGCGGCGCCACGTGGCGGCGGCGGATTGGCGGAGGCGAGCGGCGGACGTTGTCCGGCCTGGCGCAGACACGTCCGGCGGCGGCGGGATCTGTTTTTTTTATCTAGGGTTTCGGAGAGGGAGAGAGATCCGAAAACGAGGGGGTGCTATTTATAGGCATAAGTGGAGCTAGGAGAGTCCAAATGAGGTGCGGTTTTCGGCCACGCGATCGTGATCGAACGCTCTAGGACATGGAGCAGAGTTTGGTGGGTTTTGGGCCAAATTGGAGGGGTGTTGGGCTGCAACACACACGAGGCCTTTTCAGTCCCTCGGTTAACCGTTGGAGTATCAAACGAACTCCAAATGGTACGAAACTTGACAGGCGGTCTACCGGTAGTAAACCAAGGCCGCTTGGCAAGTCTCGGTCCAATCCGGAAATGTCTAATCCCCACACACGAAAGAAGGCTAGAAATGACCACCGGAGGAGAACGAAGCGCTGGAATGCAAAACGGACAATGGGGAAAATGCTCGAATGCATGAGATGAACACGTATGCAAATGTAATGCACATGATGACATGATATGAGATGCATGACAACGATAACAACACATGGAGACAAAGACCCGAACCTGAGGAAATAAATATAACTTAACGCCGGAAACGGCAAGAGTTGGAGTACAAATAGGGAAAGTTACATCCGGGGTGTTACAACACTCCACCACTACAAAAGGATCTCGTCCCGAGATCTAGGACTGAAAGAACTTCGGGTACTCAGAACGGAGGTGATCCTCGCGTTCCCAGGTAGCTTCACGGTCGGAATGGTGTGACCACTTGACTTTGAGGAATTTGATTGACTTGTTGCGAGTCTTGCGTTCAATCTCTTCAAGAATAGCGACTGGGTGCTCACGATAAGAGAGATCTTCTTGGAGCTCAATGTCCACGAAGTTGACTGTGCGGTCAGGAGTCTTGAAGTTCTTTCGAAGCTGAGAGACATGGAACACATCATGAACATTTGCAAAGTTTGAAGGAAGCTCGAGTTGATAGGCGAGGTCGCCTCTCTTGCTGACAATCTTGAAAGGTCCCACGTATCTAGGGGCAAGCTTCCCTTTGATACCGAAGCGACGAGTACCTTTCATAGGAGAGACGCGGAGGTAAACATGATCTCCGATCTCGTAAGCCAAATCACGGTGCTTACTATCATAGTAGCTCTTCTGGCGGGATTGGGCTGCTTTGAGGTTATCACGAATGACTTTGCACATTTCTTCTGCTTCTGTGATTAAGTCATTACCCAGCAGCTGACGTTCACCGGTTTCAGACCAGTTGAGAGGGGTACGGCACTTCCTGCCATACAGAATTTCAAATGGGGCCTTGCCCGAACTTGCTTGAAAACTATTGTTGTAGGAGAATTCAGCATAAGGAAGACAATCCTCCCACTTCATGCCGAAGGAGATCACACAAGCCCTGAGCATATCTTCAAGAATCTGGTTGACACGCTCGACTTGACCGCTTGTTTGAGGATGGAAAGCTGTGCTGAAGCGGATGTTGGTGCCCATGGCCTTCTGGAAAGAATCCCAAAACTTCGAGGTAAAGATGCTGCCACGGTCTGAAGAGATCACTTGAGGAATACCGTGCAGAGAGACAATTCTAGAGGTATAGAGTTCCGCCAATTGAGCTGCAGTGATCGACTCTTTGATAGGCAGAAAGTGAGCCACTTTGGTGAGTTTGTCGATGACAATGAATATAGCATCATTGCCACGCTTGGACTTTGGAAACCCAGTCACGAAGTCCATTTCAATGTGGTTAAACTTCCATTCTAGAATGGCAAGAGGTTGGAGGAGACCAGCTGGCCTTTGGTGTTCTGCCTCCACTCTTCTGCAGACATCACATTCATTCACGAATTGAGCGATCTCGCGCTTCATTCGAGTCCACCAATAAGCTTGCTTGAGGTCCTGATACATCTTCGTGCTCCCAGGGTGAATGGAGAGGAGAGAATTGTGAGCCTCGTTCATGATCACTTTACGGAGGTCCCCTTTGGGCACAACAATACGATCCTCGAAGAAGAGAGTGTCCTTGTCATCAAGGCGGTAGCACTTGTACTTGGACTGACTCTTGGCAATCCCAATCTTCACCTTTTTCACCATAGCATCAAGAAGCTGGGCTTGGCGAATCTGGTCTTCTAAGGTAGGAGAGACTTGAAGGTTGGCGAGGAAACCTTGAGGAACAACTTGCAGATTAAGTTTGCGGAAAGCTTCACAAAGCTCGTGTTGATAAGGCTTAAGAATCAAACTGTTGCAGTAAGCCTTCCTGCTCAAAGCGTCAGCAATCACATTGGCCTTGCCTGGAGTGTACTCAATACTCGGATTATACTCTTGAATCATTTCGACCCATCGAGTTTGCATGAGGTTGAGATTAGGCTGAGTGAAGATGTACTTGAGACTCTTGTGATCAGTGAAAATATCCACTTTTCTTCCCAATAGAAGATGTCTCCAAGTCAACAGAGCATGCACAACTGCCGCCAACTCGAGATCATGAGTGGGGTAGTTCTTCTCATTAGGCTTCAACTGGCGAGAGGTATAAGCAACAACTTTCTTCTCTTGCATCAAAACTGCACCGAGACCTTGGAGAGAGGCATCACAAAAGACCTCGTACGGCTTGGATTCGTCAGGCGGAGTCAAAACTGGAGCAGTGATCAACTTCTCTTTCAAAGTGTTGAAAGCAATATCACACTCCGGAGACCAAACGTACTTGACGTGCTTCTGAAGAAGATTTGAGAGAGGCTTTGCGATCTTAGAAAAGTTTTCAATGAATCTCCTGCAATAGCTTGCGATACCGAGGAAACTGCGGAGTTGCTTCACGTTCTGAGGAGGTTCCCAATTCACAATTGCAGACACCTTCTCAGGATTCACGGCAATGCCCTTGGCAGAGATGATATGACCAAGATAAAGAACCTCATCGAGCCAAAATTCGCACTTGGAGAACTTAGCGTAGAACTGATGTTCTCTGAGCTTATCAAGAACCAAACGCAAGTGCTTGGCATGATCTTCCTTGTTCTTGGAGAAAACCAGAATGTCGTCGAGATAGACCAAAACGAAGTCATTGGTGTAGGTGTTGAAGATGAAGTTCATCATGCGAGAGAACGTCGGAGGAGCGTTGGCGAGGCCAAAAGACATGACAATGTATTCATATGAACCAAAGCTTGTTCTGAATGCTGTCTTGGGAATATCTTCTTCACGAATGCGAATTTGGTGATAACCCATACGGAGATCAAGCTTGGAGAATACTTGGGCACCTTTGAGTTGTTCGAACAGCTCATTGATGTCGGTAAGTGGGTATTTGTTCTTGATGATCTTCTTGTTCACTGGACGGTAATCAACACAAAGTCGGTCCGTTCCATCCTTCTTCTTCACAAAAAGAACACCATAACCCCACGGAGAAGAACTAGGCCGGATGAGACCCATTTTCTCTTGCATATCGAGTTGCTTGTTCAGCTCTTTCAACTCTTCAGGTCCGAGCTTGTAAGGACGTTTGCACAAAGGTTCCGTACCAGGCTCAAGATCAATAACGAATTCAACTGGCCGGTGCGGAGGCATTCCTGGGAGCTCTTCTGGAAAGACGTCTTGATATTCGCAAACGACTGGAATTTGCGAGATGGCATCCAATTCACCCTTCTCATTGAGAGAAAACAGACGGATAGTATTATCCCGAGCGGCAAAGACAATTACATCCTCAGACGAATGAGTCAACTGAATCTGCCTGGCTGCACAATCAAGTTGAGCCTTGTGCTTAGAAATCCAATCCATCCTGAGAATAAGATCAATATCCGAGTTACCAAGGATCATTGGGGAAGCCAGAAACTTGAAATCACCCATCGAGATAGAAGTATCCGGAACTTCGTAGTTAGCAAGCAAGCATCTACCTGGAGAGACGACTGCTAATGGCTTATGCATAACTTGAGAAAACCACCCATGCTTAGATGCAAAAGGTCTGGAAATGAAGCAATGCGATGCACCAGTGTCAAAAAGAACTTTTGCAGGAACATCGTTAACAGGAAGGTTACCCATAATTACATCTGACGAGTCCTCTGCCTGGGCTGCATTCACCATATTAACTTTGGCGTACTTGGGGTTATGCTTGACCACAGCTGTACTTGCCGATCTGACAGGAGGAGGAGGAAGACGCCTCTGGTTGGGACACTTGTTGGCATAGTGACCCTTCTGTTGGCACTTGTTGCACGTGACCTCTGAAAGCGGACGGTGGTACGGAGCACTCGATCTTGGAGCTTGAGACGAAGTCTTGTTCTGAAAGCCAGGGTTGGGTGGGTGGGAAGAACCACTGCCACCTTTGCTCTTCTGCTGATACGGCTGACGAAACGGAGGAGGAGGAAGCCAAAACTTCTGCTGCTTGGCCACTTGAGTAGAGGAAGAAGGAGTAACATCTCTGACTCGCTTCCTGGAAGAATCACACCTCAACTGAGCAGCCTCTTGCTTCAGTGCCATGTTGTAGAACTCATCGTATCTCAAGGGCTCGAAGAGAACAAGAGCGAGCTGAATATCTTCTCTGAGACCACCCCTGAACTGGTATATCATGCTCTTCTCATCAGGGACGTCCTGCTTGGCAAAGCGGGCGAGCTTCTGGAACAATTTGTTGTAGTCATAGACAGACAAAGAGCCTTGCTTCAGATTGCGGAATTCCTCACGCTTTCTTTCAACCACGGTCTGCGGAATATGATGAGCTCGGAAATCTCGACGGAAATCATCCCAAGTGATAACACGTCCATCTCTGGAATCCTTGTACTGCTGGAACCATTCTGCAGCTTGATCTTTGAGTTGGAAGGAAGCAAACTTGACAAAGTCCTCAGGCCTGACGTTACTGCACTCGAAATGCTTACACAGATCCACAAGCCAATCGTCAGCATCGGTTGCCTCAACACAATTGCTGAAAGTCTTTGGCCCGTTAGCAAGGAACTGGTTGAGTGTAGCAAAGTGACTCTGATTGCTGCCTTGATTCCCTTGACTGCCTTGATTGCGCTCTTGGAGAATTTGCATGATCAGCTGTGTGTTTGCATTGGTTGCGGCCATCACAGCTTGCCATGCCTCCGGAGGAGGTGGAGGTGGTGGCGGATCTTGATTCTGGTTCTGACTGGTGCTCTTAGCGGGAGCCATCCTGAAGAGGTTGGCCACCGTTAGCACATAGACAGATAAATGAAGCTGAAACCAACGGAATGAAAATTGCAACATAAAGTCTTCACATCTGAACAAAATGAACGAATGCATTCCTCTTGAAGTGGTCACATATCCCTAAATTGCGAAGCCACGTAGAATTAGGTAGAAGAAGTAAAACAACAAGATACGGCTCGAGAACGAATAATCGGTAAGAAATCCCAATCTCAAACCAATATCCGTGGAAGAAGAACTAGAGCTACGAGAATTCCCACCTATGAAACTCCCGAAACTTTCCGGTTATGCAATCAGGTGTTGGGGATACAGGGGAAGCATAATATCTCACCCAAACTAGCAATTCCTACATCCAGCTGTATCCATCCTTCAACACATAACCAAGAAACCTTCGGAAACCATCTACCTCAACCTTCGAAAAGCATCCGTTATACAAGTTATGGCAATACTCCCGAACTCCCGCCCCAATACTGGGTGGCGTCGAGGTTATCTCACCAACGAACTGCATAAAAGAGATTTTTGATGTCGGCGAACATATCTCAAGTATTCCAGAATTGCAACGATAAAATTATGATGAAAACACCTCAGAGCTCAACTCCCCGGGACACTTCCACTAAACCCCTGACAGGAGGCACCAAGACAATGTTCTCATCATAAGCCATCGGAACGATTCCAAGATACTCGCGTGATCCTAAATTTTTTTAGTGAAATTTGAGAAGAGAAGAGTCAAAACTTTACGTCAAGATGTCTTACCAGAGCGATGAGGAGACTGGGAAGTAAAAAGAATTCCTAAACTCTCCGATATATAATTCCTAAAGACTCAAAACATTTTTCTAGACACAACTCGGCCGCTAAAAACGATCAAGCAATGGGGCTCCTAAGGTCGGGGAAGGCTCTGATACCAACTTATAACACCCTCGATGCGACTATAGCTCCCACGTGTCGAGGCACGACTTAGAGACATAATCGCATTGAAGGCATATGTCACAAGTTAGGCAATCTTCACAACATCCCATGTAATATGAATAATAAATGGGAGATAACATAGTTGGCTTACACTCGCCATGTCACATCAAATTACATAAAAAACATCCATCATTCAAACACTCATGGCCTGACTACGGCGCCAAAATATAAAAGAACCCAACATGCGACAAGGCCCCGAATCAAACCCCAACTAGGCACCACTACTGATCATCAGGAAAAGACACGTAGTAACGCTGAGACTCTTCGTCGAACTCCCACTTGAGCTCGTACTCGTCACCTGGAGCGGAATCACCTGGACCTGCATCTGGAGTTATAGTATCTGTGAGCCACAGGGACTCAGCAATCTCGCACCCTCGCGATCAAGACTATTTAAGCTTATAGGAAGGGTAAGGCAAATATATGTGGAGCTGCAGCAAGCGACTAGCATATATGGTGGCTATCTTATTCGCAAAAGAGAGCGAGAAGAGGAGGCAAAGCGCGAGCGTGAAAAACTAGAGGAACAACCTGCGCAAGCATTACTCCAACACCGTGTCCACTTCCCGGACTCCGCCGAGAAGAGGCCATCACGGTAACACACTCAGTTGATTCATTTTAATTAATTAAGGTTCAAGTTATCTACAACCGGACATTAACAAATTCCCATCTGCCCATAACCGCGGGCACGACTTTCGAAAGTTCAAACCCTGCAGGGGAGTCCCAACTTAGCCCATGACAAGCTCTCACGGTCAACGAAGGAATAGACCTCCTCCCAAGATGTTCCGATCAGACTCGGTATCTCGGTAATTCAAGACACTTCGATAGGTTAAAACAAGACCAGCAACACCGCCCGAATGTGCCGACAAATCCCGATAGGAGCTGCACATATCTCTTTCTCAGGGCACACTCAGATTGTCTAAACTTCCGGTAGGCCAGCCCAGAGTTGCCCCTGGTAGCCACCGGCGGCTGACGGTTTGGACCAACACTCAGAGGAGCACTGGCCCGGGGGGGTTAAAATAAGATGACCCTTGAGTCTGCAGAACCCAAGGGAAAGAAAAGGCTAGGTGGCGAATGGTAAAACCAATATTGGGCATTGCTGGAAAAGCTTTAATCAAGGCGAAATATCAAGGGGTTCCCATTATAACCCAACTGCGTAAGGAACGCAACAATCCGGGAACATAACACCGATATGACGGAAACTAGGGCGGCAAGAGTGGAACAAAACACTAGACGAGAGGCCGAGCCTTCCACTCTTTACCAAGTATATATATGCACTAAGATAACTTAGCAATATAATGATATCCCAACAAGTAAATAAATGTTCCAACAAGGAACGGCTCCAATCTTCACCTGCAACTAGCAACGCTATAAGAGGGGCTGAGCAAAGCGGTAACATAGCCAATCAACGGTTTGCTAGGACATGGTGGGTCAGAGGTTCAACATGGCAATTGGGAGGCTGACAAGCAAAAGGTAGGCATCGTAGCATCGGCATAGCAAGAGCGAGCAAACTAGCATAGCAAAGATAGTAGTGATTTCGAGGGTATGATCATCTTGCCTGCACAGTTGTCAGAGTTGACTGGATCCTCACAAGCAAACTCAACGGGCTCCTCGGTAGCGAACTCGTCTCCCGGCTCTACCCAAACAAGACAAACAAGCAACAAGGATACAATCAACCACGTGCAAACTCAAACAACAAGATGCAAAGAGGAGATGCTATGGGGGATGCGATGCGGGATGCAAAATGCAAGGTATGACCGAAAATGCATGAAACTGGCCTCAACATGGAAATCCAAGGGTGCCACTGGAAAGATGAGATGAAATCGCTTGAAAACGATATAAAGAACGCCGGAATCGGAGTTACGGTTTGGAAATGGCAAGCGATTCAAAAATGACACCGGTCTGCGATTTACAGCAAGTAGGCATCTAAATGCAACGAAATGAACATGCTACAGCCACCAAACATGACAACAAAATGCATGGCAGGGATGTACACAAGATGCTTAACAAAAGTCTAGCACTGAGCTACGGCCAATTCATCCATTATGATGTTCAAACAAGCATGTTCAAAAACGCAAATGCAAAACAGATTTGAGACTTAGTGAAATTAACACTTGTCTGAAATTTCAGATCACGAAGCCCTCTTCGGAGCAACAAAACAACATGATACATGACCTGATTATGACAAAGAAGAACATGGCATGGAGCTACTCAACAAGCTTAACAAAAGACCCAAAGTGACCTGGGGCCAAAAGGGTTCACAAAATATACTAACGGGCACACGAACATAGCTAAAACACAATCAGTTTTCAGACTTAGTGAAAACTGAGACATGCTGAAATATAACTCACGAAGGCATGTAAACGAGCTCGATGCACTCACTACGGTGCAAGTTATGGCAAGGCAAGCATACATACATTAAGAAGGCACAAAATTCTAGCTAGACATGGCAAGAACAATGGCATAGCATGCACGGATCAACTACAATAGCATCGGCAAAATCGCAAACGAGTTGACAATCTGCCCAGATTCGCCACGAAGCAAAAGTAGAGCTCGATTGACTCAAGCTAGGTTGCTCCATAATTGCAAGTAAAGACATGTATGGATATATCATAACATGATTAACAAAACTCCTTTATTGATCATCCTCAAAAGAGGCACGGATCACTAGGAAACAAGCTGAACATATGGCATCACGAACTAAATAATCCCAGACTTAGTGAAAACTACTAAGTCCCTGAAAACAGAATTACCGGGTGCCTCACTTTGCAAGGTTGCACAAGTCACCACACACATCACAAAAATGCATGGGTTGCACCTCTGGAAAGAAGACAAAATCCTTAACAAAACATATGAAGGACTCATAGGCATAGCATGCACACAATAATCATGGCAAAAATGACAAAAGTCTAAGATGAACTAGCAGATCTGACAATTAACTCACGAAGCCTCCTTCTAACAGCATTTCGGGCATCAAGATGCACTCAAATGAAAATGATGCAATGGAATGAAATGATGTACTCATCGAGTCGAACATTCTGATATACTATATGTCCAAAACGGAGCTACGGACGCAAAGTTACAGCAGGTCAAAGATCGCATAAAAATTAGGGTTCGGAGGGAGAAAGTCAACCGAGGAGAATTTCTCAGATCTGGATCTGGCGCGGTTCCCGAGGCTCGACGGAGTTCACTGTTCGCCGGAGGAGGAGATCGACGCCGGGGACTTGCCGGAGCTCGGGGAGGAGGAGGCCGGACGTGGGGAGGAGGAGGCGGCGGCGGCCGTTGTCGAGGAGGAAGGCGCGGGGCGGCGGCCGGCCGGCTCGGGGCGGAGCGGCCCGCGGCGGCGGCCCGCGTCAACGGCGGTGGCGGCCCGCGGCGGCGGCGCCCGCCTGAGCCGAGGGAGGCGGCGGCGAGAGGAGGACGGGAGGCGCGGGGGCGCTCGGGCTCGCGGGGGCCCGCTTTGGGCCTCCCGGACCGCGGCGGCGGCGAGGTGGCGGCGCCACATGGCGGCGGCGGATTGGCGGAGGCGAGCGGCGGACGTTGTCCGGCCTTGCGCGGACACATCCGGCGGCGGCGGGATCTGTTTTTTTTATCTAGGGTTTCGGAGAGGGAGAGAGATCCGAAAACGGGGGGGGGGGCTATTTATAGGCATAAGTGGAGCTAGGAGAGTCCAAATGAGGTGCGGTTTTCGGCCACGCGATCGTGATCGAACGCTCTAGGACATGAAGCAGAGTTTGGTGGGTTTTGGGCCAAATTGGAGGGGTGTTGGGCTGCAACACACACGAGGCCTTTTCAGTCCCTCGGTTAACCGTTGGAGTATCAAACGAAGTCCAAATGGTACGAAACTTGAGAGGCGGTCTACCGGTAGTAAACCAAGGCCGCTTGGCAAGTCTTGGTCCAATCCGGAAATGTCTAATCCCCACACACGAAAGAAGGCTAGAAATGACCACCGGAGGAGAACGAAGTGCTGGAATGCAAAACGGACAATGGGGAAAATGCTCGAATGCATGAGATGAACACATATGCAAATGCAATGCACATGATGACATGATATGAGATGCATGACAACGATAACAACACACGGAGAGAAAGACCCGAACCTGAGGAAATAAATATAACTTAACGCCAGAAACGGCAAGAGTTGGAGTACAAATAGGGAAAGTTACATCCGGGGTGTTACAGCCTCGCTGGTTTCTATAGGCGTTTTGTGAGAGATTTCAGTACCATTGTTGCACCTCTCAACGAGCTTATAAAGAAGGATGTGCCTTTTGTTTGGGGTACCACATAGGAAGAAGCCTTCACGGTATTGAAAGATAAGTTGATGATAACCCACAAGTATAGGGGACGCAACCGTTTTCGAGGGTAGAGTATTCAACCCAAATTTATTGATTCGACACAAGGGGAGCCAAAGAATATTCTCAAGTATTAGCAGCTAAGTTGTCAATTCAAACACACCTGGAAACTTAATATTTGTAGCAAAGTGTTTAGTAGCAAAGTAATATGATAGTAGTGGTAACGGTAGCAAAACATAACAGTAGAAAAAGTAATGTTTTGGTATTTTGTAGTGATGATAGAAATAGCAACGGAAAAGTAAACAAGCGAAGAACAATATATGGGAAGCTCGTAGGCAATGGATCGGTGATAGAGAATTATGCCGGATGCAGTTCCTCATGTAACAGTCATAACCTAGGGTGACACAGAACTAGCTCCAATTCATCAATGTAATGTAGGCATGTATTCCGAATATAGTCATACATGCTTATGGAAAAGAACTTGCATGACATCTTTTGTTCTACTCTCCCGTGGCAGCGGGGTCCTAGCGGAAACTAAGGGATATTAAGGCCTCCTTTTAATAGAGTGATAGAGGCGAAGGTGTCCCGATGTTTCGATGAGATGGTGGCTATCGTTTTCTATGGGAGTCGACCTTGACGATCCAACTACGAACGTGCGAGACGTCAAGCCTTAGCAATCGCTAAACCAACTTCTGAGGGTTATTAACCACGCCGGAGCACGATCAACCTGACCACGAGGGCCTGTTTCCTGCGAGCAAACAAAGAACAAGCATGAAACTGAGATGGCAATCTGGATATTGCGAATATAAGATGAAAACTTTATTGATCAAGGTGGGGTTCTGTGACGCCTTTGTCTGGTCGTTGAACACAAACAAAGTACGCGAAGTTGCAGCTATGGCGAACTTTAATCTAAACAAAACCCAAAGTCTAAATGACGCCCTAAGGGCTGTATATATGGAGGAAGAGGGGGGAATTTCGTGGCCCTTGGAGGAGGGGTCCGAAACCAACCCTAATTCTTGTTTCCCCACACATACGGACTCTAAAAACAGCCTATACTTAAGTATTTCGAAAATACATGGGCCTGGCCTCATAATAAGGTGACGCAGCAGCTAAAATAGCCTCTAGACGAAACTTATGAAGTGGCATCTTGTATATTTCGTCCAAGGCTTCATGCACTCCTTATGGTGGCTTCAAAGTCCTGAAATCATCACTTGTAACTCCGTTCTTGACCCCCTTGCGCATGCCATCATCTCCATGCTTGAACTTGATCCAAGATCTTTCTTGTCCAAGCTAGGCCCTTCATTTGTAAGCAAAATAAATGTATCCAATTTAGGCAGCATCATATTCTCATGAACATTAGAATCGTTACCAACAAACGAAAGTACCTGATAATTCAATTGGCGTGCGCAAGCTCTAGTAATTAGTCCAGTATGTATAGCAGCAGGGGATGTGGATGTAACAATGGTATTGATGTCCTCATCATCCTCCCCTTCTTGAAATGAAGTCGTCCTTGACGAAAGTTCATCGTCCTCACCCAAATAAGGCTTCAAATCTACAATGTTAAAAGTGGGACTAACCCAAAAATCTACAGGTAGCTCAAGTTTATATGCATTATCATTTATTTTCTCTAACACCTTAAAAGGACAATCAGCACGTGGCATTAGCTTTGATTTGCGCAAATTAGGAAATCTATCCTTACGCAAATGTAACCAAACAAGATCTCCAGGTGCAAACACAATATGTTTTCTACCCTTATCTCCAGCAAGTTTATATTTAGCATTCATACTCTCAATGTTTTCCTTAGTTAACTCATGCATTTTTAAAATCAATTCAGCACGTTCTTTAGCATCAAAATTAACCTTCTCCGAAGATGGAAGAGGCAACAAATCAATAGGTGCACAAGGTAGGAAACCATACACAATTTCAAAAGGGCACATCGTAGAAGCAGAATGCAATGAACGATTATAAGCAAATTCAATATGAGGCAAGCATTCTTCCCATATTTTCTTATTATTCTTCAAAACATCCCTAAGCATAGTAGACATGTTCTATTGACTACTTCAGTTTGTCCATCAGTTTGGGGATGACAAGTAGTACTAAAAAGCAGTTTAGTCCCCAACTTAGCCCATAAACATCTCCAAAAGTGGATAAGAAATTTAGTATCACGCTCTGAAACAATAGTATTTGGCACACCATGCAAGCAAATAATTTCACAAAAGAACAAATCAGCAACATTAACAGCATCATCGCTTTTATGACATGATATAAAGTGTGCCATTTTCGAGATCCTATCCACGACAACAAATATGCTATCCCTCCCCTTATTTGTTCGAGATAAATCTAAAACAAAGTCCATAGATATATCCTCCCAAGGAACACTAGGTACAGGCAAAGGCATATATAAACCATGAGGATTGAGTCGTGACTTAGCTTTTTGACATGCAGTGCAGCGAGCAACAAAACGCTCAACATCCCGTCTCATCTTTGGCCAAAAGAAATGTGTAGCAAGTATATCCTCCGTCTTCTTAACGCCAAAGTGTCCCATTAATCCTCCTCCATGCGCCTCCTGCAACAACAAAAGACGAACGGAGCTAGCTGGAATGCGTAGCTTGTTAGCACGAAACACAAATCCATCGTTAAGAACGAACTTGTTCCAAGTTCTCCCTTCCTTACAATTCTGCAATACATCTTTAAATTTAGCATCATGCACATATTGATCTTTGATGGTCTCCAAACCAAATCTTTTAAAATCAAGTTGTGAAAGCATAGTATAACGATGAGACAAAGCATCAGTAATAACATTTTCTTTACCCTTCTTGTGTTTAATGACATAAGGGAAAGTCTCAATGAATTCATCCCATTTAGCATGTCTACGGTTCAGTTTTGCTTGACTTTTAATGTGTTTCAAAGATTCATGATCAGAATGTATGACAAATTCTTTGGGCCATAAATAATGTTGCCATGTTTCTAAGGTCTGAACAAGAGCATATAATTCTTTATCATAAGTAGAATAGTTCATACTAGGCCCACTCAATTTTTCAGAAAAGTATGCAACAGGTTTGCCATCTTGTAATAACACACCTCCTAATCCAATTCCACTAGCATCACATTCAAGCTCAAAAGTCTTATTAAAATTAGGAAGTTGGAGTAAAGGAGCATGTGTCAACTTATCTTTCAATACCGTGAAGGCTTCTTCCTTTGCGGCACCCCAAACAAAAGGCACATCCTTCTTTGTAAGCTCGTTGAGAGGTGCAGCAATGGTGCTGAAATCTCTCACAAAACGCCTGTAGAAACCAGCGAGGCCAAGGAAACTCCTCACTTGTGTGATCGTTTTGGGCTGCGGCCAACTCTCAATAGCTTCAATCTTGGCTTTATCAACTTCAATTCCCTGTGGAGTAACAACATAGCCAAGAAAAGATACTCGGTCGGTGCAAAAGGTGCACTTTCCAAGGTTACCAAACAAACATGCATCACGTAGAGCAATAAAAACTGCACGCAAATGTTCCAAATGTTCCTCCAAAGATTTGCTATAAATCAATATGTTATCAAAGTAAACTACCACAAATCGTCCAATGAAAGCACGTAAAACTTCGTTCATTGATCTCATGAAAGTACTAGGTGCACTAGTTAACCCAAAAGGCATGACTAACCACTCATATAATGCAAACTTAGTTTTAAATGTTGTTTTCCATTCATCTCCCAATTTCATACGAATTTGATGGTATCCACTACGCAAATCAACTTTGGATAGTATTGTAGAGCCACTCAATTCATCAACCATATCATCTAGCCTAGGAATAGGATGACAATAACGACATACCATCCTTTTTCGGCACTAAAATGATAGGAACAACACAAGGACTAAGGGATTCGTGTATATAACCTTTGTCGATTAGTTCTTGTACTTGATGCATAATCTCCTTCGTCTCCTCTGGATTGGTACGGTATGGTGCACGGTTGGGTAATGATGCACCGGGAAATAAGTCAATTTGATGCTCAATCCCTCGAACAGGTGGTAATCCCGGTGGCACGTCTTGTGGAAATACGTCAGCGAACTCCTGCAAAATGTTAGTGACAGCAGGCGGCAAAGAGGAAGGCACGTCCTCGAACGAAAATAATGCCTCTTTGCACACAAAAGCATAGCAAACAGATTTGCTAAAATCTAGATCATCAATATCAGATTTGGTGGCAAGTAAACATGCACTTTTCAATTTAATTTCAGAAACAACACTAGATGGTTTATTATTAAGCTTCATTTGTTTCTCAAACTCTTTTGCCACAATCTGATTTTCACTCTTATTTTTCTCCTGTTTTGCTTTATTAGCTCTATTGATATCATCTTTCAAAATGGAATCAGGAGTCATAAGAAGCAAAGTAATATTTTTCTCCTTATGAACAAGAGTATACTGATTGTTTCTACCATGGTGTACAGAATTTTTATCAAATTGCCATGGTCTACCAAGTAATAAGGAACATGCTTGCATAGGTACCACATCACAATCAACATAATCAGCATATGTAGAGATACTAAAATGCACACGAACAGTACGTGTTACGTTAACCTTGCCGCTGTTGTTGAACCATTGGATGTAGTAAGGATGTGGATGTGGTCGGTGAGAGATAGCTTCTCCACCATCTCCATGCTAGCCAAGTTATTGCAGCTCCCTCCATCTATGATGACGCGAACAGAACGTTCCTTCACAACTCCCTTTTGTATGGAACAAATTATGCTTCTGATGTTGCTCAGCTTGTGTAACCTGCACACTCAAAACACGTTGATCAACAAAACATTCATACCTGTTAGCATCTTCAGGAGCCATGTATCGCGTCTCATGATCAGAATCATCTCCACCGTGTTCTTCATGTGTAATAAGAGCCAAAGTCTCCTCATCATAGTCACTAGCGGACTCATACCCACCATCCTTAGTAACAATCATCACACGCTGAGATTTGCATTCTCTCGCAAAATGTCCTCTTCCCTTACAACGATGACAAATAATATCACTTGTGTGCCCTGTTGATGCCATGGAAGAAGAAGAACTTGGGCAGGCCCAGCAGGTGTGCTCTTGGCAGATAGTGGTGGTTGTGCTTGCTTTCGTGTATCACAGCTGGAGGTGGCACCTGATGGAGGTGCTGGTGCTGTAGAAATAGAGGATGCATGTGGTGTCCATGATGAAGATCGACCTGCTGAAAAGTTAGTTCGCGCCAATGCCTGTCGATCCTACAGTTCACGTTCAGCTTTATAAGCAAGATGGAATAAACGAGTGATATTAGTATACTCCTTATACTCTAGAATCGTCTGAATCTCTCTATTTAATCCACCCATAAAACGTGCAAGCATAGCTTCATTCTCCTCAACAATGCCACATCTAATCATGCCAGTTTGTAATTCCTGATAATATTCTTCTACAGAATTTTTTCCTTGTTTTAAACACTACAATTTTTGAAGTAATTCACGTTGATAATATGGTAGAACCCAACGAGTACGCATAGCAGTTTTCAAAGCAGCCCAAGTAGCTGGAATAGGATATAATCTACAATGTTCAGACTACCAAACACATGCAAAGCTAGTGAAAGCACAAACAGCAGCAGGAACACGTCTCTCCTCAGGATATTGTAAACACGTAAATCGTTGTTCAGTTTCTAACTCCCAAGTAAGATATATATCAGGAACATATCTACCCTCAAATGGTGGAATGTTCAATTTCAGTTTAGGGAGATGGTCATGATCACGTACCTGAGGTGGTTGTGCAGCCCTACCATTGTGATGATATGCATGAGGACGACCTGGTGGCGGTGGTGCTGGTGGTTGCATGTAGTTCTGATTTTGATCAACCTCATCCTCGTAATGGTCCTCCACCTCTGCAGTAGCAGCAGGAGCTACAGAAGCATCAACAGCGGCACCAGAATTTTGACCAGGCTCAAGGGGAATGTGTAGTGCCCGTCCCACTTGATTTGGAAGGCGATGTTGTTGTTGTTGTTGTTGTTGTTGTTGTAGAGGTGCGTTAGGTGCAGCTGGTGGTGGTGGTGGAAGACGCGCGAGCAATTCATTAAACTTGTTATCGAGCTTTGTTTCGAACATATTCTCCATGCCATCTATCTTCTCCATGGCCTCTTCAAATCTGTTTAGCACATCTTGCACCTGTCCACTCATCATTTGCTAAAATTTATCATGTAGCTCTTTGTTCGTCATGTGATCCTGCCATGGTTAGCAGCAATAGAAACACACAAGAATATGATCCTACAGACTACTAGGAAGTGATGGTGGTGGTGGTGGTGTATCACAAATCCGGCAAGCAAATCTCAAATTCTTACCAGTTCTTACCCAGCAGCAGGTGGTGATCGGCAACCGTGGTAGTCAAAACTCTCAAAGATTGGATAGAGCGATTGTCAGGTGGTGTCAAATGCACGATGTAGATGTATGTGGAGCTGGGAAGGCTTATGATATGGTAGCAAAAAATGTCAGCAATAATCAATTCAGAGATGCAAAGTTGAATAAACGCTCAACGACGGTACTGCGCTGGTCCTAGGCTAGACCGTACTAGAGACGCGAGCCTAGAACACGAACAAAATCACAGCGCAGGACGTAAACAAGGGAGGAGCACTCTCTAAATTTTTGTTTTCCTTTTTTTTCACTTTTTTTGCTCCACAACAATTTTTTTTTGAAAAAGTCTACAAATGGTCTAAAAACTGCCTAGCCAGAATTTTCCAGACTTAGTTTTTTTGAAACTGGAGCTATTTTTCTACTGCAGGTAACACGGAATCACGGGAGTCCTACTCTGTCACGACTCGGAGTATGGCGTGATCTGGAACTCGAAAACAAAGCAACAAATACTGGACTCAGACTAGGACTGTTGGCGGAGATGAATCTGGTGGAACTCGGACTGGTGGTATATCTGGACTCGGATTGGTGGTGGTATATGGCGATGGTATATCTGGACTTGGATTGGTGGTGGTATATGGCGATGGTATATGTAGACTTGGATTGGTGGTTGTATATGGCAGCGGCGATGTATATGGTGGGGCGGTGGTATATGGTAATGATGATGACGATGGTGCGGCGGCGGCGTGACAACCTGTGAACAGAACTCGGAACTCTAAGGGACTAGACGCAAAGACTAGCAACTCGACACGATCATGCAACCGCAAATTCAACAAAGCAAAACTCTAAAAAGACTATGCAAAGGCTCAGATTGGTTCGGATATGATGACCTAACCCTAATTTTTTTTGGCTTTTTCGTGGACTATAGGTATGAAGAACACACTCGACCTAAACTACGAAAAATGGTAAAATCTCACCGAGCAACCTGGAAATCTGATACCACTTGATAGAGGCGAAGGTGTCCCAATGTTTCGATGAGATGGTGGCTATCGTTTTCTATGGGAGTCGACCTTGACGATCCGACTACGAACGTGCGAGAAGTCGCGCCTTAGCAATCGCTAAACCAACTTCCGAGGGTTATTGACCACGCCGGAGCACGATCAACCTGACCACGAGGGTCTATTTCCTGCGAGCAAACGAAGAACAAGCAAGAAACTGAGATGGAAATCTGGATGGTGCGAATATAACATGAAAGCTTTATTGATCAAGGTGAGGTTCTGTGACGCCTTTGTCTGGTCGTTGAACACAAACTAAGTACGCGAAGTTGCAGCTATGGCGAACTTTAATCTAAACAAAACCCAAAGTCTAAATGACGCCCTAAGGGCTGTATATATGGAGGAAGAGGGGGGAATTTCGTGGCCCTTGGAGGAGGGGTCCGAAACCAATCCTAACTCTTGTTTCCCCACACATACGGACTCTAAAAACAGCCTATACTTAAGTATTTCTAAAATACATGGGCGTGGCCCAATAATAAGGTGACGCATCACCTAAAATAGCCTCTGGACGAAATTTATGAAGTGGCATCTTGTATATTTCATCCAAGGCATCATGCACTCCTTTTGGTGGCTTTAAAGTCCTGAAATCATCACTTGTAACTCCGTTCTTGACCCCCTTGCGCATGTCATCATCTCCATGCTTGAACTTGATCCAAGGTTCATCTTTCTTGTCCAAGTTAGGCCCTTCATTTGTAAGCAAAACAAATGTATCCAATTTAGGCAGCATCATATTCTCAGGAACATTAGAATCGTTACCAAGAAACGAAAGTAACTGATAATTCAATTGGCGTGCACGAGCTCTAGTAATTGGTCCAGTATGTATAGCAGCAGGGGCTGTGGGTGTAACAATGGTATTGATGTCCTCATCATAGAGTACCAGACCAAAGCATTAACACATAGTGAATACATGAACTCCTCAAACTACGGTCATCACCGGTAAGTATCCCGATTATTGTCACTTCGGGGTTAACAGATCATAACACATAATAGGTGACTACAGACTTGCAAGATAGGATCAAGAAGTCTCATATATTGATGAAAACATAATAGGTTCAGATCTGAAATCATGGCACTCGGGCCCTACTGAGAAGCATTAAGCATAGCAAAGTCATAACAACATCAATCTCAGAACATAGTGGATACTAGGGATCAAACACTAACAAAACTAACTCGATTACATGATAAATCTCATCCAACCCATCACCGTCCAGCAAGCCTACGATGAATTACTCACGCACGGCAGTGAGCATCATGAAATTGGTGATGGAGGATGGTTCATGATGATGATGGCGACGGATTCCCCTCTCCGGAGCCCCGAACGGACTCCAGATTAGCCCTCGCGAGAGGTTTTAGGGCTTGGCGGCGGTTCCGTATCGTAAAACGTGATGAATCCTTCTCTCTTATTTTTTCTCCCTGAAAGCAAATATATAGAGTTGGAGTCGAGGTCGGAGGAGCTCCAGGGGGCTCACGAGGTAGGGGGCACGCCCTAGGGGGGCAGGCGCGCCCCCACCCTCGTGGCTAGGGTGTGGGCCCCTAGTCTTCTGCTTTTGCAAGGATTTTTTATTATTTCCGAAAAGTTGTTCCGTGAAGTTTCAAGTCATTCCTAGAACTTTTGTTTCTGCACATAAATAACACCATGGTAATTCTGCTGAAAACAGCGTCAGTCCGGGTTAGTTCCATTCAAATCATGCAATTTAGAGTCCAAAACAAGGGCAAAAGTGTTTGGAAAAGTAGATACGACGGAGACATATCAACTCCCCCAAGCTTAAACCTTTGCTTGTCCTCAAACAATTCAGTTGATAAACTGAAAGTGATAAAAGAAAAACTTTTACAAACTCTGTTTGCTCTTGTTGTTGTAAATATGTAAAGCCAGCATTGAAGTTTTCAACAAAGATTATGAACTAACCATATTCACAATAACGCATAGGTCTCATATTTACTCATATCAAATCATCTAGTGAGCAATAATAATAAATCTCGGATGACAACACTTTCTCAAAACAATCATAATATGATATAACAAGATGGTATCTCGCTAGCCCTTTCTGAGACCGCAAAACATAAATGCAGAGCACCTTTAAAGATCAAGGACTGACTAGACATTGTAATTCATGGTAAAAGAGATCCAGTCAAGTCATACTCAATGTAAACTAACAGTAATGAATGCAAATGACATCGGTGCTCTCCAACTAGTACTTTTTAATAAGAGGAGGATGAGTCAACATAAAAGTAAATAGATAGGCCCTTCGCAGAGGGAAGCAGGGATTTGTAGAGGTGCCAGAGCTCGGTTTTGAAATAGAGGTGAATAATATTTTGAGCAGTATACTTTCATTGTCAACATAACAACCAAGATATGGCGATATCTTCCATGCTACACACATTATAGGCGGTTCCCAAACAGAATGGTAAAGTTTATACACCCCCTACACCAACAAGCATCAATCCATGGCTTGCTTGAAACAATGAGTGCCTCCAACTAACAAGAGTCCTAGGGGGAGTTTTGTTTGCAATTATTTTGATTTAGTTTGCATAAAGCATGGGACTGGGCATCCCGGTGACCAGCCATTTTCTCATGAGTGAGGAGCGGAGTCCACTCCTCTTGAGAATAACCCGCCTAACATGGAAGATATGGACAACCCTAGTTGATACATGAGCTATTCGAGCATACAAAACAGGATATTTATTTGAAGGTTTAGAGTTTGGCACATACAAATTTACTTGGAACGGCAGGTAGATACCGTATATAGGTAGGTATGGTGGACTCATATGGAACAACTTTGGGGTTTATGGAGTTGGATGCACAAGCAGTATTCCCGCTTAGTACAGGTGAAGGCTAGCAAAAGACTGGGAAGCGACCAGCTAGAGAGCGACAACAGTCATGAACATGCATTAAAATTAATCAACACCGAATGCAAGCATGTGTAGGATATAATCCACCATGAACATAAATATCATGAAGGCTATGTTGATTTTGTTTCAACTACATGTGTGAACATGCACCAAGTCAAGTCACTTAAATCATTCAGGGGAGGATACCACCCTATCATACCACATCACAACCATTTTAATAGCATGTTGGCACGCAAGGTAAACCATTATAAGCTCCTAGCTAATTAAGCATGGCACAAGAAACTATGATCTCTAGTTTTCATTGCAAACATGTTTATTCATAATAGGCTGAATCAGGAACGATGAACTAATCAAATTTACAAAAACAAGAGAGCTCGAGTTCATACCAGCTTTCTCATCTCAATCAGTTCATCATATAATCATCATTATTGCCTTTCACTTGCACGACCGAATGATGTGGATAATAATAAGAGTGCACGTGCATTGGACTAAGCTGGAATCTGCAAGCATTCATAAACAGGAGAAGACAAGGCAATATGGGCTCTTTTGTCAGATCAACAATAATGCATATAAGAGCCGCTTCAACAATTTAATTATGGTCTTCTCCTATCGACCCCCAAAGAAAAGAAATAAAACTATTTACACGGGAAAGCTCCCAACAAGCAAAAGAAGAACATGAAATCTTTTTGGGTTTTCTTTTTAATTACTGCTACAAGCATGGAAACTAAACTAATTAAAAGCTACAACTAATTTTTTTGGTTTTTTCTTAAGGTTTATTAAGTACACAAGAAGAAAGCATAAAAAGGAAAATAAACTAGCATGGATGATACAATGAAAAAGTATGAGCACCGACATCTAGCAATGAGTGTGTGAACATGAATGTAATGTCGGTGGGAAATATGTACTCCCCCAAGCTTAGGCTTTTGGCCTAAGTTGGTCTATGGCCACGGCTGGCCTAGCGGATATCCATAATAATAGTCCGGGTCGTACTAAGATGCAGTGGCTATCGCCTCCTGAGCTGCAGCGTGGAGACGAGCGGCCTCTGCCCTCATCTAGTACTCATCTGCCTCCTCTCTAGTAATAACATATCTTCCTTTTGCCTGATAATCAAAGAAGGAAGGAGCAGGGAGAGTAATACGGACATCACGGCGTCTATCAAAGATTAAGCGATACTGGAGAGGTGATTCATTCCTCTCGACAAACTGGTGGTGAACCATAGCCTCATAATCCAAATAAGCAGGAGGCAACTCAATATCATCTTCACGTATGGCTATACCAAGAAAATTAGCTATGCGGGTTGCATAAATTCCACCAAACAAATCTCCATTAAATCTATTAAGATGCAACCTACGTGCAACAATGGCTCCCAAATTATAAGATTTATCTCCTAACACAGCACTCCTAAGAATACTGAGGTCAGGGACACACATGTGACATGCCTCATCTTTACCATCAATGCATCTACCTAAAGAGAGCAAAATAATGTATAGCAGGAAAGTGAATGCTCCCTATGGTAGCTTGCGTTATATCTCTAGATTCCCCCACAGTTATACTAGCAAGAAAATCTCTAAATTCAGATTTGCGAGGTTCCCTGACACTACCGCATTGTGGAAGTTTGCAAGCAGTGGTAAAATACTCTAAGTCCATAGTGTAAGAATTTTCATAAAGATCAAACAGGACAGTTGGAGAATTACGTGAAGATGAAAATTCAAACCTCCTCACAAAGGAACTAGTGAGATAGTGATACTGGCGGCACTTTTCTTCCTCGAAGCTCACAAGATCAGCGTTACGCAAATATGGGTTAAATTCTTCCTTAATTCCCACTCGATCCCAAAAAATTTCGGAAGGCCATTCACAAGGACGCACTGGAGCGTCTCTTGGTAGTTCTTCATCAGCATCACGCATTGCAAGCCTGGGTCCTTGCTTCCTTGAAGAACCACCTTGGTACATTTTCCTAAGCATATTTATTCCTCTGGAAAATTTCTGAAATTTTTAGTAATTTCAAACAAAAGTGAACCAAGTTCAACAAAATTGATAGCAACAACTCCTACAAGTGCCTAGAGCCTATATCATGCATTAGAACTACTTTTGACCATATAAATTTGACATGCAAGCTCAATAACATGGTCACCTAGGCAGCACAAATTTGCAATGAATAAAGAACTAGAACAAAAACTAATTGGACCAATGGAGGAGTCACATACCAAGGAACAATCTCCCCAAGCAGTTTTGTGAGAGGTGCTTTGAGCAAGGAGATCGAAAATGGCAGCAAAATGAGCTTGGACTCAGGTTTGACCTGAATATTCGTGTTTGTGGGAGGAAGAAGGAGTGTGTGGGTGCAGGAATAAGTGGAGGAGGGCCACCATGGTCCCACGAGGCAGGGGGCGCGCCTAGGGGGGTAGGGCGCGCCTTCCACCCTCGTGGCCAGGTGGATGCCCCCCGTGCTGTGTTCTTGGTGCCAAATATTCTCAAATATTCCAGAAAAAATCATATTTAAATTTCAGCGCATTTGGAGAACTTTTATTTTCGGGGTATTTTTGTATTGCACGGATAAATCAGATAACATACAGAAAATACTTATTTTTATTTTATTTAATATAAATAACAGAAAGTAGAAAGAGGGTACAGAAGGTTGTGCCTTCTAGTTTCATCCATCTCATGCTCATCAAAAGGAATCCACTAACAAGGTTGATCAAGTCTTGTTAATGAACTCCCGAATAACATGGAACTGGAGAAATTTCGAATAACACTATGTTACCTCAACGGGGATATGCACATCCCCAATAATAAGAATATCATATTTCTTCTTGACAATAGGAAGAGGAAATTCAAAACCTCCAAATATAATCGATGGAATTTTTCCAATAGAGTTGATACTGTGTACTTGAGGTTGTTTCCTCGGAAAGTGTACCGTATGCTCATTACCATTAACATGAAAAGTGACATTGCCTTTAGTGCAATCAATAATAGCCCCTGCAGTATTCAAAAAGGGTCTTCCAAGAATAATAGACATACTATCGTCCTCGGGAATATCAAGAATAACAAAGTCCGTTAAAATAGTAACGTTTGCAACTACAACAGGCACATCCTCAAAAATACCGACAAGTATAGTAGTTGATTTATCAGCCATTTGCAAATATATTTCAGTAGGTTCAACTTATTCAAATCAAGTCTACGATATAAAGAGAGAGGCATAACACTAACACCGGCTCCAAGATCACATAAAGCAGTTTTAACATAGTTTCTTTTAATGAAGCATGGTATAGTGGGTACTCCTGGATCTCCAAGTTTCTTTGGTATTCCACCCTTAAAAGTATAATTAGCAAGCATGGTGGAAATTTCAGCTTCCGGTATCTTTCTCTTATTTGTAACAATTTCTTTCATGTACTTAGCATAAGGGTTCATTTTAAGCATATCAGTTAACCGCATACGCAAAAATATAGGTCTAATCATTTCAGCAAAGCGCTCAAAATCCTCATCATCCTTTTTCTTGGATGGTTTGGGAGGAAAAGGCAAAACCCGGGGTTCTCTTTCTTTACCATGTTTCCTAGCAACAAAGTCTTTCTTATCATAACGTTGATTCTTTGATTGTGGGTTATCAAGATCAACAACATGTTCAATTTCTATATCATTATCATTGCTAGGTTGAGCATCATCATGAACATTATCATTAACATTATCACTAGTTTCAGGTTCATTACCAGATTGTGTTTCAGCATCAGAAATAGAAATATCATTTGGATTCTCAGGTGTTTCAGCAACAGGTTCACTAGAAGCATGCAAAGTCCTATTATTTTTCTTTTTCTTCCTTTTAGAAGGACTAGGTGCATCTATATTTTTTCTATGAGAATCTTGCTCAATTCTCTTAGGATGGCCTTCAGGATACATAGGTTCCTGAGTCATTTTACCACCTCTAGTCATAACTCTAACAACATTATCATTATCCTTACTATTCAATTCATTGAGTAAATCATTTTGAGCCTTAAGTACTTGTTCTACTTGAGTGGTAACCATAGAAGCATGTTTACTAATAAGTTTAAGTTCACCTTTGACATTAGCCATATAATCACCCAAGTGTTCAAGCATATTTGAATTGTATTTCAATTGTCTACCAAAAAAGCATTGAAGTCTTCTTGCTTAACCATAAATTTATCAAACTCATCTAAGCATGGGCTAGCAAACTTAGTAAATGGGATTTCAGCTTTATCATATCTATAGAGAGAATTTACCTTTACTACCTGTGTCGGGTTATCAAGACCATGAGTTTCTTCAATAGGTGAAGGATTAAGATCATATGTTTCTTCAACAGGCGGGAAATTAAGACCATGTATTTCTTCAGTAGGAGGTAAATTCTTAACATCTTCAGCTTTAATACCTTTTTATTTTATAGATTTCTTTGCCTCTTGCATATCTTCAAGACTGAGAAATAGAACACCTCTCTTCTTCGGAGTTGGTTTAGGAATACACTTAGGAAGTGTCCAATTATTTTCATTTGTCAACATATTATTCAATAGAATTTCAGCTTCATCCGGTGTTCTTTCCCTAAAAACAGAACCAGCATAACTATCCAGGTAATCTCTGGAAGCATCGGTTACTCCATTATAAAAGATATCAAGTATTTCATTTTTCTTAAGAGGATGATCAGGCAAATCATTAAGTAATTGGAGAAGCCTCCCCCAAGCTTGTGGGAGACTCTCTTCTTCAATTTGCACAAAGTTGTATATATCCCTTAAAGCAGCTTGTTTCCTATGAGTAGGGAAATATTTAGCAGAGAAGTAATAAATCATATCCTGGGGACTACGCACACAACGAGGATCAAGAGAATTAAACCATATCTTAGCATGACCCTTTAATGAGAACGGAAATATTTTAAGGATATAAAAGTAATGAGTTCTCTCATCATTAGTGAACAGGGTGGCTATATCATTTAATTTAGTAAGATGTGCCACAACAGTTTTAGATTCATAGCCATGAAAAGGATCAGATTCAACCCAAGTAATTATATCAGGATCAACCGAGAATTCATAATCCTTATCGGTAACACAGATAGGTGAAGTAGGAAAAGCAGGGTCAGGTTTCATTCTAGCATTAAGAGATTGCTGCTTCCATTTAGCTAATAACCTCTTGAGTTCGTATCTATCTTTGCAAGCTAAAATAGCTAAAGCAGCTTCTTTTTCAAAAACATAACCCTCAGGAATAACAGGTGACTCATATTCATTAGAGGGAGAGTCTTCATCCTCACTTTCATCAATATTATCAGATTCAATATTTTCATTCTCTCTAACCCTAGCAAGTTGTTCATCAAGAAATTCACCAAGTGGCACAGTAGTATCAAGCATACAAGTAGTTTCATCATAAGTATCATGCATAGCAGAAGTGGCATCATCAATAATATGCGACATATCAGAACAAATAGCAGAAGCAGGTTTAGGTGTCGCAAGCTTACTCAAAACAGAAGGTGAATCAAGTACAGAGCTAGATGGCGATTCCTTACCTCCCCTCGTAGTTAAGGGATAAATCTTGGTTTTTGGATCTCTCAAGTTCTTCATAATGATAAGCAGATATAAATCCCAAGTGACTCAAAGAATAGAGCTATGCTCCCCGGCAACGGCGCCAGAAAATAGTCTTGATAACCCACAAGTATAGGGGATCGCAACAGTTTTCGAGGGTAGAGTATTCAACCCAAATTTATTGATTCGACACAAGGGGAGCCAAAGAATATTCTCAAGTATTAGCAGCTGAGTTGTCAATTCAACTACACCTGGAAACTTAATATCTGCATCAAAGTGTTTAGTAGCAAAGTAATATGATAGTAGAGGTAATGGTAGCAAAAGTAATGTTTTTGGTATTTTGTAGTGATGATAGCAATAGCAACGGAAAAGTAAATAAGCGAAGAACAATATATGGAAAGCTCGTAGGCAATGGATCGGTGATAGAGAATTATGCCGGATGCGATTCATCATGTAACAGTCATAACCTAGGGTGACACAGAACTAGCTCCAATTCATCAATGTAATATAGGCATGTATTCTGAATATAGTCATACGTGCTTATGGAAAAGAACTTGCATGACATCTTTTGTCCTACCCTCCCGTGGCAGCGGGGTCCTAGTGGAAACTAAGGGATATTAAGGCCTCCTTTTAGTAGAGTACCGGACTAAAGCATTAACACATAGTGAATACATGAACTCCTCAAACTACGGTCATCACCGGTAAGTATCTCGATTATTGTCACTCCGGGGTTAACGAATCATAACACATAATAGGTGACTATAGACTTGCAAGATAGGATCAAGAACTCTCATATATTGATGAAAACATAATAGGTTCAGATCTGAAATCATGGCACTCGAGCCCTAGTGACAAGCATTAAGCATAGCAAAGTCATAGCAACATCAATCTCAGAACATAGTGGATACTAGGGATCAAACCCTAACAAAACTAACTCGATTACATGATAAATCTCATCCAACCCATCACTGTCCAGCAAGCGTACGATGGAATTACTCACGCACGGCGGTGTGCATCATGAAATTGGTGATGTAGGATGGTTGATGATGACGATGGTGACGGATTCCCCTCTCCAGAGCCCCGAACGGACTCCAGATCAGCCCCCCCGAGAGGTTTTAGGGCTTGGCGGCGGCTTCGTATCGTAAAACGCGATGAATCCTTCTCTCTTATTTTTTTCTCCCCGAAAGCAAATATATAGAGTTGGAGTCGAGGTCGGAGGAGCTCTAGGGGGCCCACGAGGTAGGGGGGCGCGCCCTAGGGGGGCAGGCATGCCCCCACCCTCGTGGCTAGGGTGTGCCCCCTGGTCTTCATGTTTTGCAAGGATTTTTTATTATTTCCGAAAATATGTTCCGTGAAGTTTCAGGTCATTCCGAGAACTTTTGTTTCTGGACATAAATAACACCATGGTAATTCTGCTGAAAACAACGTCAGTCCGGGTTAGTTCCATTCAAATCATGCAAGTTAGAGTCCAAAACAAGCACAAGTGTTTGGGAAAGTAGATACGACAGAGATGTATCAGTTGACACATGCTCCTTTACTCCAACTTCCTGATTTTAATAAGAGTTTTGAGCTTGAATGTGATGCTAGTGGAATTGGATTAGAAGGTGTGTTGTTACAAGATGGCAAACCTGTTGCATACTTTTCTGAAAAATTGAGGGGGCCTAGTCTGAACTATTCTACTTATGATAAAGAATTATATGCTCTTGTTCGGACCTTATAAACATGGCAACATTATTTATGGCCCAAGGAATTTGTTAAACATTCTGATCATGAATCTTTAAAACACATTAAAAGTCAAGCAAAACTTTCCCTTATGTCATTAAACACAAGAAGGGTAAAGAAAATGTTATTGTTGATGCATTGTCTCGTCGTTATACTATGCTTTGACAACTTGACTTTAAAATATTTGGTTTGGAGACCATCGAAGATCAATATGTGCATGATGCTGAATTTAAAGATGTATTGCAGAATTGTAAGGAAGGGAGAACTTGGAACAACTTCATTCTTGATGATGGATTTGTGTTTCGTGCTAACAAGCTATGCAGTCCAGCTAGCTCCGTTCGTCTTTTGTTGTTGCAGGAGGCGCATGGAGGAGGATTAATGGGACACTTTGACGTCAAGAAGACGGAGGATATACTTACTACACATTTCTTTTGGCCAAAGATGAGACGAGATGTTGAGTGTTTTGTTGCTCGCTGCACTACATGTCAAAAAGCTAAGTCACGACTCAATCCTCATGGTTTATATATGCCTTTGCCTGTACTTAGTGTTCCTTGGGAGGATATATCTATGGACTTTGTTTTAGATTTATCTCGAACAAAGAAGGGGAGGGATAGCATATTTGTTGTCGTGGATAGGATCTCGAAAATGGCACACTTTATATCATGTCATAAAAGCGATGATGCTGTTAATGTTGCTGATTTGTTCTTTTGTGAAATTATTTGCTTGCATGGTGTGCCAAATACTATTGTTTCAGATCGTGATACTAAATTTCTTAGCCACTTTTGGAGATGTTTATGGGCTAAGTTGGGGACTAAACTGCTTTTTAGTACTACTTGTCACCCCCAAACTGATGGACAAACTGAAGTAGTCAATAGAACATTGTCTACTATGCTTAGGGCTGTTTTGAAGAATAATAAGAAAATATGGAAGAATGCTTGCCTCATATTGAATTTGCTTATAATCGTTCATTGCATTCTACTTCTACGATGTGCTCTTTTGAAATTGTGTATGGTTTCCTACCTCGTGCACCTATTGATTTTTTGCCTCTTCCATCTTCGGAGAAGGTTAATTTTGATGCTAAAGAACGTGCTGAATTTATTTTAAAAATGCATGAGTTAACTAAGGAAAACATTGAGCGTATGAATGCTAAATATAAACTTGCTGGAGATAAGGGTAGAAAACATGTTGTGCACCTGGAGATCTTGTTTGGTTACATTTGCGTAAGGATAGATTTCCTAATTTGCACAAATCAAAGCTAATGCCACGTGCTGCTGGTCCTTTTAAGGTGTTAGAGAAAATAAATGATAATGCATATAAACTTGAGTTGCTTGCAGATTTTGGGGTTAGTCCCATTTTTAACATTGCAGATTTGAAGCCTTATTTGGGTGAGGAGGATGAGCTTTCATCGAGGACGACTTCATTTGAAGAAGGGGAGGATGATGAGGACATCAATACCATTGTTACACCCACAGCCCCCGTTCCTATACATACTTGACCAATTACTAGTGCTCGTTCACGCCCATTGAATTATCAGGTACTTTTGTTTCTTGGTAACGATTCTAATGTTCATGAGAATATGATGCTGCCTAAATTGGATACATTTGTTTTGCTTACAAATAAAGGGCCTAGTTTGGACAAGAAAGATGAACCTTGGAGCAAGTTCAAGCATGGAGATGAGGGCATGCGCAAGGGGATCAATAACGGAGTTACAAGTGATGATTTCAGGACTTTGAAGCCACCATAAGGAGTGCATGAAGCTTTGGACGAAATATACAAGATGCCACTTCATAAATTTTGTCCAGAGACTATTCTAGGTGCTGCGTCACCTTATTATTGGGCCAGGCCCATGTATTTTCGAAATACTTAAGTATAGGCTGTTTTTAGTGTCTGTATGTGTGGGGAAACAAGAGTTAGGGTTGGTTTCGGACCCCTCCTCCAAGGGCCACGAAATCCCCCCCCTCTTCCTCCATATATACAACTCTTAGGGCGTCGTTTAGACTTTGGGTTTTGTTTAGATTAAAGTTCACCATAGCTGCAACTTCACTTACTTCGTTTGTGTTCAACGACCAGACAAAGGCGTCACAGAACCCCACCTTGATCAATAAAGCTTTCATCTTATATTCGCAATATCCTGATTGCAATCTTAGTTTCTTGCTTGTTCTTCGTTTGCTTGCAGGAAATAGACCTTCGGGGTCAGGTTGATCGTGCTCCAGCGTGGTCAATAACCTCTCGGAGTTGGTTTAGCGATTGCTAAGGCGCGACGTCCTCGCACATTCGTAGTTAGTTCGTCAAAGTCGACTTCCTCCAAAACGATAGCCACCATCTCATCGAAAGACGGGACACCTTTGCCTCTATCACATGGTATAAGAACATGTTATCCATAATTAAAGAATAGTTATTGATGCGGACATCAATACCATTGTTACACCCACAGCCCCTACTGTTACATATACTGGACCAATTACTAGAGCTCGCGCACGCCAATTAAATTACCAGGTACTTTCGTTTCTTGGTAATGATTCTAATGTTCATGAGATTATGATGCTGCCTAAATTGGATACATTTGTTTTGCTTTCAAATGAAGGGCCTAGCTTGGAGAAGGATGAACATTGGAGCAAAAACACGCATGAAGTTGATGGCATGCGCAAGGGGATCAAGAACGGAGTTACAAGTGATGATTTCAGGACTTTGAAGCCGCCATAAGGAGTGCATGAAGCCATGGACGAAATATACAAGATGCCACTTCATAATATTCGTCCATAGGCTATTCTAGGTGCTGCGTCACCTTATTAATGGGCCAGGCCCATGTAATTTCGAAATACTTAAGTATAGGCTATTTTTAGAGTCCGTATGTGTGGGGAAACAAGAGTTAGGGTTGGTTTCGGACCCCACCCTCAAGGGCCACGAAATTCCCCTCTCTTCCTCCATATATACAGCCCTTAGGGCGTCGTTTACACTTTGGGGTTTTGTTTAGATTAAAAGTTCGCCATAGCTGCAACTTCGCGTACTTCGTTTGTGTCCAACGACCAGACCAAGACATCACAGAACCCCACCTTGATCAATAAAGCTTTCATCTTATATTCGCAATATCTAGATTGCAATCTCAGTTTCTTGCTTGTTCTTCGTTTGCTCGCAGGAAACAGGCCCTCGTGGTCAGGTTGATCGTGCTCCGGCGTGGTCAATAACCCCTCGGAAGTTGGTTTAGCGATTGCTAAGGCGCGACGTCTCGCACGTTCGTAGTCGGATCGTCAAGGTCGACTCCCACAGAAAACGATAGCCACCATCTCATCGAAACATCGGGACACCTTTGCCTCTATCAAGTGGTATCAGATTTCCAGGTTGCTCGGTGAGATTTTACAGTTTTTCGTAGATTAGATCGAGTCTGTTCTTCATACCTATAGTCCACGAAAAAGCCACACAAAAAAAAATTAGGGTTAGTTCATCATATCCGAACCAATCTGAGCCTTTGCATAATCTTTTTAGGGTTTTTGCTTTGTTGAATTTGCGGTTGCATCGTCGTGTCAAGTTGCTGGTCTTAGAGTCTAGTCTTTTAGAGTTTCGAGTTCTGGTCATAAGTTGTCACGCCGCCGCCGCACCATCATCATCGCCCATCTACCACTTTTGCTTATCCGCCACCGCTCTGAATCCTTATCCATATACCACTACCAATCCGTATCCATATACCACCATCAATCTCTATCCATATACCACCACCGCTACCATATACCACCACCGCTGCCATATACCACAACCATATATCCACCACCAATCCGAGTTCTTCTCATATTAGGTTTGTTCTTGAGATCAATCTCAATTCCGATTCGTGTTTCCTTGCCTGCGTAGGTCTCGGAAAAAAAAAACTCTGGAGACCCCCGGGCAGTTTTAGGCCAAAATTTTCACGGGCAAATTTTTTTTCCCTATCCTATTTTTAGGCTTTTCTGAGTCTTTTGAGCCACGTGCCATCATAGTGATTTTTTGTCGCACTTTTTCGTCGTCGCTGCCCTGATTTCCGAAAAAAAAGTGAAATTTTTTTTTCGTGCCCATCCTATCAGTTTGACGAGGGAAGAGTTTTGAGACACTCGCCATTATAGTAATTTTTCGCAAAAAAAAAAGCGGAGCCCAAAAAAAAAGAGGAGCGCAAAAAAAAAACAAGCGAAAAAAAAGTTCCAGAGTGTGCTTTTCCCTTATTTACGTGCAGCGCCGTGATTTTGTTAGTGTTCTAGGCTCGCGTCTCTAGCACGGTCTAGCCTAGGACCAGCACAGTACCGTCGTTGAGCGTTTATTCAACTTTGCATCTCTGAATTGATTATTGCTGACCCTTTTTGCTACCATACTATAAGCCTTCCCAGCTCCACATACCTCTACGTCGTGCGTTTGACTCTCCCTGGCAATCGCTCTATCCAAGCTTTTGAGAGTTTTGACTACAACGGTTGCCGATCACCGCCTGCTGCTGGGTAAGAACTGGTAAGAATTTGAGATTTGCTTGACGGATTTGTGACACCCGCCACCACCACCTCTTGTTAGTATTCTGTAGGATCATATTCTTGTGTGTTTTCTATTGTTGCTAACCATGGCAGGATCACAAGCCGACGAGACTGACTGGGAGAACATGACGAATCAGGAGTTGCATGATAAATTTCAGCAAATGATGAATGGACAGGTGCAGGATGTGCTAAACAGATTTGTAGAGGCCATGGAGAAGATAGATGACATGGAGAAGACGTTCGAAACAAAGCTCGATAACAGGTTTAATGAATTGCTCGCGCGTCTTCCACCACCACCACCGGCTGCACCTAACGCACCTCTACAACAACAACAACGATGACTACCTACACATCGTGAAACAGCCCTCCGCCGAGCGAGCCGTCTCCCTCTTGCACCTGGCCAAACTGTTGGTGCTGCTGTTGCTACTTCCGTGGCTCCTGCTGCTGATGCGGAGGAGGATGATTTTGCTGGCGATTACGAGGATGAGGTTGATCAAAATCAGAACTACGTGCCACCACCAGCACAGCAACCATCAGGTCGTCCACATGCAAATAATGGCAATGGTAGGGCTCACCCTCAGGTACGAGATCATGACCATCTCCCTAAACTAAAATTGAATATTCCACCATTTGAGGGTAGATATGTTCCTGATATATATCTTACTTGGGAGTTAGAAACTGAACAACGATTTACATGTTTACAATATCCCGAGGAGAGACGTGTTCCTGCTGCTGTTTGTGCATTCACTAGTTTTGCATGTGTTTGGTGGTCTGAGCATTGTAGATTATATCCCATTCCTGCTACTTGGGCTGCTTTGAAAACTGCTATGCGTACTCGTTGGGTTCCACCATATTATCAACGTGAATTACTTCAAAAATTGCAGCGCTTAAGACAGGGAAAAAATTCTGTAGAAGAATACTATCAGGAATTACAAACTGGCATGATTAGATGTGGTATTGTTGAGGAGAATGAAGCTATGCTTGCACGTTTTATGGGTGGATTAAATAGAGAGATTCAGATGATTCTAGAGTATAAGGAGTATACTAATATCACTCGTTTATTCCATCTTGCTTGTAAAGCTGAACGTGAAATGCAGGATCGACAGGCATTGGCGCGGACTAACTTTTCTGCAGGTCGACCTTCTTCATGGACACCACGTGCATCATCTACTTCCACACGTTCTGCTACACCGGCGCCTCCGTCGGCTGCCACCTCCAACCGTGATACAATAAAGCAGGTACAATCACCACTATCTGCCAAGAGCACACCTTCTGGGCCTGCAAAGAGCTCTTCTTCATCCATGGCATCAACAGGGCAAACACATGATATTATTTGTCGACGTTGCAAGGGTGGAGGTCATTATGCGAGAGAATGCCCATCTAAGCGTGTGATGATTGTTACTGAGGATGGTGGGTATGAGTCCGCTAGTGACTATGATGAGGAGACTTTGGCTCTTATTACACGTGACGAACACGGTGGAGACGATTCTGATCATGAGACGCAATACATGGCTCCTGAAGATGCTGACAGGTATGAATGTTTAGTTGCTCAACGTGTTTTGAGTGTGCAGGTTACACAAGCTGAGCAAAATCAGAGGCATAATTTGTTCCATACAAAGGGAGTTGTGAAGGAACGTTCTGTTCGCGTGATCATAGATGGAGGGAGTTGCAACAACTTGGCTAGCATCGAGATGGTGGAGAAGCTATCTCTCACCACCAGACCACATCCACATCCTTACTACATCCAATGGTTCAACAACAGCGGCAAGGTTAAGGTAACACGTACTGTTCGTGTGCATTTTAGTATCTCTACATATGCTGATTATGTTGATTGTGATGTGGTACCGATGCAAGCATGTTCCTTATTACTTGGTAGACCATGGCAATTTGATAAAAATTCTATTCACCATGGTAGAAACAATCAGTATACTCTTGTTCATAAGGATAAAAATATTACTTTGCTTCCTATGACTCCTGATTCCATTTTGAAAGATGATATTAATAGAGCTAATAAAGCAAAACAGGAGAAAACTAAGAGTGAAAATCAGATTGTGGCAAAAGAATTTGAGCAACAAATGCAGCCTAATAATAATAAACAATCTAGTGTTGTTTCTGAAATTAAATTGAAAAGTGCATGTTTACTTGCCACCAAATCTGATATTGATGATCTAGATTTTAGCAAATCTGTTTGCTATGCTTTTGTGTGCAAAGAGGCATTATTTTCATTCGAGGACGTGCCTTCCTCTTTGCCTCCTGCTGTCACTAACATTTTGCAGGAGTTCGCCGACGTCTTTCCACAAGACGTGCCACCGGGATTACCACCTATTCGCGGGATTGAGCATCAAATTGACTTAATTCCCGGTGCATCATTACCCAACCGGGCACCATACCGTACCAATCCAGAGGAGGCGAAGGAGATTATGCGTCAAGTACAAGAACTGCTCGACAAAGGTTATATACGCGAATCCCTTAGTCCGTGTGCTGTTCCTATCATTTTAGTGCCGAAAAAGGATGGTACGTCGCGTATGTGCGTTGATTGTAGAGGCATTAATAATATTACTATTCGTTATCGTCATCCTATTCCTAGGCTAGATGATATGCTTGATGAATTGAGTGGCTCTACAATATTCTCCAAAGTTGATTTGCGTAGTGGTTACCATCAAATTCGTATGAAATTGGGAGATGAATGGAAAACAGCATTTAAAACTAAGTTTGGATTATATGAGTGGTTAGTCATGCCTTTTGGGTTAACTAATGCACCTAGTACTTTCATGAGGTTAATGAACGAAGTTTTACGTGCTTTCATTGGACGATTTGTGGTAGTTTACTTTGATGACATATTGATTTATAGCAAATCTTTGGAGGAACATTTGGAACATTTACGTGCTATTTTTATTGCTCTACGTGATGCACGTTTGTTTGGTAACCTTGGAAAGTGCACCTTTTGCACCGACCGAGTATCTTTTCTTGGCTATGTTGTTACTCCACAGGGAATTGAAGTTGATAAAGCCAAGATTGAAGCTATTGAGAGTTGGCCGCAGCCCAAAACGGTCACACAAGTGAGGAGTTTCCTTGGCCTCGCTGGTTTCTATAGGCGTTTTGTGAGATTTCAGCACCATTGCTGCACCTCTCAACGAGCTTACAAAGAAGGATGTACCTTTTGTTTGGGGTACCACACAGGAAGAAGCCTTCACGGTATTGAAAGATAAGTTGACTCATGCTCCTTTACTCCAACTTCCTAATTTCAATAAGACTTTTGAGCTTGAATGTGATGCTAGTGGAATTGGATTAGGAGGTGTGTTATTACAAGATGGAAAACCTGTTGCATACTTTTCTGAAAAATTGAGTGGGCCTAGTCTGAACTATTCTACTTATGATAAAGAATTATATGCTCTTGTTCGGACCTTAGAAACATGGCAACATTATTTATGGCCCAAGGAATTTGTTATACATTCTGATCATGAATCTTTGAAACACATTAAAAGTCAAGCAAAACTGAACCGTCGACATGCTAAATGGGTTGAATTCATTGAGACTTTCCCTTATGTGATTAAACACAAGAAGGGTAAAGAAAATGTTATTGCTGATGCCTTGTCTCGTCGTTATACTATGCTTTCACAACTTGACTTTAAAATATTTGGTTTGGAGACCATCAAGGATCAATATGTTAATGATGCTGAATTTAAAGATGTATTGCAGAATTGTAAGGAAGGGAGAACTTGGAACAAGTTCGTTCTTAACGATGGATTTGTGTTTCGTGCTAACAAGCTATGCATTCCAGCTAGCTCCGTTCGTCTTTTGTTGTTGCAAGAGGCGCATGGAGGAGGATTAATGGGACACTTTGGCGTCAAGAAGACGGAGGATATACTTGCTACACATTTCTTTTGGCCAAAGATGAGACGGGATGTTGAGCGTTTTGTTGCTCGCTGCACTACATGTCAAAGAGCTAAGTCACGACTCAATCCTCATGGTTTATATATGCCTTTGCCTGTACCTAGTGTTCCTTGGGAGGATATATCTATGGACTTTGTTTTAGGTTTACCTAGAACAAAGAAGGGGAGGGATAGCATATTTGTTGTCGTGGATAGGTTCTCGAAAATGGCACACTTTATACCATGTCATAAAAGCGACGATGTTGTTAATGTTGCTGATTTGTTCTTTCGTGAAATTATTCGCTTACATGGTGTGCCAAATACTATTGTTTCAGATCGTGATACTAAATTTCTTAGCCACTTTTGGAGATGTTTATGGGCTAAGTTGGGGACTAAGCTGCTTTTTAGTACTACTTGTCACCCCCAAACTGATGGACAAACTGAAGTAGTCAATAGAACATTGTCTACTATGCTTAGGGCTGTTTTGAAGAATAACAAGAAACTGTGGGAAGAATGCTTGCCTCATATTGAATTTGCTTATAATCGTTCATTGCATTCTACTACTAAGATGTGCCCTTTTGAAATTGTGTATGGCTTCCTACCTCGTGCACCTATTGATTTGTTGCCTCTTCCATCTTCGGAGAAGGTTAATTTTGATGCTAAAGAACGTTCTGAATTGATTTTAAAAATGCATGAGTTAACTAAGGAAAACATTGAGCGTATGAATGCTAAATATAAACTTGCTGGAGATAAGGGTAGAAAACATGTTGTGTTTGCACCTGGAGATCTTGTTTGGTTACATTTGCGTAAAGATAGATTTCCTAATCTGCGCAAATCAAAGCTAATGCCACGTGCTGATGGTCCTTTTAAGGTTTTAGAGAAAATAAATGATAATGCATATAAACTTGAGCTACCTGCAGATTTTGGGGTTAGTCCCACTTTTAATATTGCAGATTTGAAGCCTTATTTGGGTGAGGAAGATGAGCTTCCGTCGAGGACGACTTCATTTCAAGAAGGGGAGGATGATGCGGACATCAATACCATTGTTACACCCACAGCCCCTACTGTTACATATACTGGACCAATTACTAGAGCTCGCGCACGCCAATTAAATTACCAGGTACTTTCGTTTCTTGGTAATGATTCTAATGTTCATGAGATTATGATGCTGCCTAAATTGGATACATTTGTTTTGCTTTCAAATGAAGGGCCTAGCTTGGAGAAGGATGAACATTGGAGCAAAAACACGCATGAAGTTGATGGCATGCGCAAGGGGATCAAGAACGGAGTTACAAGTGATGATTTCAGGACTTTGAAGCCGCCATAAGGAGTGCATGAAGCCATGGACGAAATATACAAGATGCCACTTCATAATATTCGTCCATAGGCTATTCTAGGTGATGCGTCACCTTATTAATGGGCCAGGCCCATGTAATTTCGAAATACTTAAGTATAGGCTATTTTTAGAGTCCGTATGTGTGGGGAAACAAGAGTTAGGGTTGGTTTCGGACCCCACCCTCAAGGGCCACGAAATTCCCCTCTCTTCCTCCATATATACAGCCCTTAGGGCGTCGTTTAGACTTTGGGGTTTTGTTTAGATTAAAAGTTCGCCATAGCTGCAACTTCGCGTACTTCGTTTGTGTCCAACGACCAGACCAAGACGTCACAGAACCCCACCTTGATCAATAAAGCTTTCATCTTATATTCGCAATATCTAGATTGCAATCTCAGTTTCTTGCTTGTTCTTCGTTTGCTCGCAGGAAACAGGCCCTCGTGGTCAGGTTGATCGTGCTCCGGCGTGGTCAATAACCCCTCGGAAGTTGGTTTAGCGATTGCTAAGGCGCGACGTCTCGCACGTTCGTAGTCGGATCGTCAAGGTCGACTCCCACAGAAAACGATAGCCACCATCTCATCGAAACATCGGGACACCTTTGCCTCTATCAGTTATTGTATATAACACGATGGGATGCAAATTGAGCATACAAGTATAAGGCACAACAATAACATTTTTATTCATGGGGAGCATATTGTGCACACAAGTATTGGGATCATGCAATGGATGGGAGTGATCAAAATCTCCTAAAATGTATGAGGAAACTTTGGGGGTCTCCTGATGAGCAATATTGGGCAACACCCGAAACAATGCATTTCCGAAGCTAGGTGGTCGTGGCATGGCATATGACATAAATGATGCAAAGGAAGCATATCAATATCGTCACAAGAAAAACAAATGCCGATAACCATGGGCTTGTCAACTATGCCATATGTGCAAATTGGGTTCATTTTAATAGCATATGCGTAGTCACTATGAAGAGATTGCAAATATGACATATGATTGATCTCATGCATAGCATATGACAAGTTAAGCGGATTGGCAAACATGATGTGACCGAGAGAATTAGCACAAGAAATCCTATGTAACATGGCATCACAACTAATAGACTACACATGGCAATCATCATGCTTATCATAAATGGGTAAATCATCGCATGGGGAAGTCGCACTAGCATGAATCATGGTAATAGGTTGATCAACATCATGCAAGCAATCAATGTCAAGAATGTCCACTAGTGGGACTAGAGCATCACCTTCACCTATGTTACCTTTGTCATTCCACTCATGTGGTGTAGGTGAGGTGATGCGGAGCATCCTATGGACATCACCATGTCAAGAGTCCGTTTGGCGAGTGACACATGCAACATCTACTTGACATACCCAAAGGTGAATCATCTCCTATACACGTGCTCACTTGACCCCTTCGAGGATGGTACACTACTTGACACCCCTCTCATGTGCATGCGTAGGTATTGTCGGAACACTACAGACGAAGAGGAGGAGTGCAAGCGCCAAGGAACAACTACACCATCCGCGAGGGAAGCATGGAAGCGACGACGGAAGAAGACAGAGACATCTCCCAGGACCCGGACATCCGGCCCTGGCCCGGACATCCGGCCTCCCCCGGAAATCCGGACAAGCCATTCCAGAGAGCATCGTGACCAGCTCCGTCAGCCCGGACATCCGGCACCCCGTGAAGCCCCAGACATCCGGCCCGACGCCCGGACATCCGGCCCTCCCTGCGTGCGTGCAGTGCTTCTGGGCCGAGGCCCATGTACCCCTTCGCCCCTTAGACCATATATACTTCCCCTCTACCTACGTTTTAGGGTTAGCGTTGTGATAGCTCATTTGAGAGATAGAGCTTCGCTCATCCATATCGGATCTACTCCACGAGAGAGACCGCGACCCCTCTACGAAGAAGATCCACCTTGGATTCAAGACCCCTCACGGGAAGATCCCCTTGTGGATTCAAGACCTCCTCACGGAGAAGAACCAGTTACCTCTTGTATCGTCCATTGTTGACTTTGGATCTTGTATCTTCCTTTGTGTTCATGGATCTAGCACATGTGTAACTTGTTCTTGTTAGTTTGAGTGATTCTCTTGTGTTTCCCCTTGTGATTTCCCTCATTTTCCCCCTTGTGCTCCTCGTGTTCTTCGCGGGATCCGCTCCTTTCGTGAAAGATCGGGCGATTAGGGTTCTACCCTACATCATCTTGGTATCAAGAGCCACGTTGATCACGATTTCAGAGCCTCCCCTCTTTGTTTTCTAGCCTAATTTTGTTGATTTCGTCCTAAATTCGAAAATCCCCACCAAAAATGGGCCCCAATTTTTTTTTGTGATTTGTTGGTTTGATGATGTTTTGTTGATTTTGATCCATGGATTTGCTTGGTTTCGAGTGGATCTAGCATATCCCCAAGTTTCCCCACCTTCCATCCACGAAATCCATCCAATTTCGCCCCCCAAATCATCAATTTCCGTCCCAAATCGAGTTTCGAAGTCCAAATCCCGATCTGGAATCATTGGGCCGGACATCCAGGCCCCAAGCCGGACATCCGGCTCCTGGAGCATAAAACCCGCACGGTTCTGGACATCAGCTCCCGGATATCCGGCCCCCACCCCCGGATGTCCGGCCCCTGTACATTTTAGCTTCCCCGTTTCACCGTTTTGTCCATAACTAATTCATCCGGAGTCCGTTTTTGATGTTC